>NW_026898965.1:0-681333 GCF_033153095.1 Gastrolobium bilobum
GTATAAACTATTAGATGGTCCGGTCTACGTTGTTGTAGTTCCGTGACTAGAGCCACACTTTTATTATCTATGTTATGAGGTATTTCAGTTAGCTGTTTTATTGCAATTACATACACGCGATATTTTATTAATTGATTATTAAGCAATATTGGTAATGTTAATGGCATCATAATTGAAAAGAAAAAGTAATTTCGCATTTTAATTAAGCGCAGCTTAATACGATATTATGATAACATTACCGGATATATACGGGGTGTTACATTTATGGTATCAGAGCAATGGTTCGAGGGAAAAGCCTGTATGTATTGCAATTGCTAGGTTGTTTGGTTGTGTCTGTCTTTGTGTTTACTCCGTCGAATTTTATTATGATGATGTATATGTGATCACATTGCGTGGGCCTGATCAACTCATAATTTGTGTAACTTGTGCAGAGTCATGGTAAGGTCCGGGAGAACACAAGATACTTCCGAGGATCAATCTGATCCTATCCTGACTGCATTGGCTGAGATGCAGGCGGCTAGGTTAGCCGATCAGGATGCCGCTAGAGTGGCCAACGCGGCAATGATTGAAGCTGTTCGCGAGGCGAACCGGATAGCCGCAGCTGAGGTTCGTGAAGCGAACCGGAGGACCACTGAGGAAGTCCTCGAGGCAAACAGGATGGCGAACATGACGATGATGAGAGTCATGTTGGAGGAGATGAGGGCTGGTCGTGCTGTAGGCCATGCTCCACCACCACCGCCACCACCGCCACCGCCTCCACCTAGTGTTCAGGAGGAGAGCCATAGTCACATCGGCAGTGCTACTCATGCCACTGAGACGGGGGAGCCCCTTGCGGGGATTGCTGAGGATCGTGATGTGATCGACCGCCGGCTGAATGCTTTCAGGAAGCATAAGCCACCTGTGATTGAGGGGTCTCTGGATCCTATTGCTGCTGCGAGATGGCTAGAGTCGCTGGACAAGATCTTTCGGGTTATGCAGTGTACAGACCCACAGAAGCTGATGTTCTCGACCTACATGCTGGAGGGCGATGCCCATGAGTGGTGGACGCACACCTCTCGTGCTTTTGAGAGGCAGGGCCGTGTCATGACGTGGCCATTCTTTGAGGAGTGCTTTCTGGGCCGATACTTTCCCTATGATGAGCAGGAGAGGAAGCAGGGAGAGTTTGATCGTTTGGTACAGGGCTCGATGTCTGTTGATGAGTACCTGGCTAAGTTTAATGAGCTAGTGAAGTTTGCACACTTCCGGATGGTTCCTCCTACTCCGTTATTTCTGGCAGCTACGTTCCGTAGGGGACTTAGTGAGGTGATTGCTGAGCATCTTGCTGGTGCTGCTTCGAGGGACTTTGGTACACTGGTACAGCAGTGTAAGGACATCGAGGACGTTTGCGTGGCAAGCAAGGCCAAGAGGGCCAAGGTTGAGGAGAGCAAAGGACCAGGTGGTTCCACTCCTGCTCCTACTTCTTGGAAGGACAGGAGGTTTACTGATAAGGGCAAGGGAAAGCAGTTAGCGACTAGGCAGGCGTCTGGTCAGTTCAAGAGAACTGCTTCACATCAGGGGAGTTCTGCTAGGCCTCCTACCACTCCGAGATGTTCGGGATGTGGGAAGGAGCATGTGGGACGCTGTGCTACGGGGCAGTTGTTGTGCTTCAAGTGTGGCAAGGAGGGCCACTTCTCTAGAGATTGTCTGTCGTCGACGGCGAGAGCTGCAGCTGTTCAGGCAATTCCTTTGCAGATGGTTCCGATGGCATCTTCTTCGGCACCTGCAGTGCCACCTTCTGTTGGGAGAGTGTATACACTGGATAGGCAGCAGTCGGACCGCGCTCCGAACCTTGTCAAAGGTACTGTGTCTATTGGTGATTCTTTTGTGGATGCTATCTTTGATTCCGGGGCTACTCATTCGTTTGTTGCTACCCCGATTGCTTTGGGGCTTGAGTTGCCCAGTGCTTGCTTTCTCCACCGTTGCGGGTGACTACCGCCACCGGAGAGATTTGTGATTCTACCACTGTACATCGCGATGTAGTGTTTCAGTGGGATGGCCGTGAGTTCTCGGTAGATTTGATAGGGTTGCCGATGGCCAACCTTGAGATTATTCTGGGCATGGATTGGTTGTCTAGAAACTGTGCTTTGATTGATTGTTGTGCAAAGCGAGTGGTGATGTCTCCGTGTGATTCCACAGCTAGTTCCTCGCCATACATTTCACTGCTGCAGGCCAGGAGAGCGCTGCGAGCAGGGGCATTGGGTTATGTCATGTTGGGTGGTTTGGTGAGTGGGACACAGGAGGATATCACTGGCATTCCTGTGGTGGGGGAGTTCCTTGAGGTGTTTCCTGAGTTTCCGCCACAGCGGGAGATAGAGTTCTCCATTGACTTGTTGCCCGGTGTGGGGCCGATTTCTTTAGCTCCTTATCGGATGTCGCCACCGGAGTTGGCTGAGCTGAAGAAGCATATTGAGGATCTTTCAGCGAAAGATTTCATTAGACCGAGTGTGTCTCCTTGGGGAGCACCAGTCATCTTCGTGAAGAAGAAGGACGTGACAATGCGATTGTGCACCGACTACAGGCAGTTGAACAAGGTGACAATCAAGAACAAGTATCCTTTTCCTCGGATTGATGATCTGTTGGATCAGCTCAGAGGTGCTTGTGTGTATTCCAAGATTGATCTCCGGTCCGGATACCATCAGATTCGGGTGAAGCCGGAGGATGTCCCGAAGACCGCGTTTCGTTCGAGATACGACCATTTTGAGTATTTGGTGATTCCGTTTGGACTCACAAATGCGCCGGCAGTGTTCATGGATTACATGAACAGGATTTTCCAGCCGTATCTGGATCAGTTTGTGATTGTCTTCATTGATGATATTCTGATCTACTCCAAGACTGAGGAGGAGCATGCGGAGCATCTGAGGATAGTTCTGCAAGTGCTAAAGGAGAAAAAGCTTTATGCTAAGCCTTCTAAGTGTGAGTTTTGGCTCAAATCAGTCAAGTTTCTGGGGCATGTGATTTCAGCAGATGGAGTTGCAGTGGATCCTAACAAGATTAAGGCCGTGTTGGATTGGGAGAGGCCCAAGACAGCTACGGAGGTGAGGAGCTTCTTAGGTTTGGCAGGTTACTATCGGAGGTTCATCAAGGGTTTTTCCACGATGGTTCTCCCTTTAACTCGCCTTACCCGAAAGGAGACTCCATTTGTGTGGACTCACGAGTGTGAGGCGTGCTTCCAGGAGTTGAAGGAGAGATTGACTTCTTCACCTGTGTTGATCCTTCCTGATCCTGAGGAGCAGTTTGAGCTATACTGTGATGCTTCTGGAAAGGGGCTGGGCTGTGTGCTGATGCAGTCTGGTAGAGCTGTTGCTTTTGCTTCGAGGCAGTTGAAGCCTCATGAGGAGAACTACCCGACTCATGATTTGGAGTTGGCTGCGATTGTGTTTGCTTTCAAGATTTGGAGGCATTATCTTTTTGGTTTAAGGTTTGTGGTGTTCAGTGACCACAAGAGTTTGAAGTACCTGTTCGACCAGAAGGAGTTGAACATGAGGCAGAGGAGATGGATGGAGTTCATAAAGGACTACGACTTTGAGCTTAGGTATCATCCTGGCAAGGCCAATGTGGTAGCCGATGCTTTGAGTCGGAAATCCAGTAGTTCATCCAGTTTGCTACTTGGTAACTTCGATGTTGTTGAGAAGTTCCGCCACTTGGCAGTGACCGCTCCGTGTGCGAGCGTACTTCTCGGGTTGGAAGCATCAGATGTCGTCAACGAGCTGTTAGAAAAGATTAAAGAGGCACAAGTTCAGAGAGAGTGTCTGGATTATGTGAAGAACCAAGACGGTGTGTCTTGGAATGATGATGGATTGCTTTTGTTCCAGCGGAGGATTGTGGTTCCTCGAGGTCCGTTGACAAAAGAGGTTATGGCAGAAGGCCATAAAGGTCAGTTTTCTATCCACCCTGGTGCTACTAAGATGTATCAAGACTTGAAGAAGAACTTCTGGTGGCCGGGCATGAAGAAAGATGTTGCTATCTTTGTGTCCAAGTGTTTGGTTTTCCAGAAGGTGAAGATTGAACACCAGAAGCCGTCTGGTAAACTTCAGCCTCTTGAGATTCCAGAGTGGAAATGGGAGAGCATTTCCATGGACTTCGTTGTGGGTTTGCCGAAGACTCAGGTTGGCTGTGACTCGATATGGGTCATTGTGGACAGACTGACGAAGTCTGCCCATTTTCTTCCAGTGAAGGTGAGCTTCACTACAGAGCAGTTGGCCAGATTGTATGTTCGCGAGATTGTGAGGCTTCACGGGGTGCCCGTGAGTATCATGAGTGATAGGGACCCGAAGTTCACATCTCGGTTCTGGGAGGCGCTGCAGCGAGCTTTTGGTACGCAGTTGAGATTGAGTACCGCCTATTACCCTCAGACTGATGGACAGACTGAGCGGACTATCCAGACTTTGGAGGACATGTTGCGGGCTTGCACGTTGGAGCAGGGCTCGGCATGGGATAGGTACCTTCCATTGGTACAGTTTCCATGCTAGCCTGGGCATGGCACCCTACGAGGCGCTCTACGGTAGAAGGTGTCGTACACCTACCTGCTGGTCGGAGGTTGGGGATCGTGAGTCGTTTGGCTTGGATTTTGTCCAAGATACCACCCTGCTGATCCAGATGATCAGGGAAAAGCTGAAGCAGGCGCAGAATCGTCAGAAGAGCTACTACGATGTCAAGCATCGACCACTGGAGTTCAGTGAGGGTGAGCACGTGTTTGTGAGACTTTCACCTGTCACCGGTGTTGGACGGGCACTCAGAGTTAGGAAGCTGAGCCCGCGGTTTATTGGGCCATACCAAATTCTTGGTAGAGTAGGACCTGTTGCCTACCGGCTTGCCTTGCCTCCGAACCTGGCCAACATCCACGACGTGTTTCACGTGTCTCAACTTCGGAGGTACATAGCAGACCTTTCGCACGTGGTGCAACCGGATGAGGTGGAAGTTTGGGAGAACTTAAAGACTCCCGTAGGACCATAAAGATTCTCGATCGTGGCGAGAAGCAGCTGAGGAGCAAGATCATTCCGATGGTCAAGGTGCAGTGGACCGGAAGGACTCCTGAGGAGTGCACTTGGGAGCGTGAGGACGAGCTTCTCCGGCAGTACCCCGAGTTTCGACCAGGTATGTTTCTGATTTTGAGGTCAAAATCCTAAAAAGGTGGGGTGAATGTAAGAACATGCACCGTTAATTAAGGTATTTAATTAATTAATTATGCGAAATTAGGAAATGATTCCATAATTGACTCTAATAATTATTATGAGGCTTTAATAATTATAGTAAGTGAGTAATAATGCTGAAAGTCGCTTTTCGGAAGAAAAGTGCAAATACCGGTTCTACTAGTCGGTATAAATGAGTGCCGAAAAAGTATCCCGGAAAATTAATGTAAGTGCATGATAATTACTAGGATGATATGTAGGACTTATAAAACGAGTTTCAAGTCCAAATAATGAGAACTGGTGCTAGAAACCGGTACTGACTTGGAAAAGCGCGTACCGGAAAGTTGCTCAGAAAAATATAAGAAAAATATGATAAATCTTAGAAAATTATGTAGTTTCATAATCCAAAGTTTGGGATTAAAATGCTAAGCGTAGCAATTAAAGTTAATACTGCGTGCTTAAGTGAGTTTTGGCTATAAATACTCCCATTTTGGGCACAAAACCCTAGACTCTTTCATTCCTGCGTGAGTGAGCTGATCAGCTTGGGAGGGAGCACTGTTCCATTGCTTTCTTCTCTTGTTCTTGACCAAAACTCAACCTTGAACCCATTTTCTTGGTTGTTTCATCATCCTAAACACTTGGTGTGAGTGAGAGACATCATTGTGGGTGGGTGAGGGTGTTCTTCAGTGGTACTCCAGCTGCTGTTGGTGAGAGTTTTGGGGCTGACTTGGTTGGCTTGTTGGTGGAAGCTTGAGTTGGGCATTTTGTTGCTTAAAGAAGCAACCTTTGAGTAGAAAGGTCAAGTCTTGGTGTAGCATTTTCGTACACCATATTTCCAGTAGCTGGTGAAACTGCTTTGGGAGCTTCTTGAGCATTTGAACCTCTGTTTTGGCCTTTGGTATGTTGTACCAACCTTTAACTTGAGTGTTAAGGCTTAAAGATGGTAGCTTGATGCATGTTAAGGTTAAAAGATGATAACTTGTTGTTGGGTAATGTTGAACACGCCTAGAAATGCATGTTTAGGTGTTTAAAATCGGTAAAAGGGAACCTTTAAGGGATATCTTCACGAAAATGCAGAAACTGCATTCTGTCGTGAAATATCCGGATATCTGCTCGTGGAATATCCGGATATGGGATATCCGGATATGATATCCGGATATGTGTGTTCGGATATGGGGTTTTGGGATATCTGGATATTGTATATTCGGATATGGGATTCTGGATATCCGGATATTGCATATCCGGATATGGTCCCGAGGAGTATCCGGATATTCTGGGATTTCACAGAACAGTAGCTGTGCTGTGCATACAGTAGGCTATTGGGGGTTTGTAGACCCTAGATTGCTGAAGTAGAACTGCTGTAATTAATGAACTAAGTCAGAATCAAGTGATTAAGGGCTTATGGCTTGGTGAGAAGCCTTAAGACATAAAGCGTAATGAAAAGGCGTTGTCTTAATATTGTATGCTTGTGGTGCATGTTGTTGATGTATTGCTGGTCCATAACAGATTGTGAATCTGCTGTGTTTTGACTTTGAGTTGTGGACTCTTGGCGTTTGGAGTTGGCTTGCAAGGTAAGCTTTCGTGTCCTCGGTTTAACCATGTTGTTGTTCCACCATGTCCCATGGGGGTATGGTTTATGCATGCTGTGTACATGCTTTTGGATATTTGATATGTTGATTGAACTTTACATGTAATGGCTTTTAATATGCATGTGTTGTTTCATCTTGACGGGAAGCCTGAGTATGTAGCGCCATACAAGACGGTGTACCGGGGTGAATGCAAGTGGTACTTGCACGGTGTGTAGGTGATAGACGATAGACGTATACCTGCACTGTCTCTGGCCAGTAGATTAGTATTGACACATATGGCATGATTATCTGCTGCATTGCATTGTTTTAGAAATGATAAATGATAAACTGCTTTTGAACTTATATTGCACATGTAAGTGAGCTTGGGGTGGAAGATCCTTGAGGACTCACTGACTTACTGAGATTTCTAGATTAGAGATCTTACCCCACGTTTGGGGAATGCTTATTTCAGGATCAGGTAGTATGGGTACTGATGCCTCGGGCGGCAGGAGGACGGAGCTTAGCTGATTATGTTTTACTGCTTTATGTTAGCATGACTGGATTTGGATGCTGTTTATGTTTTCCGCTATTTATGATATGTTGTTGTTGAGACTGATGTTGGGCATGTTGCCTTATTTGAGTGAGCATGAGGATTGTCCATGACACTTTATGTTAGTGCTTTTGATTTGGAGTTGTATAAACTATTAGATGGTCCGGTCTACGTTGTTGTAGTTCCGTGACTAGAGCCACACTTTTATTATCTATGTTATGAGGTATTTCAGTTAGCTGTTTTATTGCAATTACATACACGCGATATTTTATTAATTGATTATTAAGCAATATTGGTAATGTTAATGGCATCATAATTGAAAAGAAAAAGTAATTTCGCATTTTAATTAAGCGCAGCTTAATACGATATTATGATAACATTACCGGATATATACGAAGTGTTACAGGTTACGAGTTCAATCTTCACTGCCATTACTTCAAGTAGAATTAAGAAAAACACAAGATAAATGACTCTGGAGATATATTAGAAATACACAAAAGATATAAAATAATTAATTTAATCTCATCTAATACCCTAAAATTTTGGAAATTACATTGGAAAAAAGTAGTAAAAGTAAATACTTCCGATATAACTTTTGGGAGCATACTATATGCATATTTTACATGTTTTTATAAAACTAAACGTGTAAAGACATTGATATGCGTAACAACTTATACCGTAAACATTAAGATAATGTGTTAAAGGGATTCCTTCGTCTTTTTTAGTTATGTATTTTCGAAAATATATAATTAAAAAGAAACAATAATTTTTTAATTATATATTTTCAAAAATATATAATTTAAAAAATAATTTTAATATTTATAACTATGTACTTCTGAAAATATATAATTAAAAAATTATTATAGGAATTCTTATAATATGACCCAGATTTTAATCGGGAAAATAGGCTGATATAGAGTGCCAGACGAATGGAGGGGAACATATAGACCCTCATATTTCTTTTTTCTTTTTTCTTTTTTGTAAATCACCTCGTATTTCAATTATGCATATCTATATAACTATATTCGATATTAAGAGAAAGGATTTAATTTATCTAGTTAAATTAATGGGATTAATATTTGTCATGTTATAGAAGTTTATATATATTATATATACATAAAAATATGTGAGACGACCCATATAAAGCATGTGAAGAGAAGAAAGAGAGAAAAAATGATCCAACATATTTTTATGTGTGTAAGAGTTAAAAATATCTTCTTTAACATGAGAAATAATAAACCATAAATTAATTGATAAAATTTATCCAGTTTAACTTAATTTTTCTAGCATATTCAATTACAGTTTTAATAATAATATTGAACGTCTAATTTAGTCCCAACCTTTGAAGTTTCACGTTGAAGAATTCTTGCTCCTTCCTTCTTTCTTTCTCATATAAGGAGTACATCTTTAGATATTTGGGGCATCTAAAAAGCTTTGAAGAAAGTATACTAACACGTGGGCTTAATATCAAATTAAAAACGTGTTTTAATACAACACTCTGCAGATTAGAATTGAAAGAAGAAAAAAAACAGAGTTTTTTACATATATCATGAGCTTTAACCCACATGATAACTTGGCGTTTCTTAATGCCAGAATCACATGAAATCACGTGAGTTATATGTTAAGAGCTATATAGCACCGATATCAATACGGGATACGAGACACGACACGATATTCTGACATTGTAATTCTAAAAAATGTTAGATTTTGACACGTTAGAACACATTTTGATATTAAATAATATTTTTAATTTACGTTGCGTATATTATATTTAATATTCAATAATTTAATAAAAAATAAAGCTAAACTTATAATACTCGTTAATTTTACAAAAAAACATAAGATATCACAAATATTTATATTAAATTCAATAAAATGGTAATAGTAATCCAACGAATATAATAATTAGAATTAAAAACGCAACGCAATCTTTGAACTTTTTTTTTGAGTTTCTACAATATGCGTTGGAGTGTTGAAAAATATCGAAAAATATCAGACACGACACGTCGAACTTTTTGAAATGTCGGTGCTTCATAAGTTATATTGCAGACCAGACTCTTGGGCCTAACACCAACAGGCCCATATGCATTAGGAGGGAGCCCAGTTACTTACAGGATTACTTTCAATGAGTAATTAGTTATGTGTTTCATTCAGTTTGAGAGGGAAAGATATTGTTACCAGTTAGTTACTTGAAATAGGTGAATATTGTAAGGGAGGTAGTTATAAAGCTCATGAGGGGCTTGAATGAAAAACAAGAAAAGTTGGACAATCTCTCTATCTAATTTCCCTCTCTCTCACCTTTCCAGTTTCCTTCACTGTTACGTTTTTTTTACTTCACTAAACAAAACCCTTACAATTTGGTGCTTTCATCGATCTCACCTTCCTGATTCATGGCGGAAAATACCAGATTACTGAGACATGAACCTTCGTCTCGAAGCTCTGGAGCAACAATTTCATGTTGCTGAGCTGGTTAGAGAACAACAACATCTAGATCTTCAGGAGTCTCAAACGCAGCTTCAGGAATCACAACACGGGTTCCAAGAATCACAGAACCATTTTCATCAAGACCTAAACCGCCTCATCGAGCTACAACAAGTCAATTCGGCAGCACTGAATAATAATAATAGAGGGATATTGGGTTCCGGTCCAAATGCATGCTCTGGATCCGGAGGAGTTAACTCTAGATCTCGACATGTCAAGTTGGATTTCCCTCGTTTCTCAACTGGAGATCCTACTACATGGATAATTGCTGTGGAAAGGTACTTTACATTCTACCAAGTTCCCTTACCTGACCATTTAAATTTGGCTGCGTTTCATTTAGATGAATCGGCGGCTAGCTTGTTTTATGGATCTGATCAGAATAGGCTGATGACTGACGGGCGAGCATTTTGCATTGCTCTCCATTAGCGTTTTAGGCCTTCCGAGTTTGAAGATCCTGCTGGTGCCCTAGTTAAGATCCAACAAACAGGGTCTGTTCTAGAGTATCAGGCTACGTTTGAAAAGCTTGTAAGTAAAGTTCCAGGTCTTTCTGGAACATTACTACAAAGCATTTTTATTTCAAGTTTAAAGTCCCACATTAGACGATCTGTGTTAACCCTCAGGCCCAGTGATTACCATGAAGCATTTTCTTTGGCTCGGGTATATGAAGACCAATCTAATGAGGCTCGTTCTTCAAGGCCGTGGCAATTTTCTGCTAAAAACCAAAGCTCATCACCCCCCAAATACCTAGACTATTACTAATGCAGGCCCAATTCCAGCCTTGCCTATTAGGCGGTTGTCTCCAGCTGAAATGCAAGTTAAGAGAGACAAAAATTTGTGCTATAATTGCGATGAAAAATATTCCTTTGGGCACAAATGCAAAGGACGTGCTTCTTTGTTGTATTTCGAAGGAACTGATGATGATCCAGGTCTTGACAACACAGAGGTGGTGGATGAAATCCCCACAAATGACATTGTCCCTGAAATTAGCTTCAACGCTTTATTTGGCCATCATAGCTCACGTTCATTTCGTTTAACAGGCACTGTTACAGGAAAATATGTTCAGGTGCTAGTGGATGAGGGTAATACTCATAACTTCATTACAGCTCACATGGCTTCGTTCCTTGGTCTCACAATGCAACAAATTAATCCATTCCAAGTGCAGGTTGGAAATGGTGATGCTCTTTCTTGCACAACATCTTGTTTGGCTGTACCTTTGGGTCTTCAACCAACACCTTCTTGGTGGACCTTTTTGTACTAGAGCTCAAGGGCGCTAATATTGTTCTGGGTATCCAATGGCTGGCAACTCTTGGGCCAATCGTTACGGATTATTCTAAATTGACTATGACATTTCATCATAATGGTATTGATGTACTTCTTCACGGTGAGAACCCTCAACCACCCACCCAAATTTCCAATGCCCAACTCCATAAATTAGTGACTCAGGACTCTGTTTTCTCTCGTTTTATGTGCCTCACTAGCACCATCACTACCCCCTCTTTAGTACTTCCATCTACACAACCACACCCCTAGATTCAACATATTCTGACCCAATTCCAAGATGTTTTTAGCAACCCCACTACCATACATCCTGACAGATCCTCTAACCACCATATCAACCTAATCCCTAATTCCAAACCAGTACAGGTCCGACCCTACAGTTACCCACATTTTCAGAAAGTAGAAATTGTGCGTATGGTTAGGGAAATGTTAGATGCTGGACTAATTCAACCTAGTCAGTCTCCTTTTAGTTCACCAGTACTTTTGGTTCGCAAGAAAGATGGCACCTGGCAGTTTTGTGTTGACTATCGTGCACTCAATGCCATTACACTACCTGACAAATTCCTCATTCCTACTGTTGATAAGCTCTTGAATGAACTGCATGGGGCAAACATTTTCTCCAAACTTGACTTAAGATCCGGTTACCATAAGATCAAGATAGCTTCTCGGGATTTCCATAAAACTGCCTTCAGGACCCATAGTGGTCATTTTGAATTTCTCGTTATGCCATTCGGCCTTTCGAATGCCCCATCTACATTTCAGGCCACAATGAATAATGTTTTCACCCAATTTCTAAGAAGATTTGTGGTTATCTTCTTTTATGACATCCTTATCTACAGCCCATACGGACCACTTAACCCAGGTTCTAGAGACACTACGCAATCACAAGTTTTTTGCTAAATTGACCAAATGTTCTTTTGGTGTGCAGGAGATTCAATTTTTTGGTCACATTATATCTACTGCAAGAGTTTCTCCAGATCCAACCAAAATCCAAGCAGTTGTGGAATGGCCAATTCCTAAAACGGTTACACAACTTAGGGCCTTTTTGGGCTTATCAGGTTATTACCGAAGATTTATAAAGTGCTACGCAATAGTGGCTGCTCCGCTCACGAATTTACTGTCTAAAGATGCCTTTGAGTGGACAATAGATGCAGAACAAGCTTTCGATTCTCTTAAGAAATTGTTGACTAATGCTCCAATTTTATCTTTGCCCAATTTTAATCTTCTTTTTGTGTTAGAAACAGACGCTTCAGGAGTTGGGGTAGGTGTTGTTTTATTACAATCTGATCACCCCATTGCGTTTTTTAGCCGGAAACTATCTAAGAGCATGCAAGCCAAGTCTACTTATTTTCGAGAGATGTATGCTATCACTTCATCGGTAGCAAAATGGAGACAATACTTACTGGCTACGTCTTTTATCATGAAGACTGACCACAAGAGCTTACACCACTTGATGTCACAAGTGATTCAGACTCCTGAGCAGCAACAATTTCTGGCGAAATTGTTGGGATTCAATTTTGTCATACAATATAAATCGGGCAAGTCTAATGTGGTGGCAGACGCTCTCTCGCGCCAGCGTGAGGGGGACGCTGATCAATTGCCCCCTACATTAATGGCCATCAGTGGCCCTGTCTCACTATACAGTTCCATAATTCAGCCCGATTTACAACATGACCCCTACACTACACTAATTCTACAGGAATTACAACACAATCCTTCTAAATGGACACACTAGAAGACACAAAACATATTGCTGTTTCATAGAAACCGTCTGTTCATTCCTGCGAATTTTTCATTAATACCGGTCCTTCTCCATGAGTTCCACTCGCCAAAAGTTGATGGTCACGCTGGGGTTCGTCGCACTTGCTCCGTTTGGGTGCCAAATTCACCTGGAAAAAGATAAAGACAGATGTTCAACAATATGTCCTTCACTGTGAAATCTGTCAAAAAACAGGCGCCCAATCATTCTCCCTATGATCTCCTACAACCCCTACCCATACCAGAGGCAATCTGGCCTGAACTTTCAATGGACTTCATTATCCACTTACCTATATCAGGGTTTTTTTTGGCTATTCAGGTGGTGGTTGACAGGTTAACAAAAGGTGCTCACTTTGTACCCCTTCCTCCGAAATACTCTGCTTCCAAAATTGCTCAGGTGTTTTGGGACAACATCGGCAAGCTACACGGTCCACATAAGTCAACAGTTTCTGACCGTGACCCCATTTTTGTCAGCACGTTCTGGAAAACACTCTTTCAACTACAGGGAACCAAACTGCAATTTTCATCGGCTTATCATCCCCAAACAGACGGTCAAACAGAGCGAGTGAACATGAGTTTAGAACATTACCTGCGTTGCTTTGTACATGAAGATCCATCTGCTTGGCCACGCTTCCTGAGTTGGGCTGAGTTCCACTATAATATGGCCCACAACCGTTCTACTGGCTTTTCACCCTTCCAGGCCACGTACGGACGTTCTTCTCCTTGCTTATTGGAGTACTCCTTAGGGACCACACCTCTTGAAGCAGTGGACTCTGACCTTCAACAACGGTCCAACATCATCGCATCGTTAAAAGACAACTTGAGGAAAGCACAGATTTGCATGAAAATACAAGCCGACATAAAAAGGAAAGATGTTACCTTTAATGTTGGAGATCAGGTACTTTTACGCTTATAGCCATACCGTCAATTGTCCGTCCATCGCAGATCGTCCCACAAACTGACTCTTTGATTCTTTAGCCCCTTTGAAGTTTTGAAGCGCATAGGAACTGTGGCCTATCGTCTCTGTTTGCCTGATGGTTCACAGATACATCCCGTATTCCACGTATCTTTGTTAAGGCCTTTTCGAGTGTCTGACTGCTACACGGTGCACCCTATCACCGTTGATTTCAGAGACGATCCCTTGATTCACCAACCAGCAGCCATCGTCGGACGTCGAATAATATGGAGAAACGGCACAGAGACCCCTCAAGTCCTGATCCAGTGGCAGGGGTTACCACCGGATGCCTCTACTTGGGAGGATGAGCAGATGGTTCTCTCGGATTCTATGATACAGAGGGGAGAGTTGGGCAAACCAAGGAGACACAACGTTGGGAGTCCCCAACCAAACTCACCTACTTTATTAACACCACCATCGAACAATGCACGGGCTCTGACAGTCACCGACAATTCAGCCAATGAGATTGCAGATGCTGAAATTCTTATCCCCTTGCCCACCAATAAGAATTTAGTGGCAGCCAGCTCACATCAGCTACCGACACTCAATAAGGGGACTCATGGATCAACTGCTGCATGTCATCCCATGGGCCAATTGGCGGAGAAGCCCACAACGCTCGCGAACGAGCTTTCTCTTCAAGGAGGGAGGAATGTTGCAGACCAGACTCTTAGGCTTAACACCAACAGGCCCATACGCATTACGAGGGAGCCCAGTTACTTACAAGATTACTTTCAATGAGTAATTAGCTACGTGATTCGTTCAGTTTGAGAGAGAAAGATATTGTTACCAGTTAGTTACTTGAAATAGGTGAATATTGTAAGGGAGGTAGTTACAAAGCTCACGAGGGGCGTGAATGAAAAACAAGAAAAGTTGGGCAATTTCTCTCTCTAGTTTCCCTTTCTCTCTCATCTTCTCTGGTTCCCTTCACTGTTACGTCTTTTTTACTTCACTGAACAAAACCCTTAGAAGTTAACAAATCATTCATCCACAAGAAAATAAAAAAATGGTGACAAGTAACAAAAAGGAGGCAGCAATTAATTACATGTAATGAAGAGTACATAACGGATTAGAAAGGACCTACCAAACTAATTGTACCCAAAAAAAAAATTAAAGCTTAATGAAACATTATATAAAGGGTTTAATAAGAGTTATGTTGTAGGAAAAGTGATTGTGTTATGTTATAGAGATTCGTTTTGCGTGCCAGAGTTTTTTTTTTTTTTTGGTTTCAAAAATTGTGGGTCCCACAAAATGTTGTGTGTGTAGGAAAATTGTTGTGGTCATGTTAAATTATAGATACAAAACCCTTATATAAATGATGAAATGGAACTGTGCCCAAGTGGACAAAGACATGTGAGATCCCAACCCTACATACTATCAGAAAAAGTGCAAGCGGACAGCTTTTTTGCTAATAAAAAACTACGCCTCCTAAACGCAATTGCTAATGACAGCATTGTTGCTTCCTCTAATTTGTTCTCATTTAGTATACCCTTCATAAACCGCAACTATGCGATGTTGACTGGACAATGTAGTGCAAAATTAGGAATAACTTTTTTTTTAAATTTTATCACTTTTCTTATGAGGTATCTCTTAATATTTTAAATGTGATACTAATTTTTGTTACGATGGATACCTAAAAGGCTTATGATTTCAAATGAGGGCGTAGTGGGTGAAATGACCAAAGATCTTGGCAATAGAACAGGAATGCGAATTGAATTGATTGTTGTGAAATGTTTCATGAGGTGGGATGAGAAATTCTGCATGTGATGAGTGCGTGTGCCAAAACCAAACTAAAAAATCGGCCAATTTTAAGTTTAATTCAGTTTTTGTTTGACTATTATTTTTCCAGATATGACAAATTGACCCCTATTTAATTTGACTCTGGTTTTAAATTTTTGTTAAAACCTTAGATAAAGTAATTGTTTAGAGAGATTTATAGCATTCGAATGATTAGTTACCTATAAAATAAGTCAGAGCTAAAATAAAACAATGCTGTATACAACATGAAGAGAAGACGTCTACAGCTTTTTACATGTAATTATTAAATTTATATAATTTTATAAATTTAGATCAACGTTAATAATATAAATACGTTATAATCTTTATACAAAATTTATTATTATTATTATTATTGATAAAATAAAGAGCTTAATATTTCTAATGTTGTAAGAGATAATTTTATCTACTATATACACATAAAAGTATGAAAGACTATGCGAAGAGAAGAGAAAGAAAAATATGAACCCCGCACACTTTTATGTGTATGTAGGATATAGTTTTATCTTTTATAACATAAGAAACATTAATCTATAAAATAAAATATAGAACTTATTGGAATGCTATACACTTTTCAAAGGTTATTGATTGTCGGTTAATAAAAAAAAAAAACCAACTCGACAATTCGACAAAATTAAAGAAAATCAATATTATCAACAACACTTTTAATCCAAGTTAATTGGTGATGAGCCGATGATGGTAGATGAACTCAATAATAAATAAGAGGAGATTAAAAAAATAAAAAAAAATTGGGAAGAGGGAAATAAGATAAAAGGCAAGAAGAGAAAAAGGAAGAGAGAGGGTTGAAGAAAAAAATGACTATTTGTATATAAGAATAACAACGAGTTTAACCTTCTATCCTGCTTATAGCTTTTCTCCATTCCGTCCTAAGACACACCGTTCGCCAATCTATATTCCGTTCCATTAAGTCTTGTTTAACTACCTTTCCCTAGGTAAGTTTTGGTCTACCTCTCTTTGTATCGAGTTTTTGGTAACAAACTTTTATTCTTACAGGAGCATCAATGAGCCATCTCATTATGTGCCCAAAACACCTCAATCTATGTTCCCTCATATTTTCAGTTACCGTTACTACTTCCACCTTTCATCAAATATCTTCATTTCTTATCTTATTCATCCTCGTATAACCACACATACACCTTAACATTCTCATTTATGCTACTCCCATTTTATACTCGTATTGCCTATGTGCTGGCCAACATTCAGCTCCATATAACATTGTCGGCCTTACTGCTGTGATTCTATGATTTACATCCTTATCACCTTTTTGCAAAATTGACTCCAAGTATCTAAAAGCATCTTTCTTGGGTACCTCTTAACCAAGTAGATGCACGAGATCTCGATCTTCATCTCTTACCAGAGAAAACTCATACTTCATATACTCAGTCTTGTTTCGGCTTAACGTCAAACCTTTAGACTCTAAAGTGCTTTTCCACAATTCAAGTTTCCTTTTAACACCGTTTTTGGTCTCGTTAATAAGCACAATATCATCTGCAAAAAGCATACACCACGACACTTCCTCTTGAATGTCTTTTGTTAATTCATCTATCACTAAGGCAAAAAAATAAAGACTCAAAGTCGAACCTTGACGTACACCTATTGTAATAGAAAAATAATAATAAAGCATATATAATAAAAAAATATGGCAAGTATCCGAGATATAATAATAAAAATTACTTGTTATAAAAAAAAGTTCTTTTGTAAAAATATATCTCAAACTTAATATAAATGTCTTTTCTTTAATTGGATTATAAACATGAGTTAGTAAAGGTGTATCGTGTATGAGATATTTAGATAGATAAAAGAATTATCACATATTAAATAACAATAGATAAAAGAATAAAGTGACTTTAGTTAGGTGTATCGTGTATGAGATATTTAGATAGATTTCATTGGATAAAGTAGAAAATATCTTGCACCAAGAAAAAAATATCTAGCAGATATGTAACTGTCGTTATATTAATAAAATAAAATAAGCGAGGAAGTGATTGCTGTGAGGATACGAAAACAAATCAATGGAACACTTCAAAGCGAAGTGTGCAAAGCAAAACGAAAAAGCGAAACCAGATTGTGAAAAAGGTCATAAAATAACATCCCAATTGTCCACCTCACCCAACACGTGATGCACTTTTTAGCAAAAAGTTCAACCTCAGTGCGACAAATAATAATGTTATTTTTATTTTTTTTATATTCTTGACCCAATAAACAATGCCGCCAACAACATTCGCACATGAAAATGAAAAAATAGTACTATGGTAGAAGAAGCAGTAACAGTGTTGTTTTTATCTCATGTCATGGGATGGACCGAGAAAAAGGAAAGGCCTAAACGCTTTTGCTTTCACTTGGGAAAAAGACATGGCCCCACTTGCATTATAAGGTTTTTTATTTTTTATTTTTATTTTTTATTTTTATTTTTTTAACACTTTTTTGTTTGCACTTTTTATCAGCTTCTCTCGTGGCACATTACCTAGATACACACATCAATCAAACCCCACTCCATTATTCTCATCTCACACCCAACACCAACCTCTTCTTCCCATATCTAATCTACAATATACCTATTCATATCTATCTATCTATCTGAACTCAGCAATACTGAGAGATAGAAACGGAACAGAAGGAAAAAAGAAAAGAAAAGGTTAGTGTTTGTTTTCTTCAAAAGTCCTGCTTCTACCTCTTAGGGTTCCTTTTTTTCCTTTTTTTTTTTTTTTTTTTTTGCATTAAAATATATTTAAATTTCTGAAAAAGCAACAAAACCCTTTTTCCTTATCGATCTTGTCTTCTCTGTCTTTCTTGCTGTATGGTAATTTTCTTTTTCTTGTGGAATCTTCCTCCTTTCTGTTCTATCTTTCATACAAATACATGTGTTTGTGTGTGTTTTTTAAATATATATTTTTCCCCCAAAGTTCATGTTTTTCTGGGCATGGAGTCTTTTCTGGGAGCTTAAGATAAGGGAAGGTTGAGAATTTTGACAAAGGGTAATTGTTCTGGTCTCTTGTGATTGGATTAGATTTGTTATTCTCGTTGTCTCTGTTTCCTTTTATGTTTTCTTTTATGGGTATTTAATGCTGCGCTAGATATTTTTCGGACTTTTTGTTTGTTGAGAATTGATCTGGTACTTGTAATTCTTCCCATGATATATGTTTGTTAAGGTTGCAATGAAATTTCAGTTAAATTTTATTTGGTGAATTTTCTACTACAATTATTTTATGATGGAAATGCATTTTTTTTTTGATAAAAAATAAAATTCTGGTTCCGTTGCCTGAAAATGATTATTCAGTCGTATAAAATTATTATTATTTTCCAAATTTAAAGTCATCTTTTCCTTCTGAAGTTATTCTCATAAATATTATTACCTAATGTTGTCTTAACTATAATTTATCATTTATCATTTTTCTTTGGAAAGAATCATTTATTGTTGTACAGTTTCTTGATGCTGTGAAGTAGTTTTTCGAGTTTGCTTGTCAAGTCAATTATTTATTAATTTTCCTTTCTTTTACTCTTAATAACTCACAAAGACATACATACATACATACATACACGCGTCTATGCTTTGAACCTTTTCTTCTATCTCTTTAGTCTTTACTGTTTGATCATGGCTGCATGTTTCCATTCTGTTTGATCCCGGTTCCATAATTTACTAGTCATAGCAATATGGCATCTATATATTGTTCTGAGTTTGGGGTAGAATTCCCATTTAATTTTTCCTTTCTCTCTATATTTCTAAGCAAGTATCTGTTCTTATCAAAATTCTTTCTTATTATATCTATGCAGCAGCTGAATTTGCAGAACTTAATTATCCCTTCCTTCATCAAATTGTCTAACAACTTGTAAGTTCCTTCAATATCTTACGATAAGAAGGGACTTTTATTGTAGTTTGGGTAGAATGATTACTAATTGGAGAATTCTTTGTTTAGATTAAGGAGCAAAGCAAGATTCAGTTTAAAGATGGGTTATTCATGTGATTTTTGTGGAGAGCAGAGGTCCTTGGTGTACTGCCGCTCTGATGCTGCCTGCTTATGTCTGTCATGCGATCGAAATGTTCATTCTGCGAATGCACTTTCTAGGCGTCATTCAAGAACCCTTGTATGTGAGAGATGTAATTCACAACCTGCATTTGTGAGGTGTACTGAAGAGAAAATTTCACTTTGTCAGAACTGTGATTGGTTGGGTCATGGTACCTCTCCATCTTCTTCAATGCATAAAAGGCAAACAATCAATTGCTACTCTGGCTGCCCTTCAGCTGCAGAATTTTCTTCAATATGGTCCTTTTTCTCAGATATCCCCGCTGTGGGTGAAACATGTGAGCAGGAACTAGGTTTAATGAGCATTAATGAGAACAGCAACAAGAGCGGTTGGGTTCCTTCAGAAAACCAGAATGCCTCTGGTTCAGCTGAAGTGACTGATCTAAGCATCAAGGATAAATCTTGGGTTGGTGCATCTTCAATACCTGAGTCAAGCTCAGAACCTCATATTCTGGACCAGCTCAATGAATGTATGCCCAAGGTATAGCCTCATATTTTCATTTTATCCCAAGTCTTATAACTGCATTAGGTTTTGTGGACATTCTAACAACTGACAATGAAAAACATTGCAAGGTTTCAAGGAAGGAATTCTTTGTGTAAATCTGTTTGATGGTTTTTTCCTTCTTTTTTCCCCTTTATAGAAACCAGAGGGTAATAACAAGTTAACAACAGAACAGTGAATTAAATTGCAAGCTTGCAAGGAATGAGTTTTTTCTTCCTTGTTTCAATTATTTTGTGGTGTCGATATTTTATTGTTTTAAAGAAAAAAGCCTTAAGAGTAATAGCAAAACTATCGGGTAGCTAATTTTGTAAGTTGTTTCTTGTCAAATGCTTCTTTTGGCCAAATCATAATTTCTTCTATCTGTCTAATTCTTATGTTATGTGGCATTTTCTAAATGACTAATGCAACATTAAAAACTGATTGGCTTTGGTTCTATCCATGTATTGTTTCGAGGTAAAAAGTAAATTTTAGTTTTACAGAATTTGCAGCATTCGTGATTTATTGTTAGCTTGAACTCAAAGCAGGAGCAGCTGATCCTGCATGAATTCAAAGCGAGAGGGGCCATTTTATTTATTTATTTATTTTTGGTATACGGAGTGGCCATTTTAATTTGCAAAGTGTTTTTTTTTTTTTTTTGTGGGGCTGGGGTTCAAGTTTAGTGCTGATGGTGAATGAAAATAAATTTTGATTTCCCAATCTGTATTGTAAATGAATTCAGTAAGGCTACTGTAGTAATTGTAACTACAATCTTTCTAGATTTGAAGGTATCAAGATGTTCTCTCTTTCGTTTGTATTGACTGTTATCTTAAATTTTGGTCCATGGATTTTGATGATAGGTAAAATGAAATGATGAGTGGTTTGCAAAAGATATGAATATTGTCCTTGTAGCTTATTCACATAGATAATTGCAACTTAACTACAAGGGCATTGGCCCATTGGGTATCTAGATATTTTTTCTCTTCCCTAGTCATAATCAGTTTAAAATTTTTACATACCCAACTTGATAACAGTAGATGGCATAATGATATGCTTGGAAAGATACAATAGGCTTGTAGCTTACATGCATCCATGGTTACACCTTAACTCCAATGCCATTATATGTGATTCTGCTAACTGTTATCTTGTTTACTGAAATGAGTTACACAATTTTTAGCTTTCTATATTATAGTCTCATACTTACTTAGTTAATCACTCATGGTGAATGTGCAGTTATACTGTCCCGGTAAAAAAGCTCCTAGGCTATGTGAAGATGATAATCTGTATGATGATTTCAACATGGATGAAGTGGATCTAGATGTTGAGAACTATGAGGAACTTTTTGGTATGACTCTCACTCATTCTGAAGACCTGTTTGAACATGGTGGAATTGATAGCTTATTTGGGACAAAGGACATGTCTGCTAGTGCTGGTGATTCCAATTGTCAGGGTGGTGTTGCTGCTGAGGTAATCAAATCTCATCATCCTTTGTCTGTGATAAGCTTGGTTTTTCTATTATAGGAGCATCATCTGTTATATTCCACATAACTGCGCCATGTATCTTGTTGTCAATAGTTTCTCTATGCAGTTTAAAGTTGCACATTGGCAATTTTAGGACTGTTAAGTTCTGCACTATACAATGAATGATCTTCTTGTCTGTGCACTTGTGTACATTATTTCTTGTTATCTTGCTGATCATCCGGTGGTAATGAATATCTTAACTCCTATGATACAATTTTTCAGATATAGAGCTTATACTATATCCCAAAGGGTTTTTACAGCACCCAAGTTCGTTTTAAATGTTGTATCAAATACCTTCCTAACCAAGTAAGAACTAGATTTGTCTCATTTAATTAAGCAGTGTAATATCTTAATGGTGTCAAGTGGAAGGAAGATGATTGGAAGGTGGGGTCAGCTTGGTGGCTTCATTATCAGCAAAAATTATTATCACCATATTGTAAAAAATATAATTCTTTTGGAGTATGGCAAAACTGATAATGCAAACAACTAAAGTGCTGATGTTTAGTCCTGATTGTCTAGACTCTGGAATTTCCAAAATGTTGCAGCAGAAATAACTAAAAAATTTCTGTCCAGTATTTGCATGCTGGTAATGTTGGAAGTCATATTGGACAATAGGAAGAACAATTAGTTTCTTTTGTGGGGTCTGAATTAAATTGTTTTGCATTTCTTGCGTTAAATACTTACTACTAGATCTAAACTTTGGTTTCCAGGTCAATGCTATGCAACCAGCATGCAGCGCAGCATCTGTAGATTCAATTTTGAGTTCCAAAACTGAACCAGTTGTTTGTTTTGCGGCAAGTCAATCCCAATCAAACATCTCTTTTTCTGGAATTGCTAAAGATAGTAGTGCTGCTAACCATCAAGACTGTAGTGCTTCTTCAATGCTTCTCATGGGAGAGCCTCCGTGGTGTCCTCCTTGCACTGAGAGTTCTGTGCAATCTGCTAACCGCAGCAATGCTGTGATGCGTTATAAGGAAAAGAAAAAGACCCGGAAGTAAGTTTATTTTAATGATACTAATGATATAGCCAATGGTGTTGGTCCAGTATTACTCTTATTTTTTATTTTAATGTTTTTGCTTTCGTTTGCACTTCATGCCTAATATTCATTACCATAGAACTTCATTGATCTTATTATCTTCTTGAACACCTTATCAAGCCAAGTTATACCTTTCTCCTCTACACAGTTTTTGGTTCACTGCAATAATTATAAAGGTGGTAGTGGTGAATAAAACTGTAAAAAACCATTTCAACCCAAAATCTTTAAGGTGTTGGGTGAAGGTCTTTTTAATGGTTTATATTATTCTCTAACACACCCCTTACGTAAGAGCCCTTTGGGTTTGAAATGTGGATATTGCATAGGCCCAATTTTTTTAAATTTTTTATTTTACCTTATGCTTATTTAATTCCATAAGTAGGGGGCGGTGAGGATTGAACTGCGACTTTATGGTCTCTTTAAGCTCTGATACCATGTAAAGAACCATTTCAACCTAAAACCTTAAGGTGTTGGGTGAAGGCTTTTTTATTGGTTTATATTATTCTCTAACAAAAATAGGTATCAGAAATTTTTAAAAAAAAAAAAAAATTAAAAAAAATTCCACAAGTCATGCAAGTTATTGTTTTCATTGTCAAACTTGAGCACATTTGTGTATATTTGTGCTTAACATGCTTTGGTATTAGATCAATGAATAGGATGAATACATAATCTGTTATCATTTGCGTTGTACCTAACGTGATCAGCCAATTAGGGATATCTTGATGTACATTTCTTTAGTTTGGATTGCTTTTTTGCTGCTAAGCAATATAACTATTTGCTAGTTATTGGATTTGATTTATTTCTACATTTCAAAGCCTAGTTGCTGTATAGATGATTTAATATCAATTTCTGTCATCTTATTAGGTTTGAGAAGAGAGTAAGATATGCCTCTCGCAAGGCTAGGGCTGATGTCAGAAAGCGTGTGAAGGGCCGTTTTGTCAAAGCTGGTGAAATCTTTGATTATGACCCTTTGAGCCAAACCAGAAGCTACTGAGGGTACAATTTTTAACCATGTTCTATATAAGGAAAGAAAATTCATACAGTTGCAAAAGAAAACAGGAACTCTTACCTGAAAAATGAATGAAATTTGATGCATTCGTTCTCCATGCAATAACAAGCTGTCTGATTTTATTACAGGGGCCTAGATTTTCTTCAAGGGGAAGAAGGGGTTGTAACCAGGACATATTCCAATGAATTGACATTGTAAGCTCAGGAGCGGACTGTGTGTCCTTCACTGCAAAGGATATCCAAGTTGTGATGTCAGCTGACATGACAATATCACAAAGTGCCCCCCTTCAGGCAATGTGTCACGAATTTTGTTTGCCTTTCTGTTTAACTTGGCAAATCCTGCTTCTTAATTCTAATCTAATGCAAAATTCTTTAGTCCTTTGGCATTGATCTTGCTCCTAGTTTGTCATATTCTATGTCAACTTCCCACTGATCTTAAGTCACATGTAGAAGTGCCTGTGATGGCATGATAAGTGGCTCAATTTGATAGTACTGGATAAGGTACACTGTAGTAGTAGACTGTAATATTTTGCCTCTTTCGCTTTGCCATGTATAGTACAGAATAAACATATATGCAACAAGAGGTGTAATTGCCCAACAGTTCCTGAGGTATGAAAAATTGTAAATTCGAAGATTAATGTATAAAATAGGATGCTATTTATGCTGATGACAGGAAAAAAGTCTATGTTGGGCATGTATCAAAAGTTTTGTTTTTATTTTATTTGATTGCCATGGATATACTTCAATTACTTGGGGTATTTACTTCAATTGTAAGCCACTTCTAAAAAAGAATGTTTCAGCTGGAGAACCTTAAATGAGATTATAATATAAGAAGTCGATGTGTAAAAGATGTTGTAGTATTAATTCTTGAGTGCTTTATCTCATTTGTTTCTTAAAATTCTTTTTAATCTAAATAGTCATAGACAAAATCCTAATGTGGCTCTGTTTTTATGTTTAGTTTGTTTGAATAAAAAACAAACTAAATAAAAAATAAAAAATGATTCATTCAATATTTTTTGTAATTGTTTTGATGTTTAGTTTAGGCATAGGCAATTTTTCTTTTCAACTTAAATAACAAATAATGGGAATTACCATTAATTTCATTTAAATTGAAAAAAAATTAAAAGTTATTTTGTTTTGCAAAATAATCTTAAAAATGAAATTAATGTTTCGGGAGTCTTAATTTCACTGCATCTACATCCTAAAAATTGACCATGTAATTGTACCAAGCATTGATAATTTGAAAAATAATATATTTGCTTTATTCTTTAAAATAAAAAATTAAATAAACAGAAAATCATTGATAATTTATATATAAGAATAAATAATGAAACTTAAATTTTGATTCGACAAAAGAAATCCCCATCCGATACATCTCAATCGGAGTTCTCCTATTTTTATTTTTTTTATCACACGAGCTCTATATTTTAATTAAGGTCAGGTATCCATATATTTTCTCTTTTTATTATGCTATATTTTATTTTATTTTATTTTAAGTAAAATAAACCCAACAGGTCTAAATAGAATGTTCATGCTAAGTCAATTGAATTTGAATCATATTGTAAATAATGAATAAATTTTTAGTGCCCATTCATTTTGCGACACATAAATAAAAAAATATTAAATCATCTAAAAAAGCAAATAATATGATATTTTTTATCCATATATCACAAAATAATTGAACAAATATATTAAATCTGATTCACTAAAATTCGTAAATAAGGATAGACAGTATAAAATTAGAAACATGTCATCGAAAACTGCCAATTATTTAAGGTTTAAAAGTTGTTAAACATTTCATCAAAAAAAATAAAAAAATAAAAATGTTAAACATGCTGCTCAAAAAAAAAATAAAAAATAAAAAATTCTAACCATGGTTAACGAATACATTACCAGGAAAAGCGGTAGTGTCTAACCATGGTTAAGGGGCTGGGTGTTGTTGCCACTTGCCAATAATGAATCGGGGAGATGTTAAGGTTCCTCTCTCCACGAAGCAAAGAGTAAAGAAATTACCGAGTTTCCATCATTCCAGAACTGTAATTCTACAAACCCCTCTTCGTAAGTCTCATCAAAATGTATTCTTTTTCTTCTTGGTTTTGAGTTTTCTTCTCTGGGTCATATAGGAATTCCGTGTTTCTGTTGAAAAGTGTTAGATCGGGAATTAGAATAGTGTTCTGTGGACATGTAAAGTTTTGATTTTGATTTTTCTCTTTTATTTTGATCAAAATTCTTTTCCATGAAGTTCTGATTGTGCTGGATCTCGTTGATGATGCCACTCAAATGCTTGTGATTTAATATCGTTTACTCAATTAGCAATATGGGAATTTTGGCATTGAATTACATGCTGCATGGGATTTTACTTGCTTTTCGAAAATTGTGTTGATTTTGCTTATAATTCATGCTTATGGGGCTGTTGGATTTAACCCAATATTCCTGAGTAGCTCTTTTCCTGGAGAAAGAAAAGAGACAATTGTATATAATACTTATCCAAATTCTGGGTTTCTTGCAAATTGTTATGTCATTCTATTTCATATGGGTTTTGGTGATAACTTGTGAAACCAAATATCGTAACAGCTATATACTCAGGACTTAAGCCTACTCTGTTCTTTCAATCTATGATTGATTATTCACCATCTTATTTACTCTATTTTAATTTTGTTTGAGTATTTAGTGTTCTTATCTTTCCTTTTTAATGTGTTTACAGGTTAGATATTAAGAAGAGACCAATAGAGTTTCCATACTTTTTCTTTTCTCTCTGACTGATCAAGTTGACAGCAATCCTGCTTTTTGGTTCCCCATTTCCTTGTTTGTCGATTCTGCTTGATTCAAAGGCATCATGTTGTCCACTTAGCCAAGTTTTGAGCTTCAACAGTTGCAACACGATTTATATCTGTAATTTTGGTATCCCTAAAGGACGCTCAGCATTGATCAAAATGGGCCTCTCAAGTCTCCCAGCACCATCCGAAGGAGTATTATGTGTACTTCTGGTAAACACTGTATTGTCGATATCCATATTTAAAGGCATTGTTAGGACAATCCTACACATTGTTGGTATCCATCTTTCATCATCCACCACTTCATCCCCTTCACCAGAAGCATCCCAAAACCCATCTGAGTCATTTGAATTCCATCATAGTCCCTCAGAGAGTTACTTTGAAGAGTTTAGAAGCCGGACACCAACACTTAGGTTTGACAGTGTGTGTTGCTGTAAACAACCTGAACATGATTGCTCTGTATGTCTTACTCAGTTTGAACCAGAATCAGAGATAAACCGTTTATCTTGTGGCCATCTCTTCCATAAAGTATGCTTGGAGAAGTGGTTGAACTACTGGAACGTTACATGCCCACTTTGCAGGACTCCCTTAATGCCTGAAGATGATGATACATCTCGCTTTCAGTGAGCAATGGTTGAGCATGCTAATAAGAGAAAGTTTCATGTACAGTATAGTGGTGTACATATTCTTGAGAGTTTTGATGTTCGTGCATCTGAGTTCTTCAACCTTTTTAACCCTTTGCCTTTTATGATGTAGAGCTTGTGGAGGGTTTTGTTTTCCTTTATTTCTCTCTGTGCTCCTTAGCACAAACGAGGGATATACTTTTTGCTTGCATCTTATGTTTGTTCATAATGCCCACCTTGTTCAGAGCCTTAAATTCTATATTGGGCATTTGATCCTAATATGGAAGCATTAGTTGTACATTCCTTTTCTTTTGCCCTTTAAACACTTCCATCACCATGTATATATATAGTGTAATATGTAAAATTGCTGTGGTTGGCAATAAGTCTCAGTTATCGCAAAAATAATACAATCCTTATATCGTTTTGTTTTTGCTATATACTATGTATCTCTATCTTGCTTTTCATATATTTTTTTTAGAGAATGGGGTGCTTTTCTTGGATTTTTCTCTTTTTCATATCAAAATAGCCTTTTTAGAGAATTAATTTTTGACATAATACAACAATGATATTCGATCTATATAACTATTCCTACCTTGTAGCTTTGGTTAATGTTGATTCTATCAAAAGTTCATGCAAGTAGCGGCATGAAAATTAGCACAGTTAAGAAAACAGACTGATATAGGAGCATGTCTGATAACATCTTATTTTAGGAAAGTAATCACTTTTTAAAAAAGTTGCAAAAAAAAAAAAAAGTTTTTTTAGACAAAGAATAAGTTAATTCAATCAAGTGCGTACCAGCACTGCTTTTGTGTTGTTATCTTTCCAGCGTTGTATTAATTGACTCTATATATTTCAATCTTTAAAGTAGCATATACTAAGAGATTTGATTATTATCAAGAGAATGAACTCTAATTTTTAATGGGATGAGGTAATTTTGTTAAAGAAATGTACATAATAAATTCAAATAAAATAAAAAACAAATTTATTAAAGATTATGCATAATCAATTTTAAAAAATTTAAAGGTAAAATTAAAAATAATTAAGAATTATATATTTTATTTTGAGAAGATATATTGAAAAATTTAATCACTTTTAATATAAGAATTATAAATAAGTTAGTTAAATTTTAACGGTGTCCTGTACCGGTAAAAAATGGATGTGCGAAGGGCACTTGTCGTTCCATGAATTAAATGAGATTTGTGAAAGAGAATTGTCTAAATGCCACCGCTGAGAAATTTATACAATAATATGGAAATAGATTCTCTTATTTTTTTTAAAAAAAATGACATAGTTACATAAAAAAAATTATAATCATACAAAGATGAATCAATGGTGATAATTTTATAATTATCTATTTTAATATATATTTTTCTCTCTCTCTTGCTTTATCATTTTTTATCTACACTTCCTACAAACATACCAGATATATTCCCATTTTGGATTTTCCATATACAGGGTTTGGCTTCTTGTAATAATCATCAATGACATGAATGCAAAATTCGGTACGTGTCCGTTCTTTAACACAACAGATTGGGGCTCCTTAATTGAAAGAGAAATAAAAGTTGCATTGTGTAGGACCCTAATTCTTTGTTATTAGTGGAACGCATACAACAGCTGAGTTGAGTCGACCACTGATACTAACACTAATTAGAAATTCAAAACGGCAATAGCTCCACTTGTTAATTTGTATATTGGGCAGTGTGGCAGCAAATTCACCTACTGTCATATATTGTTATCTTAATTTTGGTACGCTATCGTATATTAGTGTTGAATATGGCAGGAAAAGTACTTGACCCTTGACTAAAGCTTTTAATTGATCATAATTTATTATAACCAAGATTGGTAGAATCTGCAGTTTTTATAAAGGAGTAATCCTTTCAAAGGCCTTATTAATATTTTAAAGTTCAGTTTGAGATAAATTCGGGTCAAAATAATATTTTACATAAAAATAAAAAACATAAAGTATACAAATCTCAAAATAAGATTTTAAGATTTCATTGACTTATCTTGGACTACTGCTTCGTGTTACGCGTTGTATTGGGCTTGCAAAGTTGCTTTGGTTGGGCCTATTTAAACTCAAGTTAGTCCCTTGTGTTGGGCCTATTTTGTATATGATTATATATTTTTTTTTGGTAGGTATATAAATATGATTTAAAATTTAAAAGAAATATTATCGTACAATAATTTGTGCTTTGCACACGCACATTCTAACGTTTGTTTGGTGTAACATCATACACTATAAGCTTACGTTATATATTATAATATTTTCAGTTTTTTGATGTGATCATTATATAGTACAAGTTTATATAACCAAATTTTTTAATATATAAAATGATGTATAACTTAATGAATTAATGTTGCCGATTAGTGCAATTCTTTAGGTTTAATATATTATCTTGATAATAATATATCAAGATACTTTTTTTTATATAATATTAATTTTTAAATATTAGAAATTTTTACACTGATCAATAAATTTTTATAAAACTTAATATTATATGATATATTTAGAAGAATTATATAAATATTTTATTAAAGGGTATTTTTGTTAAAAATATTTATTTTTATCCTATATAGTATTATGTAATGCATTACCGAACACTAAATGATATTATCTTATACAAATATTATCTTATCCAATATCATACCAAACTCTAAATAATATTAAAATTTAATCAGATCTTATACTATCAGATCTTATACTATCAGATCTTATACTATCAAACCTTATCCTATAATTTACATCATACATTCCCTTAATTTATAAATGAATTACTACACAATAAAATAAAATTTCTTAACATTATAATTTCTGTAATGTTTATCTACGCAAGGCGCCAAGGAAACCCATAATCTTGTGGCTGTGTCAATGTAAGCACCCCGTCACCAGTCACCACCACCTACGAATAGTTTATCTATCCATAGCAATATCGCCATTTTCAACACTCTATTCATTCTATTAACGTTTGCATTGACACACAGCAACCTCTTCAGCATTTCTTCGTTTCCCATCGTCTCAAGTGATGAAGTTTTACCTTCTCAGTCTCAGACACCATTTCCATTACCCTCTCTCATGCCCACTTTAGCACTTACACCCAACTGGGGTTCATGTTCATGGAGGTCATTGCTGAAGTTGGTTTTCTGCACCAAAATCCGCTTTTTCGCTGGAATAGTTCCTTCTCTTACCCTTTTATTCTGCAACCAAAGAGGTTCCTCTCACTTTAAGTTTTTCACTTTTTTTCCCTTACCCAATTTGTGTTTCTATGAGGCTGAACTACCTCTGTATTTGACAATTCTTATTGCATTATTCTTGAATTTCCCTTAAATTCTATTGGGTGATGGTACCCAGAAAGACTAATTGCATGTATACCCAAATTCTATGTTGTTCGGCAAGATGTTTAGTTTAGAAGCTTTCTTCTTGATAGGAAAAATTCTTCCTTTTCAGTGTCTGTTTATTTTAATTAGAATATGCTTGTTTGAGTATGTGGAAAACAACGTAAGGGAGGGAGTGAAAATGAAGTTTAAATTAAAAGATCTCAATTTTCACTCATTGTTGCTTGGTAGAGAGTGGGTTATTACTTTGAACTCAGTTTCGTGTTTTAGTGGTAGCCAAAACATGCAGGGTGGAGTGTAAATCACTTGCACTTCCCTTTCAGCCTTCTCATATTTTTGTATTATGAGGTAAATGTGAGGTGATTTTTTAACCCTGATTTTGGACCTCACCATTTCCCATCTACTCAAACATTCATTTTATTTATGTTATCATTTAGATATGCAAAAAATTGTAATGGATAGATTTAAGGAAGGGTTTTCTTGTATAGTTGACCGAAATTGAGTCTGATAGCCGAGTGACCAGCTTAACTAGTTCCTTCACTTTATCTACAAAAACTAGCCCGGCTGAAGCTTTTAGATTCTACACACCTTCAATTATAGTTGTTCTCTCCTTATTCGTTGAATTAGAAAGTGTTGACTCGATATATTGAAACAAAACAGTGTTCTTGCTTATTGAGAATTCATCACTTGAAATAGCCCACTCAGATTTCCCACTAAACATAGCAAATAGGGATGCCTTGTCATACCAACTGGCCGTTATTTTAACCCATTTACTATACATATGGCTTACAAGCATTGCTAAGATGATTAAGGATACCAAATGCGTAATTAATTTTGCTTTTATATTTGAAAGATAAGATTATTATGGATAGATCAAGAATGATGACCAATACGACTAGGAATTGTGATATCATCATGTTGATGGATATTCACTCTTTACAGTGTTAATTGTTTCCCCCTTTTTCTTGGGTCTTGGTTGCACTTATGTATTCTAATATTGGGACAGGCATATATGCCATCATCATGTACCTCTGTGCGGTGTATTCAGACTCACATGCTGTATGACAAACCATAAATCAGTCAGAAGATTAGCTGCATTGTCAACAGAGAAAGGTAATTCAAACACCTTTTTGGCTATGACGCATGGGTACTCTTAAATTGTTGCCATACTCATACCTGGTACGTATCTAGTGCTGGTATTTATTGGATACACATGGGTACATACCCGATACTCCCTTATTACTCTAGTACAAGTCAATTCATGCATGTAAAACACCAAGTTTTATTACTAAGTGGTTTGGTTTGCTACTAAATGAAACAAACTACAACTTCACTCCTTAAAAACCTGTGCCTTTTTTAAATATTTTTTCTTACTTGAGTTAGACCATTATGATAATTATAATCTCTTATGATTTAATTACTTTATTGTTTATGTTTTCTATATTTCTATAGAATATATGTTGCTTTATCTGTACCCTAGTTTTAGAATTTTTGCTGTACCCTGTACCCATACTGGCATAGGTACTCACATGAATATCCATGCAATTTTGCTTTTTGTAAGCTCTTGTTAATTTATTTGGTTATGAGTCATTTCCTAAGCATATGGTTGTCTACTTTCTTTAGTCTTGCTTTAATTTGTTTTGTAGCTGTTGGATCCTTATCACGACTGTATCGTTCAAGTGTTAACACATCCAAATCATATCATTTTTTCAAGTCACAATTTACAATTATATATTAGTATAATCTGATTCAGGCTTAACTTGTCACAAGATCACAGGGTCAGGATCAGGAGTTAGATCGTATGCTTCATGTTAAAATATTTTATTCTTGTAGTGATAGAATTACCTTTGTTGTATCCTTCCCTCTGCAGATAATGAAAAGTAAAGAATTAGCATGATGCATTAACAAGTAGATAGATCATATGTAATAAGTTTCTGTAAATATGTTCAGAAGCAGTGGTGCATTGTGCCACTTCAATTTTTCAATATTTGTTAAACAATTGGAATTAGCTTTATGAATAGAGAACATTTTTTTTATTTTTTTTATTTTTTTATTACATGGAGGGTAAAGTAGATTTATCTTCATAAAACTCTATTGCTGAACTGAATGCCTCAACTACAACGATAATAACTACCCTTGTTCTTGGTATTAGCTACATTAGTCCAGAGTTCTTTTTTTTCTATTTTTTTAAATACTTGGAACAGTCTTCTTGTTTCTCTTCATCATCCTATATGATCTAAGGGTACTTTCTTGTTCTACGTTTTTGCTAACTATCAAACAAGGCCTCTCTCAATAATATAAATTCTACATGGGTGCAAAATCTGCCTTCTGGCATTAATGTTCCAAATCATGCTTTCTCAGTGTATTTTCCTCCAACTTAGAATGAATGATGAATCTGGGCAGTCTGATTTCTCAGGCAAGCCAACCACTAGTGTTGATGAATTATGCAAGATCATTTGGACTGTAGAAGCTGATTTAGAAGATGGTCATCTTCTGTACATAACTGGTGATCCTGCTGTATTAGGCTGCTGGAAACCAAACATGGCTGTACCAATGTCTCCCACGGAGCACACTAACATATGGAAAGCTGAATTTATGGTAATTTTTCTGTGCTGTCTAATTTAATCTTATATATTTATTTATTTGTATAGAAAGAAAAGAAAGTTTAAATCAGAAGATGTTTCTACATTTAGATTAACTTTTGTATTCGTCTTTGCCTTGAGCTGAGGTTGGCTGAATAGGTTTCTCAAGCACAGTGAGAAATATATAGAGCAAACCAACAATACATCAGGAATAGTAGAAAGAAACCTCCCCCAATAGGGAAGAGTTATATCTCTGGAAATCAACACAAATACCCTTGAAAAGCAAATCTGTCCCTCAAAATTTCTGTGGTTCCTGTCAATACAACTACAGTCTGTGTTCTGCAATAAATGATAGGAGACCCTTTGCAAAGTTTTGCATCTTCAAGATCAAAATGTTCCTTCCATTAAAGTTTGGATTATTATATGAAGCTTCAATATTCTTGGAATACTGTATGAACATCAAAGTACAATGTACTTTTTTATGAATTAAGTGACTCAGCTTGTAATTTTATATTTGCAGATTGCTTTTGGCTTAAACTTCAAATATAATTATTTCATTAAGGGAAATTCAAGGTCCTCAAGTGACATTCTTTGGAAGCCTGGACCAGTGTTTTCTCTGTCAATACCTCTTACAGTCCTTGAAGGCAATGAAATTATGGTGAGGGATTTATGGATTAGGTCTGATTCCCAGATATCTTCAGCTCATGCTTGGAGCCCCTTCACAGAAGAAACATATCTTCTAGAGCAACCCTCTATATCTTTTCCAATCAAAGGTAATACTTCATCATTTTACTCTACGCTAGAAATATTTGTTTTTCCCAATATGTTTCTGAACACTCAAATGCTTCCAGTGGTTTGACAGATGAAGGAAGGATTGTGAGTCTCGTTGAAAATGATGTCCTAAAGTCCGAGAAACTCAGTTTGGGAGATCAATTATTTTACGACAATGAGGACATGGTGATTGCAAATGATAAGGATTCACATTCTACTAATATCCTCTCTGAGAATTACCAGCCTGTTGAGGAACCCTGGCTAGTCCATTCATCCCCTTCCATTGTCTCCAAGGATACAATGAAATCCAGTGAATCTGAAACTGATGACACTGCAGAAGAGCAGGTGAAGCTGGTAGATACAGAAAAGTTGTTACCTGAAGAAAGTAGTAATATAATTTCAAAAGACCCTGTTTCAACTACTTTACTTATTAACTCATCAATTTGTACTATGCAAAGAATTGCAGTGCTAGAGGATGAAAAGTTGGTTGAATTATTATTTGAACCAGTCAAGAGTAATGTGCAATCTGATAGTGTATATGTTGGGGTAGTCACAAAGCTTGTTCCCCATATGGGTGGGGCTTTTGTTAATATTGGAAATTCTAGACCTGCTCTTATGGATATTAAGCAAAACAAGGAGCCATTTATATTCCCTCCATTTCGTCAAAGGACAAAGAAACAAGAAATTTATCTCAAGGGAAAAAATGATCACATGTCTCATGCTACTGACATATCTGATGGTTTATCAGACATAAATTCTGAGGATGGTTGTTTAAAATCTGTACACAATGACTATGATGAGCATGAAGGAGAGGATGATTTTTATATTTCAGAAGTTCTTAAGGAAAATGTGAATGGTAGCATGGTCGATGATGAAGTAGAAGCTGACTTTGAGGATGATATAGAGGGAAGTGAAGTCCATATAGAAGGAGAAATTAATAACAGTTCTCTTCCTTTTGGCATGAATGGGTCTGTCAACTCAGATATTTTGCAAACAAAAGACACAAGGAGAGCATCCTACGTAGCTTCCGGCGAAAGCAAATGGATCCAAGTTCGCAAAGGAACCAAAATAATTGTCCAAGTTGTTAAAGAGGGCCTTGGTACTAAGGGTCCCACGCTGACTGCTTATCCCAAACTAAGAAGTAGATTCTGGGTATGTGCTCTTCCATGCTTGCACCTTGCATAAACTTTAATTGTATATCATTTTTGGTCTCTCTCATAAATTGCATATACTGTGTTTCATCTGAATTGGACTCTTTGACCTGCAGGTTTTGATTGCACGATGTGGTAAAATTGGAGTCTCCAAAAAGATTTCTGGTGTTGAGCGCACAAGGTTGAAAGTTATAGCAAAGACATTGCAGCCCGAGGGTTTTGGCCTCACTGTAAGAACTGTTGCTGCTGGTCATTCTTTTGAGGAACTGCAGAAAGACTTAGAAGGTTTGCTTTCGACTTGGAAAAATATAATGGAACATGCAAAATCTGCAGCTCTTGCTGCTGATGAAGGGGTGGAAGGAGCTATTCCTGTTATTTTGCACAGGGCAATGGGTCAAACTCTCTCAGTGGTGCAGGATTATTTCAATGAAAATGTTAGTTCTGTTACTAATTTTAAGACACTCCATTGATCTCTAGGATGTTTAACTTAACTGTGTCTATTTTTATTAAAAAGAAAATCCGGGTTACATTCTGTCCTCTCCTGATTGATTTTATCATGATATACTTCAGGTTAAGAAACTGGTGGTTGACTCCCCAAGGACATTTCATGAGGTATGATATCAGCTAATTGGAGAAGGCTAAGTTGCACTATTAGGACTGGAGTATGTCTGTTTTTGTATGTGAACAATATTGGCTTTTCTTCCCCGAGAGAGTTAATCAAGACGAGTAGGGTGATTTACTGTTAGAATTAGTTTCTGAACCCAACTGTGGGATAGGCTGTCACATGTTGGTTTACCATTTTCTGTTAACAAATGCTTCCAGTCAAAGCCTGGAAAAAATGGAAAACTGTATCTTACATCTCACATGTGTACAAGACTTAACTTCATTTTAGTTTATGGTTATACGTTAGCATGCTGATTTAGTTGTTTGTAGTCAAATAGTGCTATATGAATGGTATAATTATTTTTTGCAATTGCAAAACTTATATCATTGACTAATTTAAGATTCAATTTCAATGTTCAAATTGACTTGACACATCTGTTTTGGTGATTTTAACCTTTATATTTAATCTTCAGGTGACCAATTACCTTCAGGAAATTGCCCCTGATCTTTGTGATCGAGTTGAACTATATGATAAAAAAGTTCCCCTTTTTGATGAATTCAACATTGAAGGAGAGATTGACAACATCCTCAGCAAAAGGTGAAATTTTGTTACTTCATTTGTTATTAATCATTCATATATAGCTTTTAGCATGTATTATCTTTGTCCTTATGATCTTATTTTTCTTAAAGATATTTCATTAAATTGTGTTAGAATATCCTCAAGGGCGAGCCTTGGAGTAGCGGTAAGGTTGCTCATTGTGACCAGAAGGTTACAGGCTCGAGTCTAAGAAACAACTTCTTTGTAAAAAATACAAAGGCAAGGCACCCCTACCCTCACAAGTTGGGGAGCCTTGTGCACCGCCCCTTTGTGTTAGAATATCCTCAAAATATCTTAGAATATCTTTAGTCTATCTTCCAAAATTATTAAATATCTTAAAGATCTAAAGTATATATTGTGGAATCAATTAGTTATCTTATTGAGGAGGCAATCTTAATCATTACTTCCTAATTTTACTATTTTTCGTTACATAATTGGGGCTAGTAGTTTTCTTGTATTAGTGGGCTTGTGCTTCTAGTAGTAATGGTTGTATACTACACTAGTAACCTAATATTAGTATAAATAGGACTATTGGAACAGTATTTTGTATCAACATAGCAACACATCAAATCAATATCAATCTCAAATTATTTAACTCTTTTACTACTTCCTAACCTAAACCCTATAGTTCCAACAGATTGCATATATGAAACTAACCTAGTGAGGATCATTTGGGAACTTTTTGAGTTAATAAGAGAAAATATTAGATTTTTAAACAAGTAGTTGTTGGTGTTATTTGGGATAAACCATAATTGAGTTTTGTCAAGAGCAAAACTACTGAAAAGCTTAGGCAGTTAGGTGCAATACTGTTAGAGAAATTTAATATAAATAATATAAAACTAGTAACGTGCCTTCACCTAACAACTTAAGTTTTTGGATTGAAATGGTTCTTTACATGATATTAGAGCCTTAGCCCACATTCTATTAAAAAAAAAATGGAATTTCTTAGCATATGTAGGCGGGGCCTGATGCATTGTTCACCCTTCAAATCCAATGAGTTCTTGTGTGAGGGGGCGCATTAGAGAAATATAATATAAAAGTCATTAATATAGCTTCACGTAACAACTTAACCTTTGGGGTTGAATTGGTTCTTTACAAATACAAACCTAAGTTTGGTTTGTATCTTTAATACATCCCCTCGTGCCAAAACCCTTTATGTTTGAACTTGAAGCATGGATAAAGCAGATGTCCACTCAAATCTTGTGCTTAAATTATAATTTAATTAGTAGAATGGGGCTGACAGGATTTGATTCTTGACTGTACTGTCAAGAATTAAATCTACCCAAAAGCTTAAGTTCTACGTCTATGCCAGGAGTGCTTTACATCTGGCTGGAAAATAGGACATTCAATGTTTGCGGATGCAGTAATTTAGATTTACAGTATGTAAGATTTATTTAGTTATGTATTGTTTTAAGTGTTTTATGGAATGGAAAGAGTCCAATTCAGAGGATAAGGATTCAAAAAATCTTCTAATAGAAACTGATGGGCCTGAAAGTGAAATAATTATTTAGTTAGTTAGGGAATTATTCTAGAAGGTTCAATATAGAATAGGATAAAAGGAGAGGAGTGTGTGTAGTGAGGTAGGCATGAATTGAGCATTTGGTGAGTGGGGAATTGGGATCTCTTGAAGCCTAGGTTTGTTGGTTTCGAGGGTGAGTTGGGGTCTTTTGGTTTATTTTTCTGCCATTAGTGTCTGTAAAGAGCTTGTCTCCATTATTTTACTTAATATAATTTTCTGGTTCCATCAGAAACCATTAAAAATATGCAAGAGGTGCCTTCCAATCAAGTGAATTCCTCTCATAAGAAAATCTTCAAAAACATCAAAAGCAAAGCAGAACACTGTAACGGGGACAATAATATTCTCTTTTATTTCGAAGTAATCAGATGACCAAATTTGGTTATCAACAGTTCTAACAATTCATTTCCTTCCTTTAAAGTTCTCCTTTCTGGGATAAACTTGTCAGGTATCTTGAAACTGCATTACTTTTCCTTATAACCAATTTCAAAAACTTCAGGACAAACAAAATATCTTGCATTATAAAGGCATTCTTAAATTATAAAGCAAACAGACTCTTAATTATATCTTCCTGATATCAAATTATTGATTTTTCACAAGCTGCCTGCCTTCCAAACCATTCAGTGCGATTAAAAATCAGAATATTGTTAAAAAGGCCAAACAGTAAATAGCAGTCTCTTTGCCAATATTCTTAAACAAATGTCAATTGATCTGGCCTTCCTAGAATCCTAATGATAAGTTCTTAATTTGGAAGCTTTCTTTATGTTGATCACTTTATAGGGTTCCGCTTGCTAATGGAGGTTCTCTAATCATCGAACAAACTGAGGCATTAGTTTCTATTGATGTAAATGGAGGACATGGGATGTTTGGTCATGGAACTTCACAGCAGAAAGCTATTCTAGAGGTCAATCTTGCAGCTGCAAAACAAGTATGTTAGACGCTGCATTCTTTATGATCATTTATTTGTGCATCACATGGGCTTTAGTAAGATAAATTTTGCTTTTTTCTGACTTGGACAAGTACTGTTATTTCATTTTATTTTTTCACGCAAAACTGTTTTTTTCTTCATCACTTTCTTTTTATCTTATGATAATATATATTTAAAACATCCATTAATGTGAATTGCTTTACCTTAAATCCTGAGTTATTTCTGAAGTGTCAATGAATTCCATTTCACAAGGTTTTTAGGGATATTTGAAGAAATTTAATATTTAATTTGGAGTAATATCTGGTCTATTATCAGCATAAACTTTATACATTATCAAATGAAAAAAAAATGTCGCATCAAAATAAGTAAGATATTTTACTTTCAGCTATACTCTTAAGTAATATGTGGTGGCATACTGTTAGTCTAAGTGTTATACACTGACACTAAATATAATTTTAATACTTTGTTATTTTATTCTGCTGTTTTAGAGTGATTAATGATTTCCAGGTTAGATTTAGTTATCCATGTTACAAGTGTGAATGCGTAAATGCAGTTAGACATTTAGTCTTCTAGTAGCAGTTTATTGAAATTAAACACAAACAACTTCTATTCAAAGGTTCTTTACTATATGCTAGACTTGAGTTAATTTGTCCCATTTTGATTGTAAGGAGATAGTCTCGTGATTTTAGGAAGAAATGTGAGTTTATCATTGTGGTGATCTGTATTTGCATGTAGGATCAATGAAGCAAAAGATAATTAAATAGGGTTTGTACTAGTAAAACCTTCCAAGAGGTTAAAGACAAAGTCTATTTTAGCTGAACATACCATTCCATTGATCAAAGTTTTCTTGTTCACAACTTCCTTGCAAATCAATTAAGCACCAATATCTTTTCATTTGATGATATTCTTTAAGCTTTTGTGATAAAATGTTTAACATGTTGATGCTCTTTGCTAGATATGAATTCATTTATAAGCCTTCAACAAACAACTTAAGCTTTTATGGGAGTTAGTCATTGACATGCTATTAGGGTCTCTTTGACCACGTGGCCAAGAGTTTTATCTTGGACACCCACATTCTTCTTAAATAAAGTTGAAGTTCAACACAAGGGAGAAGTAGACCTGTGTATTATCCATGCTTCGAGCCTAGAGGGATCTTGCATTAGGGTGCATGTTTAATATAAAACTATTCATGAGCCTTTATTAAATAGCTTAAGTTTGTAGGAGAGTTTTGCTTGTCAGTGTCTTGATGAAGTTAAACTTTGTCTCTATGAATCTCACATTGATTAAGTACATTAGTTAGCAGCCTATTCGTTTCAAAGGAGGAGAATAATTAAGGATTTACTATGCAACCGTATATCCAAATATTTCCCTTTTCCATTTTAATTCCTCAAATCCATCTCACACAAACTATGCAGTACGAGCTCTTTAATAGAAACAATGTGTTACAGATTGCAAGGGAGTTGCGACTACGGGATATTGGTGGCATCATCGTGGTAGATTTCATTGATATGACAGATGAAGGTAAATAGAAGTCTCCCTCTTTTTTGGGCTAATGAATTATATAGTAAGTAAATGTGTTCTCAGATGTACTTTTAGAAGATTTTATTATACTGGTTGGAGTTTTAAAATTACCGTTGATATGTTCTTAAAAAGTAAAATATAATGACACTTCTGCATATGTGAGAGTCCCATAGCATTTAGACTTCCCTTTTTAAGTTTGTGACTGTAATTTGTGTCACTTTGCAAAATTTGCCAACCTAACCTATAGGTCATGCATGGTAATAATCACATGCTTGCAGATTAACTTGTCGATGGCAATAAAGTTTAATTATTGATGAATTATTTAGCCTGAATTTGGCACAAGGAAATTTTCTGTGCAGTAGTTTTTCATGGAGCTCCTCCTTCTTGTTAACTATTCTCCATCTGATTGAAACATATCTGATCTCTAATAAAAACCTGCAAGTGCTCCAAAAAAGGCTAAAGTGCAATCATGAATTTATGATTTTTTTCTCAATTTTGCAACGAAAATAGGAAACAGAACATTTTACTCTCTTTTCTTATTCTTTGTTCGTGTATTTATTCCCACCTAGTGTATTTATTCTCTTTTGAACTTAAATGGGTTTCTCCCTTTTAATTTCTTCACAATACTTATTCAAGGAATCATTTGATCAAAAAGTTTGAGCTGTTATGAAAGGAACAAAAATGGTTTTATCACTCTAACAAGGTCCTTGAAGTTAAGATCTCCTGAGCTTGAAATGTGAACCTAGGACAGGCTTGCAACAGTCTTTAGTATAATGTTACCCTAAAATTTCTTGATAAATGCTGAGATTAGTAGACCGCTTGATCTGTTGGGTTCTGATAACATGTCAAAAGGCCTCCTGCTCTAATAGCTTTAGTTGTTAAAGAATGCCCATAATAATTTAAAAAATTGTACCATCTCTCTTCAGAGGAAAAAGTATTAATTTTTCCCTTCTATCAGCAGTTGTACCGATTTTTGATTTCATGTTCTTTTTTGCTTTAACGAGTCTCACTATCACTTTGTACACAGAATTGATAGCATCCATATTCTCAGAAGAACTGTAATTTGCCTAAACAATCTGTATTGGGATGCAAAATATTTTGGAGCTAACTCTTTAATAAAACTAGTTATAAGGCACTAATGAGTCCCACTGAAGTCTTAAGTTGTTGACAATATTTATTTAAAGTGAATTCTTTTTTTGATCTTAATCTATCTTTTACTCCTGGCCTTTAGATTAAGTTATTAGGCCTCATTTTTATCACTCTGGACTGCCGTAGTTAATGCTTCAAACTTAAGCGCAAAGGAATAATAGATGTAAGAGAAAATAATCTGTGGACATAAAAAACGAAATAGACTGTCAATGATTGGATCACCTGAGTTTTGCAATCAAGTTTGTGGTTGCCCTTACACAATAAAAATGACAAGCATCTGGTTGACCCGGAACTTTGTGCTTTAAAGCTACCTAATGCCACATTAGATATCAGGTTTTGCCTGACTTTTATTATGTTTGAACTCTATTCTCACCCTGTGCCCTCATTCTATACCTTCATGTAGGAGTGAGGACTGGAGATGTGACTTATTAAGTCATCTAGCCTCAATGTAAACAATCTCCTGAATGTTATAATATTGTCAATTCTAGGTTGTTGATGCAATGATATTTAGCTTAAGGATGAAATAGTACATCATTTGTTATGCCACTCTGAAATGACTTCTCCCTAGGTGTTATTAGTCTTAATGTCCTTATCAATATATTTATTTATTGAATTTGGATTCTTCTTGATCAGTAAACAAAAGACTGGTCTATGAAGAAGTCAAGAAAGCCATTGAGAGAGACAGATCAATGGTGAAGGTCTCTGAATTGTCAAGACATGGACTCATGGAAATAACTCGAAAGAGGGTAGGTTGCTTGTCTATAGTGGATATATTAGCTATATGTTAGTTCATTATAGCAGACTTTACTGCAACAACACAATGATTGTACCTTGATGTAACAACTATGACTGCGTTTGGATTTGTTGAATCAGAAAAATGGAGGATAAATATGGAAATAGATAGATGTGAGATGAAATATGAGAAATTTTGAATTTTTTTTTCTTGAATGTTCATGTACAAATATTTTACAATATATAGACTAATGTGAATAATTGTTCTCCTCACAAAGAGCTGATTCTAGGAAAACAAATAAGAAGCAAATCAAACCTATAATGTGTCACATGTCTTTCCTATAATCTGTCCTATCATAATCTGTCTAACTAGAGAGAAAAAGAATATGTACTAATTACTCAATTGTTCATTCTATATTTACAATGTGCTTCATATGAAACATTAAGTGAGCAGCTTTTTCTTTTCTTTTCTTTTGCTACATATACTTCCATTGGTTTTATTCAAGTATAACATCTCAAATAGGGTGCCAATTTAATTTAACTTTCTGTTACTTTACTAATCATTGTCCTTCATGCTTGCCTCACGTCGTGACTCACTAAAATGACTATAGATTGACAAGAACAATGCATGAACTACAATTTGTTTAAGTTGCATTCTCCTCTGATGAATGTTGGCACAGCACCCAGTCAAGTTTAGTAAGATTCATTAAAATAAATTATGAATGCTTTGCCAATGTTTGACAGGTTCGACCAAGTGTGACATTCATGGTTAGTGAACCATGTGCTTGTTGCCATGCCACAGGCAGGGTTGAAGCTTTAGAGACGTCCTTCTCAAAAATTGAACAGCAAATCTGTCGGTTTCTTGTAAGTAGACATTTTCGGTCTCCGAATTTTGTTTCAGCCATAAGATCTTGGGGGAATAAAACCTGGAACATTAGTGTCAGAGACATTTGAAAAGCTCTATTTGACATTTCCTTAAGCACCTTTTATGTATTCAGTAAGATAGACTTTAGCTTCTTAGTGCATATTACCTGCTGCAATATATTTTTCTTCTTCCTTTACTCCTCTGAGTTTATGGTAACTCATTTCTGTAGATCATATTAGTGTTCTGTTCACTTCCCTCCCTATTGTTACTCATTGTGGTGAGTGTGATTTCTTGTTTCTCTCCATTCATATCCCAGGCAACAGTGGACCGTAAGGCAGACCCTGAAAACCCCAAGTCCTGGCCAAAATTTATTCTGAGGGTTGACCATCATATGTGTGAGTACTTGACTTCAGGGAAAAAGACAAGACTTGCAATATTGAGCAGCTCTCTCAAAGTCTGGATTCTCTTAAAGGTATAACTGATAAATGGATATTTCGCTTCAACGATTGTTGCTATGCTTATACAATTGTCACCATTCTTAGTTTCTTTCAGTTCAAAGTAATGGTAGGGTTGGATTTAAATTGCAAGGTATAGAGGCAAAGTCCTCACCGCCATCACAAAATAATAATGGACACTTGTTTTATTTACTTCTTCCACCTCAATTATATTTACAAAATTGCTTCCATAAAAATGAATATCGTATTAGTAGTCTATTTTTAAGTAGAATATATTTTGGAAAAGTTAACTTCGGAAAACTACTTTTGAAAGAATGACTGAATGTTTTTTATAAAAAAAATAAAAAAAAAATATGTTCACTCAAATAATTGTGGGTTTAGCATCCAAATATAACTTGCCTCTACGCTGTAATCTAATGGGTTTCTCCTAGATTTAATCTTGCACATGTCACATTGCTGTCTAGTGAATGACACGCAAGTGCAGTTGAGCTCTTTATAAAAGCCAGGTTGGAATTTTATCTATTGGGGTAATATTTCCGTCCTGTAAGATTTTTGGTGGCAAAGCCTATATTAAATGTGATTTTGGGTTGATAAAGCATTACTTTGAAAATGATTGTTGTAACATTTATTTCTCAGAAGCTTATATAATTTTCAAGTCCTGCATTGCTGAGCACTGATTCGCTGTTTTTAATTAATTCTTCAGGTTGCTAGAGGGTTCACTAGAGGATCATTCGAAGTCAAACCATTTGCAGATGACAAAGTGGAAAAAAACCAGCATCAAGTTGCCATTTCGATGTTAAGATCCTCAGAGTCCAGTATCAAAAAGCGTGGCCAAAATCTGACTCTTGTTCAAGTAAAAAAATCAAAGGCTAGGGGAAAATAAATAGTTCTTTCTTAAAATAGGGTTTTGTTCCTTTTTGTACACATGAATTTTGTTTATGCTATACATGGCATGGGGAGAACAACTACGAGGGTGGAAGAGCAAAAATAATCTGGTTGCACTTTTGAGTTTCTGAGTTAGAAATAGGCTGTTATGGTGCAGCTTTTAGGCGGATAAGTACCATCCAAAACTCATCACAGTGAACAGTTTTGTTGTAAAGAACGACTCTTTTTACCAAGTGATTACGAATAGCAGGTTTCACGACTTCATTTGAGCCCCTATCAAAAGGTGCATACCGAACAACGACCCTCAAAAGGATGAAAAAGAGAAACTGGTGTACTCAAGCAGTCATTAGGTATTGATCAGAGTAAGGATTCCCTACCCTAGTAATTAATGGAAAGATTGAATTCCTGTTTGAGCTGGGAAAAAAAAAATAGTTTAAGTGTTATCTTAAAGAACAGCATGAGCAAACCGTACAAAAGCTTTGTGCTTTTGTATAACTCTTGTGAATTTGTTACAATAGAGCTGCTCTATGAATGTTATTTACACACAATTTTTAAATGTTACTATTATTAATCGCTCAATATTTTATGATCACTTACTATATTCCTTCATCTTTATATTTACTGTTCCAATTGCCTTACTTAAGTAGTTTAACGAATTTTACGTACAATTTTCTGCTTTAGATTAGAACTGTGTTGCTGATGGTTCAGAATTGATGTCTAAATTAATTGTGTATTATTTAATTCATCCCGAAATAAATTATCCCTTCTAAAAGCAGCCAAAAGAGTGTTGTCAAGAAAAAAGTAAACGCCTGAGCTATTATTTTGCCAAAAGAATGTGTTCAACCCATAATATATTTTAAGTGTCATAGCAGTGGCCTAATTTCTACTTAAAGGAAATGACATTCGCGATGAAAACTATGAAGGATTATGATGGAGCTTGATGTTTTTTTATAAGCATTTATTCACCTACTCATTAGCCATTTTTGTCCCTTAAGATTTATTATTATTTTTTGGTACAGTGAAAGCTTAACTAACATTTAGTCATTTATGGCAATCAAAAAGCAGTTCAATCTTTGGTAATCAAAAAACATTTCAAGTAAGAAATATATCTTTGAAAAGCATTTCAAAAAGCTTTTTGATTACCCCCAACAACCCCAGACGCACATCGAAAAACTTCCCCTTCAGCGCTTTCATCTTGTCTTTATGGTAATCAAAAAGCATTTCAATCTTTGGAAATATCTTTTTCATAAGAAAGATATCATCATGCCTCAATATAGGAAACAAAATCAAGTACCAAAAATAACATACTCAACACTCCGAACAACTGACAACTAAAATAGCTATTATTATAGCATTGAATTTCTAGTAAATTGGTGTGGAAAAGCAAATGGGGAAAGTACAACATGAAAAACAAGGTCTAACATAAGCAGTTTTGTTCCAGCCTCCCCCAAACGGCTAATAATAATTTAAAAACGAAACAAATTTCAATTAAGAACACTTCAAAACTTCCAAGTAAATACTACTCTTACAATACAAAACTAAACAACTTTACTCTCACTGCTAAGACTATAAAGGTTACAAATTCTCAAATGCAACACATATAACAGCTAAAAGTACACGTGAGTATTTTTCAACGTATAAAACATTGAATTTTCAAGTCTCACAGAAATTTAGTTTGCTGCAACATTACAGGTATTAATACCGTCCTTGCAATCACTCGTCAAATCATTGAAAGTTTCAATCTGCTTTTTACCTCTCAAGAACACCTCTGTATCAATGGATACTCTCATGTAACCATCAAATTCTACAGGAATACCGTTATTGAGTTTAGTTGTCTCGGAGTACCATTCACTAGTTTCATCCCAAAGATCCTTATACTCATCCAGAAAATGAGTGGTATACTTATCTTTCAGAGGATCAAAGAAAGACGTATCAGGTTCATTTGTTGCTATGTAGAGGTTTCTTCCTTCATCAATCTTGTCCCGCAAGGTTGAGAGAAGTGCATCAGGTGAGGTATGTGCATCAAGATTAGGCCAAAGCTCCTTGTTCCTTGCCTTCTCCCCTCTCACAATGTGAACAGAGTCATAATCCCAGTTTAACCTTGAAGCTATGACAGACACTATATCCATCAACCTCCTTGATTTCCATATCAAATGCCATGGCCTTTGAACAACAGATTCTGTCTCTCCTTCACAGACTCTATACCAATAGTTATCCGGCTCAACAGATCCAAACTTTCTCATGATTAAAGCATCCTTCACATCCATAAGCTTCATGGGTGTGACCCTGAAATCCTCCACAAGGTGAAGAGCCATCCCATCTTTTTGTTGCCACTTTTTCCAATCTGCCCAAAACTGTTCCTTGTCCAATACAGAGGCGGCCTCCTTTAAATGCTCAAAATCAAAATAAAACCTGAAGTCTTTGCCTTCCTCATCCTGCTTTGAAGATGTGTAAATCGAAGACAGACATATGCTCAAATCCATAACCAATGTTCGGTTTAGATACTGAGCTTCCCCAAGAGCACACAAGAAACTCCACAAGTAATGATTTATGCTCTTACACCTGTCTCCACCACCCATATAAATCAAGTATTTACCATGACTAAATGAACTCTCAGATTCAACTACAGGGAGGCTGTCATTAACAAACTCTCCAACAACAGGCAATAAGTTCACCTGGTCCAGCTTTGGTGGCGACTTCTCTAGCCCAGGTTTTTGATTCTTCTTCCTCTTCCTTGCATTTCCACCAGAATGGTATTCCCCAATGCTAACAACACTAAGTGTACAATTCTCAGACCTATCAATCACAAATCTCCTATAATCCTTATAAAAAGCAGCAGCCTTCCCATCCTTAGGCCTAAACCGCCACGCCATATCGCAAGTACTATCATTGGACCCAGGAGCAGGTTTCCCAAATCGGTAAAAATGGATATCCTTAAACTTCTCAATAGTAGCCCTCATCATCATATGAAACACCTCCGGGTCCCTACAATCAATAGGGCCTCCCGCATTGCCCTCACATTGAGAGGCAGTAGTCTCAGTCTCACCGGATTGGGTGTTAACTGAGTTATCAACATCGGCCATGTTAATAATAGAGCCAAATACAGTTTCATTGGCAGCCATAAAATCCTCCCCAGTTCTAACAACAGTGTTATCAGACTTAAAAGTGGCATTGGATTTGGAAGTTAGGAATGTAGTGATCTTGGTTGAAGGGTGAAACAAGGGATCCTCTGGTTCATAAGTGGCAGCTATAATGGTAAACACCAAGACCCCAATAACAAACACGGAGAAGCAAACATTCCCAATCATGGCCATGGCATTCTGCCCTAAATTTTCTGGCCGGAAACTTCCAGTTCTGGAAAACGCAGACCGACCCAACATTGCTAATTGTCTATTAGATCACCCCCCAAAATATATATCCTGCATAAACATGAGAAAAAAAAAAAAAAAAGATACCCAGTAAACTAAAATGGATTGAAATAGCAATAAGAGCTTTAAAGTAACCATTTTTATTTTTATTTTTCCCAATGGAGAGAGTAACGAGTAATGGAATTATAAGATCTGAAAATGAAAGGAAGCAGAAGAAGCTATGTTCGAAAGTGAAAAAAGAAAAGAAAAGAAAAAAGAAAACCCATTTATCAAAATTGCAAGATCTAAATGCAGAATTGGTAACAAACCTGTTAATCTAGCTATCTTGACAGATGAGGAATCAAGCAAGCAAAAGGGTGTCTCTTTCTGTCTGTCTCTCACTCACTCACTCATGAAAAGTCTTCACCTGTGCTGTGCCTCATTGTAAATTTGTACTGCAAGTCGTCACACATCAAGGACAAAATTTTATTAATTAAATAATATAAGGACCCACTTTTTAGGTGGTGATTGGTTGGGAGCTTTTCAGCGGATATCTATCTTTCTCTTTCTCAAGTATGACTTTTAGAAACACCATGTTTGTTTCAACGTTTTTCACCAAAAACCCATCTATCCAATTTGTCTGGATTTATGAGAAACATAGATATCCGCACTGTTTAGAAACCCAATTTGAAGGTGAATTTTTCGGAAAACCGGTTATCTGGCTTTTAATGCACTGTTGATTCCATAAAGTTACCTAATCTTCCCAGTAAAATTTTTTCCCACCAAACAACTTTTTTTTACATTTTTCTACCTATCTCACTCTATCTATTTTTCTAATCATTTCTCTATCTATCTCATTTCCCTACTATTTCAAAAAAAATTCCTGAACCGAAGGTCGTTTTATTTTTATTTTTTAAATTATATATTCCATATTACATATCACATATTAAATATGAGAAAGATATTGTAAGAATAAGTTGTGTGACTACCAATCAATCTCATCGTTAGATCGATTATGATTATGTTGATCTAATGGTTATATATATTTTTATCTTTGTATGATTATGATTCCTCATATTTAAAGTGAATGTATTAAATATAAAAAATCATAACCATACAAAGGTAGAAATAAATATAAAGTATTAAATTTGAGAAATCATGACTACACAAAGATGGAAATAAATATAACTGTTGAATCAACATAATCGATCTAACGGTGAGATTGATTGATAGTAACTTAATTGTAATAATATTTTTCTCCTATTAAATAATAAAAATTATAAATCAAGGATATGCAGATAATTTATCTGCAAACCTATATGCAGTGAAACGAACCCTAAAAAAAATCAATACAATATTTCCTTTTTCATTTTTTTTTTAAAAGGACAGAATTGATCTCTAATATATTTAAAAAAAAAAAAGAAAAGATTGTGAATGTGTGATAGAGTAAACTTGTGGGCGCAATGTGTACACAGTCAGTCACACAGAGAACGTGGTAGAGATGTAGGCGACAAAAATGACGTAGGCGAAGATATAAAAAAGTCTAGCGTAATGCGCACGATCATGATCATGGTCATGGTCATAGATAATATTGTATTATTATTAATTTGATGGAAGAACATGGTACAGTATATGGTCATAGATTTGCACTCTTTAAGTTTTATATGAAAAAAATAAAAAAATAAAAAAATATCATATAATTACATAATTGATCACAGTTATTCATTTAAAAATTATATATATTTTTTCTTTTATCTGATCATAAATAAATGAAAATAAATAATTTTAATTAAATAATATGATCATTTTTTCAAATGAAATTATATAAATTCATCGTAGACATGGTCGTGAGATGGGAAATGATCTTTATATGGAAATGAAAGAATCTGGAGTAATTAACGAAAAAAATATTGCGGAATCCAAAGTAGCTCTCGTATATGGTCAAATGAATGAACTACACATGCATAGTAGAGTAGCATAGCACATACTTTATTTATCACCGACAGTGGCAAAAAGGTAATTCTCCAGTGAAGTGTTATAGCAAGCACCACGCCTGTGCATTTATATGGTATTACTCCACTGTTGCAGCTGCCACCGAGTCCGATACTTTTTGGTAGAGGTGGCAATATGGGTTTAATCCGACGGGTCAACCCGCCAGCCCGTCAAAACGGGGCGGGTTGGGTTACACTTTTCAACCCACCAACCCACCTCAACCCGCCCCGTTTAGTAGTGGGTTAAAATGGGTTGGTGGCGGGTCAGGTCGGGTCGGCCCGCGGGTTAGTTTTTTTTTTTTTTTTTTTTTTTTTACTATTAGGTAGTATTTTATTTGTCACTAAGCTTTTGTGATATACATTTTTTTTATTTTAGTACTCCCCTAGAAAAATAAAGAAAAAAAACTTTACTTATGACAAAGATTATCCATATATAGAGGCAAAATTAAGTTTTTAAAAAATATTTGACTGAATATTAGCGTATATTTAGGCTTGAGATTGAAAAAAATTAAGGGAAATATGAAATAAAAATAAGTAATATTATAAAATTAATAATTATAATTTTTTATTATTTTTAATTATTTTTTGTTTTTTAAGCGGGTTGACCCGCCAACCCGCCAACCCACCTCAAAACGGGGTGGGTTGATGTTTCCAACCCACCATCAAACGGCGGGTCAACCCGCCCCGCCCCGCTTTTGGCGGGTTGAAGGCGGGTCGGGGCGGGTCGGGACGGGTTGGCCCGTTTTGCCACCTCTACTTTTTGGACAGTTTAATCGAATGAGAAAAATTGTAGATGTCTTTTTCTGTCTAGCTTTGTCTGTTACTATAAAATGTTATTATATTAAAATCTTAACAAATTTTTATCTTTTTCTCTCTTACTTATATTCTGATCTAAGTAGAAAAAATAATAGATAGAATAATTTGTCCTATTTTTTTTATAAATTCTTACTAATTATGTTATATACTATAAATAGAACATATTATTTGAATATATATTACCCATAATATATAATATAATTCATAAAAATTTGTAAAGAAAAAATTTATAAATATAACTTATTTCTTAGCTGAATAAGGAATTTTTAAATTTTATTTTAAATTTTTTTGACTTCAAAATGAAAAAATAAAATAAAATATTTGTTTTGTAAAAATAATTTTGAAAATTATAAATTTTTTTAAATTAAATTTAAAAGAAAAGATTTCAATTGTTTCTGTTTTGTATTTTAATTTTTAATTTTCATAGTAAAAAAATACAGAAAATACTCATTTCATTTATTATTCTAAACAAAAATTATAAAAAAAGAACAATTAAACGGGTCTAAGGTTTTAGTTTTATTTTCACACCACCATGCAGGATGTGATGCTTTTATGGTCATAAATAAAAGCTACGTTTAAAGGAGAATGTTATATTTACAAATTTTTTACTTATAAATTCTTATAAACTATACTAAGTATGACTGGTTATACTTCAATCAAGAGTGTATGACCGATCATATTTAATGTAATTTGTAAAAAAAAAATATAAACGGATCATTTCCCATATTTAAATAGCATATTATGCTTTTATTTTATGGTTGTAAAACTAAAACCTAGTTTATACAACATGGTTTTATTGTCAAACCAAGTTTTATTTTTGTTCGTGTCATAATCATTGGCAATAAATTTAATATTCTTATGATTATTTATCATAAAAAAAAAATCAATCAAGATATAATCATCATGAATTATTTTGATAGAACATACATTGATTATATTAAAAATAAATATGAGATGATTCATTTTCACTTTTGACAGGATATATGAGAAATTATTGTATAATTTTAATTTATACAGGTTATGTAAATTAATTGTTAAATTAATGAACAAATATGATCAATTTAACTATAAAATAATTATATAATATAAAAACTTATAGTTATTTAATATAAAATAAGTCATGTATCAGATATTGATTGATTTCGACTGCATAATTCAAAGGAAACAAAATCTTTCATAGTTCATAACCAGGGCAAAAACAAACAGTACATGAAAGGGCAGATTCCTTTATATGTGCACAGTAACCTGGTTAAGGTATACAGTGTAATTATGAGTCATGAGGTTAACAGATCCACCCCAAGTTAGTCCAGTAAACAACATTACACTAGTTATGTAGAGCAGCTTAGACTCGCTTTTGATGGTGATCTAGCTAAAATACTTGCTGGCCCCAAAAGAAAAAAAAAAAAAAAAAACAACATATGTACAGGTTAAAACTGAATTGTTCATGATTGCTTGTTGAGCAAAAAAGGTATACTTCAAGTGGATGGAATCACAGAAGGAGTACAAGATGCAGCCCTATGCTGGATGCAGTTCATGCTGTGTTCCATACTCCTTTGAACCATATCTTGCAATAACCTTTTGGCAGTTTCAGCAGCTTTATCTACTCCATCTACCCGTTCAGCAATGTCATAAACAATTTTCTCCAAAACTGAGGGGGCTAGTCTTTTTTCTGGGGGAGAATCTCTGAGCAAATCCAGAAGCACACGGGCTCTTTCTTGAGCTTCAGCTGTGCCCTCCACTGTCAGTCGTAACAGACCCGGGATTGCTCCTTCTTTAAGAATCAGTTCCCGGTATTTATCTCGGCAGCTTTGACATAATGATAGCAAAGTTCCAACAGCATGCTCTGTGCTGACAAGTGATCCATCTTCAACTGTTTCTACTAGGGTTAAAATTCCAGCATCTGCATTCGAGATTGCATTTCGTCCCTCTTCGGAGTTGGAAAGGAGTTCAAGTAATGCTGTAGCTTTTTCTGCAAACTTGGAATACTTCTTGCACTCTTTAAGGAGATTGATAAGAGGGGAAACAGCACTAGCATCAATAAGTTCAGTGGAATTCTCAATGCTAGTGGAAAGATTATGGAGGACTGTAACAGCATCAACTTTGCCTTGAACACTTCCAGAGTTGAGAATCTGAACAAGGAGAGGTGCAGCTCCAGAAGCAGCAATAATGGGCTTGTTGGCTGCAGCAGCTGAGAGTGTCAAGATTGCTGCCGTAGCTAATTCTCTTATACTACTGTTTTGCATCTTGAGGAGCTCCACCAGAGGAGGCATGGCACCAGCTGTCACTATTTTGACCTTGTTTCTAACAAATACGAACTCCAAAATGTTATACAAAGAACTATATGAATATACTTTCCCTATTTAAGAGAAACATAAAAGAAAAGTTAGTGCAAAATGCTTCACCCTCGTTAGGCTCAATGTATCCAGTAAACATACATTTTCTAGGGTTGAAACAGAAAATAATGATATATGCCACACTCTAAAAATGTCTGCCTGAGTCATCGCTAAATAAGTCAACTTGGTAGTCAAACATATGTAGAAGCACTCGTATTAATGATCAGATTGGATCTATAACTAACAGTTGGTTCTCTCAATCATCAGTACAGTATCACTATAAAGTCAATATTCATTTCATATTAAGAAAGAGTATTGAATACTCATAGAAAAGATTAACATCACTAGCATCTTCATCTTAACAAGCCAATCGAGAAAATAGTCCTACACAAGAATGAGAGCCACAAGCAAAATCAATTACCCACCCAAACATTTAGTATTGATCAATTTCACCCTAGATCTCATTTTGGTTGCTAAGGTCGGGAGTTAAAAATCCATTTAACCAACTCTCAAAGGGATTGACAAACAAAAGGATCAGCAAGTGGATGCCTTGCACTAAATATCAAATTGTTTTGTTCCCTGATTGTTTGTAGAAAAACAAGACGGAGAAACAAAAAAAATTAGATTACCAAGTAATTCTTTTCAATGCATCATTTCAATGACATGCAAATAAGAAATTTTAGCTTCTAGGATTCTAGCATTCCAGACTAGGCAGTATAGTTATCTATTCAGCAAGGCTTTATGCAACTTTTTGGCTTAGTTTATCAAATCCAACCACAGGAGACATTGGATTCAAACACCGTATACATGGGATTCTTATCCTCAAACTTCATCAAGTTGTTCAACATTGAAAAGATCAGTTGCCAAATTTCTGTTTCAACCTACGGAACTCTTTTGAATACGGAAGCCACCGAATAGGGGATAAAACAGGTAACGCCACATAATCCAAAAATTCACTAGCATCAAATTGAGAAGTATGGTTAATATCCCATATCAGAGAACAGTGGGAAAACAGTGCAAATCTGTCAGTGATTACTGCTTGTAGTAGGTAATCTATCTACACAACCAATTTCTCTCCATTGGTTAGTAGCATCACAGCTGCTGGTTCAGCAAGGACATAACATTAGGGCAGGATGATGTGAAGCAACAATTGAACAGCCTAGTAATTTATCTAAATGTATAATCTAGTATCCACTTTTGTTATAAAGGTTAGCAATCCTTACAAACTACTTTATGCCATGTTCTTTATCCGTTGTTTGAGTAGTGGACCATATCAAGGCAATCAGCAGAACCCCAAACCTAAAACCTATGCCGATTCTGACCCACTTAATCTGATTCAGCCCACATATCCATCCACCACAAAGACCCAATTCATTATGTTCATTTGATTGATTGGGTATACCCAGGACCTGATCTGACCATCCCATACCAATCCTAATAGATACTCCACAAACAGGATGCATGTCAGAAAGGTGTTGGCTGGACAAGTAACAGAATTTTCCAATCCATCAAAATAATCATTAGCAGATGTAGTACGCACCCGAGGTAAAGGCATCACCTTGGAGGCATATACATAGGGGGGGTACCACAAAGACCCCTCCTGTGTTCATTTCCAGCCTAGACATATCTAAACCCACCTCACTCAACACTAATTTGAGAGTTAGAGTGTCATTGCATGTAGCCCCGCCGCGGCGGCTGACTGAGCCTGGAGACACTCAGCATGATTCCAACCACCCCAGATCGTCTCCCAAGCTTCAGGCTAGAACAGGTAGCATATTTATTATTTTCTCTTTAATCATGCTTACGACCACTACAGTATAAAATTGCACAAATTCAGTCATAAAGGTTATCAAATCGCAATTCAAATTGTGAATTGCCAAACTAATTTTTGAATCGTGAATCATAAACCGTATTGAATCATAATCTAAAGACACGATGAACAATAGCTTGAAATATATCATATAAATGATATATAATCCTCAATGTAATATTTTAAACTAGGAACTAGAAATTGACAAAACAACTTAACCATAAGTCTCAAAAAAACAAAATCATAAGTCATAATTGAGTGACATAAAATTCTCAAAAGAACGAAAGCAAAGCAATGATATAACCAGATAAAGTGCATGGAGAGGGAGCAAGTGATTGTGTGAAGCCTCTATTTCAGAAGAATGAAAACAAAGTAACAGAATAGCCAAATAAGATGCATAGAGCGAGTGACTGATTGCATGAAACCCTTGTTTTAGAAGAATGAAAATCGGGCAACGAAATAATCAAATAGGGTTTAATGGTGTTTCTTTAGTTCCCTTTGATTTAACAACATTAAGCTTATTTGACTTTTCAATTCTTTAGTATGAATTGATTAAAGAAAAGCAAAAAAGAAAAACAATTAATGAATTGCCGAATCGTGTGATTTGTATCGATGATGTGGAATCACATTGTTCCATGAATGTATCACATGATTCAAAGACATTTCCTATTCATCGCATGATTCGAAACACTGGCTCAGCAAATTGTATCGAATTATGCGATTCAAATCGCGAATGGTGCAATTCTAACAACTATCTAAATGTCACTGTATGTTGTGAGAACAACTCAGGAAAAAGCAGGAACTGTATCTTATAATATTAAGACTCTCAAATTGAAAAAAAGATAAACATAGAAGCAATAAAATTCGGAAATTGGAACACAACCTATAATAATGTGGTATCATTGATTAAGGGTCGTCGGTTGCAAGGATGATTTTTTTAAAGGAAGATCGCTCAGGCCCTTTGAATTAAAAACCATTAAAAAATGTCTAGACAAATATATCGCATTTATAAAGAGATAGCCAAAAATACAATATGTATAACTGTATTATGAATGTAGGACTCTTAAGTGCTTGTTTGTTTTTGCTTAATTCCTATGCAAAAACAGCTTTTTTAGCCAAAAGTTATTTTTGCAGCATTTTGAGCTAAAAATAAGCTAATCAAACCACGAACAAAGTACTCTTAACATTTATTATATATTCACATAGATTTGGATGACGTGCATGTTTGTGCTTGATCTAGGATAAGTGATTTTGAAAGGAATGTATAATACAATAATTGGTTTTGGAAGAAACAGTTTTGTTTGAACAGTGTCGTGGAAAATAACTTTCGAGAGAGGAATTATTTATCAACAAATTAGTGTTTTTGGGAAATAAAAAAAATATATCCGTGAGTTAAAGCTATTATCTTGTGATTTAACCTATCCCTTTTCCCCATTAGCATGTAAATATGGTGAATTCCATAATAATACTTAATCCATGCTCAAAAAGGAACCAAGAAAAACACTGCACACTTGACTTGATTCTCTCTCAAAAACAATATCTGAGAGATGAAAATTCAGCGAAAGCAACGAAACCCAACCACTATATAAGATTTGGACGACTACCCACGAATTAAATCGGCAGACCCATATGAGATTTGAAATAAAGCATGCATCTTGAGAGATGAGAGAATAGTGGGGGGTAGTACCGTTCGTTGCGAACAGCGAGATTGAGGAGAGCGAGGAGAGAAGATTCACGTGCATCGATGTTGGAAGAAGAGAGCATGAAGACAAGTGGTTGAATGACACCAGCAGCGGCGAATTTGGAGCGTGTCTTAGACGATGATGATTTGCGAACAACCTTCCTAATTTCTCTGGCAGCTTCTATCTTCGAGTTAAGGTTCCCATTCATCAGCTTCTCCGATAACTGCACTATCTGGCTATGTTTCCCAAGGTTCCATGTTGATGTTGTCTCCTTCTCTTCTCCTTCTCCTTCTACCTCGACTTCTACTATGCTCTCTCCCTCTCCCATCTCTCTCTCTCTCTCTCTCTCTCACACACACACACACACACCCCTCCGAGAGAGTTTGCTTTCTCCTAATTCCCGAAACCAATTCCCAAAAATAAGGATAATATTTAGAAAGAAATAAATCATAAATTATTGTGAATAAAATACGCTTTATAACTCCACTTGTACACGTACCTAGCTTATTTACATACATGGACTTGAAGTAGTGAAATGTGTATAAGGCATTGATATAGTATTATCCAATTATGTATTGTGAATGAATATATGGATGACAAAATAAAATTATAGGTGTGTAAAAAATCAAATAACTATAATGATATTGGAACAACTTCTCTTTATATGGATTTGATAATATTTTAGCCAGATTAATTGGATTTGTGATAAATCGGTTGAGAAAAAGAGAGAGTTATAATCAAAATAATAAAATAGGTATGTTCAATCTAAGGGGAACAATAATGTCCAACTGGAAATTGGTGAGTCAATATCGGATAAGTACGTTTGCATATATTTATATCTATGAGAAAAATACAACAAATGTCGTAAATTAATGTGCACAAGGAAAAATGATGTAGTTAGAGCATAAAGTGTATATATAATGATAACTAAGAGTATATAGAGTGTGGGGTGTGTGCAGAGTTATCTTCTAGTGATAGGATAGCTCTGTCCTTATCTTCTTAGTTAGTCACGAATAGGATGTTAAGATATGGGCCATTAAGATGATCCATAACAATGTAGAAACAGGTGATGTGTGTAAATAACATTATTAATTATTACATTGTTAAAAATATTTTACTATCACGATCACTTGTTTATAACTCTAATCTTGTTGCTATCAAGGTATGAAACGTATACCTTAGTCCTTGGCTATTAATAGTTCAATTTTGATATACAATCAATGTAAGAAAAAATTTACACCTAAAAAACACCCAACCATGTCTCAACTGTCAATCTTCTGGATAATTCTTTATTTCTATTTTGAAGAAGATTCTATTGGAATAATTCTTTATTTCTATTTTGGTATATTTGGTCTTTTTTTATCTTTCTTTTTTTCAAAAAAAATGGGGATAAATGAAAAAAATAATAATAATATTGAAACATAACTTTTGAAGAAATGATGAATGGAGAGTTCATTTTGGCCACGGGAAATTGATAACACATGAAATGTTAAATTTATTAATTGACATAGCAATCATTACATAACATTGTAAAACTTTTTGACATTAACAATGTATTAAAATTAAATTTATCTGTTAATATATGAATTTATAGTATAAAAATACTTCTATAAAGTACGTGAAATATGTAATAATTTAGATATAAGTTACAATAAGACTAATTTATTCAATAGCTACGTGATCAACGTGTAAATGTACAATTTTTTTCAGTTGTAGTTTAGTATATTTTTATTATTTATTGAACAACCAAATATTTATCTACCAAAAAACAAAACAACCAAATATTTTTATGTTATTCTTTTTCTATGCTCTAACAAAAAGTGACATATTTGCTAATTGCTTCCTTTCTCACTTCACACCCTCGAGTAATTTTGCATTTTCTGTCCACTTATATCGGCTAATGCCACACGTACATGTATGTTTAAGTTGCTCACAAACGACAATTAATTCATGGGAATAAACTCCATTGTTAAGATAACAATTCAAAACAATTATTAAATAAATAACCATTATTTCAATGGTCGAAATTGAGCTGAATGCTGAGTATAGACTCATCCTTGTAAAAACAGACTCCTAACATTGACAAACGAGATGCAAGAAGCTATAAAGAAAAACCTTCATTTCGTTATTTTTAACGTTTCAGCATTCTTAATGCTCCCTATACCAATCATCAACGTTATATTATTGTCATTTCATATATGATAGAAATATTCCAATTCATTTGATTTCACCATGCGGGCCAAAGATAACCGTCATCTAGGTGCATTAACGATGCAGTGCAATTACCCTACATAATGGCTAAGGGATGAAACATAACTACCAAGCATTCTTTGGATTTAGAGTACAATGTATAATCCTGTTACGTAAATTATCATACACATTCTCAGACACTAGTAGGAACAAACTGAGAATGGGAGTCAAAACATGGCCAATAAATAAAAAATAAAAAATTCCACAGATCTATCATTAGAATCAATTGCACATGTGTCCCTAAGACTAAACCCAACTTTTCTGTAAACCATGACAAGCAGTATTGAATCTATTGATGCATCATTACTTAGCTGAAGACAATCGGAAGTTTACTTTGCCCATAGCAATACAACAGCTTAAGTAAACAATTTTCTTGCTATCAAAATTCACTTTACAGGTAAGACAAGGGGCAATAGAAAAGCTTTCCCCAACAACCTAAACCTTCCAAACCCTATAAATTCAAACTAAAAAAAAAAAAGAATCAACATTTTTCATCACTCAACAATACTTCAAGGACCTGAATAAAAGAAAGGGAGGGGAAAAGCTTGGAGCTATGAAAAGGTATTAATGGTAACACGAAATAGCAGGAGTAAAAAAGAGAAGGCCTGCATATGTTTCTACCTCGTCTAACTTTAATGGTCAATATCGGTTACAGGTGTCCTACCTTTCATGTCCTCAACCGAAGCATCAGAAGATCATATTGGCAAAGTTTTCAGCTTCTTAAACTCAAATGTAGCCGATTGCCATGTTCTCCTCATGGAAATCCAACCATATTTTGGTGTTTGCCAAAGTTTTTCCCCAGATAGGACTCAATTTAGCTGTCAGAAAGACACTCTGCCTCAGTAGTTGCTCGGCCAATTCATCTGTGCATGCTGAGGCTGCTGATAAACATTGCCTCCAGGTCCTACCATATCAACTGCTCCAGCCATTGTCTGGGATTGTTGTAGCAGTGGATGAACTGCTGCGGCTGTCACTGTTTGTGCAGGGTGATAGATGCCTGCAAAGGTGCCATGACCCGCCTGAGTAGGGGCAAATGTCACATGCTGACCCTGAGGTGGAACATTGTAGAATGAACTAGTGGGCAAATTGCTAATGTCTCGGCCAGGTGCAGCCAACCACACTGCTGAACCTTCGCTCTGCAGTGAAAATACAGAACATAATTATCATCAAACATAGGTCTTCTGGTACCGAAAATATAAACACAAGTCAAGTACAGAAGTAAATTTTATGATATATGCTTTTCATAACTGTCTTGCAGGAGCTGGTAAAACCTGCAAAACTTAATTTAACTTCTGTACGTGACTGTGGTCTTTCTTTGGCCATTCAAATAAAAGGCCGTTAAAATCATAATCAAATTAACAAACTGAAGAAATTCATAAGGAACGAACCTGTTGTCCGCTGATGTATACATTACTTTCCTTGAACTGGGAGGAACCAAGATCCTCATTAGAGGCTGAATTCCCTGCAGTGGTTGCAGAATTATGACTGTAACCAGCTGGAGAGGAGCCATATACTCCATAGGCACTTGGCATTACAAGGTGAGTTGGGTTTGCTGCATTTGCTCCAGGTTTGAAATGTGAAAGAGGATATTTCATTCCTGCGGCAGCCATAGCTGGGGGAGGTGGATATACAGTGCTGGCCTGAGGTTGTTGAGGAAATGCACCATTACCCAAAAATTGATGGATTGCAGGAGGTGGGACGTAATATGGTGAAAAATAGTGACCATAAGGAATGTAGTTAGGAGGGTAATGGGATAAATGAACCCCAGTTGGTCGGAACACAGGGACAGGCTGCTGAGTAACAGCTATTGAGCTTTGCATCAGCCCAGCAGCTTGAGTCACGAGTGGTGATGGACTTGTAGACGACAAGACACCTCCCTGCAATTACACATAAAATCGCATAAATTTTTAAAAAACTCATGTCTGTGTGGATCAATTAGATGGTCAAAGCGCTTAAGTATTTAAAGATTGGGGCTCTTCCTCATGATTTCCCAAAATGATACAATTTTACTTCCAGAAAATCTGATTTAAAACATTATTATTAATAGTATTATGAAGTCAGTTCTTGCCAGCATCAGTACACCAAGAAAGAACAAGCTCAAAAACCCATCTAAGTGCCAAGAAGAAATGCACAGACAACAGCCCAACATAGAAAAGAGAGTGCATAGGAGCAGACAGACTACATTTATAAAAAGAAACAAAGTTGAATGACCGCAAACTATTTAAAAAAAAAAGCTCACAAACCCATACAAATGCCAAGACCCAAGAAGAACTCCATAGCCAACATCCCAACACAGAAAGGGCATGTGAGAAGACAGACTAAAAAGAAACAAAGTTGAATGAGCGCACAGAATTTTATATGCTTATTAAATCATCTAACAAATAATAGAAGCATCACCATTTTGAGTGCACCATAGCAGCCCATGATAAATTATCACTCTAATAGAATATATATCTCTAATTTAGTAATGCATCTTGTCAATAACTAACTCTTCCAAATGCTTAACTTGTTAGGTAGAGGTTCATCAATGATTTTTATATCTTTAACACACTCCATCACACAAAGGCCCTTTAGACTTGAAGAATAAATTATGCATAGACATATTCTATCTTGTGCTGAAATTTAGCTTTATTTGAGAGAATGGGGGCGGCAATAATCAAACTCTTGACAACAACTTGATCATATAGGATGTAATACCATATGAGAGAAGTTCAAGATTTTAGAGAACATGGAAGAAGAATAGTAACAAGATGAGGTAACAAAAGATGGTACCACTCTAATACCACAATAAGGACCAATTCTCTCAAAAGCTTTTGTTAAGTAGAGGCTCTGAATGGCTGGCTTTATATCTTTAACACTTCCCAATTCCACTCCTATGCCTATGATCAATTCCACTTAACACAAAATTTTAGAGTAACAGCTTGACAGAATCTCTAGAAATAATCAGGTTCTATATTGTCAGTTTCCACTCCTCTATTCACAATTTTCCCACAATCACTGATTAATTCAACTTTACAAAAAAATTTAAATTGACAATTGGAAAGAAAGTCTAGAAAATAAACATGTTCATGAAATGCTTAGGTTAAGAACATTCAAGAGAACCCAGCTCAGAGTCATATATAGGGGCCAACCATACTTTCGACCATCACTTCTATAAACATTGAATAAATGGATCAAATAAATACTAAAATATCATTTCAGAAATGGATCAAACATATACTAGACATCATATCCTTTTCAAAAAAAACATTCATCCTACGATATTCTAAGTAATTAAACTATGCTGCCAAATATGCATAATACTGATACAGAATTAGAAATCAAACGCAATTTTATAATATAAGACACGAGCATAAAAAACAGTATAAAGGAAATAATAATAATATTTTAACATTGCCATTGTACTTGAAAAATAACATTTTATATGGTTGGTTCAGAAATAAATTTAAATAGCAATAGTATCAATGCAAACCTCTTGAGGAGACTGAGAATTTGGTGCAGGCAGAACTGTAACATTGCCATTGTACTTGGTGGTAGGCCCAGCAGAAGGAAAAGGAGAAAGATGACCATCACTATCAGCACCTGAGCGGTAAAACTGGGCATAATAACTAGTTGGATCAAATGGTTGATGGACCTATAGTAAGATAACAAACAAACGAAACTTGTTAAGCAACAAAATGCATACTGAACTAAACAATGAACAAAAGCACATATAGGATGCAGGGCTCACAACATAGCTTGGAAGCCTAGAAATATCACGTGTTTGAGACTCAGAATTGTCAAGTGGTGTAACCTGAGTACCCAACATTGGGGGCACAAAACCAAAATTGTAGTTAGGAGAAGTATGCACCCCTGAGTACTGATGACCTCCAGATGGCAAAGCAGTGTCTTGCTTGGACTCATTATACTCCTGAATAGCACCGGATGACCCATCAACCTCACTGGATGATAAATTCTCAGGTACATTAGTGGGTGATTCTGGATGGTCAGGATAATCTCCCACCTCAGAAGTAACCACAGCATTTTGACTGTTGAATTATAAGACATAATTCATCAGAAGGATAAAATGGAAAACTACTGAAAATTGAGTTAAAATGCTTTCACAAAAACACTAGTAGACAATACAACAGGTATATATGGTTGGAAATAAGAATAGAAAATATAAGATACTTGTTGCACCAAAAAACTGCAAAATGTGTAAAGAGTAATATGTAGGCTCTTAGAAAAGACTATACCACCCAGAGCAAATGAAAGTAAAAGAAAATTAATTTAGGCTAGTCACTTCTATGCACTATCATTTATCCAGCGCAAAGATTCAATTCTCAGAAGTTAGAAAAATTAAGCCTTGACAATGATAAGCTAGTTATATTACCTAGTCATAGAGTCACTCACATAACAAGCTGTATTAAAAATGTTTGTTCTTTCCATTAACATACTGAAAGTACTTCTATAGTTCTATATTTATATTCTTTATAAGGTTTAATTAAATTCGTCAAAATCAGATTCTAAGTCTTCAACAAACTAGATTTGCATAGCAGAGAGTTAAGCATTACAACCTTGAGTCCTGCTCCCCCACAGTTTCTTCAATATCCTGAGATGTTTCAGAAAGATATGTAGAACTTTTTTCGCTCTCTGGGCCACTAACATAGTTTGCATTAACTCCAAAAGTGACTCCCAAACTTCCAAAGCTAAACTTGTTCTTCTCAGAATCAGGCACAATGATATGGTTTGGAAGGATAACATGTTGACGCTGTGGAAGATGAAAATCCTCCAGCTTCCTCTGCAGTTTTGAAGTAGCTTCTTCAGAGTCAAGGGCACTAGATGCAGACAGTAACTGCCCAGTTACTTTGGCTGAAACAGAAGGAGCCTCAGATGCACTAGCAGTTCCAGAACCCTGATTAATCGTATTTGTTGGCTTTGGTTTCCACTCCTTATTAGAACCAGCTGTCGGAAACAGAAACGAATTATAAATCTTGTGCAACTTAACCTAACAACCTTAACAAATATGCCTTATCCTGCTTCGGCTACATGGATTAAATGACACCATTGGGAAAACAAGTCAATCAATCATCATAAATGGCCAGAGTCAGTAAAAATTATAAGTGCACTAACCCTTAGCAGCATATCTATCCAAATCTATACAAACATGCACCTGCCAATATGTTAAAATTCAAACCATACATCTAGACAGTTAAAGACACCTGAATACGGTTATTAAATGGGTAATAAGTAATGACCAAATCTTTAACAATCACGCAATAACATACATAATAAGATACAACCAATATTAAGCATCACGAATACCTTAGTAGTTAAGTGATAAAACTTAACTATAATATCATGATAAAACTTCTACAACAACTAACTCAACAAAATAAAACATAATTTGGTATTAGTAAAAAAAACGTGACATGGCTATACTAAAGGAAAAATTTAAATCTTAGTAGTTACTAATCACAATTGAAGTTTTTTAATTTTTACTTTATGTATGAGACTTCCTATAAAGACTTAAGTGCAGGCTAGTATTGCAGCTTTAGTTCGTTGATTAAAATAATGCTTTCTTCCTAAACTTCTCTTAATCCTCTCTACTTTCTCTTTTCCCTTATCGGTTCAACATTAGCAATTTTCAGGCCAAACTTAGAAACAATAAAAAATTAAGGAAGATGGATGCAGACACATACAAAGGAAACAACGCTCTTACTCATCACCAGATCACACTGTTGAAAGAGAGAATTATTTATTATTAAGAGAAATTGTGTTAGGCTACACACATGCTTTGGTATTTATTGATTGATTTACAATCATTCGAAGAGTAATCTTAACTGACAAAAAACAAATCTCTAGCCTAATAATCTTTACTTGATCATTCTAATCTAATCAACATAAATATAGTTGACTATATATTCTAACATAAATGATAATAATCGAATATAAACGTTAATATTATACCACTCCCCTTTGACAGAAGCTATTAAAATCTCAGGTAGTTACAAATAAGCTCAGAAAAATAATGGGAAATACAGCCAAACAGACCCCAAGAATCAGCAACCCATGTAGGAATAAGACCAAATAGGCCTAATACAAGGAAAACAGAAGAAAATGTAGTGAACACATGTCCAACCAGCTGCAGCTTCACACAGAGGATAAGTCACAGCAGATAAATAGCCAAACATCCCCTTGGAGTGGTGGAACCAAGGTAAAAGAGGTGAATTAGTCTAGAAAAGGCCCAGCGAGCATCTCTGTTGAAGTCTCTGCCAGAAAAGGTGGCACAAGAAAATGGACCCGACAAAGCTCAGTCCAAATAAAGAGCACAATACTGGATGGAGGAAGGAACCACTGGTCATTGCAAAGTGGGTGAGCATGGAGGTGGCAGCAGGAACTTGCTGGAATTAAAGCACACTGGGGAGAGAGACTACAGAAATAGAGTTATGGCAAAAGGACAGGGCAGGAGTTGAATGCAACAGTTGCTTTGGTATGTGCAGATGACGGAGCTCTGACATGCTGGGAAGGTGGAACTGTGGCAGATCAAGGCCAGAGAGTGACTGGAATGGTGGAGATGCACCAGTTTATGAAGAACTAGACAGATGAAAGGCCTGATCACTGGCAAGGTTAAACTGCCCAGAATCCCGGGGCCAGCAAAGGCAGAAGTAACCAAACATTCCCTGGGGGGTGCTATAACCGAGCCAAAACGGGCTGACTTGGCCAGAAGAGTAACAATGAGGTGTTCTGTGGCGGTCCCTGGTAAATTGGACCGCAGAAGTGCCATGCATCAACCAGTGGCTAGAAAAGTCACCAGAGAATGGCGGCATGTGAAACCAGCAATGTCCATTTTGCGAAAAAGTGGCTGAAAAAGGGAAAAACAGAAATGGCAACCGTGGATGAGTTTGCTGGCAATGTAACCAGCAAGATTCTGATGAGATAAGTGAACTTGGGATTGACCAGAATGGATGAGCAGACCATGTATGGAGAGAAATTGGATAGTAAAGTGGCTGGACATAGGTAAGTGGGAAAGTCGCTAGAAAATGAAACAGCCACCAGAGATTGGAGCAGGGTAAAATCAGGCACCAGAGCCTTAGAGCAACGGTAAGAATAAGATTGCTCTTTGTGACCGGTCATGGCTTCGAGGCTGGGGAACAACCTTTTCGCAAAAATGTAAGGGTAAGGCTGCCTATAATTGACCCTTATCTCTACCCTCACAAATCGGGAAGCCTTGTACACTAGGTTTTGCCCTTTAAACAGTTACTGCAACTTTTCCAGCAACACTTACCATTGCCTGCAACACCAGATGGTAGTGGAACCCACCAACCAGCCTACCCGCTGATGACCCATTGCCTTCGACATCTGCATGTGCCCCCTCACGCACATGTTCCATGCTCTGTGCACCTCCAATGCACTAGCACGTGTAAGTGTGTGGTGCATTTCCCAACCACCACATTTTTTGGGCAACCCTACCAACGATCCTCTCATCCTTTTCTGACCTCACCTCCCTGTTCCCAGACCAGGGCAACCAAAATAAAACCATCACACCCTTGATTTGCAAACTGTTCCTGCAACCCATCTTCCTCCAAACTAGTATGAGGGAATGGGTTGCAGAAAAGCAACTGCGTCTGTATACATATTTATAACATGTCTTCATTCTTCGCCAATACTTACTACAGAAAAGCAACTGCTTCTGTATACATAAGTTTGACAAAAGGGGGAAGGGGGCACAGCAACAGAAGAAGAATAAAAAGAAGGCACATGCATAAAACATATTCATGCAGGATGCATCGACATCAGTGCCATGTAAAGGTAGCAAGTGCAAAGATATGTACTCGTTGAACTGCAGAGATGAAAATTACCTTTCTGAGGGCCAACTAATTGTTGCGACCGGCTGCTGTAATTAGAGGAAGGCCGACTAGAGGAAGGGCTCCCATGAGTTACTGTTGATGAAGTAGGTGCCATCTCAGTAACATGAATCTTTGCCACTCCCTGGGATTTTCCTTGAATCTTTCCTTGCACAAAAGAGCTACCAGTCTCAGAAGCTGCATACAGTTATTAGGGGAAATCCTTCATTAATTACATTGGAAAACTTCAAAAACCAACAAACTACAAATGTAAGAAAATATCAAGTATCCTAACCAGCAGTTAATTTGGTCTCAGCAGAGTTAAGAGCATTTAATTCTCCAAGAGATTGTTGGCTTCCCACTTCGTGTCTAATAGCACCAACAGCACCAGGAAACCATAAATCCTCAGATGGAACCGGTACTGGTTCTGAAGAAGAGAAATAGACAGCAGATGAAGATGCGGGTCCAGAAGCAACGGTTTCAACTTTATTTGAACTATCAGAAGGCAAAGCACTATCCACATTATTATTATTATCACCAGAAGATGGACCCATTATGTCTCCACTTCCAGCAGATGAAGGGGAAGGAGTCACACCACTAGTAGTTCCAGAAGCTACACTTGTAGGACCATTGGCAATAATGGGTGCAGAGCTGAAAAAGTATGTTTAGTTATGGAATTTGAACCAAATGTACCACAACTTAAATTCACAAAAATAATAGCCAGAGGATTACAGTGACAGTTACTAAAACAAGACAAATTACTTAATAGTCACCTTGTTCCAGAACTTTTTTCTTTAGATATTGTCTCTTGAGAAGCTGCTAAAGGTGGCGCAACTTTCTCAGTGACTTGATGGGTTCCGTTATCTTTGCCTGTTCCAGAATTCTTGCTACTACCAGCATCTGAGAGAAGGTCCACAAAATATAATCTTTATTTAGGTGCTCTGACTGGCCAACATAATATAATCAAGACTCGAATGCAGCTATAGCTGCTACTTTTCATCTAAGCTACAAGGTTTACATGTAAGGGCCATGTAACAACTTCCAAGATATAATGCAAGACAATTGGTTTTAAAACAAAAGGTGACAGAAAACAGCCAGATGATGCTACACCATATACAGACTCATTTATCTATTTCTAAATTGCTAGAAATACAGAACCTAAAGCAGTCAAAGCAAAAAACTATTTAGCTGACAAAAGAAGGGGATTATCTAACAGGGGGAAAATAAATAAATAAATAAACCCTCAAATAAGTTGTAGTTCAGAATGGTTATTCACCATATGATACATTATGAGGTGAAAAATTTCCCCGACCACCCCTAAGCCCCCGCCCTTGTGTGCCAGGCCTCCAACGTGGCTCCATGGATTCCCTGTTGTTAAGAATCTGCAAAATTATAAAAAAATGAAAGAAGAAACAAGAACAGAGATAGCAAACTACATCGAACTATTAGCACAAATTTTGAAAATAAGTAGAGCATAAGTAAATAAAAAGAGCCATATCACATAAGCAAACAAGAGACACAACTTCTAAAACTCCAAAAAGTCCCCTCTCTCCCATCAATGAAGAACAGCATGTCCTTCTAACTACCAGAAATGAAGTCCTAGGAGAGAAGAAAACACTCTTCCAATATAACCAAAAAAAAAACTCTTCCAAGATTGGCGTACATGCTTTATACACTCTAGCTTGAGTGGGAGTGTTTCAAAAATATCAAAGATACTTGCAATGTGTATAGTCAATAGGTGCTCTAATTAAGGAGTAACTAATCAACCACAAGAGCCAATTAAGAATACATTATTGAAGTCCATGACTGACTGTCAACAAAAATCTTACCTCCTTTCTTCTGTCCCTCTTTCTTTTGACCTCGTGAAATGTGTCTGCAAAACAAGTGATTTATGTTAAGACACTGATATAGCAAGAACAATAAATATAAAATAGAAAACAAATTACAAAATCTTTTAGAATTGAAATCAGAAGTTTAGAACCAATGAGTGCATAAAAATCATGCATGAATTAAGGGCATTCAAAAGAGAAGAATGAAAGATTGAATTTGTTGAGAATTCAAGTGAATGCTAAAGTCCGCATTCATAAGAAATGGACTAAGAGAGGACTATATAAGTGGAAGGACTCGTGAACTTAATGCCTTAAATTTTTGGATTAAGATGTGGTGTCGAGTCCATTTATTGCATTGGCTTGTTGCTTAGCTTGTTGACGGTAGTTCTTCCTTACTATGGACTTCTCATGCCGCCTAACAGTGATATTAGAGCCTATGGTTTGGCTGAGCCATCCAGGTGATTGGTTGGGTCTCCTAAGTTTTTTTAGTGGTTTATAGCTTCCAAATGTTGTTCTTGATGAACTTGGAGGAGAAATTTTCAATTCTAGTTCTGTATACTTGCTTGCCAAGACATTTTTGCCGATACTCATTCCAGTGAAGTCTTTTCTTCTTTTTTCATACAATATTTCAACCAGCTCTTTAGGTTGATGGTCATTCCAGCCATCTTATTGAATTGTCTTTCCAGTAATGTTCATCTCTCTACCATCTCCAGCATCCCTGAGTTGCCTTTCTAGCCATGTTTTGTGAAGCCCAATTTTCTCTTTTTTAAAAAGATTATTTTGTAACAAGTTTCAAGCTTAGTAAGATTTAGCTTAAGGGGGAGTATCTAGATGATATCGTATAATATTATGATTATATCTTAATATAGTTTAGAGCTTCCTGAAGGATCTATTAGGATTAATTTCCTAATTTTCAGATATTTAATGATTTGTTTCCTTAATTTAGGACTCCTCAATTTAGTATAAATGAGCATTAGTGTTTTGTCTTTTATATCACATCAATCAATCAAAAAACATCAATATATGATATTATATCATGACTAACAAGATTGCTAATTTTATCTCAAAGGGAGGGGGGTCATTTTCCATTCAAGTTGATTTCTTCGACACAATTCTGGATATCAAAGAGAAGGTACAAGGGGATCCAGAAATTGCCATATCCGAGCAAACCTTGGTCTTCAATGGCAAAGTTCTTCAAGATGATCTCAATATGCCAAATTGTTGAGGGCACACACACATTCAATTCCTAGTCGCCACGGATGCTGCAAACTTGTGGCAGAGGAGTATAAGATGATTGATGAGTTGCTGGCATCGACGGAGGAGATGGTAGTAATCAGAATCATCGACAAACTGCAGCCAATGACAATCGAGAATCTGGGTTGGTGTGCAAACTCCACAAATCATTGTATCATTTTAAACCGTCACCTCAGGCTTGGTTTAGCTGTTTTAGTTTAGTTGTTCAGGCATTTGACTTAACACGGTGAAGTCGAACATTTTGTTTTCTATCAGCATAATTCTTATCGGTGCATTTATATCCTTGTTTAAATGGATGACATTGTCATCATTGGCAATGATTGAGTGGGGATTGAACAAATGACACAAAACTTATTCAGATAGTTTAAGACTAAGGATATTGGCAAGCTCCTTATTTCTTAGGCATTGAGGTGGCACAATTTAGATATGACATCTCCATTTTTTAGAGAAATTATGCCTTGAATATCTTGGAAGAAACCGGCATGTTAGGGTGCAAATCTATTTATACACCTATGGATCCCAATGTCAAACTCCTACACGGACAAGGGGAGTCACTAACAAACCTTGGTCGTTACTATAGGCTAGTTGGTAAGTTAAATTATCTTATTGTAACAAGACCACATATTTGTTTTGTAATCAGCGTGCCAAGCCCATTTTTTACTTGCCATGCGATTCTCATTCTTCGATACATCAAAGGAGCACCAAGCAAAGGCCTTTTATATGAAGGTAAAGGGCATACAAAGGTTTATGATTATATTGATACTAATTGGGTAGGCTCTCCCTAAGATAGACAATCTACTTCAAGCTATTGTGTTGGTACTCTGATTTCATGGAAAAGCAAGAAGCAAACCATAGTGGCACTGAGTATCGAGCAATGGGAACTACGACTTGTGAACTAATTTAGTTAAAGCAGTTGATCAAAGAATTGAGCATCTATGAACAACAAACAATGAAGCTAATTTGTGACACTCATGCAACATTATACATACCCTCAAACCCATTGGCGCCTATAATATATATGCAATAGCTTGAGGGGAGTGTTAGAATATCTTAGGATATCCGTAGGATTGTTATTGGATATGTAAATCATAGGAAATCAGTATATAGTCAATTAGAGGATCATGAAAATTAGGAAAGGATCATTTGTAATTATTCCCTCACTATTATACATGAAGGAAGCTTATGTGGTGAGATTTGACACTCAATTCCACAGATTCAAGTATAAGAATCCAGCTCTGATCTATTTAATAAACTATTAGCTGCTAAAAAGATAATTCTGAAATACCAGCCATACATTTAGAAAGAGGAAAACTTGAGAAGAGAGGGGAAAAGATTAAAGAAAGAAAACCCCATCACTTGTACACGTTATAGGAACTCAATAAGCAAAAGCAACCACTCTCAACATACCCAACACGTGTTCCATGCTTAGATAACTGACTTTCTAAACTTCATGCAACCAAAAGTACTCCAAACAAAATCAAATATCAAATGAACTTGACATTCAGTGAGAGTGCAAGCTTAAACACAAAAGCAGCTCAAGTTACTAAAAAACAAAATACAAGCCAGAGAATAAAATTGATTGAAAGTCAATAAACCATTCTAACAAAAAGATCAAGTCCATAACCTAAACAGACTTTTTTACCAAATACACAGGCTATGAAAGTAGACACTCTGAAAGTTTCGTCCACAGACTGAACTTTCTTTATGCCAAGCTACACGAAGCCCCTCAGAAACCAAAAAGGGTATTAAAAAAATTTCCATCTTGGCCTAACAAAAGGGTAGCAACAGTAAAAAGTCATCACAGCAAACATAATCATTCAAGGTCCCTACTCCACACTACAGAAAAGGGGAAAAAAATCAAATTCAAAATAAAGCAAAGGAAAACCCAGATGAGAAAATACCTAGTCCAACCCATGGATCACAAGGAAACAGGGATTAAGATCAAGATCGAATTCACGGGAACTTAAAGAGCAAAAACAGTGGAGAAAGAAAGGGATAGAGAGAAAAGCAATTATACCCTGAAGGAGGAGCTTCTGAGTGGTCTCATTGGGATCCATAGAACATTCCTTGAGCATTGCATAGATGTCTTCATCACTGTGATTACCTGTGATCTCCTTAATGTTCTGGATCGTCTTCTTCACACTGCTCGGAATTGAAGCCCTAAACCCAGCACTGGTCATCTTTGTAATACAAAGTCACAAACTTTACAAAAATAAAATATGTGGGCAATGAAGAAAAGGGAGGAATAGGAATAGGGAGCAAAGAGGGGTCAGTGATTGATTGGCGATAACAAAGGGCACTAAACAAACATAGAGTTCAATCAAAATTGGCAGAAAGTATGATCTATTTTCAATGGGGTTTGAATTGATCAATCTCAATTCTCAAGAGAGAGAGAGAGAGAAGAGAGATGGAGCAAAACAAAGTGTGTATGTGTGTATGTTTTTTTTCAGAGTGAAGGGCTTTTTTTCCCTCTAGCTCACTCTCATTTTTCTATCTACTTTCTTTATTTTAGTTTTTTATATCAAATAACAAAAGAATTAAACCTTTGTATATTTTTATTTTTTTTAAATATTATTGTGGAATTAGATAAAGTTATCTCCATCAATTTCAAAATTACATCAGGTGGTGGTGGGAGTGAGAACATGTGTTCGAATCTCTTCAGTACCACCTTTGGAAGGGATTTAAAACCTTAATTCTGAACCCGCCCCGAATCGAATTAATTACGAAACAATGAACCGATTGAAATATTTAAAAAAAAATTACATCGGTCTGAGCATTGAAGGATATTTTAAAAAATTTATTTATTTCTTTATTATATGAATTTTATCAAAATAATCTTCATAAATTCTCTCAATCGTTTTGGGGTTATTAGCCTAGTTCATTTGTACTAAAACATTTCATAATATTTAATTATTTTAATTAATAAATGGGGATGTTGACAATCGAACTCATGACTACTTAGTCACACCTAAATCTAATACCATATAAACAATGGCGGAGCCAAAAAACAAATGTTAGCTCGTGTTAAAAACTAGTCCCAAAAAATTTTGTTCTCGCCATCCTTTTATCTGTTTTGCATAGCTACCAAATTTTAGTTTCTACCTGTGCCAAATTCTTAAAAGTTTGAAAACTAGCTAGTGTCAAGGCACTGACTAGCCTGAATATGATCCCACCATTGCATATAAAAAATTATTTCAACATAAAAACTTAAGTTATTAAGTTAGACTGTATTAATAATTTTATATTTTTTAGCAACGTGGGTGCGAAGGTCAATATGCCACCCTTTGTATTCTTTCTTCTTTTTTTGGTTGAAACCCTTTGTATTCTTTCATCTAAATCAAATATTATACTTAATTTAGTTATTAATAAACTTATTTATATTGATTAATTTTTATTAGTTTAACAATTATCTTACACATATTTTTATTTATATAAAAAAAAGAATTAATTTTAAGATAGCGATTGTCTATTATATAAGTCTAGTTAATATTTATAAGTGTAGATATAGGTTTTAGAGAAAGTTTATATTTATAAACATTTTATTTACATATAATATAGTTTGCAATATATATATATATATATATATATATATATATATATATATATATATATGCAGGTTATATTTACAAATTTTTTTGTTTACAAACTCTTATAAACTACACTATGTAAGACCGGTCCTACATTAATCACGCAGTGTACGACCGGTCCTACATTAGTGTAATTGCAAAAAAAATTTGTAAACGATCATGTCCCTATATATATATATATTATAAATATAACTCTCCCTGTATTTTAATATTTTTCTTACAAAGTTAACGGATAAGGGTGAAGACAGGAATTAGTAGGGTTAAAAATTTGCATCTACCCACCCTATTACTTTGTCTAATCACGTGAACAAATTACAAAAAATTAAAAATAGAAAAAGAAAAATCAACACAACTCATTCTAAATAACAAATAACTTTGAGCTCTATGGTAAAAGAACTTTTGTATTTAAAAGTAGGGGAGTGTATGGTAGAATTGAACTGGATTTCTGGAAGAATTGAATCAAATTTTTTTTTTACTCCAACCGGTTTGATTCGATTTAAAAACAGTTTGGTTCAAAAAATGATTCAGTTTTGTTCGGAATCAATTTTGATAGAATCTATTTTGAAAAGAAAATAAAAAAAATAAAAGAAGCCACTAAATAAATAAGAAAAATGAAAAAAAAAAAATTATTGTTTATGAACTATTTTTTAAACCAGTTCGATTTATGAACTAGCTCTTTAAAAATCAGTTCAATTCATGAACTATTTTTTAAAAACTAATTATTTTAACTGCAGTTCAGTTTTATTTTTTAATTTTTTTGCACATCCTTATTTAAAAGTGTCGTTATAAAATATATTTCGTTGGATATTCTCTTTCTTTAGGAGATTGATTATTCTTATTTAAATATTTGAATAATGTCTATTTTTTTGATAAGGTTCATTTTCTTATTCAAATCAATTAATTTTATGTATAATTAATGATTAAATATATTTCCTTAAATAAATGATTCTATCTTATAGGTCAATAAGTAAATTTATTTTCTTAAATAAATCGATTTCATTTAGTAGGTCAAAAAGTAAAAATATTTTCATAAATGAGTTGATTTTATCTGTTAGGGAATTTTTTTTCCTATTTAATTGTAATCTCATTTGAAGGAGAATTATTTTCAACTTCTTTTTTCATTGTTTGAATTTCTTTATGTATATATGAGTGTCTCGTTACCCCATGGCATCGAGGCATTTTGGTACAATTAGAACTTTTGAGAGTCTTCAACACCAGAGACATCCTCCTCCATGTCGAGGCCTCCATCACCAACATCCGAGGCTATCACCTTTAGCAAATAGCATTGATGGAGAGGATTCAAAAGATGATCCAAAATATCATGCTATCCTCAAGCGACACATTCATCTAATGCATTAGTTACGGGGTTGTTGCATAAACAAAAACTTTAATATCATATAAATAATCAATTCAATCCTAAAGATAAAGTTGTTGTTTTTTGTTTTTTTATTACATCCGGGTATCCTCGCAGCCGATAGTCATGAGACTAATCCTTCACTCCGAGTTAGCGCACAAAGCGGTAAACTGGTAAAGAGCTGGCGACAGAATACTTTCCATTCACAAGAGTTGGGATTCGAACCCCCAATCACTTGTTCAAGGGACGAGATGTTGAACCATCACGTCCACCCACGTGAAGTCACATCAATAATTTTATATTTTATGTGATAATTTTCTAACATAGTATCATTGTTCAAATTCCTCACTACCCCATTTTCTAATAAAAAAAGTAAGTTAATATAAAGATAAATAAAAAATTATGTTTGTGCATTATAACATTTCAAGTCCAAAAAACTATTGGTAAGCGGGTATGTTAGAAATATATTCTATAAAATCAATAATGTGGCATTTGAAAAGATTCCCAGATTGTAGGCCTTCCATCCATTAGACTTTGTTTGGCTGCAAATAAAATTATTTATTTTTTTGGTAATAAGCTGCAAATAAAATTTTACAATCAAATACAATTGAAGATGGAAGAATTAATTGTTATAAAGACAGACAAGTGACTAAAAGATTCACTCAAATATAAGGAATGGCTATCGGGAAACCTCTGTTCCAATAGCCAAATGTAACATCATAAGGTACTCCTTCCTATTGTTATTGTTGAGATATATAGTCCCACATTAATTGGATGGGCAATTAATATGGTTTTTATAAGGTCTTGGGCACTCCCACCCCTTGAGCTAGCTTTTGGGGTGGTGACCTCAAGGTTCCATAACATGGTATCAAAGTCTCACCGTCCCCCGCTTTAAAAAGTGAAAAAAAAAAAAAAAAAAAAGCATAAAAAGGTAAACCAAAAGTGGGCATGTGCAATTTCCACGCTTCTAGCCTAAAGAGCTCTTGCGTGAGAGGGCGTGTTGAGATATATAGTCCCACATTGATTGGATGAGCAACTAATATGGCCTTTATAAGGCTTTGGGCACTCTCACCCCTTGAGCTAGCTTTTGGAGTGGTGACCTCAAGGTTCTTTACCGTTATCAACCGTGACTGGCCTCTACATAATTTAGATGAGAACAATGTGTTCTTAAATGGAGACCTTAAAGATAAAAAATATATGGAAATTGCCCACTATATCGAGTGCAACAACAATCTAAATAAGAAATGCAAACTCTACGAATTTCTATATGGTTTTGAGAAATCTCCTACGACATGATGTGACAAGTTCATCTCAATTGTCAATCTTTTATCAAATAAATCATACCTTATTTATCAAAGTTAACTTTGATCAAAGGGTAATATATCAAAATCTTTTATTCTTATGAAGTATTCTTACACAAGTTTTATGAATGTTTTAAGCGATTTTAAAGAGATATTTGATTTCCTTCTCTAGTAGTATTTATAACAGTCATAGTATGAAAATATCAAATGGTACTAGTTCAGTTGGCGCATGGGAGCTAAACAGGGTGAGAACATGCGTTTGATCCTCTCCTGGACCAGCCCCGAATCGGACTATATATCTCAACACGCCCCCTCACGCAAGAGCCCTTTGGGCTAGAAGCGTGGATATTGCACAGGCTCAATTTTTGGTTTACCTTATTGTGCTTTTTATTTTTTAATTCCACTTTAAGCTTTTTATTTTTTAATTTCACTTTAAGGTGGGGGCAGTGAGGATCGAACTTGTGATCTTGTAGTCACTCAAGCTCTGATATCATGTAAAGAACCTTGAGATACACCACCTCAAAAGCTAGCTCAAAGGGTGAGAGTGTCCAAGGCTTTACAAACTCCACATTAATTGCTCATACAACCAATGTGGGACTATATATCTCAACAAATATCAAATGTATGTGACAATTAATTTCTTTTAGAAGACAATTAATTTAAACTTCTGTAAAATATAACAATGCAAAGACACTTAAATTAACAAATAAAAATTTGAAGTAAGGTTAGATATCACAATCGCTATAAATTACTTTAAAATTGAAAATTAATATTTGACAATCTAATTATAATTTATAAACATACTTTCTATTTCAAACTAATATATATATATATATATATATATATATATATATATATTAAGAAAAAAATATTTTTTCAGCCACTTAAAATAGGCTTATCTCAAGCCAAGCATTTATAATTATATCCTACGAGTAGTATATAGTTATAATATTAAAAAAAAAAATTCTCTCTCCACGTCAGCAGACAAGTCTTGAAAAGTGTCTACAGAAAAAAAAACTTTAACATTATAACTATATACTACCCATAATATATAATTATAAAGGATAACTTGATATAAGTTCATCTCGAGTGGCCGGAGAAATATTTATCTCATGTTTTAATATTTATTGCATTGCATTTTAGAGAGCAAATATTCTAATGCACCACTTGGTTTCGAATGTGCTATCTTGTCTTTAATCCCTTAATAAAATATATTTATTAAAAGTAATAGGAGCAAAAGTACAAGTTCTTACCGTAATAATTTTTTCTGATTCTTTACGAGGGAAACTGTAAAACCATGAATGCCAATAGAAGCAAAATAATCCTAACACGTTAATATACATTAATTATTTTATATTTGTATAATTTTGCATATTTGATTATAATTGTGCTTATTTTATTTTTTACACACTTATGTTTTAATTTTGGCACGTAAATAAACATAAATTTGTCAGTTATTATCACTATTAACTATCAATGCTTATGATTGTCTTCGTCGAAATTATCATCAATTATTTCCATTTGTTACTAATGTGATGTGAAGAGTGAACGCTATCGTCGTATGCATTAAAACTTAAAAGTGTTGAAATATAATCATATAAAGCAAGGTTGAGTTGTCCATTTTAAATCAATTTAACCATACAAATTTTAAAAGAGTCAACACTGATTTTAATTTTTTTTTTTGCAGTAATGTCTATTTGCGAGTCGCGTAAGGCTACATTTCATGACAAGTGGCAGAATTGTAGAATAAACTATGAAAACACCATAATGATAAAGGGACGGTTGACCCGCCCATCTTTTAAGACACATGACAAAAATCTATAATTATGAAAGTGAATTCTTCTACTTAAGTTATGATAGATTTAACAGTCATAATTTAAAACTTTAAGTGGTATTATTATTTAAGACTCGGGCATTTGCTAAAGGAAATATATTTTTTATCGGGCAAAAAAGATTTATAGGAATATGATGAGAATTTTTTTTCCCAGGTCGATTACAAAAAAGTATTTAGTAGGTCGAATTTTTTTCGAAAAAATTGGATTAATTTTACTAATACTATATTTGGTTGATTGTAAAATATTAATAGAATCTGAACCGAAATGACAAAATTATCTATTTTTACACATCTGCTGATATATTGTATAAGGGTATTTTTATCTCAAAATATGAAAATACATTTCCCAGTTGAAAAAAAATAATACCATAAGTGGAATAAGATTGTTTTTTTTATGTGTAGTTAAAAATGAAAATAATGGAAGAAAACTATTCTGGAATATTTTTACTATTACTCATACCAAATATGATAAAAAAAAATCTCCACCCAATTTTTCAAGAATTTCTCCCAAAATACTCATACCAAACGTCTGGTAACTCATAAGATCGTTTGATCTTGAAATTGAATCCCCCGAGAAGCTTTTGATGCATTATGATTCGCTGGTGAAGGGCTTCGACCATTCCTTGGCAACTATTTTAAATTTTAGCCCATTATATACATGGGAGAGTGACCATTTTGTCATATCTTGCAAAAAAAATTATCAGACTGTCATGCTAATAGTAAATTTTGTCAAAATGTCACACGGCATATTTCGCTACACTGTGTAGCGAAATATGTTTGCATATAATTCGCTACACAGTGTAGCGAAATATGCCATGTCAGGTTGCACAGTCAGCAAAAATAACACGTGTAAAGCAGGTAGAAATTCGCTACACTGTGTAGTGAATTATGCTTGAATTCTGTCTGCTTGACACGTGTCATTTTTGCTGACTGTGCAGCCTGACATAGCATATTTCGCTACACTGTGTAGCGAACTATATGCAAACATATTTCGCTACACAGTGTAGCGAAATATGTCGCGTGACATTTTGGTAAAATTTACTGTTGGCGTGGCAGTTCGGTAAATTTTGCCAGGCGTGGCAAAATGGTCACTGTTCCTATATATATATATATATATATATATATATATATATATATGGGAAAAACATTTCTCCGGCAACTTGAGATAAGTTTATCTTCGGCCTTCTTAAAACTACGTCGTTTTGTTTATTTATTTTCTTATATTATTTGATTCACCTTTGAATGGTTATGATTCCATTTTTCTCTCTCTTCCTCCATTACCATTGATCTATCTTTGTACGGTTATGATTTATTAGCCGGAGATAAAATTATCTCCAGCAGTTTGAGAAACGATAAGCCCTATATATATATATATGGGCTTTGCTTTCATCCTGTTGCAGCGAGAATTTTTTTCTGCAACAGATAATGACAACTTAGATAATAATAAAAAAATTGGAACAAACACTGTATTCAGTAATTTTCTTTTGTCGGTAGCTTTGCATGATAGGAAATTTTTTCCTGTAACATTATTGTTATTTATCCCTATATATATATATAAACGATTATCATTTATTGGAAATTAATAATTAATTAATAAGTTTGATTCTCGGTAATGATAACCGTTGATTGACGAAAATCAAGGGTTATGATTTGGTGTCAAATTTCAAAGTTTGACCATATATATATATATATGGGGTAGTGTTCTGCCTGAGGCAGAGATGTCTAATCGTAGGTCAGGTGTTTGATATTGGATCTAATGCCTTCTCTCTAGATACCTATGAATTATGTATCTTGGAGACAGCAAATCACTACACACAATAGGATGGCTTTAGCCAAAGGGGGTGTGTGTGCACTGTCGTGATTGCATAAAATAGGGTTAGAGAGATCAGTCATACTTGTGGTCTTTAGCTCCTATTTATAGAGCTTACCTTTGGGCTTGTGCTATTTGGGCTTCTTGTAGGCATGGGCCTTTTCCAGGTTCATAACAGTTGCCCCCAGCCCGGTAGACTGAGTGTTCAGGATGCCGGGATGTCCAAGTCAGGCCATGTGATGTCTGCGATTTAGCCCGGATGTTGGTCACCTGGCCATTATTCTGTTGCTTCAGAACTCGGCTTGTTAGCCTGGCTATAAGAGATAACTGTCATTCCTCGGGCTATCCTGGTCGTGAATCCTTATCGGGATACACCTTCTGGATGGTAATCATGGTACGGGCATAAGTCTATAGCCGGAATGTATATTCCGACTACTGCCAAGACTTATGCTAGGCAACAGTTCTTCTTCCACCAAACGATTCTCCTTTTCACGTAATCATAACGGCCTTTCACGTAATCAATTAACCCGGGTATTAGGAACCTGGATCCTTGTTTCAATTGCGTTTACCTTAGTGCGCAATTTGTTGAAAAAGGAAACGATTTCATGACGGACCTGGTGTTAGGCAGTTGTTCACACCACCCTGGCTCGCATACCCCTACTTCTTTGATTCCCTCTAATGACTCCTCAAGCTCTTCTCATAGTAGTTTGTTTAGCTCAGGTGCGTACTTTCTTTGCTACGTGCTTTTTCTGCTTTTAATCCTCCCATTTTGTTGCTCTAGGTTTTTATGGAGTCCCCTTCTGCAGAGTTAAACATGGAGGTTACCTTGTCTAGTCAAGGACAGGAGGCCGACGTGAGCCCCATCGAGCAAGGTTCCGCACCGGTCAGCGGCAATCTCCACAAACAGTTCCCATGGGTTACATAGGAGGTTCTTAGCTTCAGATCCGCCATGACTACTGAAGAGATATCCGGTCTCCCTATAGGTAACCCGGTAGGTTTCAATACCTTCTGCCCAGCAGAAGACGAGCCCGTCTGCTCAGGCCGGAATCCTCAAGAGCCACCCTCTTTCTTTTTTTATCGCGACTTGATTACCAAGATTGGTATTCGCTTCCCTCTCTCCTCTTTTAAAATACACCTTCTGAACCACCTTCTCCTTGCTCCCACGCAAATTCATCCCAATGGTTGGGCCTATATCGTTTCCTTTGAACAGCTTTGCATATCCTTGTCTGTAAGCTGCACAGTTGCACTTTTCCTTTATTTTTTTAACATATACACCCCTCGTACCGGCTCCGAGCCTCCTCACTTTAAGGGGTGGACCAGCATCCGCGGTCGTGCTAGCAAGCCCTCCAGGAAGTTATTCTCAGTTTACAGTGACTCTTTTAAAGACTTTAAGGGCTCATACTTCAAAGTAGTTGCTGAAGTCGGGGAAAAGCCCTGGTTTGTAGGAGAGGACGGGGATGGAAATTTTCCTCTTTACTGGTCCCAAGAGCACCATCTTCGTAGGTCGGTTGATTTCAAACTTAGGTTGTCAGCCGAAGATAAAGCCAATGTTAAGATCCTGTTAGCTCATGTCCGTGCTCAAGGCCATTTGAGTGCAGCGTCTTTGGTTGCTAAATCCAACACCAATCTTGACCAAACTAGTATGCCCTTGTGATTTCTGCAATGTATGTTCTGTAATATTGATTTCTTTTCGTGATCATAACTGTACTTGCTTGATTTGTAGATCGTCAAATGGATTCTGCCCCAGATAAGGTACATGATTATGTGTTATCTCAACGAGGAAAGGTCGCTGTTCGACCTCCTCCTACCAACAAGAGACAAAAAACCATCAGTCCTTCTGCAGGTGCCGCTAGTTCCAACACGGCAACAAACCCTGACGTATCAGTGTTGGACTTGACCAACGACACTGATAACTGGCTGGATCCGGGCAGCAATCAAGCTCCTCCTGCTGCAGGAATCGGAGGTACAACCCGAGTTGTGGTGTCTGTGGAACGGGGTACACCGTCACCAACTCCCCTCCTTGCTGGTCTGAGGAGGGGGGCTCTATGGGAGACCGGGGTAACTTCCGAGCTTCGTGGAGTTACACGTTCTCCACCTGTTTTCTTTGGGACCGGGTATCCTTCAAAGGACGAGGTTGAAGAACTGCAAAAGGTCGAGCTGTATATTTACAAGGTGGCCCCTTTGGTGAAGCCATACTCTCTTTTGTTGGAGAAGCATTCAAAAATTTGTGCTGAGAAGGATGCTCTTCAAATTGATAAAAATTCCCTTCAGACTGATCGTGACAAGTTAATGCAAGAAAATCAGAATTTGACCACTGCCGCTGCCGGCTTGAAATTGTCTTTGCAGCAGTCCCAAGCCGATTTAAAACTTATATCAGACTCCTTTGGCCTCGATGCTAACAAGGATGCTCTCATTAATTATTTCAAGGAGAAGTTGTCCGTATTAGCCGAGGCTGAAGCGAAAAATAGAGAGTTAAATTTGGAGGTCAACAAGCTGAAATCGGACCTCCAAGATTTGCAAAGTGATTATGATCATAGTCAAGCCGTACTGGAGAAAGCTGCTGGTTCCGCTTTTAATAACGCCATAAATTAGATTAAGTATTTCAACCCCGGAGTTACATTGAACACTGACCGGCTAGATGGTTTTGGTTATGTTCGGGGTGGCGTTTTTGTTCCTTCTGACGTTGATCCGAACTCGGCGGCCGGGGAAGGCGTCACAGTGAATCCGAAAATTGAAGCCGCGGGACAATAATTTGAAACCGAAATGCAAGATATGCTGAGGGGTGACCACCAATAATTCAAGTGAAGAGCCGGGATGCCGATTTATATTGTATTAACTTGCTTTTCATTTTGATTTACTTGGAACTGGTTTAGCTACAGGAATTATTCTTTTGATATGCACTCTAATAGTACTAATCTTTTTAGCACTCTAATATTTTTAGTAACCTGATCATGGTTACCTGCACTATATAGTACTTGCTTGTAGCAGTGTTTCTGCTTTTATTTTCGAAATCTGAAAAGGTTTTAAGGGCGTCCCCTTACCTCTTAAACTTATACCCTTGACTAGAACTATCAACCTCGCTTTGGCAAGGTAGGCTCTATAGCTTTGGGTTTTATGCCTGGCTAAAACTCTCAATCTTGCTATTTTGGCAAAACGAGTTCAAATACCTCGGCTTGGTGCCTAGCTAGAACTCTCAATCTTGCTCTTTTGGCAAGACGGGTTCAAATACCTCAGCTTGGTTCCTGGCTAGAATTCTCAATCTTGCGCTTTTGGCAAGTCAGGTTCAAATACCTCGGCTTGGTACCTGGCTAGAACTCGATCTTGCTCTTTTGGCAAGACGAGTTGCAATACCTCGGCTTGGTGCCTGGCTAGAACTCTCAATCGTGCTCTTTGGGCAAGACGAGTTCAAATACCTCGGCTTATAAATACATATTTTCCAAAAGAATTTCTTTTTTTATTCAATTATTCATAACTTGAATTTCTAGCTACAAAAGACAAAAAATAAATTGGATCTTTTAACTATAGTACTTCTTCAGCTTGTCCGCATTCCATGTCCTTCTGATACTTTCCCTTGCGGAGTTTCCAACATATAAGCTCCTCTTAACAGCCTTTTTTTAATTCTTAATGGTTCTTCCCATCTTGGAGCTAACTTTCCTTCAGTTGCGTTTCGCCCTCCAACGTCAGCTCTTCGAAGCACCAACTTTTTTATCTCAAATGATCTAGGTTTCACCTTCTTATTGAACTGGTTAGCAACCAACTGTTTTGCAGCGAAGTTCTTGCAATGAGCCATGACCCGAGCTTCATTTATCAAATCCAATTCTATTGCTACCTTTTTGTTGTTTTCTTCCTCTGTCTGTGATAGGGCTTGGACTCTTCTCCACGGAGGTTCTCCCAATTCAACCTCGCATCCATATGTTAACTTGAATGGGGTTTTCCCAATAGATGTCTATATCGTGGTTCTGTACCCCCATAATACATAGTACAACTCTTCTACCCACTTTTCTTTGGCAGATTATTCTATCCTCTTCCTCAATCTTTCTATAATGTCTTGATTAGCTGCTTCTGCTTGGCCGTTAGTTTGAGGATGCTCCACTGACGCAAAGCGATGTCGGATATGAAGGTTTGACATTAACTCTTGGAAGGTCTTGCTTGTGAACTGGGTTCCATTATCTGTAACTACCTCGGCTGGGATCCCGAACCTGCAAACTAAGTTTCTTTCGAAGAAGCACTGAATTCGAGCCGAGGTGATCGTGGCCACTGGTTCTGCTTCTATCCATTTAGTAAAGTAGTCAACAGCCACTATTAACCATTTCAACTGGCCTTCAGCTGCCGCAAATGGACCCAAAAGATCCATCCCCCATTTAAAGAACGGTCACGGGGTCGTGATCAAACTTAACTCTTTAGGGGGAGCCAGTAGGTTTTTCCCGTGCTTCTGGTATTGATCACACTTTTGCACATGTTCTTTCGCATCATTATTCATGGATGGCCAGAAGTAACCGGCTCTAAGCGCCTTTCGAGCTAAAGCCTTGCCTCCTACATGCTGGCCATTGATTCCCTCGTGAATTTCAGACAGGACATACTTTGCCCTATCCAAACTTAAGCATTTCAGCAAAGGGGAATAGATTCCTTTCTTGTAAAGTTGTCCCTCTACCATGATATATAATGTTGCGTCCCTAACTAGCCTCATGGCTTCCTCTTTCTGTGCAGGCAACGTCCTATTTTCTATGTATTCGATGATGGGGTAACGTCATTCCTCTATCTTTGATATCTGCATAACGCATGTGGGTTCCGGGATATTCTGTTCAACCACTGTTCTATGGTTCCCCCACCCTTTGGTACTTGCCAGTTTTGATAATATGTTGGCCCTGCTATTTTCACTCCTCGGGATATGACTAACCTCTACTTTTTCGAAATTTGTCATTATTTGCCTCACGTACTCGAGATATTTTGTCAACAATGGTCCTCTAGGCTGGTGACTCCCCTCAATTTGGGAGGTAACCAGCTGAGAGTCACTGTAAACCTGCACTCTTCGCGCTCCGAGCTCTTTGGCCTGCTGAAGTCCTGCTATGAAGGCCTCATATTCCGCTTGGTTGTTTGATGTTTCGAAATCCATTTGCATAGAATATTCAACTGTATTCCTTCCGGGTTCTCAATGATAACCCCGACTCCACTTCCTTTAGAATTAGAAGAACCATCGACGAACACTTTCCAGGTATCCAGGCTATTTGAGCCCCTGTTTTGGATTGAAGTGAGTTCTCGGACAAAATCTACTAATGCTTGGGACTTGATCGCTTTGCGGCTCTCGAATTTTATATCAAATTATGACAGCTCCACAGCCTAGCTCATCATCCTTCCTGCCAGGTCAGGCTTATGAAGGATCTGTCGTATTGGCAAATCTGACCTGACCACGACTTTGTGTCCCTGAAAATACGGCCTAAGTCTTCGAGCCGATATTAGTAGGGCAAAATCTACCTTTTTCTAACCTTTGGTACCTGAGCTCTGCTCCTTGCAAAAGCTGACTTACGAAGTATATCGGTTGTTGCCCTTCTTCATTCTCTTGTACTAGAACCGAGCTTACAGCTATATCACCCACCGATAGATACACAATCAAAGGTTCTTGCTCCCTTGGCTTTGTTAACACTGGGGGAGAAGCTAGCTGCCTTTTAATTTCTTGGAACGCGGCTTCGCATTCCGAGGTCCACCCATATCGCACTTCCTTCCTTAGTAACTTGAAAAAGGGTAGTGCCGTTTCTGCTGATCGGGGTAAGAACTTGGTGAGCGAGGCTAACCTCCCCGTTAACTGTTGTATTTCTTTCTTACTTGCCGGAGCCTTCATTTCTAGCATGGTTCTACACTTATCCGGATTAGCTTCAATCCCTCTGTGAGTTAACATAAAATCGAGGAATTTTCCCGCAAAGACCCCGAAAGCGCATTTGGATGGATTTAAGCGAATGTTATATCGCCTTAACTTGTCAAAGGTCTGCTCCAAATCTTTAATGTGCACTACCGAATTAAACGACTTGACTATCATGTCGTCTATGTATACCTCAACACTCTTTCCTAACTGGTCTGCGAACACTTGATTCATCATCCTTTGGTAGGTGACACCTGAGTTCTTTAACCCAAAAGGCATCACATTGTAACAATAGTTCACCTTTTCTGCAATGAAATCAGTTTTCTCTTGATCTTCTGGGTGCAGTGAGATTTGATTATACCCCGAATAGGCATCCATGATGGATAACATCTGGAATCCAGATGACCTATCGACCAATTGGTCTATATTAGCCATCGGGTACGCGTCCTTAAGGCACACCTTATTCAAGTCGGTGTAATCTGTGCACACTCTCCATTTCCCATTCGGCTTTTTAACCATGACCACATTGGAAAACCAAGTAGTGTATTGTATTTCTCTGATAAAACCGGCTTCCAATAGTTCCTTCACATGATCTTCTAACACCTGCCGATATTCTGAGCTGAGTTTTCTCTTCTTCTGAGCTATCGGCTTAGCTCCTGGGTATACCGCAAGCTTGTGACAACAGAAAACAGGGTCTACCCCGGAAATTTCTGAAGACTTCCAAGCGAAAACATCGGAGATTGTTTTGCATTATTAGAACGCTTATTTGGGGGAGCAGAAAAAATGATGGAATTGGAAGTGTCCCAGGGTTCGATTCCAAAGGCATAAGAATGAGTGGTTGTAGTATTAGTATTGTCGGAAGTGGTGGGGTGGGTGTGAGAGAGAGAAAGAGAATCTTGGGCTGTGAAGGTTTAATCGATTAAACATGGAGATTTAATTGATTAAATCCCGAGTCAACTATTTTTGCCTATTTTGACCATTTAATCGATTAAAGAGGTGCATATGGGTAGATAGTTCTGTATAAGGAGAAAAATGATTATTAATTAATTAATAAGAGACAAAAAGGTCAAAAAGTCAATATCCTGCACTATACATATATATATATATATATATATATAGTGCAAGATATTCTTACACTAGTGTAAGAATAATAAGTCATACACCAAATTTTGGTCATTGATTTATTTTCATTTAATGGCTTAAATATCTAATAAATCATAATTGTGATATATAAATGGGATCAACAGTCGATATTAATAGTGTAACTTATACCAATGCAAAATGATTATGACCTTATATATATAATGACAAATTGCTGCTTTTCTCTTGCGCTTGATCAATTATGTATAAAAAAGGATATTTTTATTTTTATTATAATAATTTTATCTGTCACAATCAAATAAAATTAAATTGATCTCGTTATTAAGAGAAGGAGATTTTTTTTAATAAAATTCACTTATTTTTATATAAACATGATATAGAAAATATTTTGCAACAAAAAAAAAATATTATTTAAACATAATTAATATAAACTCATCACAAATAATTTGGAGGAATGATTAAAAAAGTCCGGCTTGTGAGAAATTTTTTTATTTCATTCTATAAACTTTTTTAACCAAATAAGAAGAACATAATTAAAAAAAATCGATATAACTAATTTAACAAAAAAAATATTTATAGTTAGCTAATAAAATCACTTATTACAATGTAAGTAAATTATTGGTTTATACATAGAGAGAGAGAGAGAGAGAGAGAGTCAGCAGCTATATGGACCATTTTGTCGAAAGAACTATGGAGCCTAATAAGTGGGATCCAAACTTACCATCAACCCAATGTGATAGGTGCACCATGGGCTTGAGTTCAAGAAAGGTGTGGCGTGTATCTATTTTCAAGATGGATTTTAACCAGGTTGAGATCAAAATGACTATTCTAACGAGTAACGAGTTCCCGCACAAGCCAATGACATTATGCTTTTATTTGATAATTAATTTAGACGGTAACGTTTCTGGATATGAATATGTTAGAATCACTATAGAGTTGTGTGAATGTTTATTATTATCGGTTATATATACTTACTAGATTCTCGTTTGAAAGAATACTTCTCGTTCTTAACCTCTCTATTAGTTTTTCTTGGTAAGCCCGTGTCAAAGATGATGAAATAACCTTTCACGTTACAGTTTCTATTTTGGTTGCTTTACATTATGGATGATAATAAATTAGCTTGATTTTATTGTGGCCACTTCGTCAACTTTAACTCATATAATCATATTTGTCCTGATTGAAGAGTGAAAATCGAGGTTGTATTTACCCTGGGTCAAGATACTCTATTCGTAGCATTGATAAATGATAACCTTGATTAAAATTTAAAAGTAAACAGTTAATATTTTGATAAAATAATAACACATAATTAATGAATTTGTTAGAAATCATTCTTTGATTCTCGTGAATTTTTACCACTTGCATCTTCACTCGCATCTTCTTGAGGATTCTAATCCTCCAAACCGGCGCGGATTATAGTTTATAACTACATGAATCTGAATATGACTCTGGAACTCCCTATGCTTTCTAATTTTCAATTTTCAATATAATGTTTGTGTTGACATAAATCCAATATTTATCGTTATACTAATGTCAATCAGGTCATGATGTCACGCAAGTTTAATTACTTCTAATTGTATTCAAAAAAAAAAATTTACTTGCTTGACATCATGACATGATTGACATTAGTATAACGATAAATATTGGATTTATGTCAACACAAAGGAAATGCAATTAATTGTTTAATGTGGACAATTTTTTATGCTACTTTTTGTCTTGAAACAATTATCGTGTAAAAAGGAAATGCAGTGCATATGATGCTTATGCCGGCTATGTTATGAATTGGCTGTTTACCCGACCATCAAATTCTAGTTTTCTTTTTATCAAGGGGGTGGTTGATAGGAGGAGAAAAAAAAATTGCCCAAAAAAATGGGATGGAAAAAAATCATTTGCCCATATTTAATAGGAGGAAGAATAAAAAGGAGTCTAGAAAATCTTTTTTCCTGTCTTTTGCTTTTACACATGGAATAGCTACCGAATATTGCTATCAATGGGATGGAAATATTTTTTCCCCTTGTGGTGGAAAAGCCATCACACTTGTGTAAGACGAAAAAATCCTGAAATACAACATTGGTCTGAACCCGGAGCTTATCAGCCCTAGTTTACTAAAAGGTGTGGAAAAAAGTATTTGCCGTAAAACTCAACGTTCGTCCGTGATATTTTGCTAAGTTTTGTAAGTATATCACGTTCAAGAATCTAATTGATTTGCTTGTAGTATTTCTGTTTGGGAACATATCACGTGATTTTTTTGCTAAGAAACTTTGGTCTTTCAAGCCAATGATTTTTATAAATTAATGGAGAAGAAATAAATTTTTGTTTGGCAATCTTCCGATGTCCTTTCTGTAAGAAATTTCAAGAAGAGATTATATGATATTTAAACACCAAAAGATTTAGGCTTACTTGTTGAAGACATGATTCTTGATTTCTTGAAGACTTCTTGTTTTCTCTGACGCTCCTGCAATGGAAAGATTATGATCTTCCTATGCAATTCACATCACTCCCTGATCACAACCGTCGATGGAGCGAGTTGTGGAGTAACAGTTTTCTAACACACTGTGAATGCATAGGGACCTAGTCAAACTTATTAACCCTAGTCCCCTTCCCATCATGGGCCTATGGGTTAAGCCTACACTGTTACCCACACTAATCAATTTACAGATATTCAAGCCCAAGTCAAAAGAATCACTAATTAACTGGGCTTTATTCTGCACCCCTATATGGATCATAACTTAATCCGTTTTTATTAAAATAAGAAAAGCTACAATTTATTGAAGCCCACAATTATTATAAAAATTTCTAACATTCTCCCACTTGGGCAAAATCAATTGTAAAATTTTAATTTAAAAGAGAAAAAGAAAACAAGTTATTTGAAAATGACTCTCGGACTAAGGACTAATTCTTATAATGTGGCTATATTATAAGAAAACACATGATCCAAGGTGCGATATCTGAATATGACTCCATCCAACTAAAATCAAATAACATTGAATCAGGCGGTGATTACACCCTTAGTGATATAAGACCTTCCATGGTCACAAATATTACTTGACTTCGTCGACTAGTCATTAGTGTGGAGTGTAGCAAGAAAATAGCATGCCAATATGATCCAACAACAGCCGAACTGCTATTTTCTCTGTCAGTCCTCAAATTTCTCTCAAATGCCTTAAAGCCAGAGAAATTTCATGGTTTATCAAAAAACCATCATATAATCAAATATGATGTCGACTACGGGCCCTGTAGTCCTAACAACACTATTATGTTTCAAACTCCTATATAGTGTCAACCATAGACATGATGGTTCCAACGACATTGAGTTCCAAAATCATGCCTCAAATTCCAATATAGTGTCAACCGCAGGCATGGTGGTCCCAACGACACTGAGTTCCAAAATCATGTCTCAAACTCCAATATAGTGTCAACCACAGGCATGGTGGTTCAAACGACACTGAGTTCCAAAATATCTCACAATTGATAAACATAATACATGTACTCAATATATACAATAATAAAACTCAAATCCTTATCAGTTGTTCAAAATAAAATTTGTCTATTAAATAAACATCAATTATATCCAAATAAATGGTTCAATGACAAGAAAATAATAAATGATTCAAACTCCCACTAATCAACTAAATCAAAGGAATTTACAATGTCCATATTCTTCACATGTATTTATCATGGGCCTAAATCCTTTGGTTAGAGAGTCGGTCGATATTCTCAACAACTAAGTCATTCACATACAATACAAGAAAAAGAAATTTTCTCCCACTAACCTTATGATAAATATACTAACATAAATTATTTTCATCATAGCTCAAGAAAGTCACAACCTCATCAAATCATCATTAATGCAAAATAAAATCCATGCTGATTTAAAAATGGATATAGAATTCAAAATCCTTCTGGAAAAGGCCTTATGGAAAATTCATTTCAAAATAAATTCATATCCTGATATTAAAAACTAAGCAATTATCTCCCACTGACTCGACAATAACTTCAAGATCACACAAAATTAAGCATATTTCTCCCCCTAAAAAGAAAAACACGTCAAGTATGTTTTCTACATTAGTTATAGGCTAACACACAATGCCCTATCAATATCAAAATTCATAAAAAAATAAAATAAAAATCTAGATCTCATCTCCATTAATCACAATTCAATCCAATCAAAAATTCTATTATGGCATTGTCATCTTTCATATCAAAAGTATATTTATTACATTAAATGCAATTATATTAATTATGGGCAATCAAGCAATTTTAACAAAATAATTAACATATTATAAACATCCCTTTTAGCAGAGTATATAATATACAATTATCTCACATTATTTAAAATTTCATCTTCGTGTATGTTTCAAAAAATACTACTACAATAAACCATTTTGGACATATAATTGCAAATAATAATCTTTATTAATAAAGAACCTTGACGATTTACAAATAACATTTTGAATAATCATACCTAAATAATGTGAAAAATCTTATAGCATATGTTTCCCAAATTCATATTTCATTTACTAAATTATAATTTGTATCATAAATTTCAATCTCCAATATCAGCAATTATATATCTTAGCTCACTAATCAAACTTAATTGACAAAGCACATAAGATCTACACTAAAATTGGGAGAGTAAATACTAACATTATAATCACGATAATATGTTACAATTTTTCATTAATTAAAATTTAAAAAAGGAACATAAATATTTATTACAGAATTAAACATGTATAAGAGCTCACAAAATTAAATATGAACGAGAGCAAATAATTTCAAATAAATATTTATGTATATAAAAACTTAAAATAAATATTTCAAAATATTAATTTCAAAATGAATCAGACATGTCTTCAAATCTATTTAAAGGAATTAAAATAGAAATTCATTATTAAGACAAAAGAGGTATGCATTAGAATAAACTAAAGGACAATATACACATTCAATTTAGTCCAGATATTATAATGAGGCCAACATAATAGTACATTCCCCTTTGGGCAGAATACACTAACCAAGGTTAAACCAAGGCCAGAATCTCAGATGAGTTAATCAATGAGCACAACACTGGGTTGGAAAATCTATCCCCTTTGGGCAGATAGATTCCTAGACCAATGAGCCTCCAATAACTTCATCTACAATATCAAGAAGAAGTTGCTCAGAATGAGTTAATCATTTAGTACAACAGGTTGTCATAACAAGGCCAACATAATAGTACATTTCTCTTTGGGCATAATGCACAAACCAAGGTCTTAACCAAGGTCAGAACCTCAGATGAGTTAATCAATGAGCACAACATTGAGTTTAAAAATCTATCCCCTTTGGGCAGATAGATCCCTAGACCAATGAGCCTCTAATAACTTCATCCACAATCTCAAACAAAAGTTGCTCAGTGAACATACACTGACTTCAGAGATTTGTCCCATTTGGACAGACAGATCTCCTAGATCAATGCACCTCCATTAACTTCATCCCAAACAAATTCACAGTTATAACACACAGTTACTCCCTTTCGGCAGAAAATTGCACGAAATAACCCAAATTATTTCTCAAATTTTACAAAAAAAATTTTCACAAACCAATATAAGCAACCCACTTTGGTGGAAATTATCCGTACTAATTCATGAAAACTCTTACACTGAAATTAATTTTCTCTTGCCCAAAACCATAACCTAGTCCATAAGAAAGTGCAATATCTCTACGGATAATGAATCAAAGATAATAGCATTTCCAACAAAATTTTGCACTCAAATATTTCAAGCGGAAGCATGCATCTTAATAAAAAAAAATATTAGAGTATGCATATAAGGTTTATCATTTTTCCAAAAAATGATATTTATTAAAACAATTTATTCATTTATTTTAAATATATCATAAAATCATATTTAATTATAACACAACACAAATAATATTTGATAAAATTAGGTCATTATTGGGCTCACAAGTGCCTTATGCACCTTAAACTGTGGATGGGCTTTACTCAAAAGATCCAAATAAGTTTTCTTCTCCACAATCAAATCAATCACCAGAGAAATAAATTGCATCCATTAATAATGCCTAACTCTAAACGAAGCAGTTTCATCAAAGTTATTATGGATTCATGCATTTTTATTCATGTTGAATGCAATGTGCATATCCCACATGGCTACCAAATTACTTTTATTTTAAATTATTCATTCCAAATAATTTCAAACTAAATATAAAAACACCAATCGTAATGTATTTATTTCTATTCAAATATTTTCATTCACTCACAAATACGAAATATATCTTGGAGCCTTTCAATCAATCCCATCAAAAGTGTCAAATCAAATAATAATAATAAATTTATCTGAATACAAATGTATAATTAATTGATTTCATGATTGTATCATTGATGTTATATTCTCTGCCATATAATCAACAATCATTTCAAATGCAAGAGAAATAGCGTCACAATATTTCTATCAAGATAAATCACCCAATAAATATTATAATAAAATTTATTTAAAAAACATGTATAGAAAAATCACACACGATCATGAAACATACCAACAAAACAACAAAAAACCCAAAACAAATAAAAAAATACCACCTCAAGAATGCACCAAACGATATTGTTGTTTTGTAATTCAATACACGACAGCATTGAACTATATAAAATTGGGTTAAACAAAAAGTTATTCAACTTTATAAAAAAATTGATGGATTTAGAAAATCACATTTAACAAAGTGTTTTGGAAATCTAATTTTGATTTATTTAAAAAAAAAACTTGATTTAAAAATCATATAATCAAGAATAAAGGAAGACAGTACAACTAATCCCAAAAACCTGATCATGTTTAATAATAAAAATTGGGTCCTACCTCATATAATTTAGGCTATGATACCAAATATAAGAAATTTCAAGAAGAGATTATATAATATTAGAATACCAAAAGATTTAGGCTTACTTATTGAACACATGATTCTTGATTTCTTGAAGACTTCTTGTTTTCTCTGATGCTCCTGCAATAGAAAGATTAGGATTTTCCTATGCAATTCACACCACTCCTGATCACAACCGTCGATGGGACGAGTTGGGGAGTAACAGTTTTCTAACACATTGTGAATGCAGAGGGGACCTAGCCAAACTCATTAACCCTAATCCCCTTCCCATCATGGGCTTATGAGTTAGACCTACATTGTTACCCACACTAATCAGTTTACAAATATCCAAGCCCAAATCAAAAGGATCACTAATTAATTGGGCTTTATACTGCACCCTTATATGGATCATTACTTAATCCGTTTTTATTAAAATAAAAAATACTACAATTGATTGAAGCCCTCAATTATTATAAAAATTTCTAACACTTTCTTTATTTGTTTCTTCCGTTATTTTGTTAAAAGAAAAAAAAAAAAGGGGGGAAAAATCTTCAAAATAAGGACATTTCATTGTGTAGATTTGTCCGTGACAAGATAATAATAAATGAAGGAATCTGCTGCTTCTCAAGGTAAAAGGAGCTTTAAAAAGTGTCTTAATCGAGTTAGTGGACCTTTACTTGAAATAACAGGGTAACTAATCTAACATGATGATATTTTATTTGCTCGTAATTTCCCGTCTCTGATAAACATTAGTCACAGTCACGCAGACACATACATTACTTAATAATTGAACCTTCCTATGCGGCTCTCTGTTTGTCCGCACTGCATAATTGCTTTTCTATGCTTCTCTTTTATGCAAAGATACATGAATTATAACAAGGGAATGACCTTTCCAATAGAATAAGCTAAGGTCACAGGGAAATGCTCATGTAACACAATCTTTCTAAAGTACTTTTTATTATCAGTTCCACCAATAACCTGACTCCAATTTTAGTCAGGTACAAATGAAATTTACCTTTAAATAATAAAGAATGTGTTCCTAGCATTTTTCACAATACAATGACCGAGAATACTTCAAGCTTCTGCAACTGAAGAATACTTAGGGAAAATTAAATGAATGTCAGATAACCAAACTGTAAGGGCTAATATTTTTATAAAAAATAAAAAAAATCTGTGTCATAATTACACATCAAATGCGACAGAGTTTACCATGGCCTATACCTCTGAAGAAAGCCTCTCTTATTTCATATTCATCACAGAATGAATTTGTTAAGCAATAAACAAAGGGGTTTCAATAAAGAAATTTGGTCCTACAATAAAATATAATTATGTGCTCCATAGCTATAAAAGAAGATTGTGGACGGACATGATAAAAAAAGAAAAAATAACTTTAATATTATAACTATGTACTAATACATAGATATAATCTGTAATATGATCAATTTTTTTTCTTCTTACAATTTGATTCTTGTATTTCCCATAAATAAATGGCCTGAACAATAAAAAAACGAAACCAAGTTTCCATTCTGACTAACATAATTAAAAGTAAACCAGAAAAGAAGCTGAATCTGAAGAAGAGGTTGTTGAAGGAAAACGAATGTTCCTGAGACTGCTAAAACTCATGCCACGTCGTGGAAGGAGGCGCTCCGTCACCCTTGTCAGCACTGCCGTGTACTCTCCTAATATCTCTGTCATAATCACCACCATTATCATCTTTCTTTCTTCTCTTCTTCCTTCAAAGCTCAGAACTTCTCACATATATATATTGGAGCCTTAACGTGAGGATCCTATAAGTAAGGCTCTCTTTCTATCCGAGTTTGGTAGTTACAACGTGTGGTCTTGTTCTGATTGATTTTTGAATTGTGGGGTACGTACATTTATATAAAGCACAAGAGGTTAGGCAAAAAAGATTACAATTCTGGCACTTTCTGGTGCATGTACAGTGTGAATTCGGAACATAATAATGAGCATATTTTTACCGGGTAATTACCATAATGATTAAATAATAAGATTGAATAATTTGACCGTAGTGATGGTTCAAAAGAACACGGGTTCACTAAATTACGCGTAAATGTTAATCATAATGGGAATGACAAATTTATTTTGATCACGTTTTTTTTTTTTGGTGTGACATTGTGTGGTCTAATCATGGCTCTTGAAGAGCTGATCTGGCTTGATTCTATTGGAAAAAAAAAACATTGGAGAACATGGAGTAGCTTGTAAGTTTTGAACTTGAAGTTTGGTAGATGCATGTATTGGATTATTAGGCGGGGGATTTTGGCTATCTTCTTTTTGAAATGTGATCTGGATCAGCTCATGTTTCCCTACACATGGGTTTGGCAGAATTGAATTGAGAGCTTCAATGGGAGATAATTGACTCATTTCTTGTGATGGAAATTCTTGCATTTCAAATATAGCTGCTCCAGATAAGGAATGTAATGTGATATCACAATGGTCATAGTTTAATTGTAAAAAAAATAAAAAATAAAAACGATGGTCATAGTTTTCTAGCAAATGATGTTGAAAAAAGGATTGTTAAAAAAAAAAAAAAAAAAGTGGGAAAAAGGATGAATAGTCTAGGAGATAGATCTGTAATGGGCCCATTACAACATAGGACAATGGTATTGACTATTGGCAAAAGCAATGGAACAGAGAGTGCCTTCGAGAGCACATAACTTGCCTATAACAGGAATGAATTTTTATTGCATCATCTGATGCAATGAACTCAATGTATTTATTTATTTATTTTGTGGCACATGAATAAAAAAAATTACATTATTTAAATTAAAAATATAAATAATATGATATTTTATACTAAGTATGACCGGTCATACACTCTTGATTGAAGTATGACCAATCATACTTAGTGTCGTTTGTAAACAAAAAATTTGTAAATATAACCTTCTTCTATTTTTTATTCACATATCATATCACAAAATTATTGAATAAATGTATTGAATTTTCGATACATCTAATACATTAAAATTTTATTCCTACAACAGAAAATAATGATTGATAGTTTTTTAGCGTAGCTGTAATGCGTAGATGTTCCAATATGATGTTGTGATATGACTGATATCAGATTCAATAAAGAAATTAAGATTGAAGTACATGTAAAAAGCAACAAAGCAAGGATAAAAAGCCAAAATGCTAGAACAATAAAATATATACAGGTGAGAGATATGGAACACGTTCATTCCAAAATTTACACTCACTTTTGACAATCAACTTAATTATTCCTCTCTTCCACTAACCGCTTGCTCTTTCTAGAAAGAATATGATCTAGCGAATACCTTCTTCCATGCTTTCAAACTTAGAGACGCTTTCAAACTTAGAGACCTAACCTTAGTTAAAGCTAAAGAGGGCTTAAAATCCATGTGAGAAAGGGGTGGTGGTTTAGTTGGTGAAGATGAGGGTGATTGTGAATTTTCTAATACAACGTTGTCTTCTTGGTTCCAAAAACGAGCCTCTTTTCTCTTGCTTCTTATGGTTTCTAGCACATCATATTTGTTGCAAATTCCCCATACAGTCACCTTTTGTTGACAGTGATCCACGTTTATCGAGTATATGCCTGCCATCAATAATCATTAAGTCACCACTTACCAAAATATTTAGCTCAAAAACTCATTAGAAGAAAAATAAGAAGCTATCAGAAGTTTTACTTTTTGATGGGTCTGCGGAAATTTTCTAAAGAAAGGAAGGAAGTTTACTATTTATGCACAGTAATGGTGTCACCAAAAGTAATATGAACACAATTTTTTAGGTTTAAATTCGATATCTTGCTCTATAAATGGCACTGTAGACAAGCACCATTTCTTTTTCTTATTTTTTTGGAGATATACATGAAAGTAAACAAATAGGATAAATTTAACAAAACCTGTGGGTAGCTACCATTTATTTTTGACTCTAGGAATTGCCGACTTATAGAACAAATTAAAGGAAGGTACATAAATGTAATTCAAATAATAAAAGGCAAAAAAAAATCGCATCATCTCAAGTAGAGTTTCTAGTGCCTACAAAATTTTCAGTTCAGATAATAAGTGAGTTTCACTTTGCAAGCCATAGTTCATAAAATTGCTTAATGCTCTCATTTTGTGCTTTTTATGATGGGTTATGTTTATTTCATTTTATATGAGATAGACAACTTTTTTACACACTAAAAAAAAGATTGGATCCCACCATTCTTTTTTTTTGTCTCCTCTTACCTGTGGATTCCATTTATAATTTTATTTCTACAACATAAAATAATTATTTTCCTACAACATAAAAAAAGTATTTCCCTTTTATGATTTAGGGATCAATTCAATAAAAAATTTGTAGCACTACCTAAAACACCAATGTGATTAGCAGTTGAAGGACCTCCTCCATGTTTATTACTGTTAGATTCAAGACCCTATTGCTGGTTATCTCCAAAAACTATTTTTCTTGCAATTTTCATTAGAAATTTAATTTATTTAAGACAACAAATTATCACTCGGTCATAAGTCATAACCCATAGCCCACTGGCTGTAATGTGATTTCAATGGACCCAAAAATTAATCTAAGCTGCGAACTTGACCCACAGAACAGAACAACCATGCATCTATAACAATTTTTTAGCAGAGAAAATAACCACACCAAAAAAAAAAAAAAATTGTTGTGTGTTTATCAATAATAAGTTGAGAAACAATTTGCTAAAAGTTCAGAAAGATACTAGGGAAGCATAATGTTGAAAACTATCACCAAAACTGTTATTTACCTTTAAGATTGGATAATGTTTTCTTTATTTTCTTCTCGCATCCGTAAGAATACAAAGGAACCATCATTTCAACGTACTGTGCCTCCACAATATTCTTACAAGCTGGGACAATTTGCATGTTGGCCATTCTGACTTTCCCCAACTCACACCATCCAATTGTCAATCAATGGTTTTGGCTGGTTCTTATGGACGAGTCTCCAAATCCAAGCCTTATATAAAGTCTTTGTTCATGGATGGTTAGGCTCATAATCCATTAGATTCTCTTAAAAAGAAGCCTTTAACCAATGGTCTTCTTTTTCTTTCTTTTACATTTTATCTTTATGCTGCTTCACTTAGATTAATTAGAGGATTAATTAGCCTTTGAAAGATATAGCCTTTGATTAAGGAAATTGAAGTCATGTTGGGGTATGGGTGGTGTGACATGGATGAGTGCAAATCTGTGTCAGCAACTCAGCGTTGGTTAATGAAAAGTGGATACATTGTATTCTCTTTTTCTTTCATATATAGGGAATTGGAAAGTTAAGGAGTTTGCCCCCATGTGGGTTGTTTTCCTTATCAAAGAAGATAGTAATTGAATTGAGAAGAGTTTGGAACTTGGACAACTTAATTATTTAATTAAGACTCGTAACCTTAGCCTTGCAGGACATCATCATTGTGCCTTCTCCAAGTTTTTATTATGCAGAACGGACAATTTACACACTAATCATCGATGCTAATGCCATGCACATGCAAGTGTCGTTCAATTTGATCCTTGGTGAATTGCAAACATAAGCATATAAACGACTTATAAAAGAAAGCATTGCACATGCATGCCTGTCTCCATCTTAAATTATATTAGTGTTTGTATAACTATTTTTTATTATTTGTTCTTAGAGTTACATGGCTTATATATAAGATTCAGGGACTGCTTTTATTCTTACAATCTAAAAATTTTACAACTTTTTATAATCTATTTTTTCACCGTTGATTTCTGTCAATCCAACGATTATATTTTATTGAAAATTAATAATTAATAATAAATGTGACCCGATAAATCATAATCGTTGAATTGATGAAAATCAAGTAAAAAAATAGGCTGTAAAAAATTATAAAAATTTTAGGGAACGTTTGGTAGAGTAGAGATTTTTTTTTTTTGTCCGAGAATCTCAATTTTCAAAAATATGATTTTTACACTCAGTTTACGATAATATTCAAAATTTTAAAATTTAAAAAAATTTAATTTCTCGAAAATCTTGAAGAATGACGCGTACCAAACGCCCCGTCTCATATAAGTTATAATCATCACGAGATGGAATGTTAGGTCTAAGTTTTTTTATTTTTGTTGAAGTTAACTGTTTTTGGACCTGGATATTGGGCCGATAACCGACCCAACACCAGGGATCACACCGTATTCAAAACAGCAACTACCTAATGGTTTTCATAAGGATGATCCACCAAGTGCACACTTTCCAAACTCTATTTCCATTCATCACACACACATTATTAATTATGGGTTTAACTTTTCTTATGTTGTAGAATTGTAAGAGAGAAAAAAAAGTAGAGCGAAGTTAAATGTGGGTCCCATATTTTATATTAAAAAAGAAAAGAAAAATTATTTGACACGGAAAATGAATTTGTGTAAGAAAATGAGAGTATCTCATGTGGCATGAGAGTATTATTTCCCATTAATTATTTGGTACATGTTTTGCAATTTTCTTTGCAAATTGAATGATTATAATTATAATTATTTATTTACTTAATAAAATTCCTCACTATCTTTTTGTATTGGTACTATTGCATTACTCCTCATAGAAACATAAGCTATGAACACATCCACATCAAGCTTAATAAGCAACATAAGGATATACTATCCTTTTTTAATTCGTACCCGAGTACTATTAAACTATCTCAATATAGTTTTATATAGTGTATGTGTTAAATAAGAAATTAGTCAATAAAGTTGTGCCATGCTTTAAAACCTCTATCCAAATTATCACACTACGATCTACTTTTATTTTAACGAGTGACAAAACGCAAGTGTATCATTGACGACATTTTTAGTCAATAATTTAATGAGATTTAGACATATACAAAACCAGTTCCATGAAAGTAGATGTGAATCATTTCTAATTTTGATTTGTTTCCTCAACTTAAGTAGCTTTTCTCATCAATGTCTTTCACTTTCAAGAATCCAAAGAAGGCAATTAATAACAATGGTGACGAAACGGTGTAAGGGACAAAAGAGACAAATTAGAGACAGTTCGTAATCACATGGCTTCAACATTGCCAATCTTTGCCACATTAGAAAATGGGTCCCACATAGGTGGTATTTTTTAGAGAAACTCTGATGTCCTTATAAAATTAGAAGTTATTTTATTCTCAAGAAAACATTGGATTGACTTATCCATGCAAACGAATGAACGATGTAAAATAATTTAATAAATAATATACATCATTATGTTATTTTAAATAATTATCTAAATTTTGGGTCAAAAATATATTTTTGAAATGATGAGAGATGTGTTATTTGCTTATTCTATTTTTTCAGATATATATATATATATATTATATAAAATATTTTTGAATAAATATTTTACAATTAAATATAATTAAAAAAATAAAATTTGTTAGAAATATTAAATGAGTAGAACTGTAGAAGTAATAACAATGTCACTCAAGTTACAAAGACAAATTAGGCTTATTAAAAGTTTAAAGAATAAACTGTGGTTAAAAATTTCACAATTTCCCCTTTAAGCAAACTTCAAATAGATCTTGTACAATATTTATTATTTTATTCAAATGGCAGGCATGTGTCATCAATCATTCACCCATAGCAACATTGAGCTTGTGAAAAAAAGATATTTTATATTTTATTTATTTTAGAAGTATTTTTTTATAAAAATTAAATAGATTTTAAAAAAATATTTAGTTTTTGAAAAGAAAATATTGAATTTTTGACTTCTTCTTTTTTGTAAAATTAAAATTTTTAGCTTCCAAAAACAGTAGGATTTTAATTTTTTTGTGACTTCTTTTTTAAAAAAAAAAAAAAAATAGACATCCAAACACATCTTATAATAAAAGTACTTTTTATTAAAATAACTGGCCTATAGAATAGTTAAACCAAGCAAATCACCGTTGTTAACTGCACCACATTGGATTGCAGCTTGAACAACCTTAGCCCAACTTTAGTGCGTGTTTGAAAGGGCTTTAAAAAACTTTTAATATATTATTTTGTTATTTTTTAAAACCCGATACTATTATACATTTGAATAAGGATTAAAAAAAATACTTTTTTAAGTAAAAACTAAAAAGTAATATATATTTTTTAGGCTTCAAAAATTAATTTGAATTCCATAAAAAGTATCATTTCAAATTTTTTACTGACTTTAACTTTTTCCAAAAGCTACATTTAGATGCATGTATAAAATGAAATGCACTTTTATTTATTTTTTTAAACAATTTTTAATGAATTAAAATTTTGGGACTCTACTTCTATCCTATGTTGCACGGACACCAACAAAAAACACATTTTAAAAAATGTTAGATTTCAATATATTGTGATATTAAATAATATTTTTAATTTATGTACTGTATGTTATATTTAATATTCAAAAATTTAACAAAAAAATAAAACTAAACTTATAATACCCATCAAATTTATAAAAAAAACATAAGATTTAAATATTTATAATTATATTTTTAAATTAAGAATCTCTTATACACTCCAATAAAATTGATTTGGTATCTATTTTTCATTTTTAATATATCAATTTAGTAAAACATCGATCAAATATTTTATGATATGTAATAAGATTTTAAATATTATACATATTAAAATATGGGGAAATGTGTTTGTCCTTTCAAATGGATAACTTAATAATAACTCTCTTTTATCTATTTCTCTTTCTCCATCACTTAAAATGACACAATTTTATATCCTTTAAAATAATACACACTTATCCCTAAAATATGTCGGGGAAATATCAAAAAGTGTCTTGAGTGTCGGTGCAAGATATCTTCCATCTATCTTATCAATTTGCTGCCACTTCCTCTGTACCACATCTCGGATAGGGGCTTCAGTATTTGCCGTTTGGTCACCGTGCATTTAAATTTTTTCCTTCTTGATTGGGTTTCTTACAATCTAAAAGCTTTTCAAAATTAAACATCCCCCAAAAAACAACAGATTCTAACATGGTCTTCAACATTGCTTGGTGATAAAATGATAATGGTATACAATATAAACTGTTCGAGTAATGGACCTTCACCATGAGCGAAAAAGGCATCATTCTATTTTTCTCCTCTTGTAGCCATATGCTAATACAAGATAACCATAAAATTAAAAATTATATAAATAACATAATGAAATAAAATAGAGTTTTATTTTCTCATGGTAAAGGAGATAGTTATCTCATGTCATAGAGATAAATCAGTGGGTTCCACCACCTGAAAAAAAAAAGAAAAAAGAAAAAAAAAAATGACACAGTTATCGAAAGGTGTGTATGAGAGAAAACTTATCTTCATATGACATGAGAATAGTTTTTTTCAATAAAATAACATATATATCATTCCATTACATTTTGCCTTTTAGGAGGAGGTTGAGCTATTGTTGTGATTTCTCTTTTCAAATTTGAGCCATCCTTTGTGTTGATGACTCTCCAATAATAGGAGGTGATGGAAGACCTTCATCATCATTATGAATCAAAAATGAATTCACTAAATGTGCATTACCTTTAACATCCATTTCTTTAAGCTGCAAGAATTCCCAAAATAAAAAAAAAAAAAAAAAAACTTTCACATAACTCAGATAACTTAGATATCTTCTTTTTTTTTCTGACATAACCTTAAATATTTGTCCATGACATTGAAATATTCAATCAGTGACCCCTATGCTATATTTCATCTATTCCAATTCCAAAACACAATAATAATAATAAAAAAAAACAGAGGAGAGGAGATACAGCTACATATACTAGTCTAATGGAGAAGAAGCAAGACATAGGAAAAAGCGTGAAAGCTGAGAAATAAAATGAATATTTACAAAAATAGAAACAAAACAATGTAGCATTGGTGAAGAATAATGTATCCAAAAAAAAATAATGTATCAACGTCAGGGAAGAACCTGTAAAAGATTGGAGGTGCGAGAAGATTGAAAGCACAAGGAGATTGAGATATATTGGCCCCAACATACTAAAAAGAAGAGGAGATGAGCTGAACCGAGAACCTTAGATCGAGAAGAGAATTGGGAGAAAAAAAGAACAATGAGTTTTTAAAAAAATGGCATAATAAGCATTATCACCTTTAGTTAAATTTGGATGAAAAACAAGTAGGAAGGTAATTGATTATGAATAAAAACACAAGGGGTAAATTATAATAAAAAAATAAAAAAATTAGACGGGATAAATAATTTAGAAGCAAACTCTCATGGATTTATGAAGTTTTCCCTAAAAATTATTAAAATCAAATAGATTAACCAAACAAAAAAATAGAACATGAGGATACACATTTCACAAGCATTTGTACAATTTGAGCTGTGACTAGTGTAATAATATATCGTACATGCATAAAAAGATAGAACGACATATTATTAACTTATTATCATGTGATTCCATTTAACACCTTCCATTTCACCAACTCAACTTCAAAAATTCCCATAGTGGTGGTACTTGCGAATTACTTTGAACACTTTCTTGTCTGTATCTTTATTTCTTATTCGTATGATGAATTTATGAAATGCAGCAAGCATTAGGATTTTCATCACTGAAGAGCTGAGGCGGAGGGATTCGTTCAAAGGAATAATAGAGTGGAGGGTATTGGTAATAGTACATCATCCTCTTCATGCCTTGCTCATCAATGTTAACCACCAACCTGTTGTCTTCTTTCTTGGCTTCTTCTTCACCATTCTTTTCTTCTTTGTTCTCATTCTTATTGTCACCACCCTCTTCTTTCTTGGGTTCCTCTGTTGGTTTCTCCTCTTCTTTCTTCTCTTCAGGTTTAGCCTCTTCTGCTGCAGGTTTCTCAGCTTCTTTACTCTCTTCTTTCTTTTCTGGTTCAGGTTCTGGCTGGGGAATTATTTTGGCTTGCTTTTTGGTGCGTCTATAGACATAATCCACTAGCTTGTTTGCATCCATGGTTCCTGTCACAGTAACCTTCCCTGTGATAAACTCTGTCACTGCTTTTTGAACTCCTACATTAATGAACATAGTTTTTCACATTAACAAACATATAAATATATACATATGGAATGAATCAAATAGTAGTACACTGTTTTGTCCAATACGGAAGAGCTCAGAGCCAAAAGGATGAGACTAATTAGATGATTTGATTTTTGAGACGTGATTTATACAAGGCTATCATTCATGTATTAAGCACAATTAGTTAGTTAAGTGGCGACCCTCTTCATGAAAAGGAATTTTGTTGGATGAATGTCATGAATTGTTATTAAATCTGTTTCTTTTTTAATTGTATGTGTAAGAGTTAAAGTTGTTTCATCACTTTTAGCTGACAAAATTTGGCCATCACAAGAACATCTTTATGGAAGTGATCTTCACTCCCCCGACAATTTCTTTCTCTTTTTGAGGTGCAATCTGAAGCAGGACATGGACCATGGAGCCCTAGTCAAATAATCACCGATTACTTTGCAGAAAAGAATGCCACGTTAAGTGCTGACACGGCAATATGTGATGGATACAAAGCATGAAAGGATGGACATGCCCAAATTCCGGAGTGATGATTCATGCTTTATGGGATTCCCTTGTAATAATTTATTGTTAAATGGTTCATGAAGTTGGTTTAATTTGTTGCAATCACTACACTGCATTTGGCGCCACAAAATTTAATCATAAAGAAAGCAGCTGTCTATTTCTTTCCCTTTGCTAACCTGTCCTTTCTCAATGACGACAACAATGTAGCCATCATATTGAAATCAAGAGATAAATGGTACCTCTCATTTGGAGTATCTTTCTCTTGAGTTGCTCAGCACAGGCCTCACAGTGCATGTTTACATTAAGTTCCACAGTTTCTGGTCCACTAACCTGAAACACAAACAATCACCCATTGTTGACTAACTGTTTAATATGTAATTAGCTTTCCTTTTTCTTTTTTTTTCTTGGTCTCAACCAGAAAAGAGGAAAATATTTATGATACCTGAGAATTAACAACTTGTGGTATAGGTTCTCCTTCTGCAGCAGGCAATGGAGATATAACTTTAGCTGTTCTCTTTGTTTTGTTGGTAATGTAATTACAAATCGCTTGAGGCTCCACAATACCCTTTATGGTCACTTCATTTTTAGCCATGTCAGTTGCCACTCCCTCAACTCCTGGTAGAAGATAAACACAGAAGAAAATGAGTGCACGTGCATGAATGACATTTGGAAACTAAAATTAAAAGAGACGTGTAACAGATTAGAACCTCTCATTTTCTTAATGTATCTCTCAATTTTCTTGGCACATCCTCCACAATGCAAGTCCACAAACAACACACATGGGGATGGTAGTTTAGGCTCTTCTTTCTTCTCCTCTGCTGGCTTTTCCTCTTTCTTCTCCTCCGGCTTGACTTCAGCCTTGGGGTGTTCCTACTCAATGTAAAAAATCAAACAAACCCAATAAGCAGTTAAGCACTAGGACTAATGCAGACACAGCTATAACAAAAGGTAGTAAGAAAAATATCATAACGCCAAGAGAAGGGTTTCATCACCTGTTTTGCCTCCTCACCCATTTGCTATATGAATGGAGAATGATATATCAAATCACAAATGTGATTATGGGAAAAAGTGCTTAAACATACAAATGATGGGGGGAGGGAGAGAGTTAACAATTAAAGAGAGAAGTGAGTGATAATATAAGGGAAGGAGTAGGAGTGTATTATAGATGGCCGGTGGGAAAGTTAAAATGAGTGATTCCTGATCACATGCAATGCCACTAACTGCACAAAGAACAACAACCTCTTAGTTTAATATTTCTTTTCAATGTTCAAAGAAAGGGGTGAAGCAGATTTATAAAAAGACAGGGGGGATTAACAGTGAGAGATAGAAAAAGGATGACAGATAGAGAAAAAAAAAAACTTAGAAAGATCACAATAGTTTCATTCTCCACCGACAGGTAGATAAATCATAAGGTGGTGAAGTGTCATTCTGTCAGAGATGCATGGTGGCATATGTGTCAGCATAGGACCTAATCAGGACAACCTGGACACCTACCTAGGTGTGGATCTGTAGTGTCAGCACCTATTCTCAATATGATAAACCAATTTTACACTTGGCATTTATTTTTTTGTTTCCTATGCTCATGTAATTTATATGCAATATAAAAGTTATTATACTATATGACAATTTTTCTTTTAATTTTAAAACTTTTTTTATTATATAATTAATTTAGTTTATAGTTTTTTATTTTTATATTTTCTAACCTCTTAAATTTTTTATTTTTAAAATAACTATAAATTATATATTAATTAAATTTTTAATTTTTTTTTATAAATTCATAAAAAAAATTCTTTCGATTTTAATATTATAAATTCTAATGATCAGAGTGTAATTTATGTAAATTTAAAAAGTACATTTAAATGTTATTATAAACAAATAAAAATAGAATTTAATAATTTTTAAATTTTAATGTGAATCTTTTTATTATGTTTTATATAATCATAAGCATGTTTAACACTTTTAACTGAACATTATCTTTAAAATATTTTGACTATAATATTTTCTTTAAATAAAATAAAATAATTCAAATATCCAATAAATATCTATCCATTGCATAAAGAATTCATAATCATAAATGCTTAATTTAAAAATTTGTTCTAAGCAAATAACAATGCACCACCACCTAAACTAAAATAATTAACCATGTAGCACTATTTAACTTGTTAAGCAGTTTATTTGATTACTCTAAATTAAATTGGTAGTTGGTTCTGCAGTTAACAGGAGTGGCGTAAGCTTCGGAGTGGCGATTTAGCATAAGTCCAAGAACAGATTTATCTTATTTCCCTTAAAGAATGCGTTTGAGTAATTTAATATTATTGAGAATCTTAACCTGCTAATAGCATAACTGCAGCCATTTTAAATTATTGGTTCATTATTTAAAATTTGTACTTGTTTCCTGCTGATTAATCAGTCATTCAGTCTTCCCCCATTAAGCATCAGTCATGAATAACTTGCTTATGTATTATAAATTTCTTCCTTTTACCTAATCAAATTAGGGATATGCATATATCAAACGGAATCGAATTTTTTGAAAAATCAAACTGAATTGATTTAAATGATTCGGTTTGATTCAAAACTGGTCCAGTTCGGTTGGAAATGGTTCAATTCAGTTCAGAATTGATACGGATCGACCATATTTTAAAAATAAAAAAATTTGAAAATTTAAAAAATAAAATTATAAAAATCAATTTGGTTCGGTTCTTAAACTGGTTCTAAAAATCGGTTCGTTTCATGAACTGGTTCTTTAAAAATCGATTCGGTTTATGAATTGATTTTTAAAAATCGGTTATTTTAAGTGCAGTTCGATTTGGTTTATGGTTCAATTCAATTTTTTAGTTATTTTGCACACCCCTAGTTTAAATTAATATATTTTCACGAAAGAAAAATTGCCATTAAGATTTATTGAAAATAAGATTAAGATTAAGCATTTATTTATAGAGAAATTACACGTACATTGAATATGAATAGAGCTCGTCCAATCAAATGAGCGAGAGAAAGTGAAAATAAATTGCTCATATTTATTTATCGTACTTAGGGCCCGTTTGGTTGGATGAGCTTTTTTTTTCTTCAAAAGCTGCTTTTTTTCATGAAAAAAAAAGCACTCCTCATTTTTAGTTCATTTGGATGTCTCTTTTTAAAAAAAAGTATAAGTCACAAAAAAAGTCAAAAACCTACTTTTTGCAGAAGCTAAAAATTTTAACTTCTAAAAAAAACAGAAGTCAGAAGTCAAATATTTTTTTCAAAAACTAAATATTTTTATAAAAATATAAATAGCTCTAACTTTTGTAAAATAAAAATCTAAAATAAAAATTACTTTTTTTGAAAAGTGTAATGAAGCGGGCTCTTAGGCTTATACTTGGGAATTGGGATATGTGTCTACTCAAATAATTAGTAGTCAGTGAAAGTAGAGATACCTTACCACTTGAAAAATGATATTTAACATTCCCTGAATTATACATGAGTTTGACCATATAGTATAAGTTAATAAGCAAGATTTCATGAATTTGTGGTCACAGATATTTGAGATTTATTAAAATGAAATTAGTTGATCATTTACTTTTATACGAATTAGAGCTTAAGCAACGCATTTCTCGTTTTCATGGCATATGATTGGGATGGATGACACATGGGGATCAGAGAAATCACTTTTCATTTTGCGTGTAAAAACTAATCCAAGAAAGTTGATCTCCACGTGGGCTGTTTGTGACCTTTATAGTTTCTATGACAAAGCTTTGTCTTTGTTATGTATATTTTTCACTTCCTTGCAACCTTGCAGAATGGACCATGAAATGCCTCCATTTTTTATTTTATTTTACGTACCAATCAGTCTGTTCTTCCTCTATTACATGTATTAACCAAATACTATATACCAAAAAGTGATGGGGCAAGCTTTCCATTGAACATTAAATGTCGTATCCATACCAAACTATGCTAACAATTTTGATTGGTTAATTTCTTCTTCAATCATCTCATAGCCAACCAGGCCCTTTACAAGGAAACCTAAAAGCCAATCTTTTCTAAACTGGGTTGTTCTCAATACCTCATTAGAAAAGCTTTTGACTTCATTACTACATCCTTTTGGAAGAATGAAGAAAGAGGAGCTCCAATTTACTAGGTATATATAGTAACACACGTGGAGATGACTCATCCTTGTGCACTAAGAAGACTACTTTTACTCCCCCATGGTTAGTTTTGTTGAAAGATTAATAAATTCCACCAACCAACACATCTCCTACCTGATGCAAAGAAAAGCAAAGTCCAGCCAAAATGGACTACAACCCAAGTGAATTTAAGTTGACGTTAGTTGATTAACTTTCTCCCTATTATATAATATAAAGGGAGAAAGTAGATTTTGAACATGTGGGTGGGTGTCTAAACATTGAAAGGAAAGCTGATTAAGGGATCCTAATAAGGTATGGCCCTTTCTATTATTAGCTTCGTCGGTTAAGAAGAATCTGGAGGGTTGCTTAGCTTGATCAGTAAAGCAATTATACGTACTCAACCACTCATTCTCTTTCTTATTGGTGGTACAAAATTTTATGTATCTATTCACAATTCATAATTGCATTATGAAATTATGATAAGATTTTGAGACTCTTGACGTCTTGTCATTTGCTCATCAGAATCATTGCTTTATAGTGGACACTTATTCAGCTTGTGAAACAGTTACCTAATGGGAAAATATCATGTGTCCACTCTGTTATTTTCAGTTAAAAGGAACAAAGCAGAATGATTAATGAAGACTAAAAGGTAGGACCTGGTCTAAGGGCAGCCTCAAGGTTAATGGGGCATCATGGAATATTGTAGCCATCAGTTTTTGATTAATAAATTATACGAAAATCTTGATTTTTACTTTTTTTACCTTTTTTCATTAGAATTTAAACTACTCCTACATATATATTAAGTATGCCTTACGTCTATCCCTATCAGAACCTTTAATTTAATGAATTATAAACTTGAATACTGAGCTATTATGTGGTATTTATCGCCATTAAGATATCTCACCATAGGTTTACAATTATAGTGTTCTTGTATTATCCATCACAAAGCAAGAAAAGTTGAGTGCCTGTCATTTATATTAACAATGTTCTTGTATTAAACATGCAGAATCATCTGCTGGTTCTTTGATGGCGGTTTTCTTTCTTCTTCCTTTTTTTTTATATTAGCTTTTACCATGTGAAATTTGAATTGCTTTTGAAGCAAAGATCTCCAATTTCTGTATGATTACATGACTGAAATCTCAACGACCAAAAACATTGAGGTAAGGTACAAATCATTGAGCAATGCATTATTGAATATTGAACACACACAAGTACTAACACATCAAACTATTACATGAAAAATATATGAAACATTATTGGAGAATCTAATGGAACATAAAAGCATTATTGAGAGCTGGCCGCTTACTTATTAGTTCTTTACAATACATTCACTGCAAAAACAAGGAAAAGAGATGAGGGGATGTATAGTCAAGATGCTGAAGTACATTATTTCATCTATGAAGGTACCTAGTATTGTTGTAATGTGAAGTATATTATTTAGCCTATTAAATGATGTGTTTTATAATTCTCATTTAACATGAGAATTACAATTTTCCTACACACCCTTCGATTTCCGTGTTGACATGGGTTCTACATATAATTTTTTCTAACACATGGGTCCTACATGTTTTTTATCTCTACAACATGAGATTTCAATTCTCCTTCAACATGAGAATTATAAAACCCTTAAATGATTACTCAGTTATAGTTTTCCACAATGTTTTAGGTCAATTAATATCACATATATATACGAGTGCAATGAACATATGGGCGCACGGATTTGGGTCGCGGCGTTTCTAAAATCACTAGTTCTATGGCTAGAACATACATAACAACTAATCAGCAATTTTATGAAGAAAATTGTACATTTATCTTGTGCATAGGACATTCAATCCGTGAAGCACCAATAATAAGTTGAATTTTAATTAACATTGTAATGTTAATGTTCTTGAAAAGATAAATTTACCAAGACTTCGACCTATATCAAACAACCGGGTGCGAAAGATAATACACGGGCTAATTCCAATAATCCCCAACCCACTTTTACTTGGATGAGCCGATATTTTATAAGCCCAAAACTACCCATCACGTAATGGGCCAGCCAGATTGGGCTGAGTATTAATATATGTTGTCCGAAGGGGCTCAGATCTCTTAAACGTGCTATCATGATTTCGATCATAGGATTCATGCGTATCCCATTTAGGAGAGACCCATGCCTCAGCACCTGTCCTTGGGAGATTAATCTCTCGTCTAGTTTTTTATATTTGGGTTTGATGTTTGTCTATTAGTAGTAGTTATTTTAATTAGCAGTAGTTAGCTTTCCTTTATAGTTAGCTATATCAGTTAGTTAGTTAGTTGTCTTTACAGTTATTTCAGTTAATTCTGTTTAACTTTCTTTTTCTCTTTCTTGATTACTTTCATGTATAAGTAGTGATCCTCATGTATCAGAATCACTCAATCAATAAGAATGTATTTCTTTTATTTTCTTCCTCATCTTCTTTCAGCTTTTATGGTACCAGAGCTTTGATAAAGCTCTGGTATTCATTGTCCATCGCTTCCGCATTACAATAAGCTCTCTGATCAGAGTAAATGGCTCAACCAGTTGCGAGTCAAATTCCTTCTTCAACATCCCCGTTGATGGATGTTCAGAATAATCAAAGTCTGTATTTCTTGCATCCAAATGAGAATCCCTCATTGGTGCTAGTGTCTCTAGTTTTTTATGGTAAGAACTACCATACATGGACCCGTTCCATGAAGATGGCGCTGCGTTCGAAAAATAAGCTCGGATTTGTGGATGGCACCATCTCAGCTCCTCTTCAAGAATCCGATCCTTTGTTCTTGGTGTGGGATCGTTGCAATACAATGGTCTTGTCATGGCTACACCATTCCATTGCAGAATCTATCATACATTCAGTGGTATGGATGGAGACTGCGTCTGATGTATGGAAAGATCTCAGAGAACGTTTCTCTCAAACAGATGTCTTCAGAATTGCTGACATTCAAGAAGACATGTATCAGCTGACTCAAGGTGATAATGATGTAACTCGGTATTTTACTAAACTTAAAACTTTTTAGGATGAACTTGATATGTTGCAGCCATTGCCAAAGTGTAAATGTACTCCGAATTGTGCTTGTGGAATAATGATGCAGTCACATGCAAAAGAAAGTAGAGAAAAGGATCGTGTTATTTGATTCTTGAGAGGGTTAAATGATCAATTTGCACATGTTCGATCCCAAGTTATGTTGATGGAGCCACTTCCGAATATTAATCGTTCCTTCTCATTAGTTACTCAGCAAGAAAGGCAAATCAGAGTTGAAATAACTGTTCAAGCAAAGGCATTCTTGAATGTAAATGATCAATCACAATTTCGTGAATCACAATTTCGTGGCCAAAGCTCCTATAGAGGAAGGGGCAGATCGAATTATGGAAGAGGAAGATCCAATCCTGGGAAAGTATGCACCCACTGTGGTCGCACCAATCACACAGTTGAAACATACTTTGAGAAGCATGGTTTCCCCCCAGTTTTCAAGAACAGAATGAACATCAACAGACAAGCGAATCTTGCTACTGGAGATAATGATGATCCTTTCATCTGTGCTGAAAATGCAGATGAGATAAAGAATGTAGATCAGTTTCACCTTACAAAAGACCAATATCAAAGTTTATTGGGATTAATTCAGAATCCCAAAGAAAGTGCTGTATATTCCAATATGGTTCAAACCAATGTTGTGTCATCCAACTCAGGTAACACTAGCCTTCAATGGATACTTGATACTGGTGCTACTGACCATATCACATATTGCTTCAATTCTCTTTCTTGCCCAAGCCAAATTAATCCCATTTCCATAAAATTACCTGATGGTTCTCAAGTATTTGCCACTCACTGTGGAAATGTTTATCTGTCAGCTTCTCTTACCCTATCAAATGTATTGTATGTTTCAAAATTTCATGTGAATCTTATTTCAATTACCAAACTTATACATGATTCACATTGTCAAGTAGTTTTTCGACCACTAACCTGTTCTATTATGCAGAACAACACAGGGAGGATGATTGGTACTGCTAACCAACAAAATGGTTTGTTCACTCTTGTAGCACAGCTTGAAAGTCCTGTTCAGAATAAAATTTTCGAGTCTAATAACAGCTGCAACAGTATTACAGCTAATTCATGAATCTGGCATCATAGGCTGGGTCATTGTTCATCTTCAATTTTAAATACTATGTCAAAAGTTTTTCCTTTTATTCCATGTAATGATCATATCAACATTTGTAATGTATATCATTATTCAAAACAGAAACGTCTTTCTTTTCCATTAAGTGTATCTGAATCCTTATATTGTTTTGATCTTATACACGCAGACATATGGGGTCCTCATGCTTTAACATCTATTCGTGGTTATCGATATTTTTTGACTTTGGTTGATGATCACTCACGGTTTACTTGGGTTATGCCAATGCAGACCAAAGCTGAAACAAGATCCCATCTGCGCAATTTTATATCTTTTGTTGAAACTCAATTTCACAAAGTTGTCAAAACTATTCGATCAGATAATGGTCCAGAATTTAACTTGAAAGAATTCTATAGTTCAAAAGGTATCACACACCAAACTTCTTGTGTAGAATGCCCACAACAAAATGGTATTGTGGAGCGCAAACATCAACACTTGTTAAACACAGCTCGTGCACTTTTTTTTCAGTCAAATCTCCCTCGAGTTTATTGGTGTTATAGTATAAGTCATGCTGCTTTCATCATAAATAGATTAATTACCCCTAATCTCAAAGGAGAATCACCATATGACTTGTTGTTTGACACTTCACCATCCCTTGATCACCTAAAAGTCTTCGGTTCATTATGTTTTGCTTCCACACTCACTCACAATCGAAGCAAATTTGATACTAGAGCTAGAAAATGTGTTTTCCTTGGGTATAGACAGGGCACCAAAGGTTACATAGTACTTGATATTCATTCTAACAATATCTTTGTCTCACGAAATGTTATCTTTCATGAATCTCATTTTCCTTTTCATAATATTAGTTCTCATATTCAATCAAACCCCATTTGTTCTCGTGTTCAACAATCCAATACTGAATATGATGTTCATCAATTTGGTCATATGTCTGCACCTCCTCCTACTGTATTACCTGTTTCTGTTACCACTGCAGAAAATGATCTTATTGATCATCATTCTGTCAATCATGATAACAATGACCCATCTATTCGCCGTTCTACAAGAACTAAAGCAAGACCTCAATATCTGACTGACTTTCATTGTGGCTTATCAAGTGTGACACATACCAATCATCCTTCAGATACTGTTTCTTTTCCCAATTATCCACTTTCTGATTTTCTTTCATATTCAAAATGTTCTCCTTCACACCAAACCTTTTGTCACAATGTAACCATCGAAACTGAACCTACCACCTATAAGCAAGCTGCTTCTTATTCTCATTGGCAAGATGCTATGAATGCTGAAATTCAAGCATTAGAAAGAAACAATACTTGGTCCTTAGTATCTCTTCCATCTGATAAACGCCCAATTGGTTGCAAATGGGTGTATAAAATAAAAAGGAAACCAGATGGAACTGTGAATCGCTACAAAGCACGCCTAGTTGCTAAAGGCTATACTCAATGTGAGGGTGTGGATTATTTTCAAACCTTCTCCCCGGTTGCAAAGATGACAACGGTGAGGGTGTTGCTGGTTGTTGCAGTAGCCAAAAATTGGCACCTAGAACAACTTGATGTAGACAATGTTTTTCTACATGGAGAGCTTCATGAAGAGATATTCATGTCACTACCTCCTGGGATTTCTTCGTCTATTCCTAATGCTGCATGTAAACTTCAAAAGTCATTGTATGGTTTGAAGCAGGCAAGTCGCCAATGGAATGTTAAGCTTACTCATTCACTGGAACCTTTGGGATATATTCAATCCATAGCAGATCATTCTCTATTTGTTCGTAATACTGATAACTCCTTCACAGCTTTATTGGTGTATGTAGATGATGTTGTTTTAGCTGGCAATGATGCTAGTGAGATTCAACGAGTTAAATCAGCTCTCCATAGTCAAATTCGTATCAAAGATCTTGGCCATCTTCGATTCTTTCTGGGTTTAGAAGTGGCACGGTCCAAGCATGGTTTAATACTGAACCAAAGAAAGTATACTCTTGATCTCATAGCTGATGCAGGTTTATTGGCAGCCAAACCTGTAGCTACTCCTCTTAATCCTTCAATGAAACTTCAACGCATTCAAGGTGAACCTTATGATGATCCTTATGCATATCGAAGACTCATAGGCAGGTTGCTCTACTTAACCACTACCAGACCTGATATTACACATGTTGTTCACAAGCTCAGTCAGTTTGTTTCAAATCCCATGACTGAACATTTCTCTGTTGCTCAACATATACTGCGTTACTTAAAATCCTCACTGGTAAAGGTTTGCTGTTTTCTGCAACAAATTCCTTGAAGGTCACTGGTTTTACTGATAGTGATTGGGCATGTTGCCCTGACACTAGGAAGTCAGTCACTGGAATATGCATATTCATGGGGGATGCCTTGATTTCTTGGAGATCTAAAAAGCAAAACACAGTTTCCAAATCCTCTTCGGAAGCTGAATATCGTGCGCTGGCTAATGCTACATGTGAGGTGCAGTGGTTAGCTTATTTGTTCAAGGATCTGCATTTGCCATTTCTTCAACCAATTCCTCTTTACTGTGACAATAGAGCAGCTATCTACCTTGCTCACAACCCCAGTTTTCATGAACGCAGCAAACACATAGAGATTGACTGTCATATTACACGCGAAAAGCTTAACTCGGGTCTCATTTCGCTTCTTCCCATTTCAACACATCATCAACTAGCTGATATTTTCACGAAATCACTATACCCTGCTCCTTTTCGAGAACTTATTTCCAAGTTGGGATTGTGTGATATTTATCTCCCAACTTGAGGGGGGCTATTAGTAGTAGTTAGCTTTCCTTTATAGTTAGCTATATCAGTTAGTTAGTTAGTTGCCTTTACAGTTATTTCAGTTAACTCTGTTGTAACTTTCTTTTTCTCTTTCTTGATTACTTTCATGTATAAGTAGTGATCTTCATGTATCAGAATCACTCAATCAATAAGAATGTATTTCTTTTATTTTCTTCCTCATCTTCTTTCAGCTTTTATTGTCCTTTTAAAAGACATAAGTTATGTCATTTTAGGAGAGAGATAGACACAAGGAATAAAAATCATGGGAAAGAAAGTGGGTGGTTTTTTTTAAAATCAATTTTATATAAAAAATTATTATTTTGTGTATATCTCTCTTTTAAAATGACATAACTTTATATCATTTAAAATGACAACTACTTCTTCCTTTATATTTTTACCCACATTTATGTTTTCACATATTAAGAATATTAATTTGAATTGATTTGGCCTTTTACATTTACCTTTACCTTTGGATCTTTTTCAATTTCCACTATATTTAACACATACTAATTGTATTTATAGATATTTGTTATCTTAAGCATATTAAAAAATGACTTATCATTCATGTACTGCAACAAAAAAAAATGGCATTACTAATATTTTTGTTGTCAATCCTTAAATTGCTTTGTTTAGGAATCGAATCTGATTTTTTTTAATCCTGATAATCTGCTCATTGACATATGACACAGTCAGCTTACCGATATTATTACTTATTTGAATAATTTATTTGCATATTTAGAATATTAAACTTATAATAGAGATTTAGCATATTTTTCGTTTATTTTGAATATTCTATATCACATTTAATGCATTTATGTTTTTCAATATTGAGAATCTCATTTGCCTTAAAGGAAAATAAATATTTTAACCCAGATTTAATGCATATTAATAACATTTATATGTTTTCTAAATGAAAATCTCAATTATAGCAAGAACGTATAATATCACCGCAAATTGTCACGTGCTTATATATATACTTTATTCTTAATATTTTATTTTGAGTAATTAGGAGAATATATCATTATATTTTTTAACAACACTATAATTTCTATTTAATATTTTACTTAATTACTTAAAAAAAGTATTTATTCTTGCTCTTTTTGGTGGTTATCAGTTCTCACCCGACTTTAGTGCAGCAATGAGTACTTGCAAAAATATTTTACACTTAAATTAGTGAAAGTGTAAAAACAAAGGCAAAAAGGAAAGATTTTGAAAGGTAACACGCCTAACTTCTATCTATTTAATGTGTTCTGGACTGTCTTTGAACTAATTGGTATTATAATTTTGTGTGACTGATGTAAGAACTCGCACCGTTAATTAAGGAAGTTAATTAATTAATTATGTGAAATTAGAAAATAATTCTATAATTGACCCTAATAATTATTATGAGGCTTAAATAAATATGGTAAGTGATTTATAATGCTGAAAGTCATTTTTCTGACGAAAAGTGCAGATATCAGTTCTGTTAGTCAGTATAAATGCGTACCGATGAAGTATCCCGAAAAATTATAATAAGTGCATGAATATTCTTAGAATAATATGTAGGACTGTGATTTCAAGTTTCAAGTTAAAATAATGAGAACTGGTGCCAGAACTTGATAATGGCTATGGAAAAGCGCGTACCGAAAATGTGCTGCAAAAAATATAAGAAAAATATGATAAATCTTGTAAAATTGAGTAGGTTCAGAATCCTGAGTTTAGGATTAAAATACTAAGTGTAGTAATTAACGATAATACTGTGTGTTTTATTCTTAAGTGGCTATATATACTTAAGAGGCACATGATCCTAGGTCTGATTTACCACCTTACGTGCCTCTATTTTTCTGAAACACCTCCAGCCACCCTTGCCACCCTTCTTCTCCACTTGGTGAGCCAAAGTGAGCACCTTTGCTCTTGTTTTCTTCACAAAATACCTTGGTCTTGTGTGAGCTTGCTTGTGTGCGGAGAGGAGTCACCATTTCTGAGTCCTTGCTACTGCCTTGGTGGGTTCTTGTTTCTGTTTTTGTAGTGGTGTGGTGAGAGCCTTTGGTGATGACTTTTTGAGCTTCAAAGAGTCATCTTTGGGTGCAAAGAACTAATCTTTGTGTGCCATTTTCGTATTCCTTGGTAGACAGAATATTTGGAGCTGTTTGGTGAGCTCCAAGAGCACTCCCTTCTCTGTTTTGAGCTTTGGGTAAGTGGTGCAACCTTTAATCATGAGTTTAATGGGTTAAAGTTGGAGTCTTGGCATGTAATTTGTTAATATGAAGTAACCAACTCGTATGTGAACCTGTATGTGCCTAAAAATGGAGTCTTGAACGTTTTTAATTGGTAAAAGTTGGGCCTCTGATGGATATCTTCGTGAAATGCAGAAACTGCATTCTGTCACGAAATATCCGGATGTCCGGATAATGATATCCGGAGATGGGTATCTAGATATACGGATATTGATATCTGGATATTGGCAGAGAGATATCCGGATATGCCCCCGACATATATCCGGATATTCTGGGTTTTCGAAGAGCAGTAGCTGCACTTTCATACAGAAGGCTATTAGGGGTTTGTGGACCCTAGATTGATGAAGTTGAACTTCTGTTATAATTAAACTAAGTCAGAATCAAGGGATTAAGGGCTTGTGGCTTTGTGAAAAGCCTTAAAACGTAAAACGTAAAAGAGAAACGTTGTCTTTATGTTTATGCTTATGAGCTATGTTTATTGATATGATTGCTGGTCCAAACCAGATTGATATGAGCTATGTACAGCAGAATCACAATCTGATTTGGACCAGCAATCATATCAATAAACATAGCTCATAAGCATAAACATAAATGACAAGGCAAATAAAAATGAGCTGAAAAATTAAAGCAAACTTGAAGATATGCCTGCAAACGTGATAAAGCGGTATGATAAAGATATGGACAAAATATTGCAAGACCAGCACAATCAAAATTACAGGTAAAGAGATACGAATTTAATTCGAGGTATTATTACTTCCACCCTTTTATTAATTGATCTCCTTTTTTATTTTAGGTTAGTTAGAATTGGAACAAAAGTAAAGCTATGTAAAATATACAAATTTAGATTGAGGTACAATTTAGTATTATAATATTTTTATAACATTTATTTCTAACAAGTGTGTTAATAACAAGTATTAATTAAACAGTGGTGTGGATGCTCCCGAATAAGGACAACCCTACTTTCAAGAATAAAAAATGGCATTATTAAATATAATTAAAGAAAAGAGCCTACGCGTAAAAGTAAAAGGTAGAGACATAAATGGACATTGGTGAGACAAAGACGTGTTGTGTTCAAGTATAATTTTATATTTCAATTTATTTTAATTATTTGGATTTATATTTGTAATTTCTCAAAAAATTTAATATCTTTAGGGAATAATATATATTGCTAATAATTGTATTAAATGAAGATGTGCATCTAGATGCACACAATTTTCTGTTTTGTTAGTGAATCGGTTAGAGGATCAATTAGGGTTTTAATATATTAGAAGATCTATCGTTTACTTTCTCTCTGCTCTCTTTCATTGATTAAGAAAGAATATTGCCACGCATTCCATTATTTTTGGTAGGTTGAAAGGGAAGATTTTGCAAAGGTAACAAGAGGCATTAAATTGGTATCATAACTGGTTGTAAATGACATTAAATTTTTTGAAAAGGAAGATTTTTCAAAGGTAACACGTCTAACTTTTATCTATTTCATGTGTTTTAGATTGTCTTGGACTAATTGGTATCATAATTTTGTGTGACTGACATTAAATTTTTGTAACAGTGGCAACAATAGGAAAAAGAAAAATGTTGAAGAGTGTAGAAGAAGAATAAAGAAGAACTAGAGAATGAACAAAAACCAGAAAGACCCTAGGACAATAAATTGAGGTCTAAAAAGTATGAAACTGTTTGATTGAAGCCCTTTCATTCTGCTATAGTTATGTCTCCCTCATCGCGATTACTTCCAATATGCTATACATGAAGAGAAGTAGCAGAAGCATACAAAGCATATTAATTTTATTGCAAAATATATGAATGCATATCTCTGTCTCACCTTGCCTCAATTTCCATTTCAGGCCTAGGGTCCAACAATTCCTTTCCCCATGAATCTTCTTCGGATAATTCACTTCCAATCAGCATAGGTCAGTTGTCGTTATCCTTAATATCATTGGATTCAAATCATTCTTTTCGGGGAAATATCTCACGCATGACGCCAAGGAAGGGGAGTTATTATTGAATGATGGATTTAGAATATAATTCATTGTCGCATGACGACAAGGAAAGGGAAATATCTTACGCATCACGACATGAAAATGGGAAATATCTTACGCATGATTTCTGTGTAACCTTTTATCCTATGGTCTGAGAATTTATGTTATTTATATGTAACCCTTCATCCCATGGCTTATCTTCATTATTTCTAATAATTTTTACAAGCATAAGATTGTAAAATTTCACTATATAGGAGAATCTAAACTCAAGGTACACGGGATGACGCATATGTTGTTACAACAAATGAGGTCTATCTTGTCCTTGTTATTAATTTAAATAATTGCAATGAACTAAAATAAAATTATGATGGTTTTGACTGTAATGTTACATTTTTCCAGGAATATAACACTATAAAGTTCAAATACGTACGCTTCCGGTAATGTATTTCATTTGATTAAATAATTATGCATTATGAGTTGGTCTAATTTACTATTATGTGAAAATAATATTAATCTATATTTATTTATTTTTTGAGAATACAGATTTTATGGGATTTAGTGCCTGACGGCGATGGTTTCAAGGCATGTATTGGCATAAATGACAAGGTAAATAAAAATGAGCTGCAAAATTAAAAGAAACTAGAAGATATGCCTGCAACAGTGGCGGACCCAGGAAATTTTTTTTATGTCTGCACACTCAGTGCTTTGGTGAATTTTTTTTAAAGATCATAATCATGATCCAATTTTTGCTTCCACTTCAAAAATAAAGCTTTGGTGAATCAATCAAAGTTTTAAGGAAATAATCGATAATAATAATTAAAAAATAAATAAACACCACAAAAAGACATTTGTAAAATATAGTATAATTGTATGGGTTAACCGATCAAAAACCCACATTTGTCGATGTCTATTTAATCCAAAGTTGATCAGTTTTGTTTCGTAAAAAACATGAAAAATCCCGTGTGATTCTCCTCCACTCTTTATCTTTTTCCTTTTAATCTTCCTATTTTTTTTATTTTTTTTACTTGACTTGAATCACATACTCTATGTAAAAAAAAAAATTCTCCTCAACTTTATGTCTGCAAGTGCAGACAATAAAATCAACGTAGGTCCGCTATTGGCCTACAAACGTGATAAAGCGATATGATAAAGATATTGACAAAATATTGCAAGACCAGGTTAACCATTGACTGCAGGAGCACAATCAAAATTACAGGTAAAGAGATACAAATTTAATTCGAGGTATTATTACTTCTAACCTTTTATTAATTGATCTCCTTTTTTATTTTAGGTTAATTAGAATTGGAACAAAAGTAAAGCTATGTAAGATTTACAAATTTAGATTGAGGTACAATTTAGTATTATAACATTTTTATAAAAATTATTTCTAACAAGTGCATTAATAACAAGTATTAATTAAGCAGTGGTGTGGATGCTCCCGAACAAGAACAATCGTATTTTCAAGAATAAAAAATGGCATTATTAAATATAATTAAAGAAAAGAGCCTACGCGTAAAAGTAAAACATAGAGACATAAATGGACATTGGTGAGCCAGAGACATGTTGTGTTTAGGTATAATTTTATATTTCAATTTATTTTAATTCTTCGGATTTTATATTTGTAATTTCTCTAAAAATTTAATATGTTTAGGGAATAATATGTATTATCAATAATTCTATTAAATGAAGATGTGCGTCTAGATGCACATCACTTTTTGTTTTGTCAGTGAGTCGGTTAGATGATCAATTAGAGTTTTAATATATCAGAAGATCTATCGTTTACTTTCTCTCTCTGCTCTCTTTCATTTACTAGGAAAGAATATTCCGTGGAGGAAACGTATTCCATTATTTTTGGTAGGTTGAAAGGGAAGATTTTGCAAAGGTAACAAGAGGCATTAAATTAGTATCATAACTGTTTGTGAGTGACGTTAAATTTTTTGAAAAGGAAGATTTTTCAAAGGTAAACACGTCTAAATTTTATCTATTTCATGCGTTTTGGACTGTCTTGGACTAATTGGTACCATAATTTTGTGTGACTGACATTAAATTCCTTGTGACAATGAGGCAAAAGAAGAATGTCGAGGAGTGTAGAAGAAGAAGAAAGAAGAACTAGAGAATGAATAAGAACCAGAAAGACCCTAGGACAATAAATTGAGGTGTAAAAAGTATGAAACTATTTGATTGAAGCCCTTTCAATCTGCTATAGTTATGTCTCCCTCATAGCGATCACTTCCAATCTGCTATACATGAAGAGAAGTAGCAGAAGCATACAAAGCATATTAATTTTATTGCAAAATATATGAATGCATATCTCTGTCTCACCTTGCCCTCAGTTTCTATTTCAAGCCTAGGGCCCGGCAATTCCTTTCCCCATGAATCTTCTTCGGATGTTTCACTTCCATTCAGCATAGGACAGTTGTCGTTATCCTTAATATCATTGGATTCAAAACATTCTTTTCGGGGAAATATCTCACGCATGACGCCAAGGAAGGGGAGTTATTATTGAATGATGGATTTAGAATATAATTCATTGTCGCATGACGACAATGAATGAGAAATATCTTACGCATGACGACATGGAAAGAGAAATATCTTACGCATGGTTTCTCTGTAACCTTTTATCCTTTGGTCTGAGAATTTATGTTATTTATATGTAACCCTTCATCCCATGGCTTATCTTCATTATTTCTAATAATTTTTCCAATCATAAGATTGTAATTTCACTATATAGGAGAATATGAACTCAAGGTACACGGGATGACGCATATGTTGTTACAACAAATGAGGTATATCTTGTCCTTGTTATTAATTTAAATAATTGCAATGAACTAAAATAAAATTATGGTGGTTTTGACTGTAATGTTACATTTTTCCTGGAATATAACACTATAAAGTTCAAATACGTACGCTTCTGGTAATGTATTTCATTTGATTAAATAATTATGGATTATGAGTTGGTCTCTAATTTACTATTATGTGAAAATAATATTAATCTATATTTATTTATTTTTTGAGAATACAGATTTTATGGGATTTAGTGCCTGACGGCGATGGTTTCAAGGCATGTATTGGCATAAATGACAAGGCAAATAAAAATGAGCTGAAAAATTAAAGGAAACTGGGAGATATGCCTGCAAACGTGATAAAGCGATATGATAAAAATATGGACAAAATATTGCAAGACCAGGTTAACCATTGATTGCAAGAGCACAATCAAAATTACAGGTAAAGAGATATAAATTTAATTCGAGGTATTATTACTTCCAACCTTTTATTAATTGATCTCCTTTTTATTTTAGGTTAGTTATAATTGGAACAAAAGTAAAGCTAGGTAAGATATACAAATTTAGATTGAAGTACAATTTAGTATTATAATATTTTTATAAAAATTATTTCTAAAAAGTGCATTAATAATAAGTATTAATTAAGCAGTGGTGTGGATGCTCCCGAACAAGGACAATCATATTTTCAAGAATAAAAAATGGCATTATTAAATATAATTAAAGAAAAGAGCCTACACGTAAAAGTAAAAGATAGAGACATAAATGGACATCTGTGAGATAGTGACATGTTGTGTTCAGGTATAATTTTATATTTCAATTTATTTTAATTCTTCGGATTTTATATTTGTAATTTCTCAAAAAAATTAATATCTTTAGGGAATAAAATGTATTGGCAATAATTCTATTAAATGAATATGTGAGTCTAGATGCACATCACTTTCGGTTTTGTTAGTGAGTCGGTTAGAGGATCAATTAGAGTTTTAATATATTAGAAGATCTATCGTTTTCTTTCTCCCTACTCTCTTTCATTTATTAGGAAAGAATATTGCGTGAAGGAAACATATTCCATTATTTTTGGTAGGTTGAAAGGGAAGATTTTGCAAAGGCATACGACAAAGGAAGGGAAATATCTTACGCATGATGAAAAGGGAAGGGAAATATCTTACGCATGATGAAAAGGGAAGGGAAATATCTTACGCATGGTTGTTGACTTGTTGTGTAACTCTTCATTCCATGGTCTGAGAATTTATGTTATTTCTGTGTAACCCTTCATCCTATAGTTTCTCTTCATTGTTTCTTATAATTTTCACAAGCATAAATAGTAATTTCATTGTATAGGAAAGAATATTGCGTGGAGTACATGTATTCCATTATGTTTGGTACGATGAAAGGGAAGATTTTGCAATGGTAAGCATATCTAACTTTTATCGATTTAATATGTTTTGGACTGTCTTGAACTAATTGGTATCATAATTTTTTTTCACAGTGGCAACAAGAGGCAAAAGAAGAATGTCGAGGAGTGTAGGAGAATAAGAAGAAGAGAGAAGACCCAGAGAAATAAAAGGAACCAAACAGACCCTGACAGTGTTGTAAAATCCGGCCCGACTCGGTCGGGTCGACCCGAAACCCGATGACCCGGTCATCGGTTCGAGTCAAGCATTGGACCGGTCATGCATCGACCCGGACAAAATCGGCCAAACCCGGTGACTCAGTGACCCGGTCGGGTCATCTATTTTTTTTTTAAAAAGAAAAACCAAAATTGTTTTTGTCAAAAAAAATGTAGAACTCATTTTAATTTTTTTTTTGTAATCTTATTTGCTATTATACTCTTCTACATTGACCTCAAATTTCAGCTTCCACTACTGAAGCAATTTGTGGAATAATAAATTAAGAGATTGTGACATATGTCATTTTTAATGTAGTTGAATTTGAAAAATATGAGTTCAATGTCATTGAGAGATATGTTTAGGAGGATTTTGAGTTCCAATTTAAATTGACATAGTAATAGCATGCATTTTTATTTATTTATGCTTCATGTTTTTTAGCTTATTTAATGAATCTTGTTTAATTCATTTTAGATATGAAGAATATAATTGAATTTATATGTTCATAATTATATATATTTTTATATATCTATATATATCCGGGTCAACCGGTCCGACCAGTGACCCACCGGTCCGACCAGTGACCCAATGATCCAGTACCCCAGCCGGGTCGATGCCCGGACCGAGTTTAATAACACTGCCCTGGGACTATAAGTTGAGATCTAAAAAATATGAAACTATTTGATTGAAGCTCTTTCAATCTGCTATAGTTATGTCTCCCTCATCATCAATCTGCTATGCATGAAAAGAAGTAACAAAGGCACACAAAGCATATTAATTTTATTGCAAAATATATGAATGCATATCTCTGTCTCACCTTCCTCAGTTTCCGTTTCAGGCCTAGGGTCTGACGATTCCCTTCCCCATGAATCTTCTTCGGATGATTCACTTCCATTCAGCATAGGACAATTGTCGTTATCCTTAATATCATTGGATTCAAAACATTCTTTTCGGGGAAATATCCCACGCATGACGCCAAGGAATGAGATTTATTATTGAATGTTGGATTTAGAATATAATTCATCGTCGCATAACGACAAGGAAAGGGAAATATCTTACGCGTGACGACATGAAAAAAGGAAATATCTTACGCATATTTCCGTGTAACCTTTTATCCTATGGTCTGAGAATTTATGTTATTTATATGTAACCCTTCATCACATGGCTTATCTTCTTTATTTCTAATAATTTTTACAATCATAAGATTGTAATTTCACTATATAGGTGAATCTGAACTCAATGTACACGGGATGACGCATATGTTGTTACAACAAATGAGGTCTATCTTGTCCTTGTTATTAATTTAAATAATTGCAATGAACTAAAATAAAATTATGGTGATTTTGATTGTAACATTACATTTTTTCAGGAATATAACACTATAAAATTCAAATACGTATGCTTCCGGTAATGTATTTCATTTGATTAAATAATTATGAATTATGAGTTGGTCCAATTTACTATTATGTGAAAATAATATTAATCTATATTTATTTATTTTTTTAGAATACAGACTTTATGGGATTTGGTGCCTGACGACGATGGATTCAAGGCATGTATTGATATAAATGACGAGACAAATAAAAATGAGCTGAAAAATTAAAGCAAACTTGAAGATATGCCTGCAAACGTGATAAAGCGGTATGATAAAGATATGGACAAAATATTGCAAGACCAGCACAATCAAAATTACAGGTAAGGAGATACAAATTTAATTCGAGGTACAATTACTTCCACCCTTTTATTAATTGATCTCCTTTTTTTATTTTAGGTTAGTTAGAATTAGAACAAAAGTAAAGTTATGTAAAATATACAAATTTAGACTGAGGTACAATTTAGTATTATAATATTTTTATAAAAATTATTTCTAACAAGTGCATTAATAACAAGTATTAATTAAGCAGTGGTGTGGATGCTCCCGAACAAGGACAACCCTACTTTCAAAAATAAAAAATGGCATTATTAAATATAACTAAAGAAAAAAGCCTACGCGTAAAAGTAAAAGGAAGAGACATAAATGGGCACTGGTGAGACAAAGACGTGTTGTGTTCAGGTATAATTTTATATTTCAATTTATTTTAATTATTTGGATTTTATATTTGTAATTTCTCAAAAAAATTAATATCTTTAGGGAATAATATATATTGTCAATAATTGTATTAAATGAAGATGTGCGTCTAGATGCACACCATTTTCTGTTTTGTTAGTGAATCGGTTAGAGGATCAATTAGAGTTTTAATATATTAGAAGATCTATCGTTTACTTTCTCTCTGCTCTCTTTCATTTATTAAGAAAGAATATTGCCACGTATTCCATTATTTTTGGTAGGTTGAAAGGGAAGATTTTGCAAAGGCATACGACAAAGAAAGGGAAAAATCTAACGCATGATGAAATGGAAGAAAAATATCTTACGCACGGTTGTTGTGTAACTCTTTATCCCATGGTCTGAGAATTTATGTTATTTCTGTGTAACACTTTATCCTATGGTTTCAAGGCATGTATTGGCATAAATGACAAGGCAAATAAAAATGAGCTGAAAAATTAAAGGAAACTGGAAGATATGCCTGCAAACGTGATAAAGCGATATGATAAAGATATAGACAAAATATTGCAAGACCAGCACAATCAAAATTACAGGTAAAGAAATACAAATTCAATTCGAGGTATTATTACTTCCGCCCTTTTATTAGTTGCAGTGGCGTAGCCATACCTATGCCAGCAGGTGCCAAGGCACCTGCTTGGTTTTAAATTTTTTTACTTATTATATATAAGTATATAATTAATTATAATCAACAAAGATTAAATTTATAATTTGGCATCACCTAAATAAATATAATTATATTTATGTTTTCAATTAGAAAAACAAAACCCAATACCCAAATCTTTTTACCTGACCCATAAATTAAAATCACTTTGAAAGCCCTAATTTGTGACTTACAATTGCAATCAGATTTCTCTCAACCTTGTGCCTGGCTCCTTTTTTCATCTGACTTGTTGCACAACTTGCTTGCTACTGCGAAGCTTCAATTGAAAAAGCAATGGCTTACGAAATGAAAAGATGGAAGAATCAAACAAAAATATATTTTGTAAATAGAAAAGTATAATGAAGGAGAATACCTTTGACTCTAAATGTTGTATGTATGCTTTAATTTATAGTTAATATCTCAATTGTAAATTGAAATTTATAGAAAAGTATTATATTTGTGTGTTTTCATATCCTTATGACAATACTTGGTTCATTACTTATCATGTTGTGGGAGGAAAGTGAAATTCTTATGTTTGAAATGCTTACCGAAAAGGTTAGTGCCTTTTTATATGTTTGCTTTGATATATAATCATTCAGAGAAATATTTCTGCAGTTAATGCATATAAGTTATCTGCAATTACTCCCAAAACGATGTAGTTTTGAGATTGAAAAATTAAAAAATTATAATTATAAAAACTATAATAACCCTATAATAAATTAAAATTACAAAAACATCATGATTTTCGTCCCAAAACGACGTCGTATTGGGCTTACTGCAGATAACTTATCTGCAGTGACTACAGAAAAAGTGAACCCATAATCATTAACGATTGTTCATTTGAATTTTCAATGTTATGTGATATTATTTAATACATAATTTAGATAACTATGCTAGAATTCATAATAATTTTTTTTTTGATTAATTTGTGTAATTACGATAAATATCTTGATAATTTGATACGTTAAAATTTTTTGGCACCACCTAAACTTTTGATCTGGCTCCGCCACTGATTAATTGATCTCCTTTATATTTTACGTTAGTTAGAATTGGAACAAAAGTAAAGCTATGTAAAATATACAAATTTAGATTGAGGTACAATTTAGTATTATAATATTTTTATGAAAATTATTTCTAACAAGTGTGTTAATAACAAGTATTAATTAAGCAGTGGTGTGGATGCTCCCAAATAAGAACAACCCTACTTTCAAGAATAAAAAATGACATTATTAAATATAATTAAAGAAAAGAGCCTACGCGTAAAAGTAAAAAGTAGAGACATAAATGGACATTGGTGAGACAAAGATGTGTTGTGTTCAGGTATAATTTTGTATTTCAATTTATTTTAATTATTTGGATTTTATGTTTGTAATTTCTCAAAAAAATTAATATCTTTAGGGAATAATATATATTGCCAATAATTGTATTAAATGAAGATGTGCGTCTAGATGCACACCATTTTCTGTTTTGTTAGTGAATCGGTTAGAGGATCAATTAGAGTTTTAATATATTAGAAAATCTATCTTTTACTTTCTCTCTGCTCTCTTTCATTTATTAGGAAAGAATATTGCGTGGAGGACACGTATTCCATTATTTTTGGTAGGTTGAAAGGGAAGATTTTGCAAAGGTAACAAGAGGCATTAAATTGGTATCCTAACTGATTGTGACTGACATTAAATTTTTTGGGAAGGAAGATTTTTCAAAGGTAACACGTCTATCTTTTTTCTATTTCATGTGTTTTGGACTGTCGAGGAGTGTAGAAGAAGAAGAAAGAAGAACTAGAGAATGAATAAGAACCAGAAAGACCCTAGGACAATAAATTGAGGTGTAAAAAGTATGAAACTGTTTGATTGAAGCCCTTTCAATCTGCTATAGTTATGTCTTCCTCATAGCGATCACTTCCAATCTGCTATACATGAAGAGAAGTAAAAGAAGCATACAAAGCATATTAATTTTATTGCAAAATATATGAATGCATATCTCTGTCTCACCTTGCCCTCAGTTTCTATTTCAGGCCTAGGGTCCGGCAATTCCTTTCCCCATGAATCTTCTTCAGATGTTTCACTTCCATTCAGCATAGGACAGTTGTCGTTATCCTTAATATCATTGGATTCAAAACATTCTTTTTGGGGAAAAATCTCACGCATGACGCCAAGGAAGGGGAGTTATTATTGAATGATGGATTTAGAATATAATTCATTGTCGCATGACGACAAGGAATGAGAAATATCTTACGCATGACGACATGAAAAGGAAAATATCTTACGCATGGTTTATGTGTAACCTTTTATCCTATGGTCCGAGGATTTATGTTATTTATATGTAACCCTTCATCCCATGGCTTATCTTCATTATTTCTAATAATTTTTACAAGCATAATATTCTAATTTCACTATATAGGAGAATCTGAACTCAAGGTAGACGGGATGACGCATATGTTGTTACAACAAATGAGGTATATCTTGTCCTTGTTATTAATTAAAATAATTGCAATGAACTAAAATAAAATTATGGTGGTTTTGACTGTAATGTTACATTTTTCCTGGAATATAACACTATAAAGTTCAAATACGTACGCTTTCGGTAATGTATTTCATTTGATTAAATAATTATGCATTATGAGTTGGTCTAATTTACTATTATGTGAAAATAATATAAATCTATATTTATTTATTTTTTGAGAATACAGATTTTATGGGATTTAGTGCCTATCGACGATGGTTTCAAGGCATGTATTGGCATAAATGACAAGGCAAATAAAAATGAGCTGAAAAATTAAAGGAAACTGGAAGATATGCCTGCAAACGTGATAAAGCGATATGATAAAGATATGGAAAAAATATTACAAGACCAGGTTAACTATTGACTGCTGGAGCACAATCAAAATTACAAGTAAAGAGATACAAATTTAATTCGATGTATTATTACTTCCAACCTTTTATTAATTGATCTCCTTTTTTATTTTAGGTTAGTTAGAATTGGAACAAAAGTAAAGCTATGTAAGATATATAAATTTAGATTGAGGTACAATTTAGTATTATAATATTTTTATAAAAATTATTTCTAACAAGTGCATTAATAACAAGTATTAATTAAGTAGTCGTGTGAATGCTCCCGAAAAAGGACAACCCTACTTCCAAGAATAAAAAATGGCATCATTAAATATAATTTAAGAAAAGAGCCTACACGTAAAAGTAAAAGATAGAGACATAAATGGTACGATGAAAGGGAAGATTTTGCAATGGTAAGCACATCTAACTTTTATCTGTTTCATATGTTTTGGACTGTCTTGAACTAATTGGTATCATAATTTTTTTTTTACATTGGCAACAAGAGGCAAAAGAAGAATGCCGAGGAGCTTGGGAGAAGAAGAAGAAGAGAGAAAAGAGAAAGATGAAGAACCAGACAGACCTTGGGACTATAAATTGAGATCTAAAAAGTATGAAACTGTTTGATTGAAACTCTTTCAATCTGCTATAGTTATGTCTCCCTCATCATCAATGTGCTATGCATGAAAAGAAGTAACAAAAGCACACAAAGCATATTAATTTTATTGCAAAATATGTGAATTCATATCTTTGTCTCACCTTGCCTTCAGTTTCTATTTCAGGCCTAGGGCCCGACAATTCCTTTCCCCATTCCATTCAGCATAGGACAGTTGTCGTTATCCTTAATATCATTGGATTTAAAACATTCTTTTCGTGGTTTGGTTGGTAAAACAACTCATTTTTTCAATGATTCTGGTGAAGGGAGTTCAGTTAAACAATATGTTTTGAGGATAATAAAGCATTTCTCCAAATGTTTTGAGTTGCCATTTGCAAAAAGAAATGAAATCATGATTGGAAAAGGAAAATAAAGCAAATGAAGGAAGAGGTAGGGATCAAGTTGAAGCGAATGCCTACTTCTGCAAATTTAGCTTGAAGATCACTTTTAAGATGGTCATCTATAGTTATGATCACTGTATAATGAGATGCAACAAAACCATGTTCTTTTTTACACCATTTGTTACGATGTAAAATTTCCCTTCACATACCTCACCACTTTTATGTAGGCATGTTACAAAAAATGGTGTAAACTTTTTAGACGATATCATTTTTATGTAAATATAGTACGCATGACACCAAGTAAGGGGGTTATTATTGAATGATGGATTTAGAATATAATTCATTGTCGTCATGATGACAAAGAAAAAGAAATATCTTACGCATGACGACATGGTAAGGGAAATATCTTATGCATGGTTTCTGGGTAACCCTTCATCCCATAGTCTGAGAATTTATGTTATTTCTGTGTAACCCTTCATCCTATGGTTTCTCTTCATTGTTTCTAATAATTTTCGCAAGCATAAATAGTAATTTCATTGTATAGGAAAGAATATTGCGTGGAGTACATGTATTCCATTATGTTTTGTACTATAAAATGGAAGATTTTGCAATGGTAAGCACATATAACTTTTATCTATTTCACGTGTTTTGGACTGTCTTGGACTAATTGGTATCATAATTTTTTGTGACTGACATCAATTTTCTTGTGACAGTGGCATTAAAAGGCAAAAGAAGAATGCCCATGAGTGTAAGAGAAGAAGAAGAGAGAAGACCCAGAGAAAGAAGAAGAACTAGACAAACCCTGAGACTACAAATTGAGATATAAAAAGTATGAAACTGTTTGATTGTAGCTCTTTCAATCTGCTATAGTTATGTCTCCCTCATCATCAATCTGCTATACATGAAAAGAAGTAACAAAAGCACACAAAACATAATAATTTTATTGCAAAATATATGAATGCATACCCCTGTCTCACCTTGCCCTCAATTTCCATTTCAGGTCTAGGGTCCGACGATTCCTTTTCCAATTCTTCGTATGATTCACTTTCATTCAGCATAGGACAGTTGTTGTTTGTTGTTATCTTTAATATCATTGGATTCAAAACATTCTTTTCTGGGTTTGGTTGATAAAACAACTCATTTTTTCAATGATTCTGGTGAAGGGAGTTCAGTTAAACAATATGTTTTGAGGATAATAAAGAATTTCTCCAAATGTTTGAGTTGCCATTTGCAAGAAAAAGAAAAGAAATCATGATTGGAAAAGGAAAATAAAGCAAATGAAGGGAGAGGTAAGGATGAAGTGGAAGCAAATGCCTACTGCAAATTTAGCTCGAAGATCACTTTTAAGATGGTCATCTATAGTTATGATCATTGTATAATGAGATGCAACAAAACCATGTTCTTTTACACTATTTGTTACGATGTAAGATTTCTCTTCACATCCCTCGCCGCCTTTATATACATTAAGGCATGTTACAAAAAATGATGTAAACTTTTCAGACTATATCATTTTTATGTAAATATATTACGCATGACACCAAGTAAGGGGAGTTATTATCGAATGATGGATTTAGAATATAATTCATTGTCGTCATGATGACAAGGAAAGAGAAATATCTTACACATGACGACATGGTAAGGGAAATATCTTACGCATGATTTATGTGTAACCCTTTATTCTATGGTCTGAGAATTTATGTTTTTTCTGAATGGACCCGCTGCTGGCCAAGCAAATGGGCAAACAAAAGATTTAGAGAGACAAACAACAAGTCGAGTTTGACTAAATTTAAATTAGTCCTAATGGTATATTTATTTTTTTACATTTGACTAAATTTTTATTAAATAAATTTAAAATTTTAAAGGCCCCCACATTTCACTGGGATGGGCCAATATTTTACAGCCCAAATCTTGCTCAGTCCGCAATGGGCAATCTTGAATGGGCCAAGTACTAAAATGTGTTGTCCGATTGAAAAAAAGGCTTAAATCTCTTAAACATATCCCAGGATTAACGCGTATCCCATTAGGAGAGGTCCGTGCCTGACCTTGATTGATCTCTCATCTAGTTTTTGATATTTTTATCCACACAAAATTCACATGGATTACATTTATGTTTTCTCGTATTAAGAATAGGATTTTTTTTTTTTTTGGATTACATCCGGGTATCCTCACAGCAGATAGCCATGAGACTAATCTCTCGCCCCGGGTCAGCACACAAAGCGGTAAAGAGCTGGCCAAAGATGCTTTCCATTCACAAGAGTTGGGGTTCAAACCCCCAACCACTTGCTTAAGGGACGAGATGCTGAACCATCACGTCCACCCACGTGGTTAGAATAGGATTTTATTAATATCATGTTAAAAGAGATAACTTATCTCATGTCATAGAGATAAACTTGTGGGCTCCACCACCTGAAAAAAAAAGGTGGCACAGTTATCGAAAGGTGTGTGAGAGAGAAATTTATCACATATAACATAAGAGTAAATTTTCCTTACGAATATTAGTTTGAATAGGTTTTGCCTTTTACCTTTACTTTTGGATCTTTTTCAATTTCCACTTTATTTAACACGTATTAATTGTATTTACAGGTGTTTGTTATATTAAGCATCTCAAAAGATGACCTATTATTCATGTATCTTCAATTTTTTTGGTATTGCCAAATTTTCGTGTACCTTATATTAAGCGTTTGTTAAATGAGATTTTTTTTTTTTCATCTTAATAATGATTCCAAAAAATATTTGAAAAAGTAAATTTTCCATAAATGCTACCAAGAAATTATTTGATAGGCTTTCCCATAAATGTTGGGTCAAGTTTTCTAATTTTATGTTTGGTTGATGGTAAGGTTGATTTTATAAACTTAACCTTTAGAAGTATGGTTAACTAGTGATCTACGATCAGTATTGGACTTCTTCTTCTTCTTTAGAGAAGACTTCCTTTTCTTTTATCTAAATTTCTAATTTATGTATACTCTATGTTCATCAGCTGCAAGTAGTCGACAAAATCACAAAACAACCTCCTAGCATCTGAAGCTGGTGAATTATTGTTGGTAACAAAATTATAGAAAAGTTTCAACTTTTTTTTTTTTGGACAAGAAGAAAACTTTTAAACCTTAATAAGTTATTGTACCTTTAATTTTTTACCATTAAACTAGTGACTATGCATACCTCTGCATCTATGCATTTATTGAGTGAGCTGAAGCGGCATGAAAGGAAAAAGAAGAACATAAAGCAGTATCATGGCTAGAGCTTTAACAAAAGAGAATACTTAAGTCATAAAAATATTAAAATAAGATTATCTATGTCTTATAAATTATGTAAAATTTTCTCACCAAGTGAAAATCCAAGAATACTATCCACTTGATGGCATTATTTCATGGTATTTTTATTCATAATTTTAATTTCTAGAAATCTTATTTTCTAGGAATATTTTAAAATTATCAAATATGGGTAATTGTGAATTTCTTGAGAATCTAAAATCTATCACTTTACCAAGCGACCCACAAGTTGCTTCGCTCGGGAATTAAATAAGATACTTTTTGTTATAAAAAAAAAAAAATAAGATACTTTTCAATCCTAATAGCTTATTCCTTGAGGCAACTCGCTTAACTATATCATTTCTTTGAATTATTTATGGGAGAAATGTTTGTCCTTTTAAATGACATAATTTATATCCTTTCACTTTCACAAAGAGATGAGACTCATATCTTTATATTTTTTTGTCCACTCTCTCTCTTCCTTTATCTATCTCTTTCTCTCACTTAAAATGACACAACTTTACATCCTTTAAAATGATACACATTTTTTTCATTTTTTATATACATATTTATTGGGAAAAATATTTCTGCAGTTACTGCATATAAGTTATCTGCATTTATTCTCAAAATGACGTCATTTTAGTATTGAAATCTTAAAAAATTATAAATATAAAGACTATTATAACCCTGAAATAAATTAAATTTACAAAAACACCATAATTTCTGCTCTAAAACGATGTCGTTTTCGAGTTATTTCATAAAAAGCGAACCCTTATAATATTAATCTTATAGTAAACATTTAGCATATTTTCCTTTTATATTGAATATTCTCTTTCACATTTAATGCTTTTATGTTTTTTGATATAGAGAATCTCATTTGCATTAAAGGCAAAATCAATATTTCACCCAGATTTAATGCATACTAATTACATTTATTATTTTCCATATAAAAAATCTCAATTATAGAAAAGAGCGTATAACATCACCGCAGAGTGTCACGGGTTTATATATACTTTATTTTTAATATTTTGTTTTGAGTAATTAGGATAATATATCATTATATTTTTTAACAACTCTATAATTTCTATTTAATATTTTATAATATTTATCTTAATTACTTGAATAAGAGTATTTGTTGTTGCTCATTTTGGTGGTTTTCACCCGGAATAGTGCATACTTGTAAAAACACTTTACACTTAAATTAGTGAAGTTACAAAGTGGTTTTGTGTAAAAGCAAAGGCAAAAATGAGAGAAAAAATTTAATGGTCCAGGCTTAATGGTCCCTCTTATAAATAAAAAATTGTTTTTCTATTTTTTTTTTCTTATATCATTTTTATATGAGAGAAAGTACCTAAAAAATTGGGTGATCCAGGAACATAAAAACACTTCTCGCAAAAAGGATATAAAATTAAAAATTATAAAGACATCATTACGTATTTATTATTTCAAACTTTTTTTTTTATAAAAATAAAAAGAATAATAATTAAGTGGAGGACCATATCATTGATTAAAGATGAAATGTCAAAATATAAAATGAAGTGAGTACAATCTTATATAACACTTTAATAATACAAAATAATTTCCATCTTCACATGTGTACCCAGTGACAGAATTAAAAACAAAATGTAAAAAATTAAAACAAAATAAAAATTAACTACAGTTAAATAATAATAAAAAAATTTAAAACAATATCCATCTAATTACGTGCTAATAAAATGATTAAATTCGGATAATGTGTGGCTTAACATTTTGTTGTTGGAGTAGGGTATGGTATAACTAGGGGTGATAAATGAACCAGAAGCCTTTGACCCGACTTGTGAAAGCCTTAGCTTATATATGTAAAATTGGTTGTTGGAACTTGAACTTATATAAAAGCTCATTTAATAAAAAGATCTCTGACTCCAAATCAAAAGTCCGGCCTTATAACCTTCCAGGTTGGTCTAGTATACTAATTTTTATTTTATTTTTTTATATTACTCATAATAACCATCTATCTCCTCAACTCATTTCATCCCACTTTATTGATTAAACAGATTTTTTGAATGATTTTAATTTATATTATGCTGTTTGAATATAAATTGAATTTATTAATCTTTATAAAATTAGTGCTACTATTGATGGTATATTCTGTTGAATTTATTAAAAAAATATAAATATAAAACAATATCTATCTAATTACATGCTAATAAAATGATTAGATTCGGATAATGGATGGCTTAACATTTTGTCGTTGGTGTAGAGCACTGTACAACTAGACAAGTGGATGATGATGATGATGGGCTTTCTTTGACTAGATGGAAAATGGTGTTGGGCCCAATAAATAAAAAGGGCCGTTGAATTGACGGACGTGGTTTTTGAAAACCAAAAACCACCTTAGGATAAAGGTGTAGATGTGGCGAATCCAACGGCAGTCCACAGAGACAGATAACCGAGGTCAGATGGTTCGCGAGTGACCTTAGTCATCTTATGTTGACTTGTTCTCAAAGTATCATTATTATTATAAAAACCTAAAACCTCACTTTCCTCTCTTACTAGTTCACTCTCACCCAACCTCTAACCTTCCTCTCTCTCGAATCAACAACCTCTTTTCCTTTGTTCTCTGATCGATCATGTCTAACTTCAAGAGCAAGTACCATGGTAGTACCCATTCTCTTGTTCCCTTACATGGATCTTGCTTTGTCTTTTTTTTCTTTTTTTTCTTCCTTTCGTAAAGTTTTGTTTTAGTGGATTTGAATCTATTCTCATATCAATTGCATCTTTTTGGATCTCACTTATTTCTATTTTTTATTTTTTTGGTGTTTGGTATTTGCTGATGCAGCTTTTTTATTTGGTGCTTTTGTGTGAATCTGTACTTGTTGATGCTACTATAGGGTTTGTTGGAGTGAAAATTTTAGATCCAGTTTTCTATGGAAAATTTTATAAAAATCTTGGTCCTGAATATTTATCCCTTACGGGGTTTTATTCAGCTTGTAGAATTTTGCATCTGAATTGCTATTTTCTTTATCTTCAATTGTTTTTAAGCCCTGCAGCTTTTTTTTTTATGCTCTATTTTGAAAGTCAGGTCCCAAATTGCTTTATATGTAATGTAATGAAGCTTCTGAAAGCAATGTCTTTTTTTTTTTTTTTTAATTTAACATACATACCTGTTGCCCGTTTATTTTGTTCTTGTTTTGGGTTTGGTTTTTTGGGCGTTTTTGTTGTTGTAGTAAGGTTTATATTTGTGTGCTGATATTAACTAATGACTTTGCAGATGAGCTCATTGCCAATGCTGCCTACATTGGCACCCCCGGAAAGGGTATTCTTGCTGCTGATGAGTCAACAGGAACCATTGGTAAACGTCTATCCAGCATCAATGTTGAGAATGTTGAATCCAACAGGCGTGCTCTTCGGGAGCTCCTTTTCACCACCCCTGGAGCTCTTCAGTATCTCAGTGGAGTGATCCTCTTTGAGGAAACCCTGTACCAGAGCACAGCTGCAGGTACTCTCAACAATCTTAGGATCTTATAATATCTTATAGTTTTATTCTTGTGTTGATGATGAGCATTGCATCAATGGCTCTGAACATGCATCATTCTACCTTTTTTTTTTCTCTTGACCCTATATATAATATAACCATGTTGGATCATTTGCATGATCAAATTTGTGTCTTTTTATCCTGTTATTCAAGAATCCAAATCCCTGCAAGAATGCTCTCTATTTCCAATTTTGAATAACCTGGTCAAGTGGTTTTTTTTCTGATGGGGTTGTTCTCATTTGCATGTATCTGTGTTGTTGTCTTATTTGAATGAAGATAGATGATATGGCATTGTTCTTACACTGACATCATGAATGGATTTTGTACAGGCAAGCCCTTTGTGGATGTCTTGAAGGAAGGTGGTGTGCTTCCTGGTATCAAGGTTGACAAAGGCACAGTTGAACTTGCTGGGACTGATGGAGAAACCACCACTCAGGGTCTAGATGGCCTTGCTCAGCGCTGCCAGAAGTACTATGAAGCTGGAGCACGCTTTGCCAAATGGCGTGCTGTGCTGAAAATTGGCCCCAACGAGCCATCTGAGCTTGCTATCCATGAGAATGCCTATGGATTGGCTCGATATGCTGTCATATGCCAGGAGAATGGGCTGGTTCCTATTGTTGAGCCTGAGATCCTGGTTGATGGACCTCATGACATTCACAAGTGTGCTGATGTGACAGAGCGTGTCCTTGCAGCATGTTACAAAGCTTTGAATGATCACCATGTCCTTCTTGAGGGTACTCTGTTGAAGCCAAACATGGTGACCCCAGGATCTGATTCTCCAAAGGTTGCCCCTGAGGTTGTCGCTGAGCACACTGTTAGAGCTCTTCAGAGAACTGTTCCTGCTGCAGTTCCTGCTGTGGTTTTCTTGTCTGGTGGCCAGAGTGAGGAGCAGGCTACCCTCAACCTCAATGCCTTAAACCAGGTCAAGGGAAAGAAGCCATGGTCTCTTTCTTTCTCTTTTGGAAGGGCACTTCAACAGAGCACTCTCAAGGCATGGTCTGGAAAGGAAGAAAATGTGAAGAAGGCTCAAGAAGCCTTTCTGACAAGGGCCAAGGCAAATTCAGAGGCAACTCTGGGAACTTACAAGGGTAATGCCCAACTTGGTGAGGGTGCCGCAGAGAGCCTCCATGTTAAGGACTACAAATACTGATCGAGGTTACTGTTATCTTAGAGACTAGTGGATATGAATTGTTATTAAGGGTTCTGAGGGTTAATGGAATTTCGGTTCATGAGTGTTGTGGTTGGACTTGTGACAGAATAATCGCTTTAAGTTTTGCTTTTTTGTTTTTCCCGTTATCTTTCGGTCATTTGAGTTCTTCTAGTATATTGGTCAAACCCGTGCTGAAGGCAGGGTGATATAACTGTGTTTTAAGTTTGGTTCTTAAAAGACACTATTCTGAGTGAGGGTTTGAGTTTATATTGCAATTATTGGGCTTTGTTTTCACAGTTATATTTCTGCTGTCAGTAGTTTCTCTCTTATTTAATCAAATATTTTAGATAAACTTGTGTTTATTTTTGGTTCAAAAATCAATAGTATTCAATATTTTTCTGTCAAAGTCATTAAATCTTAGTATTTACTTGCAACATAAAAATGGTAATTTAAGTACTATTTTAATTTTGGTACAATGTTTTTCGCAATATTTTATTTAAACAAAATTTTAATAAAAAAACCATATAATTATCAGAGGTCGTGTCTTAGGTTTATTTAATATTTTGTTTGGTCTTTGTACTTAGTAGTAGTAGTAGCATTAGCGCAACCCTTGGAATACCAATCCACATTTCAATTTTGTTTCATATAAGTATTGTCTGTAGTTTATATATAATAGATTAAAGAAAGTCACGGTAGGAAAATTTTCAATAACATCATTTTTTTGGCTTCTTGTCTATGACCAATGTTATTAAAACTGGTCAGGTCATTAACCCGGTTGAGGTACTGGTTCAATCAGTGGGTCCTTGGTTCAACCACATGACCTGGTAATTATATGTAATTTTATAATTTATATTAAAAAATTATAAACATACTCAAATATCTAAAAAAAAATGATAAAAGTTTCAAATATTTTAATATAAAAAATAATAAAACACATATTATTATCCAATAAAGGATCAAACAAAAATATAATGATCGTGATACAGAGTTTTAGGTTCAGAAAATGATATTTTAACTATAAATCAAATTAAAATTTTCTGAATAGTGCATAATTGAGATAATATTAGTGTTGTAGGTATATAACTTATGTAAGTCAATAAGTAAAAAAAATTCAAATATGTCTATTATGATTTTTTTTTTAAAAATAAATAATTTGAATTTTTTTTGGACCGAGTCGGGTCACCGGTTAACCAACCAGGTCACCGGATTTTATGAAAATCGGCCGAGTCAAACCGGGTCATACCGATTTTGCTGCATGACCGGTCTGTTACTTTAACCGGACCGGTCATATGACCAATTTACCGATTCCCAAATTGACCCGGCCGGATCGGTCCTATTTTAATAATACTACTATTGACTGTGCTCACTATAAAATATATTTTATTAATCATAGATAAGTGAAAAAACTAAGACACGACCTCTGATAACTGTTACATGTTTTTTTTTTTAGTAAAATACTTTTGGTCTTCAATAAATATCAGAGTTTTAATTTAATTCATTTCGTTAAGGAAAAAAAACCGATTTGCGATCCTTCTAAAATTTAAAATAATTTCATATTAGTCTTTTTGAGAGATTAAAGTTAGTCTTCTTTAAATTTTAGAAGAATTATAATTTTGACTAATTGAATCTATTTTAAATTTCAGAAGGACCACACAATATTTTTTTTAAGGATTAAATTGGACCTTGTAATTTTTGTTAAGAACTCAAAAGATACTTTATGATATATATATATATATATATATATATATATATATATATATATATATATAATTATTTAATTATGCTTATTTTATTCAATTATTTATGATTAATGTCACCTTACCCTCACTTTTTTTTTAAGTAATCAAACACCTATTCCCGTAATATTAATATTTCAGTAGTATTTAGATACGATCTTTGTTCGCGGGTAGTATTCAGTGTTTCCTTTAAGTAGGAAACACTAACTTTTGAACTGTATATTTTTTAGATGATAGAATAAATAATAATAATGTCTAAATGTTATATAAATAAGATATAATAAATTGAAAACGCCTTTGATTAGGAAGCAATTTAACTTTGCCATGGAGGAGCACAATTTTATTTTATTTTATTTTAAATAAGGAGGGGCCGAAACCCCAACTAAGTTTAAACTCTAGGAATAGCCGAAACACCAATAAAATCCTAAGAAGAAGAAGGAAATGATCACATCTAACAGGGAGAACATCTAAACATGTAATCCCAAAAGGGCGAATGGACATCTAAACATGTAATCCCAAAAGAGCGAATGAGTGTGTTTTACTTGAATTCTGATGCCCAAGTCAATGTGTAATTAAAAATGATGCATACCTAATGGGTGCACCCTTATATTTGTCGATAATAAAGAGTAAAGTTATATTTATAATCTCTTTTTGCTTATAACTCGTACAATTAAATCTTAATCGTTGATTTTTATTAATATAATGGTTATAATTTATTGTGAATTAATAATTAATTTTTATAAATATGACTCAATAAATTATAATCGTTAGATTGATAGAAATCAATAATTAAAATTTAATTGTAAGAGTCTGTAAGCGAAAAAAAAGTTATAAATATAACCTTCTTCGGTGATCTTTGGAGAGAAACTAACTAAGATATGGATCTACTATTAGAAAAATCATTTTGTTAGTTAACCCTTCACCAAAACTACGATAGAAACGTGTACAGACCAATTCTTTCTCTGCGAAAAAATCAGTAGCTTAGATGGGAGCTTTTGAAATGTTTTTTACTAAATAAATTGATAAACTTATTTACAAATCAAAATAACATAAACAAATCTTTCATAGACTATTCTTGGGAATATGGCAGCTGGCAAGTTTACTTATTTGATCTTGACAAGCTATATGGTGAATCAGTTGCATATTTTTTCTTGTAGAAAAAGATGCAAACTAAAAAAAATAAAAATTGAAAACCGGTGTAAAGATTTTCTTGGCAGGCAATATGTAATTCTTTTAAAAAAATTTAAAAAAGATTGGAGCCGACTCCAGTGGAATACATGTGTCTAATCTCACATAAACTATTAACTATAAAATAAAATAAAATAGAAAAGTGTCTGAAGAGATTCATCTTGAAGGAGTCACATGTCAAAGCCAACACTCGAAATTTTTCAAACAATATTTTAAACTTGACCTATAATTGAACCTTTACGGTTTACTGATTCAACAATAGTTAATCATACTCAAACAGGTAAAATTAAATATATTTTAATATTATGTAATACATTGAGTACGTTTAATAATACGTTAAAGGGTACGTTTAAAATGTACTCCTTCACTTACTAAAAAATATGTGCTCCTATATTAATAAATTTTCATTCAGAACTTTTAATTTATTTTAATTATTTGTCATTTTATAAAATTAAGAAGAAACTAATTTTTTTTAATTTGTTGATATTTCTAATAAGTGGAATAAAAATAATATTAATGAAATGAAAGGATAATTAGGTTAAATATATTTATAATTTTACAAAATTAAAGATATTTAAAAACTTTTTAATGCTGGTAGAAAATTTAAATGGAAATTATTTTAAAATAAAAGGAGTGCTTTGTTATTATAAAATATTAAAATATAATAAGTAGAAGTAGTACCAATCAGGTATTGTTTGATTGATTGGTACATCTGAATTGTTTATTTTGTTTCTAGTCTTCGCTTGGAGTTTTGTTGTGACTTTTCTTCCGTCCAGTTTAATAAATTTGTTCATTTGTGAGGATTTTCATATTTGATATCTAAAGGACAGATACATTTGTTTTTCGAAGCAACCATGGTGACAATTTCTGCGAAAAAGGAATAATACCAAACTTACAAATGTTTAGTTTTTCTTACGCTAGTAAATATGACTGCGTGTAAACATGTCGGTTTAACAAAATATAACATGCATATGAACTTAGTTGATGGGCCCGGATCTTCAGGACTTGAAAAAATAACTGCAGCTCCTGCATTTCAGTTGTGTTCTAAAGGCCAGCATTCACTAGATTATATGCTTCTTTAATATTTTCATACAAGAAAAATAATTTCAAGGATTGAGATGCTCTGCTACTGCAGGGGATCCTCCTACCTTCCGCTAGAGTGTGATTGGATCGAATTGAACCAAATTTTTTTGAGAACTGAACCAAATTAATTTAAACAGTTCAGTTCGGTTGAAAAACGATTTGGTTCAGTTCGAAACTCATTCGTTTGAAACCAATTCGGGTCGAACTTATTATGAAAAGAAAAAATAAATAAAAATAAATCAAAGAAATAAAATAATAAAACAGTTCAGTTCGATTTGAAACCGATTTGGTTTGGTTCTTGAACTGATCTTAAAAAATCAATTCGGTTATTGAACTCTTTCTTTAAAAACCAGTTCGGTTCATGAATAGTTGTCAAAAGTGATTATTTTAAGTGCAATTCCATTTACTTCATAGTTCATTTTTTTGATTCTTTTGTACATCACTACCTTCAGTTAATATTGCCAAAAAAAAAAAGGTAAATTGACAATCGAAATCCGAGGGTAACATCGTTATATATAGAAGTGTAAATGGACCAAACGACTTAATTGGAACCTATGACCCAACTTACAACAAGTCAAACTCGACTTATTACATATAATCAAATAGAAAATACTCAAGCTTTTAAAAAAACTTATTTAGAAAGCAAAATATAAACTTTCTTTTACATGTCAAACCGATAAACTTATAAACCAACTTATATCATATTATTTATTTTAAATAAAATTATTATTTTAAATAATAAAACAATATATTTTAATTATTATATATCTAATAAGCTTAAACTAACAAACCTATGCTAAAACTTTTTTTTTTTAAATATAAATCAAATCAGACTTATAATTTAAATCTACACAAGTTAATAGACAAGCCAAACATAAAATATTAGTAAGTCAAAATTCAACCTAATCTAAGCCAGTTTACACCCCTACTTATATCACCCATAAGGCCATAACCAAGAGGATAAACTAAATTCAATCCCAAAACAAAATTGAAACGGTGAAACTGAATCCAACAGCGGCAACGCGAGTCTAAACACTAAATGACGACTAGGTTACCAGATTTTGCAACGACTACCATATGCACATATTTATATGTTATATATTCTTACAATAAGTCAACCCTACACGCCTCCTTAACTGGCCCAAAAAAGCAATGGAGGCAAATTCCGCAGAGAGGAATGATCTCCTAGTACGCAGTAGAAATTCTAAGATATCCGCATATATTAACAACGACTACTAGTAAGACCAGTACAATGGCGGAAACTGCAAGAACAGAAGACCACATAGCACGATTGGTGGAAGCCTTTGATGTGTAACGGACCCTTCTCTCCTCCAATAAAAAGTCTTTTAACCCAAAGATGGATTCCGCAGTTGCAACATGTTGCTGAGAAATCTTTCTTGTTTCAGCTGACTGAGGAGATGTCTTCTCCTGTTCATCCACATCATTAGCATCAGCATCAGAGGCATTCTCAACAGCAGCATGGTTTTCTGAAGCTTCCCTCTCCTGCAAAAGAGGAACCCACAAATCTCACAACACATGCAGTAACATGCCCGAGTCAGATACACAAGTAAAATAAACAAACTTCTTACCCCAGCAATGGTGGTTTTTGAATCATGGTCTTCTGGTGTACAACTCCCATCTTTTGCCGTCTCATTGGAATCAAGCTGATGCGCAACAACCAATCGTAATCTTCTTGGTGCATCACCTTGCCCCATCATAGGGTTTTGAACCATATCCGGTTCATTTCGTCCTTGTCGATTCCTTATCCTGATTCCAGTGTCAACCGTATCATAGTTCCTTGATTGCTCGTAATCATTGTACACTTGGCCCATACTAACATCAGTTGACAAAGCCATCTGGGAATTGTTCTGAAATAATCCTACATCGCTCTTCTGTTCAATTGCCTCCTTAGGATAAGTACCATGTAATGATTGTCGAAGCTGCAACACACAATATTACCAACAATAAACGGGTGGCACAAAAAGGGTTAGATGCTGCGATTTGATGTGTATTTAGAGGGCAATTAGCATAAAAACATTTATTAAAAAAAAGGGTTAGAGCTTCCTCTGGGTGTTTCAAAACTAACAAATGTCATTTTGAAGGCAGAAACCTAGATCGACCAAAACATAAAAAGAATTAGAGCTGTTACTCACCCTCATATTGGCCATTCCCACATCGGAGTCAATGCATGATCCATTGTCCTCAACATCAAGCACAGTTGAGTTCGGCTTTAGACAGCTGGACCGCTCATAGGAGCACTCATCCCAATTAACAACCGAATCAAAGTAGTCTAAAATATTAGTCTCATTTGTACCATACTGATGTTGCGGCCCACAACAGCCATCTAATTCATTGTTTGCTTGATAATAAAATTCTGGTGGAATCACGTTGAGTGGGGAGAATAATTTGTCATCCCATTGCCCATTTAGGTCATAAAATATGTCCAAGTTCAATAGCTGATCCTCCTGAAGTAGTAAACATCAAGTATAGTTATTACATTAATGAATCCAATGTCTGCAAATCAATTAAGGGAGAACGAAAACAAGAAAAAGAAAGGAAGAAATAAAATATTAAAACACAGTTAGCCCATTTAACCTCTGCAGCCGGCTGTACAATTTGATTTAGTGCATCATAAGCATCACAGCCGTTGCTATGGCAATCAACTGGGGTTATAACGTTGGATATTGCTTCCTCAGAGTTCTCAGCGATAACTACTAGGTGCTTATCGTCTTCTGTGGCCTGTGAGGAAGACACTGGAACGAGAGTTGGATCAGATTGTATTTCTTCTGGAGAGTTATTGGCAGTTGTAGGAGTTGAAGCAGTCTGCTCCACTTCGTCACAGTTTGAAGCTTCAAGACTCTCATCTTGTTTCTTAAATAATCGACAGAGAACATATGGATTCTGGTTTAAGTCAAATCAACCAAATTGAAAAGTTAGCAACATATCATCATCATCATCATATAATTGCTTAGCTAGCGATAAATTGCAGTAGCTTTATGTTAACTTATATCTATACACCTGTAGGCAGTATTGCATAAGGTTTATGAGGAGTTGGACTAGAGGTAATGGAAATGTGTGTAAGGCTGCATTCAAATTCAACTATAAAAATGAAACACAAGATGACCAAGAACATTTAGAATAACAAAAAAACTGGGTAGAGAATTAATTCAAATAGTTATTAGATACAATAGTCAACATGGCTGATTCAGTCACTAAAAAAAAAAACTTTCCATAGACATTAAAACCTGGAGAAGTATCAAATTAAAAAACAAATATTTTCTGCTTTACCAAATAGTAAAAGTAGGAAAACAGCAGCCCTCCAATTTATTTATTTTAGACAAGAAACAAAACTATAAAATGTCTCGTATGTAAAATTAGCATTCTATCACACTTAAGAAACGTAGGAAGAAGAACAAACTTAAACCATCATTCATCAAACAGGGAAAAAAAAACCATATTAACATTTTATATATTCCTATTACAAATCACAACGATTCAACGTCACAACACCATGAAAACAAAGATCAAAAGCAAATATAAAATAACAAATACAAAAAGGAGATGGGGGAATAAAACCTGTCCAGGATTGGTGCCATCAAGCTCCTTGAGGGTAGGCCTGTACTCATGCATAACCCAATTGGTCCTCTTCCCTTTGGGAGCACGACCAGTGTAGAAAACTAAAGTCTTCTTCATTCCAATCAAGGTGGAACCAGACTTAATCCTACGATCCTTGCCCGTTGCCTTCCAATAACCATGACTCGTTGCTCGGTTCAACCTGTGTCCATTTGGATACTTGCGGTCTTGAGGACAGAAGAAGAACCACTCTGGATCCTTGTTCCTTACCACCGACAAATCTAACACAAACCAAAAACCCCAAATCAAAAAAAATAAAATAAAAATTAGCCTGTCATCCAAAGCAATGTTTGTGATTCTACTCCAGCAATTACATGTCTAATGCATATAAAACTCAGAATTTTCCAAAAAAAAAAAAAAAACTTAAAACAATCTGAGCAAAAATAATTAAGCAAGTTATTAGAAATTCACAACCAAATATTGTAACTTTTTAAAGAAGGGGAAATAAAAATACCAGGCAAATCCCATGGCTCCCATCTGCAAACATCAATTTCGCGAATTACCCAAACATCAGCTCCATTTCCATTGATCTTTTGGCGCAAATAGTAATCCACGAGCTCCTCGTCGGTGGGACGGAATCGAAAACCCAACGGCAACGAATTTAGAGACAACACTGCGATCTCATCCCTACGCGGCGGCGGCGGCGCATAACAATCCACGGCAGCACCCATCACAATGGAATGAACATAGAAAGACAACGAAATAGAAAAATAAAATAGAAAAATAAAAACAAAAGAACACTGTGATGGGAATCAGAGAAGAGGATTCAGAGGATTTTAGCTTCTTCTTTTTTTCTCAACACACACAGGTAAAGGAAAACGCTGAGAAACTGAGAAAAGAGAGAAAGAGAGAGAAGCTAGTGCAGGCTACGACTAACAAGTATTGGCTTGGCACACAGTTTAATTAATTAAAATTTTAATTCCTCGTATATACCATTTTATTAGCCTGTTAGCCTCGTCTTTCGAATAAATCACAATAATGCCACTGTGTCAGACCCGCTTGAATCGAGGGGGTTGGTGGGAAATAGTACCCAGCTGATGTTTGACACGTGTCACCAATCGGAGCCTTTCATTACTTGCTGAGTAAGAAAGCGGGAGTTACCTTCGGAGCGTGTGTGAACATGTACCATAAGCAAAAGGACAATATCTACGGGTAACCACCTCAGCGTTTCTCTCTCTCATCACATGGCTTCTTTTACTTTTTCGCTTATTACAGTGCAGTACATTGTATATTTGTATAGTAGATTTTGTTTTTTATTTTTTATTTTAAGGTATGTATTTATAATCCAACCTTTAAAAGGTAAAGCAATTGATAAGATATTTATGGCTCTCCAAGTTGGAATTTTTGTTTCTTTTAATACATATTCGAGTTGGATTCTCTTAGCACGAAATTAAGTAAAATTAAAACTATAAAAGGTTGTTCTATTAATAATAATTTCATTTTTGGAAATCATTAAATTTGTTAATGTTAAACTTTTTATTAAGATACAATTCCTTTTGACATGCCTGTTGTATCTGTCTACGTCCTAGATAAATTATATGTAGGTTATTAAATGTGTGTTGTTTTAAAAATATAAGTTAAAAATATTTAAATTATAAAGAATATACGTAATTATTTCAAAATAAATTTAACTTATTTAAAATAAATAAAGTCAAAAATACATTGTCATTCCCTAAAAATAAATAAATTAAATCTCTCTAAAAAAATATACTTCAATCAATATATTGGAATGATTAATATAAGGTGTCTTTAATCAACATAAATATGTCAACAACATTTAGAAGTACGAATGCGTGCAGATTAGACTAGATCGGTTTAGAGAAAAAAAAAATGAAAAAAGAGAGAGTCAGGTAATCCATCTAGTTTATTTTGTTATGATACTAGTTTCTTACGTGTGCGTGCGTCCCACGAAGGAAAAAAAATTGATTTGTTTGTCTTGTAAAAATTAATCAATTTTATAAACTATAAATTACTAAATTGATTAGATTGAATTATTTTTTATTTTCTGTTACAATTGCTTATGTAAATCTAATTTTATAAACTATAAATTTAAACTAATTCATAAGTATATGCTAAAAATTAGTTTTAAAAAATTCGTCAAAATAAAAAAATAAGTCTAAACTCTCTCTCTATATATATATATATATGAAAAATTATTTCTAACCACTTCAGATAAGGTTGTTTACAGTTATCCCTTTTAACTAAGTCTGACCAGTAAGACATAAAAATTGTATTTTCTCTCTTTGTCACGTTAGCCGACAATGTCGAGAAAAAAATAGCTTTATTGTTATAACTATATCTTACTAGTTAGACTCAGTTAAAAAGAGATAGCTATAAATAATATTATATAAAGTGGTTTAGAAATAATTTTTCATATATATAAAGAGTGAGAGAGAATTTAGACTTATATTTTTAAAACTAATTTTTAGCATATACTTATGAATTAGTTTAAATTTATAGTTTATAAAATAATGTTATCTAAAGTAATTTTGTAAAAATATTTTTTCTATATAAAGAGAGAAGAAAGCTTGACACGAGATATCGTAAAGAAATTTCTAAATAATCGTGGATAATATAAAAAATTCTAAGGTAACTTTTTTATTTTTATGTTTTCAACTTTTTTAATTTTTGGTAGACATGTTTTCAACTTTTTTAATGACTCTGTTTTGTTATATTTTTGAGAAATTTTTTAATTTAAATAAAATTTTGAACACCTCTAATTTTAAGATCACATATAGTTATTGAAAAAAAATACGATGAAACTATTAGTTTAGTCCTTTAAAAAAAATACCTGATATCAATTTAATTTTCAAAAGCTTTTGACGTCAAATTAGTCTTAAAAAATATAAAGTGATAGTAAAAATGTTTGAAATAATATTACCTAAAAATTAAATTGATGCTATTTTAAATGAATTTAAACCATTTTCGTGTTAATTTGTATTTTTGAAAGATTGATTTAATGTGACAAATATTTGAAATACTTAAATTAATGTAAAATAATTTTTAAGGAATAAAATAGTAATTCACTAAAAAATTAATATTAATATCTTTTAATTAAAATAACATCAAAATAAATTTTCTATAAGTACCACAAAAAGTTAATAATAGTGTTAATAAAGCCTTCGATATATAATTAAATCAGCATTTCAATAATTATAATTTTATATTAATATTAAATTATTTTAAAATATAAATTAATATTATTTATCCTTAGTTAATTAAATGAATAATATTTTTTATCAACAAAAAAATAAATTAATATCACTCATTTTTTAAGAAAATAAAATGAGTGTCTGATCATGATGACATGGCATCTGAGGGAAGACTTATGACCTACAGTATATGACATATGAGAAAAGCATAAGCTTGAGTCACCGAACAGTTACTTATATATAAATATGAAAAAAAGTTCAGTTTAATAATTTAGTATTCCGTAAGACAAGTTTATCTTATGATCTACATTACCATAACAGTTGGTAGATAGCTTTCATCATTTATAATTATTAGTAAAAAGAAATATTAAATACTAATATAATTATGTAGAATTTTTGGAGAATTTTTTACGTAGAAATTTTCTGTCAGATATTTATGTAGAATTCAAATAAAATAATAAACCAAGTTGACACATTAAATATTAATTTTATAACATGTTAAAAGTTAAAATCTGAATACTTGAAAATAACAAATATAAAAATTTAAAATGTCAAAGCATGATTAAAAAGTTGAGAATCTTTGTATAATGAACTATAATACAGGATTAGTATATACAATAGTTCATGTTGTTTTCCTTTTTATTTAATCAGCGATAAGGTTTAACATTAAGTTGCTTTAAAATATGTTAAACGAAGGAATTTATAATATTTTTTCTGGAATAAAAGGAATATACTCTTGCTTGCTTTTGGGCTAGTTTTGAAATTACATTCGTTGTATAGAGGTTGGTGACTTACACATGCTTGATTTTTACTTATTTTTTAAGTACAATTTGCTATTTTGCTTAGTGACTCATCAACCGCTGAAGCGTACATAAGTAGAGGTGGTAAAATAGGTCGGTCTGTCCTAACCCGACCCATCCCGTTTTGTGGTAGGTTGATGGGTTAATCTGTCTAAAAAATTTAAAATAAATTATATTTTATTAATTTTATGACCCGACCCATCCCGTTTTGTGGTGGGTTGATGGGTCAATCTGCCTAAAAAATTTAAAATAAATTATATTTTATTAATTTTATAATATTTCTTATTTTCATTTCACAATTCCTTTAGTTTTTTTTTCTAATCTCAAACCTAAATGTATACTAATATTCAGTTAAATATTTTTTAGGAATTTATTTTTGTCTCAATATATGGATAACTTTTGTAATAAATAAAATTTTTATTTTTTATTTTTTCTAGGGGAGTAAAATAAAAAATTGACCCGCGGGCCAACCTGTCCCGACCCACCGCCAACCCGTTTTGACCCACAATTAAGCGGGATGGGTTACGGTGGGTTGATGGGTTGAAAAGTATAATCCAACCCGCCCCATTTTGGTGGGTTGACGGATTGACCCGTCGGGTTCAACTCAAATTGCCACCTTTATACAGAAGTTAGGGTATTTATCAATTGATCCAAAATTTAATTGCTGTAATTGAACCGAAAAATCAATAATCGAATTAATCAAAAAAAAAATCAAAAAAAAAATCATATATTTTGATTGGATTGGATCAATTTCGGTTTGGTTGGTGAAACTCGATCCAATCTAATTTGATAAAATATATTATGTATTTATTATTTGGGAAAAATGTTTGTCCTTTAAAGGATATAACTTTAGGTCATTTTATATCTTAGCCGTTGATTTCCGTCAATCAACGGTTAAGATTTATTGGGTTAAATTTATTAACTAATTATTAATTCGCAATAAAATCCAATAAATCGTAACTGCTGATTGATGGGAATCAACGGTTACGATCTAAAATGACACAAAATTATATCCTTTAAAAGAACAAACGTTTTTTTCCCTTATTATTTTTAAAAGATAGTGACTTGAAATCTTATTATTTTGTAAACTTGGAATCTTAGATGTTATTGATAGCAAACTAGCTTGTTTTTATTTTTTAATAGGGTTTGTTTTTTCTCAAGTTACTTCAGATAACTTTATCTAATGTTCACCAAAACGACGTCGTTTTGGGATGGAAATCATTATGTTTTTATAATTTTAATTTATTTCAGGATTATAATAGTCTTTATCATTCTAATTTTTTAATTTTTCATCCCCAAAACGATGTCATTTCGATGAACATTAGACAAAGTTATCTAAAGTAACATTATATACTTTTTCCCTTTTTGTTATCTATTAAACTATTTCAACTCATCATGAGTTTTAAGACTTGTTTTAGTTTTAAGACTTGAATTTTCCAATTATTTATGATTTTGAATAAATTTATTTGATATAACTAGTGGTATGTATGGCTGAAGATTTAGGTTTTTTGAAAAACCAAAAAAATGATCCAATCCAGACCGAATAAAATTTGATTAGATTGGATTGGATTTAAATAAAATACAAACTGAATGGATAATTAAATAATCAAATCAAAGGAATTGGATCGAATAATTTTTACGACAAAACTGATCAAATTCAGACCACGAACACCCTAGCATGAGCTTATCTTTGGTAAGTAAAAAGACAATTTAATTTAGTAAATATTATAATATTGAATGAAAAAATGAAAAATGATTTTTTTATTAGACTAAATCGAAATTTTGGTCAAAACTTAAATCTATGGGTTTATCATTTATCATTTAACATGACCACAAAAATTTTCTTACACACACAACATTTTGTGGGGCCCGCAGCAAAAATAAAAAAAAAAATCGGCACGCAAAACGAATCTCTATAACATAACACAATCACTTTTCCTACAACATAACTCTTATAAAACCCTAAATCTATATAGATTTAACGTTTCTCATGTTATAAGAGTTAAATTTATCTTCTACACTCACATAAAAATATACGTGCTCGTACTTTTTTCTCTCTCTTTTTCTCACATGGGCATCACACACTTTTATGCATAGTTGTAAAACCCGGCGAACCGGTCATCGGACTGGTTCGGGTTAAGCATTGGAACGGTCACGCATCGACCCAGTCAAACCTGGATAAAATCGGCCAAACCCGGTGACCCAGTGACCCGGTCAGGTCATATATTTAAAATAAAAACAAAAAAAACCAAAATTGTTTCATCTTGTCAAAAAAAATGTAGAGCTCGTTTTAAAATATTTTGTAATTTCATTTGCTAGTATACTCTTCTACAATGACCTCAAATTTTAGCTTCTAATACTGAAGCAATTTATAGAATAATAAATTAAGAGAATGTGATATATGTCATTTTAATGTAGTTAAATTTGAAAAATATGAGTTCAATGTCATTGAGAGGTATGTTTATGAGGATTCTGAGTTGCAATTTAAATTTACATAGTAAGAGCATTCATTCATTTTTATTTATTTATGCTTCTTGTTTTTTAGTTTATTTAATGAACATTGTTTAATTCATTTGAGATATGGATAATATAAATGAATTTATATGTTCACATTTTTATATATCTATATATATCCGGGTCAACCAGTCCGACCAGTGACCCAGTAACCCAGTACTCCGACCGGGTCGATGCCCAGGTCGAGTTTAATAACACTATTTTATGTGTGTATAAGAGATAAATTTATCTCATACAATGTGAGGAACATGAAAATACACACACATATATATATATATATATGAGACTAATATTTGTTTTTTTAAATAATATAGAATTATTGTATTATATGTTAAGAGAAACAGAAATCATGGTGGAGAAAGTGAGAATTTTTTTAATTTAAATATTAAATAAAAATATTAATTTTAACTAAAATGACTATTATTTGAAAGGACAACATTTTTCCATATATATATATATATATATATATATATATATATATATATATACAGAAATATATTTATGCAGTTAATGCAGATAAATTATCTGCATTTACTTCCAAAACGATGTCATTTTGGGATTGAAAGATTAAAAAATTATAATTATAAAGACTATAATAATTCTTAAATAAATTAAAATTACAAAAATACTATGATTTCTTCCTCAAAACAACATCGTATTGGACTTACTGCAGATAACTTATCTGCAGTTAGTGTTGGCAAAAACGAGCCAACCCATCAGGTTGACTCGTAACCCGCCAAAAATGAGCCGGTTGGGTTGGCCAAAACGAGCTGCCAACCCGAGCCAACTCGGCTCGTTTCAATCCGTGAAAAAACGAGCCAACCCGCGAGTCAAACGAGCCAACCCGCGAGTCAAACGAGCCAGCTCGCAGGTTGAGTTTTTTTTTTTTAATAAAAAAACACAAAATTTAATATACAAAAATGGACAAAACCCACACATGTTGTCATCATTTTTCTTCCTTCTCTAAACCTAAGTCCCTAATCTTCTCACATCCCTGCCATTTTTTTATTGTTAGGCTGTGCTGGCTCTGTTTGGTTCAAATATCTTACTCACTTGGTAGCAAGTGGTTCTGATTGTTTCTTGATATTGATGCAAATTTGTTGTGAAGAAAATTCAAAACTAAAATATTTTTCTTTTATTTCTCATTTTGTAACTTCTTGTTTAAGTTAATGGAAGCCACACAGCTGGTGCATTAATACTATATGGTCATTTAAATAGGCTGAAAACGAGCCAACCCGCGAGCAATTTTCGAGCCAACTCGCGAGCTATTTTTTCAAGCCAACCCACGAGCCATATTTTTGAGCCAACCCGCGAGCCAACCCTAACCCGACTCGGGTTGGGTTGGGTTTTCTGGCTCGTTTTTTTTTCTGAGCCAACCCTAATCCGACTCGTTTTTTTTCAGGTTGAATGCAGGTTGGGTTGGGTCGGGCCGGGTTGGCCCGTTTTGCCAACCTATCTACAGTAATTGCAGAAAAAGTGAACCCATATATATAGATATAGGGAAAAATATTTCTCCGGCAACTTGAGATAAGTTTATCTCCGGCATCATTAAAACAACGTCGTTTTGTTTATTTATTTCCTTATATTATTTGATTCACCTTTAAATGGTTATGATTTTCTTTTTCTCTCTCTTCCTTCATTACCATTGATCCATCTTTGTACGGTTATGATTTATTAGCCGGAGATAAAATTATCTCTGTCAGTTTGAGAAGTGATAAGCCCATATATATATGAAAAAAAAATTTGTTTATGGTGTAGAATTATTTTTTGTAACAGTAACATAAAAATAAAAGTAAGTGAATCTCGTTATCATGAAAAGAGAGAAAAAAATTAATGGAAACCCATCCATTTTTATATTAATATAGCAAAAAAAAATTTTATGCAACGAAAGCAAAAATATTAATATCATATATATATATATATATATTCATATATTTTATGTTCTCTTATAATTAAATTTATTTTCGCAGTGTTTATAAAAAAAAAGAAGGGTTTGTTTTTTCTGCAGTTACTGCAGATAAGTTATCTGCAGTAAGTCCAATATGACGTCGTTTTGGGACGGAAATCATGGTGTTTTTGTAATTTTAATTTATTTCAGGGTTATAATAGTCTTTATATTTATAATTTTTTAAGATTTCAATACCAAAACGACGTCGTTTTGGGAATAAATGCAGATAAGTTATCTGCATTAACTGCAGAAACATTTTTCCTAAAAAAGAAATTTATTGTCGCAGTGATTACAAAATAGATTTTTCGTGTATCAGATTTTTCACTAACTTATTTTTTTATTTATTATTTCTATCAAAAATATATTTCTTTTATGAATTTAATATCTCTTATAGAAAATAATTTATATAAAAAAAAAATTATTGTCGCATTGATTACAAAATAGATTTTTCGGGTATCAGATTTTTTACTATCTTATTTTTTTATTTATTATTTCTATCAAAAATATATTTCTTTTATGAATTTAATATCTCTTATAGAAAATAATTTTATCTCCTACACCTATATATAAAAATTTATGAGATTTATATTTTCTCTCTGCGTGTAAAGAATAATTTTATCAATATATCAAACACTTTCTTTTATTTGTCATTTCTTTGAAAAATCTTCATATTGGAAAAATAGATTGATGGGCTGAGTACGCCCATTATCCTCCTTGCTCTGTGTCAGTGGGCTTTTATCTACGCCTGAATTTGCAGCGTACTCGGGAAAATATCTATGGTACTGCTGTTGTACCCTTCACGCAGTGCATTTATTCAATAAAAATGAGAAAAGACTGTCATGCTTGTATGGAAAGGAGAGAAAAATATTTTTTTATTCAAATGTCACTTATTAAATGACAGATGTACCTACTGAATATGTACAAAAGATAATCTCATACTGGGGCTTCACGCTTTTCTCATCAATTCAAAATTCAGTCGCAGATCAAAGCCCACTGATATGAAGCAAAGAGGATAATGGGCGTACTCAGCTCATCAATCTATTTTTTCAATATGAAGATTTTTCGAAGAAATGACAAATAAAAGAAAGAGTTTAATATATTTATAAAATTATTTTTTACACACACAAAGAATATAAATCTCGTATATTTTTATATATATGTGTAGGAGATAAAATTATTTTTTATGAAAGATAATAAATTCATAAAAGAGGTCATAAAAAATTTAATTATAAGAGATTAATATATATATATATATATATATTATTAATATTTTTGCTTTTGTTGTATAAAAAGTTTTTTTTTATATCCCATTAATTTCTTTTTCTTTTCGTTATAACGAGATTCACTTATTTTATTTTTATGTTAGTTTTACAAAAAAAAATTTCTACACCTTAGTACGCTGCAAATTTTCCATTATCCTTTTCTCAAAAACCCTTTGTGGGAAGAGCTCAGCTGAAGGAGTGAAATTTCAACAGAGGGCTGACCAATATCTCCTCACTGTAAGTCCAAGTTCTCTCTATCTTTCTTCCGATGTTTATGCCGCAGGATTCAATGATTCTATTGTGTTTTTTTTTATTTTATAGAATTTACTTTCCTCGTAGTTAAAAATTTATATCTTTTCTGTTGGTTTCAATTATGTTCAACTATGGCTGTACCAAGTGGGTAATACTGTCTTGTTTCTGCAGATTCAATGGTACTTGACCCTTGAAAATATGAAAGTAATAACCTTTGCTGGTGGCATAACAAAACCCAGTTTTTTGGTTGCCCAAACAGAAATGCCTATTCTAACATTTGGTCATTCTAAGTTGAGTGCTACCCTCGCTCTTCGTTTGCCATGTAAATGTGTTAGGAGGATGGGGTTGATTACAAAGCTTCAGTATTCTGTTACTGATAGGACATTGACCTCTAGTTCCGTGGATTCGCTGGAGTCTAAATCGGACTCCGGTCGATTGAATAGGAAGCGGGGAGGCTCTTCATCGTTATATATTCGTCCTAGTTTATCAGAAATGAAGAAAGATAGAGTGGCAATGCGTGAAAAGGTTTATGATTTCTTGCGAGGAATTGGCATTGTTCCTGATGAGCTTGATGGTCTTGAACTTCCTGTGACAGTTGAGGTTATGAGAGAGCGCATAGATTTTCTTCACAGTTTGGGGCTTACAATTGAAGACATTAACAACTATCCACTTGTTCTTGGCTGCAGCGTCAAGAAGAATATGATTCCGGTGCTTGATTACCTTGGTAAATTGGGAGTCAGGAAATCCACCTTCACTCAGTTCTTGCAGAGATACCCACAAGTGCTTCATGCTAGTGTGGTTGTAGATCTTGAACCGGTGGTCAATTATCTTAAGGGGATGGATATCAAGCCCAATGATATTCCTCGTGTTCTTGAGAGGTACCCTGAAGTGCTGGGATTCAAACTTGAGGGAACCATGAGCACATCAGTTGCTTATTTGGTTGGAATTGGTGTTGGAAGAAGAGAAATTGGAGGGGTCTTAACTAGATATCCAGAGATTTTGGGGATGCGTGTTGCTAGAATCATCAAGCCTTTTGTGGATTACCTGGAAAACTTGGGAATTCCAAGGTTAGCCACTGCTAGACTGATAGAGAAACGACCTTATATTCTTGGATTTGGGTTGGAGGAGAAGGTGAAGCCAAATGTCAAATACCTTGAAGAGTTTAATGTTAGGCGAATATCACTTCCCTCCATAATTGCTCAGTATCCAGACATAATTGGAGCTGACTTAAAGCCAAAGCTTATCAACCGGAGAAGTTTACTCAATTCTGTACTTGATTTGAATCATGAAGATTTTGGCCGAATTGTTGAGAAAATGCCACAGGTAGTTAGCCTCAGTAATGAACCTATGCTGAAACATATTGATTTTCTTAAGGATTGTGGGTTTTCCTTGCAGCAAATGAGGAAGATGATTGTTGGATGCCCCCAACTACTTGCTCTAAACATTGACATCATGAAACTTAGCTTTGATTTCTTCCAAATGGAGATTGAAAGGCCTTTGGAAGACTTGGTTTCTTTCCCATCATTTTTCACTTATGGTCTGGAGTCAACTGTAAAACCTAGGCATAAGGTGGTTGTTGAGAAAGGATTAAAGTGTTCCCTGGCATGGATGCTTAATTGTTCTAATGAGAAATTTGAGCAACGAATGGAATATGACACTATTGACATGGAAGAGATGGAAATGGAACCTTCATTTGACATGAATTCACTGATGCAACCAAGGAGTGATGAATCAGATTCTGATTATGAAGACAATGATGATGATAATGATTAGAATGAGTATGTTACTTCAATAACTAGCCTACTTGGGGAGAATTTTGATCTTCTCTTGGATGATTTTCATGCTGAATGTTTCGATGCTGTACCATTGGAAAGGTAAATTATTACGTGAGTACATGTGAAGCATTTGGAAGTGTTTGTATCCTAATTCTTATGCTTGTTTATGTGATATGGTATTGTGTCTAGTTTTCTAATGTTTTAGATTCCATCTCTTGTATGCTTCTATTCGCTCTCATACAAGTAGATCTACTGATCTCCTTATCATCTATAATATTTGAAGTACTGAAATTCTGTGTAATTGTGAATGTGACATTAGTTGACTCAATGAATAAGCTTTGCAATATCAGAGTGATTAGGTTCTTTTTAGTAATTACATGTTTGGATTAGCTTAATTTATTATTATAATTGTTATTGTTGTTGTTAATTGTTATTTTTATAAAAACATTCTCAGCTAAAAGCTCTTATGCAGCATTTTGATTATAAGGTTTTTTAAATGCAAAATAAGTTAATCCAAACACAACCATTCCATTTTACTCCCTCTTTCTCCTCAAACTTCCATTCACCGTTATTTGTATATTCTTTATTCTCTTTGTAATATGTACATGTTTACATTTTAAAAACTTTCCAGAAAAGGATGAAGAACATTTCTATGTATTTGGCATTTAATAGAGCCTAAAATGAATGGGATCAATCTCAGTTTAATATGTAGTCCATGTATGTCAAACTGGGATGGAAGAATGAGAAGTGGCATCAGCCAAGTTCATTGTTTGTGGTCATGCACAAGTATGTTTTGTTGACTTTAGGCATACATTTTACACAATATCCTTTGTGTTACTATGCATTGTTCATGATGTAAACTTTAAAACTTGTTGATGTTTACCTTTGACAATCTTATTTTGTTTTAATTTTGTGAATGTTATAATGGAATAAGTGCGATTGTATTGATTTCTTTTTTTGCTAATGCAGTTATTTAGCTAACAATCATCCCATTGTCCTACTATCTGGTTACACATTTACTCGTTTTTCTTTTATGCTTGAATATTAATATGCATCACATTTCTTTTCTGGCCTCCAGCAATCTCTGTTATAACAAGGACCACGGTGACATGTTCAGCTCCTGGAGACCAGCTTAGGCATATATTTGAAAAGTGAAGGGTACCTATCATGAGTTCTATCCCTATCTCCTGGTGGTATGTTCTTAGTTTGTTATTTTTCGGTTGAAAGAAAAGGCCCTTCGTAGAGGTTAGCATTATCTTAATTTTCTCTACTGTGCTTGTGTACTTTTATATAATATATCTTTTACTTGCTTTTCCTTGCTATTACAAATAAGTGAACCTGGAATCCATCTTGAATTTGGTTGGTAAAAGGAATGTCCATTTAATTCCATTTATATTTTGCAATTTGCATACTATGCTGCCACGGTCTGCTGCTATTATGAGCATGAGAGCATCTCACTTCACGTGCTGGCCTGAAAAGCGAAGCCAGGAAAAAAAAAAAGGAAAGTAGGAAAGGTACTTACATAAAAAGTGAGGAAGTTAAAGATAAAGTTAAAGCTAAAGCTATACTACCATATTGCATTACTAAATTATTGACATTTAGTCTAAACGTCAAAAACTACAATTCCAACCAACCCGAATGACTCTTTTGCTTTACAATTGGTTCACCTTAGCCGTCAGTAGCCTCAAACTGATATAGTAATACTTTGTACACAATACTTGGGGTCACAACTGACCACAACAACACAAGTATTGGAGTTGGAGATAGATTTGCCTTGTTGTATCTAAGATTTCGGGGGACACTTTCTCGCACACATCCACATTTCACATCACTTCTCACTAACCAAATATCAAACTTATATAACTAATAAATTACTTATAATTAACCACGGGATTAGTGGCAGGAATTTTGATTTAGTATACCATAAATAGTTTTAGTTAATGGTATGTAAATTATTAGTTAAATGAGTTTGATAATTGGTTAATTAATGTGATTGTGAGGTGATGCATATGTAAGTGTACCTACCTACACTTAATTATGTAATCTACCAATGATAAACAGCTTAAAATTCTAGTGTTTGATGTTTAGAAAGGAATTTGTGTTTTGGACGTATTTCTTATTGCAAATCTGAGACTTTGGAAATAAACCATATAGACCCACTTAGAAAAGAGATAAAGGTGTTTCCCTTGCCTTTACGGATTAACAAATCACATTTGATGCTGGTGCAAATGGCATTCTTTGCGGCATTTGTCGTATATGGCCGCAGTATAATGGTAGATAATTACAAGATGCAATAGTAATTTGATGTTGACAATCTATGTGATCAATCAGAAAATTGCTGTATCAAAAGTGAGCTTGAGGATTCAAGTTACAAACACATTATGAGATTTGAATGCTTTCATTTTCTTTGATAACATTACACTATCATGATATGAGAGAAACTCATAATTTGCTTGCGTGCATCATTGCTGGGCTCTGAAAAAAATATTATGTAATCATCGCATGGGATGGCAGTGTTCTTGCCATTAGAATATTAGAAGAAATGGATTATTCCCTGTGTAAGGAGGGAAACAATTTACAATAAGATTATATATTGTTTATCGATGAGTTACCTTAAAATTATATTCAAATTCTAGCTTTGCAATTAGCCAAATCTCCACTTACTAGGATTAATCTCCATTAAGGCAACACCAAAGGACATTTATGCTTATTTAAGTACTTTTACTTTTTCAAATCCTGTGCAATTTATGAGGAAGAAAACCGTGGGTTAAAATTCCTTTCTTTTTGTTTTTGGGTACATACGTCGGTTAAAATTCTTGTCCACACTACCTTTAGTAAAAAATGTTAAATGGTACAAAGCAAATCCAACTTTATAATACGCGCTTTAATAAAGGTTAAAAGCATGGCTTTGTGGATTGACACAAGCTGAAGCAAAATAGCACAATAATTGCTGCAAGATTTTTTACTTTCCTTGATGCAAGCACCTCCGCTGATAAGAAGAATTGTGAGAAATACATTCGAAGAACAAGAGATCAAAAGATAACGGAAAATAAAGAAAAAAATACGTATGATTTGTTTGTTCCTGAAAATATTTTATCCACCAGAAGGGAGTCAAAGAAGTGATACAATGAAAACGGGGGATTCTTTTGTCAATTTTATTTTTATTTAATTTTCTCATAAATAATTATGGAAATATTACATTGTTTTGTTTTGCTTCTTGTTTTCAAAATTTTGTGAAAAATTTATGAACACGTTTTCACAATTTCCTTCATAGAAATTCAAAAACAAAAAGTAAAATGAAAACAACGTGAGAAAGTATAGGCCTATTTGGTTTGAATAGAGGAATTTTTGTTTTCTATTTTCTGCTTTTATAAATAATTGTAAATATATATCACCTTATTTTCATTTTATTTCCTATTTTTAACGATCTCTAAATAAAACGGTGAAAACAACAATTGTTATTCGTATACAAATTTTTGAAAACAGGAATCAAAATGAAAATAATGCAACACTATTTAACTATTAGTCAAGATAGAAAATATTTTTGCTTACCAAAAAAAGAAAAGAAAATATTTTCTACAAAAAAAAGTGCCTGATGTGTTTTAAGTTTTAATTTTTAGCTAATAAATTTTTATTAGTAATTATAAAGTTTTTTTATTATATTCTTGATATTAAACTTTTGTTAAATAAATTTGAAGACAAGAAACGTAGTGACAGTTTGATTTTAGTTTTAACTATTTTCTTCACAAAATTTTAAAAATAAGATACTAAATGAAAATAAGGTATTATTTTTATAATTATTAATAAAAATATATTATTTTATATATAATAAGATGCTTATTATTTGACATTGTTCATGCATTATATTGGATGTTTATATATTTACAACACCAGCTAACAAATTTAGATTGTCCAACATCGAGTTTTTTGAAAATTCGAATAAATCAAGCTACAAAATATTACAAGTATAGATGCAATCTGTGTAATTTAATGATTCTTGTATATATATCTATATCATTATTTTCAAAAGCATTTTAATTTATTTTAGTTGATCAATTATTAGCTTTGCTTTGACTGTTTATGTAATTCTTTTGTTTCGGTTGACACGGTTCTATCTCTTGAGGAACTCTAAAGTTGACTGTGCTTTGTTCAACTTTAAATAGTTACAACTCTATCTAGATAGAAACATGTGACAAGATACAATTTGTAACATATTTTTGTTTCTTTTGCTTTTCTGATATATCAAAATCTGATTTGTTATCTTCATTCTCCACTATCAATACTGTCAAGGATAGCTTGAATGATGGCCTAGCTGAAGTTCTCCTCATCCTCCTTGAAAGTATTGATCAATTTAAACGCATCCATAGATAAATTATTTCTTAACAGCATTTAAAAAAGAAAAAATTGAAGCATGGTGAAATAGTATTCAATAGCTTCTTTCATATTTTTTAATTTTTTTTTTTCATATTTATGCTAGAAGGTTTTTTTTTTTTTTTTTTTTTTTTAACTTGTTCTTTCTTATTTGTCTTATGAGAATACTTATGACATTTTTAGAAAACAGACCCTACAACTTGTGCAAGTTCAGACATGTTTGCTAAGTGCTGTCATGCTTCGTTTCTTTGAGCCATTTTAGATGCAAATTTAAAATAAAAAAAACAAATAAAAAAAACAGAATTGATTCAAAATGTGTACACTATTCAAACTTTTTGAAGCTAAAGTGAGAGATTTGTATATTAAATAGTAAATTTCTCATGTAAGTTTCATGTATCTCTATAGTGGTAACTTTGTTATTAAGTGTCATGTAAGTTTCATTTAAATATTTATTGTATATTAAATAATAACAATAATATGAATAACAACAATAATAATAATAACAATAATAAAAACAATAACAATAACAATAATAATAACAACAATTTGTATGAACTCACCTCTATTTCAAGAAGCTCTACATGGTGCATCTAACCGAGCTACAAAACGATACTACAAAACGATAGATGCTTAAGACCCCTATGCAACAACTATACAGACCAATCCTTCTTTCTTTCCTTGCAATCTTTTCTTTCAACCAGCAAAGATAAATGGGGAAAACAGAGTGATGATTGTTACTACTTCAAATGTCATCAGTAATGCAGGGTATGTGAGAGAATACTAGAATGGTTTAGCTTCAAAATGCCCCTTGAGCTTTCTTGTGCTATGCCTTGTCATGTGTTATTATTTAACACTAGTCTTAATACTGAAAACCTAAGCTAAGAGTGCTCCCAATCATTGTCAAGAAATCATTTGGGAGCATGACATTCTTACAGGTGAGAAAACTACAGTGAGTCTTGCATGATCAGAAAGGGAGTAGTCTTCAGGCCATCTACCTTTCTCCACCTCTGGAGGGAACAGAACTGCATTTTTTACACTAAAACCAATTGTTTGCTCCTCCTCACTATTATTTGCCTCGTTAGCCTGCTTCACATTTATGTTCTCATCTCTCTGATCTGATCCAGTTGGATTCCAGATTTGTTGCTGAAACCGCATAATATCATGACCATGATTTAGCCCATAAAGTTTTAGACGAAGATCCAAATGGTTTAATCAGTCTAAGTATGATTATATACTGAGACAGTGCTATGGTAGGACATAATACTAATGTTTATCCATATTATGCACAGGAACATGTTATGACCCATATGCCAGAAATGGTTTATCTGAATTGCACATATGACAGAACTCCATAGTTCAAATGAATTTTTGTCTAATGGCATGGAATCAATAATACTTATTATAAGATAGACTATTCCAAGAAAAATTGCTGTCATTGATGCATTACTACATGTCCTATGGAGAAAAAGCATTTAGATTTTAAGGTTACACTCTCAACTTATCCTAAATTTATAGTCATTGGTTGCATAAGTCTAAATTAGTCAAAGACTTCAGAGGCTTCTCATAAGAAATTTAAATAACAGCTAATTTTATCTGAACTACTTTACCAGAAATTCTTTATAATCAAGAACACCATTTCCATCTATATCTGCTTGAATCCACAAATCCTTTGTCTCTTCAACACTTAACCCATGGCAATGACCAATTAAATTAAGCTGCACATAATGGAAAAACCTTTATTAACAAGAGGGCTTCTCAGACAAGTGCACAGACTAACTGAAACTTTGAAGTTCACATTCAGTCATCTAATAGTTAATACTACGCCATACCTGTTGAAGTGCTTCACAGAAACCAGAATAGGTAATACAATCTTCGTCTCCAGCCTTTAAAAAAGCAAATGCATCACTTTCTGTCAGTGAAGCTCTTCGCAATAGATACTGAAAATGGAGAAATTTATCGTCAGTGACAGAATTCTGTTCCACAACAACAGTGGAATCCACAAATACAATTAATGGTATGGTGCTAGTTTTGAACGGGAAATAATGTTAAATATTTAAAAGTTCTTGCAAAGATGGTTAAAGATTACCTTGAACATGCCAAATACTGCTTCACTCCAACTTGCTTTTAGTAGTTTACCATATTTGTCAGGATTTAGAAGCCATATAAAATCAACACCACATATATTTCCCCGATGATTACGGTGGCTAACCCACTGCACTGACTCAACATAAAACAAATATGAGTGATGAGCATATTATCTAGATGAAAATTTCTGAAAGCAGTGCTAGTCATGTTACCTTGTGAGCATCTGCATCAGTGTACTTATGTGCAGTATCATATGATGATACAAACCCCTGAGACCTCAGGAACTTGTAAACATGTCCCCGTTTGCTTCCATTCCAGTCACTGGAAAATAAAAAATTATGTACAAATCATTAATTGTGATTCAAGTGTCTTAAAAATAAAAGAATGTAAATGGAACTCTATTTGAAGTTTACCCGCAAAGCATAATTGGCATAGGCTTAAGTTGGTGCTCTTTCTGATAAGATTCCACATATTGAAGTATCTTGTAGACCTGTAGAAAAAGAAAATTTTAATGTATGTCTGAGTGAGCTACCAAAACTAAATGCTTACATACCTGATGCAGTCGTACAAGGCAAAGACTCGAATCATGAGGAAAAAGTAGGTGAGTGTTGACAATAAGAATTTCCTGCCTAATATCACTGTTTTGGCATTGTGAAAATGGAAAAGCTAACTCAACATGTAACAATTGAGCTACTCGATCACCACAATCATTGAAGTGCAACTCCTTATAATTAAGGACTGTAAAATATTCCTTTTGCACCGCTATCAGAAGACCTGAAGATTCCAAATAAAACTTCATATGAGCATTTGTGCATAAAAATTGAGCTGCTAACAAAACCATGCATATGGAAAATAAAAGTATGAGAGCCTGATTAGCATTTAAGCTGTCTGAAAGAGTTTCATTAGTTAGCAAATAAAAAATAGAACATGTTTTTCATCAATATAAACAAATCTTAGAGATGTCTGATCCCTTCTTCAACATTTCTGAACCTATCACTCAGGTAGTGTTTCCATTATCCACTTCAATAGGCCAGTCTATCGGATTGACACTTCAATGTCCCATGGAAAAAATGGTAACCCATAAAAGTTGTATAACTGGCGCGAGTATAATTTCCATGGACATTTTCTTTTCATTCTTGTTTTTTTTAATGGACAATGGAAAAGACCAAATCTCTTGAAATCATAAGCTTTTATGTGAAGGCTCATGAATAACTTTACTACATCTATAAGGTACGGTTATCAATAATAAAGATGATCAGCTTGAAACACCCAAGAAAATAAGAATCCAAAAGGGTAATTTCTAACTGAGGGAGAATCTTGCATACCATCACCACGGTTGTTAGTCCGTCCAAGCTTGAAAATAATATATCCAGCATCACCAAGTCTCTTCTCATACAAATTAACAAGCTCTTCATTTCCAACCCAAAATTCCTTTACAAATCCAACATATCAGCGCCATCACACATCAAAAACAGATTTCATCAGAAGAACAGAAAAATCAAGTTTTCATGGGAAGTTGGAAAGCACAACACTTGTGTATTCAATAAAACATGTTAGTATGCTACTATTAGCATTTTGCCCATTCATTGAAACTCAGCCCAAACAAAAAGGCCATGAACATGCAAACCTGAAGACAGATAATGGAAGATCTCTCATATAACAACCAATCCAATATCCTGTGATTCCTGGCCAACCAATACACTCTGTGGTCGCTTTCACGGCAACTCAGGTCCTGCTTCCACCCCACCAAATCAGAAATCAGAAAAAAAGAAAAGAAAAGAAAAAGCATCCAAATTTACACTACCCCATTTAAGGAAATGACCAATGCAAAATATGGAAACTCATAATGCAAAAGAAAAAGAAGAACCTCATGGTTGACGCGCTTATATATGGGAGCAAGAATGTTAAAAGTGGTGCAAGCAATACAAGGTTGTTGTTGGTTTTCCTGTATTGAAGTGGCAATTGCATAACTTGCAGTCCTTGAAATTCTTCCCATGTTCTTAGAACTGCTCCTATCTTTTCTCAAATATCAGTATATATGTCCAAATCTACCAATGCTACTCTATATGCATAATATAACATTTATTTACACAATCTCTCGCATAACCCCACCATTTACCAACTTGAATGAGCTTGGAAGCTATAAACACGAGCCACTGACAGAAAGTGTCTCCTTTTTTCTTTTATATATGAGGGTCCACAAACCAATTTTAACTTTTTTTTTTTTCTCGAGAAGGTAACCAAAATTCAACATGTTTCTAATATCTATATGATTTTGAAACGAGAAAAAGAGAATCGGATAGGAAGCAATGTAGGATGAATATGCTTAGTCACAGTTGAGAGTGATACATCAATATCAATTAAGCCTAAATTTTTTATTTGAAGTGACTTTTAAGGTTTCTAATACCTTATAGTCTAAAGTTAAAATAAGTTAAAAATTTTGTTATCTTCTCAAGTTATTATTTTATTCAACTAGTGAAAAGTAACTTTTACTTCAGATTTTAATATCTTCATTTTTTCACTTAATCAAGTCATATAAATTAAGTGTGTTTCATAAGGTGGGGAAAACATGATTAAAACATTATTTACTTATCCGTGAATCTCATTTTATATTCTCTCACATATACAAGCATCTTATAACCTACATCAAATGAATAAGATTTTGCACACTATCAAAAGTAGTGTCGACTATTCTTGATAAAATCGTACGTATACAATATTAGCACCAAAACTTGTATATATTTAAATGTCCAGAAAAACATTATTTTACAATAATTTCATCAAGTCAAAAAATAATAACGACAAGTAGTGGGAATAGAATAAATTCTCTTTGGTATCTTTTAGGAGCGAGCAGTGTGGTGGGAACCGGCCCACCGAAGGAGTTTTTATCTTTAGGCCGAAAGTTATAGAAAGATGAGAAAAATACGGGACACCCAATCAATGTCTGTTTTCTGAAGCCAACAAATGGATTGCTATCATTATGGATTCGGCGGTGCCTTATTTTTCTATGGGTTCGTTTTTTGTCATGTCATACGACAAGATTATTTTCTTGCACACACAAATTAAGTGTAAGTCTCACGCTTAAAAAAAAAAGTCAAACCAAAATCAGGATACGACACCGTATCTTCAAAATACGTTGCCGGATCCTTGTTGCAGGAATGACAGCAGGAATAAACAGTGTCATTCCTACAACATAATTCTTATATTTCCCTTTTTCTATTTAATACAAATTATAACTGAATGACTAAGTTAGAAATTATGTTCAAAAGGTAAGAATTTATACAGGAGGCTCCAGTTCAACGTAGAGTCACGCGAAAAGTAAAAAATTACATGTCAAACTCTTATCTTCTTATACTACTTTTCTATTATCCTGCATTTTTAAGTCCTTTACGAAATTAAAACTTCGTTGAAGGGTAGCTAACATATAAGATAGGAAGAGAATATAACATTTTTTTTTAATATAAACTCATTGAATGAAGGGGAATGTAATCGAGGGAAGTTGTGAAGGAATAATTGGATTGGCTAGAGCTATTGTGGTTTGGGATATTAACGAATCATCACATTTTATAAATTTAAAAAAATGTATATCTCTTATAATTTAGGCACGCCTGATATTAACTTTCCTTGCTCTTTAGTAGTGTTTGGTTGAAGGTTTATTTTGAGATTGATGAAAAAGTGTAAGTGGATATTGGAAAATACCACGTTTGGTTCAGGTTTTTTCAAAAAATACCAGGTAAATAGGATAGATGGGAAAATGACTTTTGTGTTGATTTTTGGATAAAATTTACTGCTACAGAATACCACTTGAGATGTGGTATTTTGAGATAACTGAGGAAGTGAAAAAACAGGTGCAAAGTTTCTCCTGAACATAGATTTTGCATATTTAAATAAATTTTCCTGGTAATATTTGGGTCAACCAAATAACTTTTTTTACATTTTCCTACTAAACTCACTTTCCAACCATTTTTCTATCAATTACATTTCCCTAGTAAAAAAAAATTTCTCCCGAACCAAACACTACCTAAATGTCTATGGATGAATCCTTTCATAGGCAAGACTACAACACGATGAGATCTTTCAAGCTATGACACAGGAAGGGGAAAGAGAGATGTGTGTGCACTATCTTTATTTCAAAAAAACATAATTATTAAGCTACTAGAATTAATTTAATGACGAGAGATTTGAATAATTTGCATAAAATCGTAGGTTAAATCTTGGTACTTTCATTATATATAAAAGGGAAGTGTTGCATTTGTAATTTTTTTGTTTACAACTCGTACAACTTCAACTATATATTTCGAGAAATACAAATATTTGAAAATATACTTCTTATAATACATAGTTGAAGTTGTAAGAGTTATAAACAAAAAAAAAAATTATAAACATAACTTGTTCCTATATAAAAATAATGATTATTCACCTGATAAAATGGATATATACAGAGATAAAATATAATCCTAAGATTACTTGAGCCCTTCTTATATATTAAAGGCCAAAAAAAAAACCTTTATCTAATGAACACATAACCCAACAAATTCTATACTTCACATCATCGTCCAACTTCAATATGAAAAGTTGAAATCAATACAAATTAGGTTACAAAGTCGTTAGCAAACGAGAACGCTATAAGATAAAAGGGAATCTATGGAAGCTTGTAATTTTCGCTTAATCATCCAACTTCAAACTTAAAATTTGAAACCAATTTCAATTATGTTACAAACTCGTTAGCAAAGAGAATATATTTTAATCCAGGTAAATTAAATTGCTTTTACTTTTTAGTGATTTGATCTGATTTTTTTTTATTATGTCTATTTTTAAATTGATGTTTTCCTTTTTAAAACTTTTTTTGGTTACAAAAGTGGAAAATCCCTTTATATAAGAGTATAGATTATTAGATTCACTAAAATTAAAGAGTTAATTATCAGCTAAATTTTTTGATGGATTTGAAGCAGCTAATAAAAGCAAAAAATAGATTTAATGTTTCCGGTGGGCCCATGAGCCCAAACCACCTGAAACATCTTTTAATAAAATAATGAAATGCTACAAAATTTTCGGTTGCTTTGTAAAAAAAATAAAAAATAATGTAAAAACTAAAACATTTTTTTCCTAAACTTTTCTAAAAAATGTGTATATTACATTGATTTGCACATTTGGCAATGGTAAGAGACACTTAAACGTATTATTTTCTTTTTATGTGATTAACAATTATATGAATTACACATGTTTTAAATGGTTACTCGAAGTCGAACTAATTGTGATATATTGGCTCAACTTGTGCTTGCGAATGTCGGGAATAAAGTTAGAGAACAAAAAAAAAAAAGTTTTATCAAACAAACAAATAACTCCTCCTAAAACTCTGCTTGTGTAAAATAAGAATATTTTAATTTTTTTTATAAACCACAGATATTTTTTTATAGAAGATAATCCTGTTTGACGAATTTAAAATTTAGGCTTTAAATTCTCCCAAAAATAATATTAGAGAGGATTGAACACATGCTATTACTCCCACATGCTCATCTTCAATGTGTCAACTATTCAAAAGACTAAAGGGAAAAATAAGAATATTTAATTACTAAATTATTTTTTTCTGTAAACACTGAATTGTTTGTTAATAATACTTAATTAATATATTATTTGTAAATATTTTTATAAATTTATTAAAAGTAGTAAAATATCTTGATCTTAAAAGAGATTACATTTTATTCTAAACTTTTTTTAAACAGAAAAACTAATTCAGGTGAAATTATTATGATTAACTAGAAGTTTTATATATATATATATATAACTAGAAGTTAAAATATCAATAAAAAAGACAACAAGAAGAGGTTTAATTTATTTAAATTATAATATTTTTACAATAATATAAATTTCAGAAACTATGCCATCTCCAGCAGCCATGATATTTCATTTTGATTTTCTTATATAATATTATATAATAATTAAAGAAAAAATATTTCTACTTTTCCTATAAAAATATTATGTCTGTTGCCTTTATATAAAAGTGAATAGTTTCTATCGGTGTCTTAACTGAATGGGTGGCTTAAAGTCTCAATAATTCTTTTTGTGCAACCCTCAGGAGTGGGTTTCACTTTTTGAGACTCAAGCCCATTTTTAAAAATCTAGACGTATAGGTGCGAACTTTAGGCCCATATCATAACAATAGTCACAAGAATTTCATTTGCATACGCTCCAAGAAATGGTACACTCATTCCTTAAATAAATAATGCAAGCTCCTCCTAATAAATAATAATACATGTATAAGAAAGAAGTAAAATGAAGCTTCTTTCTTTGTAAAAGAGAATGCCTAGTCATGGAAGCGAGAGAGAGAGAGAGAGAAAAATTGCACAAGGGCGCAAGAACAGAATAAGCTTTTCTGCTACCCTGCCCAATGATGTGAATGGTGCTTTTGTAGGAAATCTTAGATTTATGCGGAAGCGGTTTAAGACCTAGTACATTGGTATGCTTACCAAATCATCCTTGTTTCACAATTACCTCTCGGTGCGCAGGTCTCGTGTAGAATCTTCCCTTGTAGGATTCCTCTTCACGAACAGCTCACCTCAGCGCCACAGCACGAACAACCTCCTTGAAGCTGGACTATGGCAGATCTTCCAAACTATCTCTCGAGGAGGAAGGAGAAGTGTGTGGGCACTGATTAGATTCAGAGCTTGCCTTTTTCTCACAAAAAAGACCTAGGAGGCTGATGACTTAAGAGGTACTATTTAGATGGGTTCTAAGAAATCCTAGCTCATTGGGCTCTAGGTTCCTTGGGCTCTTCTCGTACTAATAACCCATTTGGGCTTTAGTAAAATAGCAAACCCAACAGCTTTTGCTAATAGTTTCTGTGCTGTAACTTACTCTGCCAACCCTTTTGTCCACATAAGAAGTTCAATTCTTGAGATGATCGACAACGTGGGAGTTCATGATTGGGATGAAATGGAGGACTTGGTTTACTGTTATATTGCTCTCAACTCATCACAGCTTCATGATATTATATGTCAAGCATTTATTAGTTTATGTTGTTCACTTTTGTGTAATGAAAGGGTAAGTAAGCTAAGTAGCTAATTATCAATTTATAGCATTGTCTCTCACATTTACATTGTAATAATCACTAGCTAATGCCATCAGTACCATTCTCCTCACCACCTTGAACTTTAACATATTTTGATAAAAAAGAGGTAAAGTTCTCTACCTAGTTCAATTTTTCATTATTGCTATTTATTTTTTCAGCTTTGAAGGCAAATGTTGACAGAAGACCAATCCTACCTTAAAAGTTTTTTTTTTTTTTTTTCAGTTTCTGTCAATCTTTTCAATTTCTAAAACTACACTATTATTAGGTGAAGAACTTGGTACTACTATGGCTGTTGATTGCACCCCAGCAAGCTCATCATCAGCCATGGTTGTTGATACTTCTGCAGCTGCTACATTTGGTTGAGGCAAGCGCTGTTTCTCATTCTTCTTGCCCCACAAGAAGCAGTACAATCCCATTATGATCAAAACCATGCCCAGCAACCTACAAAAAGGTTTTAGATTAGTGATTATTATTTTATTTTTTTAATTTCAACATGTATCATATATAAGGACATAGCAAAGCTAGATTATCAAAGAAGCTTGTTGAGAAAAGCAAATCTGCTGGATCTTTAATGGTGTTCGTTCCTGCTAGTGAAGTTGACAAGTGATTCTGTTTTAATAGCTGCAGTTTCAAACCCCATAATGCCTATATATAAGGTACGAAATTTTAAGGAAAATAGAAAATTGGCATAGTGTCAAAAGAAGATTTTCATACGTTCCAACTTTTAATGGTTCACCAAGTATGATAGCTTCTGACAAGGCCACAAAAATAAGAGCCAGTGGATTGAACATTGGAGGATAAGTAGGTCCTTTGATCGTAATTGCCCAAGATATTAAGCAAAATGTAGCTGCCGAGGCCAGTGCTCCCTACACAAATAAAATCCCAATTGTTAATAACTTTTAAAGAGTGTTCAGGGTCCTCATTCAAAGTTTAATCTCTTAAATTATCACGGTTGATATAGTTTGCAAAATTTAGAAACCAAGCTACATCATGATTCATGATTTAGTTCTATTTCAAATTATTAATTAAATCTATAACTAAATCCTTATTATTATAAAGGGGAAGAGTCCATTTACAAATTTTTGCAAATTACACTATATACTTCCGGAATAATGTACTTCCGAAAGTACATAATGTAGTTTGTAAGAGTTTATAAATAAAAAATTTGTAAATGTAACCCCTCCCTATTATAAATTGTGAATGAAATTTGAGAGGCATGTATGTTACTATTGACTTTAATAATTTTTATATATAATAAGAAATCAGACAAGAAAATTGAACAATTTAACCTGAAATTTAAGAGAAATCATTTTAAAGTTTTAGAAATAGAAAAAGATAAATCAAGCAAATCTCTTGTGCATTATTTTGTTCAATTTCTGATTACTTTTTTTAAACTAATTTTTAAATTGAATTTACTAGTACTTGATATAAAAATCATTATAAAAATATATATTAAATGATACGAAAGATCTTGGCACTCAAATATTCCAATAAATAATGCTATACGTGGTCTAATTTTAATAATATTTATAATTTAGGTGTCCTAATAGTTTTAATCCATTCGATATGTATAGTAACTTCAATTTGAAGGTAAGCATTCAGTACATCTTACCGAGTACAATATAGTGATCAGTTGTAGATTCCACCCTAAACTCCAAGCAGCTTTTGTGTGATCCATGAATACGCCTACTATTGCTGCTTGAAATGCTGCCATAATGCATGTTAGCATTGTTGCCCAATACCTTAGCGGAAAAACTTTAAGCAACTTGACCTGTTAAAATTGAAAATAGCTATTTGAGAAACATAATAATCACATTAAAGGTATTTTTCACAAAACTGAAGAAATAGGTACCAGCTGGGAGTTGTGATGGTCCACTTATGTGTACTGTATTGAGTGTGAGTTGTTATATATTTATTAATTATTTATTTCACAATAAATGTTTACAACTATATTAATTATTTGACAGCTAACTCCAAATATGATATTCTTTAAAAAATAAAATAATCCAGAGTAATCCCCTGAAAATAAAGAGGCCAAGTACTACCAAAAAAATAAATAAATGATATTCACATATAAAATGCCAAAAGCAGAGAGATCTTCAGATGCAATATAGAAGACAAATGAAGCATGGGACAACTCATTCATACTTGCACAATAAACCAAGCTGTGTATGAGAAGCAACTTCCAACCAAAAAGAAAGTGCCACGAAGCATGTGGGTTTTGTGTGCCACAACATTAGCCTGAGTGTGATGACTATGATGACCAAGATAAAATTCCTTCCCTTTGTAAAGACTTGTAGCTAAAGCACCCCCAACACACAAAATTGCCCCCACACACTTGGCTTTACCAGCCCACGTTCCCAGCCCCAGTTTCTCCATTCTGCAGTAATTCATGAACCAATGCTGGTTATGCAAAAAATGCTACGCATATGGCATATTTACTTATATATATAGGCTGTGGTCTTTATGGATACCTGCATATGATAGAGGTAAAGAAGGTGCATATTGGAACCAAGTTGAGAAAGTTGACAGAGTAAGTAGCTGAAGTGTCTCGCAGACCATAATAGAACAATCCTAGAGCCATAGTCATCCTGTAATTGATGACATCACATTTTAAAAACCGAACAGGACAAGCCATCATTATTGTATATATATGTCACTCTATAAACTTGTAACAATTACATGCATATATATATATAAAAAAGTTAAAAGCAACAGAGCATGCATGTGAGTGTTAGCATGGACTAAGCATTTCAAAATAAATAATGCTGCTACTTCAGTAGTGTTGATATCACAACTATACAGGAAATTAAGTATTGAACTCTATTTGATGACTGAAAGAAAAATGAAGACAAACTACTTGACTCATATAAAGTTATTTCCAGCTGTATGTAATATACATTAATTGGCATTTTCTTTCAAATTCACATGATGGCTGAGGAAGAGGGTTCAGTTTGTATCGCAGGGGTTGAAAGAAAGGGACAAACACAAGTGTCCGACACATTGATATTGAAACTATGAGCAACATTAATAGGGAAAATAATCTAATTATTAATTTCTTCTTCAATTTTTGCGGTGAGGAAAGCCTCCAAAATCCAAATACCTATTACCATCCACCAAAAAAAGAAACAATTGCAGCATATATAACTGCAATTCCGCAAATTTGGTTGTTAGTAATTCGGCGCTACAAGAAATACACGAGTGTTTTTATTTAGTTAAGATCAATTTTAAATATGCAATGTTGCGGATAAACTCACTCATTTATTCTCTACTTTATTTTGGTCTAACTATCTAAAAAGCATAAATAATATTTATTGGTTGTTTTCACTTTTCAGCACAAAAAGGAATAGATTTGCTAAAAGTGTAGAAAGGAGATTAACTTTGGACGCAAACCTAAGTAGGGTTCCATAAAAAATAATTATAAAAACTGATAGCGCACTTCACACCAAACAGGACCACTGCATGCAAACAACTTGATTTGTACAATTTTTTTTGTAATTTCCATACTCTACAAATTGAAAGCGCCACCAACTTTTCTTCCCAGCACAGCCAAACCAATCACGTTAAACCACAATCTCAGATTCTCCATGCCTAATGTACCCAATATAATTCATAGAATGCAGGATCGGTTTAGTTGAAGGCTAATAAACTTCGAAAATAAACGTCACATTCACAGGTCAAATAATTGTTCTATAAGTGAAGGATGGACCAGCAAGAGGAGAACTTCTTCAATGTTTATAATAGGGGCCCACATAACAGGTTACATTCAATGATCATAATTTTCGTGGACTAAGGATTTTTAAGTATGAAACTTTCACGTCCAACAGTATTTGTTGGCTATAGACACTTTTGCAAGAAATGTTTATGCGAAATCAACTTGTCATATTTTATGAATGAGATTTTGGTCCAGCAATTATTTTTTAACTATGTACTTTCAAAAGTACATAATTAAAATATTAAAATTGTTGATGTAGAGAACAGAAAAAAAATAATTTTAATATTTTAATTATGTATTCTGAAGAATATATAGGTAAAATTTATTGCATGATGTCCTATCCGATGCACCAGATGTTTATTTATCTTCCTTTGTTTTTTCACATCACAAGAAGTTCATTTTGAATGAGGGTATTTAATAGCAAAAACTCTTTTTTGTCATTTATCACTTTACGCTCATATTTATTGTAAGAAAAAGCTCACTGTTGCACTTTCCAAGATGAACCAAAGAATGCTTACCCCGCTAATGCGTTAACAAAGATCCAAAACAAAACTCTCCAACTGAACTTCTTTGTGCGGCCTCTGCAACCACAACATTCAATAGAACAAACAAAAGGGTTGGTGAAAAACAACCAAACATTAAACATAAAGAGCAATAGGGGAAAGTGAAGTTCAACAAAAAATGTAGAACTTATAAGAACAAAGCAACTAGTCAATAGAACGCAAAAGCTTACCTTTCAAAGTAGAGTGCAAAGGGGGCAACACAAATGGCAGCAACAACATGACGATATGTAATGAGTGCAAAGATGAAAGTACCCTGAACTAATATAACCCTTGATAGTAGCTGCATCCCAGTTGCAAAAATTTGCACAAGTAACATGCTCAGCAAAGCCTGTGAAGACATGAACCATTCCTTCACAGTTCTCATGCTCTTTGCCTCTGCTTCTCTCTCTGTGTTTCCCATTCTCTCTGTCTAAAGGAAGAGAAAAACAAAACCAGCTAAATAAGGTGCTAAAATAGGTGCCTTTGTCTCTTCTCACAAAAGAGAAACAAATACATGAATAAAGAGAGGAGAAAGAAACGGTGTTATGCTAGCAGCTAAGGTAAACTATATATCTGAGACACACGCTCATGATGCAAAATCAAAAAGTCAATTAATGTAGAAATAAATGCTGGAAAGCTTTGGGAAAACCTGAAGGGACGATGAAACGGTGACAGATGCCATGAATTAGAGCAAAACTATTATGTCAGTGAACTCTCTGTGTCAGTCTGCCACTGGTCTCCATGTTTGTCACCATTACGTGTTATCCTGTGTCATTCGTGATTTATTAATAAGAGTAGCGATATGCATTATGTTTACAGTTGTTTTGGGACATTTCGTGGTTGGTGCTTTTCCCACTAAGAGTTTTAATATCTTCTATATGAGGAAGTGTCATTATTTGAATGAATTTCTTATAGCAAAGTTCAAATTTGAATAAACCATCGAAGTTGAGAAAGATGATGACAACAAGTGTTGCTGGCTTCTGGAGCCAAATATAGGTTGATATGGCCGAAAGTAACGACATCAAGATGGAGATAGAGTTACCAAAGTCGGCAATTTGGACTTTCCTTCCTTTTTCTTTTTTCATTTTGCTTTTGGGTTACTCTCTTGTTTTGTACTTGACTTCTGCAGTTATTTCTTAACAATATGTGGTAATTTTTTTTTCATATTATAACAAACATAAATGCTCGTAAATTTCATTTCGTGTTAAATAGCATTCCTGTAGAAAAACAAGTTCTTTCAGAAGATGATTTTTTGTTGTTGTTGTTGAAGATATTCTAATCGATTCATCACTTCGCGACTAGTCCGATTCGATATGGGTTTTGAGATCAAGGCTTTAAACTTATAATACTATTCCAAAAAATTAAACACATGTTCTCACCTCCATTGTTCAGCTACTATTATTTGGTACAAAAGATGATGTTTGAATGAGATGAGTATTTATTTCAAATGCGGTGATGGCTTTTATACATGACTCATAAATTCATTGTATTTATCTCTTTTTTTTTTTTTAAAAAAAAAACCTTAATTATTTAAGTATTTATTAGCAAAAAAGTTTAAGAGGCTATCTAAGATTTTTTTAAAGGTTAAAACCTACTTCTAAGATAAAGTTAAAAAATAAAATTAAAAATTGTTGGGAGATTATATAAAGTTTTTAGTTTAAAAATTATTTTAAAGCTCAAACTAAAAATAAGTTGTTTGATAAAATAATTTGTATTTTTTTCTAAAAAATTGGTATATACATCGTAAAAAACAAATTTCTCCAGCGAACTTTTAATTTTTTTTATTCATTATAAAAAAATATCGTTTATGGTAAGAGTTTTTACAAAAATATGTTTAACTAAGTTTTTTCTTTAATTATATGAAAAAAGAGAAACTGAAAAAATAACCCGCCAAATGAGTACTAAGAGCCTGTTTGGATGAGTTTTTTTTTTCAAAAGCTGATTTTTTTTCAAGAAAAAAAGCACTTCTCGTTTTTAGTTTGTTTGGATGTTTGTTTAAAAAAAAAGCAGAAGTCACAAAAAAACCAAAAATTTACTTTTTTTAGAAGTTAAAAATTTTAACTTCTAAGAAAAGCAAAAGTCAATTTAAAAAAAAAAAAACTAAATATTTTTATAAAAATATAAATGGTTTTAACTTTTATAAATAACACTTCTAAAATAAGGAAGAGATAAAAATTATTTTTTTTAGAAGCTCAAACAAACGAGCTCTAAGACATGTTGTAATACCTTTTGATGTACTATTTACTTCGAACTAGCGCTTAACTCGTGCAGTCCATGAAATATTTTTGTAATGTTTTAAAAAATGTTATAATTTTGAAAACTCTCATGTTAAACGGACATAAATTATAATAGTTACTTACCAAAACATTTACTATAACAAAATATGTAGATAAATTTCTAAATCATTTATTAAAAGAGAACAACCTAATTGAAAAATTAAGAATAAAGAAAAAGTTCCAAAAAGACAATTATTTGATAAAGGGATTTTTAAAGATATAGGATATTATGTCTACCTTCTTTTTGCGCCCATTCTACTTATTCTTCTTCAACAACTTTAAATCACAACCTCAAGAGAAGAGAAGAATGATGAAAATTAATTGAAATTGTGATCTAACTGTATTGAAAAGGAATAGGTAGAGTAGGCAATAAAAAACATATTACTAAATAAAATTTGCTTTACGCTACAAGCTAATGAAAATTACTAAATAAAATTTAAAACTTTTAAAATTTCAAATATGCATACGAAATGGATGAAATCAACAAAGCAGAAAAAGAAAAAAAAATAGAGAGAGCTTCCAAAAGAAAACAATGTTCAAGTAATCCACACTTTAAACACTTGATCTGTAACTTTATTTGTAATTTTAAACATAATTCTAAGTTTCAATTTTTCTCTCCTTCTTTAATCTTGGTGTACTTGAGTACATTAAATTGTTTTAAAACTTTACGACCAATATATATTTATATATACAAACTTGCATGACAGGAATTAGGATATATGAATAGAGAGGGGAGAGAGATTCACCTTTTCTGCCACACTCAGAGTACGTAATCTGAGTTGAAATTATGGTGACCCTAACATGAAGATCCCATTGGTATCAAATGCAACAATGCAAACCTTGGCGAATGTCTTTAACTGCAACATTTGTTAGGACTTTCTTCAGCAATCTATAATATTATATATACAGGAATGAAAGGAAATTAAATAACGTTAGAATAACCAAGCGAAGGCTAGCTACCTTGAACAACGGAGTGTGGAGCTTATGATTCTGCTTGCGAATGTATATAGCTTTAGACTCTGCAATTAATGAATATATCTGTATGAGAGTTTTGAAGTGAAGAGAAAAAACACAAAGTTGTGTTTGATTTAACAAGAAAGAGACAATAGAGCTTTTTGTAGCTGACATGTGTTGAGGAGAGAAAAACTGCCATGCCATCTCATGTAGATACAATCCAATTGATAACTACCTCTCAGAAAAACAAGGGAGTTTGACTCTCCCATATAACTTAATTATATATTTAATTGTTAGAATCAAATAAAAATAACTATTTAATTACTTAATTAAAGAAATAAGTTTGCAAACAGAAAATAGCATTGATCATTTTAGCATGGGAAATCATTAGTGAGAAAAACAGTTCACTAAAATGCTTATAATTAGTTGGCTTAAATTTCGGTGATTTTCTCTTTTTAATTTCTATTTGTTATGTTTTGTTTTGTTTTGTTTGATAAAGTGTCACACTGTTCATGCCGCATCCATGAAATCCTTTCGTGTGGATTTGGCATTACATCATTTGTTTTATAAATAAGACGTAACTACAGTAGAGAATTATATGAATCAACCGATAGAGAAAATTGCATTTGCAATTTCTTTTACACGTCATAACTATTTACAGCTCACAAGTCAAATTTTAACTGTTTTTTGTAAATCAGTCATGGGTTTCCGCAAAGTTAAACTTCAATTAGACCTACTCAAACGGCTAGACAATTAAACCCACGTTTCTTTTTTATCGCCGTAATTTGTTTCTATTTATATCTAAAGTTTTTTTAAGCATCGCCACGTGGCAACATTTTAATTTTTAATTTCTTACGTAACAATTTTTTTGGTTTTTGACCTTATTTTTTAATTATTTTTTTCTTTATTTTAATGTTTTCCATTCATTCTAATTTTTATATATTTCTTTGACCTTTTATATCTTTATAATTTTTCAAATATCAAAGTTTATTCATTTTTAAGTATATATATATATATAATTCACTATAAAATATATATTATTAAAATATCCATAAATTTTTTTTAATTATATATTCAAAAAAATTCATTTAATCTTGATCTTATAAATTCTAATGATAACATGTGATATGATATTTTATCTACATCTTTTTCTGCTTATTTTCGTCTACTACTCTTCAATATATTAGATCAGAATCTCAACTACCTTTATCATTTCTTTTTTGTATTGAGATTCTGATCTAATAATATTTGAGAATAATTGACAAATGTAGGTGAAAAAAAATAGATAAAATAATCTATCCTTGTGCATAACATTGTTCGGGAAAATCGCCGTCACAGCTTTTTGTTTGAGTTATAAGAAATGCGATTAGAATATGCAATTTCAAATTCTGCATGTCGTCATGTACACCCTTTTCGTGAGTTTTTTGCGTACTTCTCCAAGGACCATTTATATAGTGGGTCCTCACTTGAACTAAAAAACAAATATTTAAATAATATTATGATTTTATTTTAATTTTAATTTATATTAGTGATATTAGCATAAGATGCATCTGTTATTGAAGACAGTGGCCCATGTAAAGAACAGAAGGGGTAGATGATCAAAATTATCACTGTGCAATTATAAATAAAATAAGAACAGACTTACTTGTCAGATATATGAGACAGAATGATAATGATATGCAGTATCAGAGGAATAAAAATCCGAGCCCACAGAACGTGTCTCCTTAAGACAATTTGCCCCCTCATCGATGCCAAAGGTTGATGGACACTTGTCTCCCAGGATAGAACGGATTTCGTCTGAAGAGTGGCGGCACTACCAGTCAACAGCCCAAACGAACACAACAAAATGCCAGAGGAAATCACACCGGAGTATGAAAAGGAACATGCAAAACCGGAAGGAGAAAAATTCCGGCAGAGTTTCAGTGCAGAAAAATTGGATCCATTTTCTGAAGGTGTCAGTGTCTATTTATAGACAACGTAAAGTCACGTTCCAAAAGGCACCTATTCGACGACGAAACAACACATCCGTTGGACACGAAAAGACACATTCGTTCGACACGAAAAGACACATTCGTTCAACACGAAAAGACACATTCGTTCAACACGAAAAGACACCCATTCAAGGATGAAACAACATGTCCGTTAGGATGAAACAACATGTCTGTTAGGATGAAACAACACATCGTTTAAGATGAAAAGATACATCTGTTTGTCGACGAAAAGGCACACCTTTTCACTACCAAACTTCTTATTCATAACCAATAGATTGTCTATACATATATATATATATATATATATATATATATATATATATATATATATAAATTCCAACAATCCCCCACATGGATAAGAAGTCAAATCATCGTGACAAAAAATGCACAAGAATATAAATGCAAAGTGTAATTTCTTCAACGAGAAACAACTGCATCGAGATAGATGGAGTTACCTTTGAACCTTCTCTAGTGGAAACCTATCGGATATACTCGGTCAATCGGTGGTCTAGGTCGACTTGAACCGTCAACCTTTAGTGTATACCTAGACAATAGGAGTCACACAATTGCTTCTCTAGCATTGTTGGTCCTTTGTTGCGCCCATTTTGGCCGTGGGACACCTGCCTGGTTCTGCGAGTGTTTTAGAGAATCGGCCTTTAAAAATTCTCATAGAAGCGGCCCTCACTTCACACTCACATAGGTGATTTCTTGTGATGTAACTCACTTATACATCATCTGAACACAACAGATTAAGAAATCATTAAAAGCCTAAGTGCTTACCCTCATAAATACACTGTCTTGTCTTAGGAATGAGTATGAGTTTAAAAACTCCACAGTGTTTAAACAGTCGACCATCACTTAGTTGTCTCTTTGAACCTAGTTCATGGGATCTCCACTCTTCTAGGTAGATTTACCGCAATGCTCAACAATTGATAGGCCTTAAACCCATTCCTTTCGACAAATTTTCAACCAACTCTCTCGGAATCCCTTTGGTTAACGGATCCGCTATGTTCTCCTTAGACTTAACATAGTCAATTGAAATGATTCCATTCGAGAGTAGTTGTCTAACGGTATCATGTCTTCGACGTATGTGTCTAGACTTACCGTTATACATGACGTTCTTGGCCCTTCCAATAGCTGCTTGGCTATCACAATGTATGCATACAGATGGTACCGGTCTTGGCCAATTAGGAACATCCTCAATAAAATTACGAAGCCATTCGGCTTCTTCACCGGCCTTATCTAAAGCAATAAATTCTTCTTCCATGGTTGACCTTGCAATGCAGGTTTGCTTGGACGATTTCCAAGACACAGCACCTCCACCAAGGGTGAACACATATCCACTTGTGGATCTAGTGTCGTTAGAGCCGGTGATCCAATTTGCATCACAATACCCTTCTATAACCGCGGGGTATTTCTCGTAATGCAAAGCATAATTCTGAGTATACTTCAAGTATCTCAAAACTCTTACCATAGCTTTCCAATGATTCTCATTTGGATTACTGGTAAAGCGACTTAACAGACTTACTGCATAAGCAATATCAGGTCTGGTGCAGTTCATAACATACATCAGGCTTCCCAACACTTGAGCATATAGCTTTTGTGCTGTAGCTTTACCAGTGTTCTTTAGTAAACTAAGATTACAATCGACAGGGTTCCTCACAGGAGTTATATTCAAACTTTTGAATTTCTCAAGAACCTTAGCTATATAGTGAGCCTGTGATAAGGCCAACCCTGCAGATGTTCTATGGATTTTAATACCTAGGATAACGTCTGCTATCCCCATATCTTTCATATCAAACTTACTATTAAGTAACTGTTTAGTAGCTTTAATCATTTGATTATTACTACCCATGATCAACATGTCGTCTACATAAAGACAGACAATGGCAAGACCTTTTTCAGTATTTCGAACATAGACACATTTGTCACATTCATTAATTCGAAATCCATTTGACAACATAACTTTGTCAAATTTCTCATGCCATTGTTTTGGAGCTTTCTTTAACCCGTAAAGGGATTTTATTAAGCGACAAACTTTCCGTTCTTGTCCTGGAACAACAAAACCTTCAGGTTGTTCTAAATATATCTCTTCTTCCAGGTCGCCATTTAAGAAGGCGATTTTAACATCCATTTGATGTATTTCTAATCAATTTAATGTAGCTACCGCGATCAACATCCTGATGGATGTGATCCTTGTAACAGGTGAATAAGTATCGAAATAGTCGAGACCTTCACGTTGCTTGTAGCCTATTACCACAAGCCTTGCTTTATATTTATCAATAGTGCCATTCTCTTTCATTTTTCTTTTGAACACCCACTTACTTTCTAAAGGCTTATTGCCAGGAGGAAGATTTACCAATTCCCAAGTGTGGTTGGACAAGATAGACTCTATCTCACTATTGATAGCATCTTCCCAGAATGGTCCTTCCGGGGACATTATAGCTTCCTTAAACGTCCGAGGCTCAGTTTCTAATAAATATGTCATAAAATCAGGTCCAAAGGATGTGGCGGTCCTTTGCCTCTTGCTACGTCTAGGTTCATCTTCTACATCCTTTACAGGATCAGTATCAGTTGTAGCATCCCTAGGTATCACAACCTGATCATCATTATTACCACTTGATTCATGTATTTTCTTATACGGAAATACGTCTTCAAAGAAAGTGACTTCCCTTGACTCAATAACCGTATTAACATGTATATCTGAGACATCAGATTTACAAACTAGAAACCGATAAGCACTACTATTAAGTGCATAATCGATGAATACACAATTCACGGTTTTAGGTCCGATTTTCAACCTTTTAGGTTTAGGAACCGCAACCTTAGCCAAACACCCCCACACTTTAAAGTATTTCAGGGATGGCTTCTTTCTTTTCCATATATCGTATGGTATGCTCTTTGTCAAACACCCCCACATTTCAAGATAATTCAAGGTAGGCTCCCTACCTTTCCATATTACATAGGGGATGTTCTTAATTTTCTTGTGGGGTACTTTACTGGTTATATAATTTGTCATTAAATGACTTTCCCCCATAAACCAGACATCAACAACATCATTTTATTTAATATCTGGTTCTTCATACGCAATCACATTAAATTGCAGCACCATAAGGAGCAATCGTTTGATATATAGTACCAAACTCTAAACAAAATTCCTCAAAAAGGACATCATAATCTCTCCCTCGATTGCTCCTTAATACCTTTAAACTTTCGAATTAACATTATTCGACTATAACACATATATCGAATAATAAATTTCAATTTAACCTTTAAAATGATACACAATCATCACATCATTTATGATATTTGAAATAAAACATATAATTTGGAATTGAATCAACTCAAATATTTGACCACTTTGGTCATCAAGAAATTTATCATACTTTAATTCCAAAATGCAAATATTTTGCAAACACACAAAATTTTAAGATTTAACATTTTGCATTCTCAAAGTTATTTTTCTTCCATGCAAAACATAACTATCATGTATTGAATACAATGTACAGACAATACATATTCTCAAAAACGCACATTTATATTAATCACATATTCAATATAAAATGCCATATAATTCCCCAAGTCGATCATGTACCATTGCATCAGATCATGGAAATGGTTACTCAATAGAAATATGTGTTTGAACATAAAAATTTGAAACACGAAGACCAAAACAAAAACCGATATGTGCATTCGTGCTCAACCATCAAAGCATGTAGATTATAAGAGAGCCACAATTCATTAACACACAATCGGCCAGCACAAAAGTGATATTCAAAAGCAATATGTATCACACGAGATGCAAAGTAACATTTGGTTTGTGTTCATCACACAAAAACCGAGATGTAAAGTAACCATATTCACATATAACATTACAAAAAACTCATCATATGACATTGCATAAAATCTCATTCTATTCAAACGATGGCATTACTTAAATATATATATTCAAAAGCCCAATGACATTCATTGGAATAAAACCCGCACCAATCTGGGTATTTTTTTTTTTTATAGAAAAAATTCAATGAAATAGCCGCTAAGGGTTATAAAAAAAAAACAAGAAACCGTTTCTAAGAGAGATGTCTGCAACTGTTGAAATCAGACTTGCAAAGACGCAATCTATTTCACGATACCAAACTACACTACATGGATTGTACTTTTCTCAAAAACAAATCAAACACAATACATGAATTGTTAATGTGTCACAGTGAAGTTTGTGTTTGCACGCATTAAAAAAAATGCCACTGTGTATTAGGCACACAACAATAAATGCATGGGTACCTTTGCAATGAATATAAAAGAAAGCATGGCTTGGGTTGGCTTTCATCATTGAATTTATTCTAGGTTCGGCTTTCATATAAAAGAATATTGTATCATATATCACAAACAATTCTACATTCCTCAGTAACCGTGAATTCAAAATACCATAGAAGCCTCATAACCATTTTTCTCAAATGAAAAACATCAAGCAATTGATGAGACAGGTTCATATAAACTTTCTATGCACAACTACCGAGGTTTTGACGTTTTCCAATTGCAAAACCAAACAAAATAGTATGTTGCAATGGTTACTATTAACCATAAATTCAAACCAATGTTACTTTTAAGTAACAGCCTTTACACAGACATAGTACACAAACTTCCCATGCTATGCCTTAATCAGTATACGTGCATCGTATTATTATTATTAATTTTTATTTTTATCCAAACAAAATTATTATTTCCAACACAAAAATCGAAAAACAATTATCGATACAGGAACTCATGAATACATTGAATGACAATATCAATGCACGATTACCGAGAAGGAAATAATATATAAAATTAAGAATTTTTTTTTCAACACAGATTAGAAATCGAATTTCTATTACACAAACAGAAACTCCAATCAATCACACAAATTAATCTTTTAATTATTCAATAAATGAAAACAGTATAAAATATAAAATATACTCATCACAGGTTCAAAACACCAAATTGTCTTAAGATTGTTATTGAAGACAGTGAGTGATATTAAATCACTAGAGGTTTGAACCCATGTAAAGAACAGAAAGGGTAGATGATCAGAATTATCACTGTGCAATTATAAATAAAATAAGAACAGACTTACTTGTCAGATATATGAGACAGAATGATAATGATATGCAGTATCAGAGGAATAAAAATCCGAGCCCACAGAACGTGTCTCCTTAAGACAATTTGCCCCCTCATCGATGCCAAAGGTTGATGGACACTTGTCTCCCAGGATAGAACGGATTTCGTCTGAAGAGTGGCGGCACTACCAGTCAACAGCCCAAACGAACACAACAAAATGCCAGAGGAAATCACACCGGAGTATGAAAAGGAACATGCAAAACCGGAAGGAGAAAAATTCCGGCAGAGTTTCAGTGCAGAAAAATTGGATCCATTTTCTGAAGGTGTCAGTGTCTATTTATAGACAACGTAAAGTCACGTTCCAAAAGGCACCTATTCGACGACGAAACAACACATCCGTTGGACACGAAAAGACACATTCGTTCGACACGAAAAGACACATTCGTTCGACACGAAAAGACACATTCATTCAACACGAAAAGACACCCATTCAAGGATGAAACAACATGTCCGTTAGGATGAAACAACATGTCTGTTAGGATGAAACAACACATCGTTTAAGATGAAAAGATACATCTGTTTGTCGACGAAAAGACACACCTTTTCACTATCAAACTTCTTATTCATAACCAATAGATTGTCTATACAATTTTTATATATATATATATATAAATTCCAACAGCATCATGCATCAACATCAACATTTTTATAAATATGAGATAACTTGGTAATTAAATAAATATTTTCTAATAATATCAGGAACCGTTACTTATATTATTTCCGATTGTATACTAAATTAGTTAATTCTACAGTTCAATATTTTTTTGTTAAATTTTACACGTATTGTATTGAACTTACGAAACTTTTATCGTACAGAAAATTCATTTAAATGCTCATACCTATCGAAAAATAAAAACACCACAAAATTTCCATCAAACCAGTCCTTGCTATAATATACACACACCGTTCTCTCTCTCTCTCTATATATATATCGTTTATAAAAATATTAAATTTTAATAAGTGTATCTTGTAATAACTAAAATATAATTTTATTATATAAAATTTCTACAAATCATAAGTGTGTGATCCTTCTCGGAAATGTCTAACAAATGGTTTAGTAATTATGTGTTGAATGTGTACGTTCGTAGTGGTCTATAGAAAAGACATGGTAAGGTGTGATACATTACTATGCACAATAATAAAGGTGTACAGTTGAAGGCATAGCATGCGGTGTGTGTGCAGATAGGTAAGTTGGTAGGGGTTAGACGATATGTACCTAAAATGTTTCATCCTTTATTTATTAAAAAATAAAAATTAATGTAGGTAAAGAGTCCTAGTAAAAGTCAAATCATTTGGGAGATTGAACACAAGACAGCAGTCATCAATGTGTCATTCTTCACTGACTTTTTTATTTAAATATCACGCGAAGAGTAAAATTTATCAAATTAATTTCTTGACACGTGACACACTTTTGCAGAAAAAACTGACTGTCACAAGTTTAAGTTCGCTACCATTGGTAGCAAACTTGGTAGCCAATGATTTCGTGACACGTGGCACATTGTCGTAGAAAAAGTTGACTCAACGAAGTTCGCTACCAAGGGTAGCGAACTTCGTGTCATCTCGTTGCCCGGTTGGAATTAATGTACCAATCACAATCAAAAAAAGAAAACGAAAAAAAATAACTATTTAATTAGGGATATGATCCGTTTACAAACTTTTTTTGCAAATTACACTAAGTACGACCGGTCGTACACTTCATGATTAAAGTAGGACCGGTCGTACTTAGTGTAGTTTGTAAGAGTTTGTAAACAAAAAAGTTTGTAAATATAATCTGCCCCATTTAATTAATGTACTAATCACAATTAATGTATCAATCACCAATCACAATTAATTTTGATCATAATTAATATACCAATCACGAATCACAATTAATGTACCAATCATAATTAATTTTGATTGGTACATTAATTGTTTGTTATACCATTGTCACAAATTCGAACGATGTTTGTGAGAGATAAAATATGTCAAATGAGGTGTCATTGAGTAAATCATGAAAAGTTATATGAAATAAATTAAAAAATATCTAATTTGGATATCTGAATCAAAAGTTATGGCCCTCTGAAGTGATTGATGATTGATATACTAATTGTGATTGGTACAATCAAAAGTTATTCTCATTGGTACATTAATTGTGATTATTGATTGGTACATTAATTGTGATTGATGATTGATACATTAATTTGATTGATATATTAATTAAATAGCCATTTTTCTTCTTTTTTTAATTGTGATTGGTACATTAATTCTGATCAGGTAACGAGATTGTGCCACGTTCGCTTGGACCTTCAGCGAACTTTGTGCATGTCAGACACGTGGCACACCTAGTTCGCTGCGTGTGGCAGCGAACTTCTCCAATGTCTCAGCATTTATTGCAACATAGTACGCTACTGGGAGGAGCGAACTTGTTGTCCATCAGAAACGTGTCACGTCAGCAAATCAAGTTCGCTGGGCACTGTAGCAAACTTGCCTGCGTGACATATTGGGAAATAATATTATTCGCATGGCATTTAGAGGAAAAAAAAGTCAATAAACAGTGACATTTTGGTCACTGTTCCGAACACAAAATCATATCTCTTTTATATTATTGCTTCTAGAAGATGGATGCAATAAATATTTTTTTTCGTAGAATTAAATTAATGACAATTTCAATCAATATTTGGTTTTTAGCTATTCTTACAATTGTATATTGAATTAAGGTCAAATCAATTATTGTTTTATTATTTCTTATGTTGTAAGAAATAAATTTATCTTCTATATATATATATATATAGAAATATATAAAACTCATATAAATCACATATACTTTTATATTTGTGTAAAAAATAAATAAAAAAACATTAAATTCATCTATTAAAGGGTCAAATGCCCATTAATTATAATTTGATAGAAATCAATAGTTTTTTTTTTTCTTTTTAGTGTTTGTGTAACTGATTTGACATTTCTAGTGATATCATATAAGATTAATTTACAGTTTTAGAAATTGAACCGACCAGTTTAAAGTGGGATCTCAGAATCAATCACATCACTGGTTAATTCATTACTTATAAAACGCTAAAGTAAGAAAAGCAAAGAATTGGTCCCAAATTACTAGAATTGGTCCTAGAATAGAAGGCTAGAACTCACTTACACGGTTCGCCAATGCAGTTTTTTAAAATAAAGTTATAGCTATAATGAATTGTATTATTTTGGGGCGGAGGTTGAAAAATCTAGCCAATAAGCTCCTCCTCTATTGGAAAAAATTTAGCATGCTTCAGACTCACCATTTATTCAGTGATCTTTTTTTATAAATAAAATTTTTTCTTCTTTTTCTATCTTTTTCTTTTTTCCTCCATTTTTTTTTTCTATTTTTGAGAGGAACTACCATGGTCCCATCCCAAAACAATCTTCTCCCTCTATATGAAGTGAATCACTAACTTGTGCCTAAGCTACTTGTTGTGTCTGAGTCATGTCACTTGTCATATCGCCTTGCATGCGCCACCCAATCTGCATGGCCTTTTCTTGGACATTCTATAGCTATTATCCAAAATTATGCAAACTCATGCTCTTCATTCTTCTTGGTCATTTTCCCTTATGAGCTACTTAACATACATGAATATAGAGAAAGCCAAAGCCACGCTGAGAATGAGAGATGAGAAAAACAAGGGAGTTTGACTCTCCCATATAACTTAATTATATTTTAAATTGTTAGAATCAAATAAAAATAACTATTTGATTACTTAATTAAAGAAATAAGTTTGCAAATAGCATTGATTATTTTAGCATGGGAAATAATTAGTAAGAAAACCAGTTCACTAAAATGCTTATAACTAGTTGGCTTAAATTTCGGTGATTTTCTCTTTTTAATTTCTATTTGTTATGTTTTGTGTTGTTTGATAAAGTGTCACACTGTTCATGCCGCATCCATGAAATCCTTTCGTGTGAATTTGGCATTACATCATTTTTATTTTATTTTTTTATAAATAAGAGGTAACTACAATAGAGAATTATATGAATCAACCGATACAGAAAAGTGAATTTGTAATTTCTTTTACACGTTATAATTATTTACAGCTCACAAGTTAATTTTTAACTGTTTTTTTTAAAATCTGTTATGGGTTTCCGCAAAGTTAAACTTTAATTAGACCTTCTTAAACGGCTAAACAATTAAACCCACGTCTCTTTTTTTATCTTTGTGATCTGTTTCTATCTCTTTATATAAAGTTTTTTTAGTATCGCCACGTGGCAATACTTTAATTTTTAATTTCTTATCTAACAACTTTTTTGGTTTTTGACCTTTTTAATGTTTTTCAATCTTTCTAATTTTTACATTTTTCTTTGACCTTTTATATCTTCTATTTTTTTTTAAATATCAAAGTTTATTCTTTTTTAGTTAGATTAATATATATATATATATATGTAATTACTATAAAATAAATATTATTAAAATATCCAAAAAATATGATTCAGTTATATATTAAAAAATTCGTTTAATCTTGATCTTATAAATTCTAATGATAACACTATTTGGGAAAATCGACTTTAGACAGCTTTTTGTTAGAGTCATAAGAAATGCGATATGAGAATATGAATTTCAAATTCTGCAACTCATCATCATGTACACCCTTTAATTTCTATTGCCTTTTCTTCCCTTTTCGTGAGTTTTTTATGTACTTCTCCAAGGACCATTTATATAGAGGATCCAAAAAACAAATATTTAAATAATATTATAATTTTTTATATTTTTTTGTTTTTATTTTATTTATATTAATGATATTAATATAATGCATCAACATCAACATTTTTATAAATATGAGATACGTGGAAATTAAATAAATATTTCCTAATAATACTAGGAACCGTTACTTATATTACTTCCGATTCTACACGAAATTTGTTAATTCTACAATTCAATAATACTCTTTGTTAAATTTTACACGAATTGTATATGAGCTCATGAAACTTTTATTGTAGAGAAATTTCATTCAAATGCTCATACAATCGAAAAATATAAACACCACAAAATTTCCACCAAACCAATCCTTGCTATAATATACACACACTCCTCTAAATTATTAAAAAAGTATATCTTTTAATAACTAAAATATAATTTTAGGGTTTTATAAGATTTATATTGTAGGTAAAGTGATTGTGTAATGTTATAGAGATTCGTTTTGCGTGCCATAATTTTTTCTTTTTCTTTTTTCTTCAAAAAGTGTGAGGCCCACAAAAGGTTGTGTGTGTAAGAAAGTTTATTGTGTCATGTTAAATGACAAATGCAAACCCCATAATTTTATTATATAAAAGTTTCTACAAATCATATAAGTATGGGATCATCATTGAGAATGTCAATAATTATATCTTGAATTTGTACGTTCATGATAGTCTATAGATGTGACGCTGCAAGAGATAACAGATTACTACGCGTAAAAACATAAAATTGAAGGCAAATGGGGGTGTGTATACTGTATACATAGAGCGGTTTGGTTTCATTTATAATAAAAATCGAATTGAATTGATTTTAATTGATTTGGGAATCAGTTTTCTTTTTAAAAATTGATTTTTGATTTTTCAAAACTAGTTCCAAAATTGATTTACGGTTCAAAACCGGTTTTAGTTTAAAACCAATTTTAAATCACAGAAAAATCAAATCCAAATCTCGCTCACAAAAAGACACACGCAGATATATTGGTTTTCCAATTAAATAAGAGCCTTCATTATAATAACTCCTCACAAGCAAGGCCATTCAACATTCAATTAAATCAAATAGACAAGCTCAATAACACAAATTCTGCTCAAAATAATACTCATAATGAATAACTTTTTCATAGTCATCAAAACTAAGTTAGGAAAAATCTTATCCGCACAAAGAAATACACTTTCTAAATCCCGATTTCAATGAGATTTCGATGCTCAAAAAGAGGAACTCACTCGCATGTGTAACAATAAACGAAAGGGTGTGATGAAACGGAACTTACCGCCACAAATTCATTAGACACGTCAACTAGAAAACGGAAAGGAAGCGAGAGTCAATGGGCGTCTCTGAAAAGGAGGAGTAAGCAGGAGAGAGAAACGATGACTGGCAGTTAAGGTTCATGCTCACGAGTTACGGGATAAAAATTTCGAATCCAATGACAATTTAACGAAAATGGTTCGATGCCGTAACTATCTATATCCAATTGCAAATTAGGATTGGATATCAGAATTATTTTGGATGGTAAAAGACAAATTTTTTTTAGAACCGATTTTTGAAAAATAGATTGGTTTGATTCCAGTTCTGTTTGGATAATTTTGAAAATGGAGATGTGTGGGATGCATTAGTTTCTGTTGAGGGTACCAACTTCTATTAGAATTATTGTTAGGAAATTCGTTCCCTCAAATTCCAATGTCAAGCGGGTCCAGGGGAAGCCCGTGGCGGGGAGCCACCACCAATGAGCTAAGGCTACACCAACCGTAGCAAGTGGATCCGACACCACGTCTCAACCCAAAACTTTAAGGCACTGGGTTCATGGGTCCTTTCACTTATATACTCTTCACTTAGCTCATTACCAACCAATGTGGGACTCATCACACCTGAATATCTCAACAATCTCTCCCTCAAGTGTGAAACCCACCATTGGTATGCTCCCCCTCAATCGAGTACCCGAAGCGCAAAGTACTCGACCCGCCTCCTAGCCAATCACTAGGCTAGCTCGAGCCCAATCCGGCTCTGATACCACTGTTGGGAAATTCGTTCCCTCAGACTCCAATGTCAAGCTGGTCCAGGAGAAGCTCGTGGCGAGGAGCCACCACCAATGAGCTAAGGCTACACCAACCGTAGCAAGTGGATTCGACACCACGTCTCAACACAAAACTTTAAGGCATTGGGTTCATGGGTACTTTCACTTATATACTCTTCACTTAGCTCATTACCAACCAATGTGAGACTCATCACACTTGAATATCTCAACAATTATGTGAGTGTATATTTTGGTGCATCACTGTGCTCTACGTTATTTTTGTTTTGAGCGCGAGACTTGTATAAAAACCCTTTTCAATTGAATACATGGCAGCAGATTTTGGAAATGGATCGTAGAAAAAAATATATGATATAATCATGTAGAAGATTATAATCATAAAAAGGTAAATTAACAGTTATAATTTTGTAACTACCTATTTTAACATTATTTCTCTCTCTTCCTTTATTTCCGTTGATCCACTTTTGTATGATTATGATTTTTCACGTGATCACGTGAATTAATTTTTACATGAAATGATCCAGATCTGCAAATTTTTAGTACAGTCCTTTACGGTTAAGAAGGGTACCTCTCCTCGGACAGAGGTACTGAATGGTACCCCTAACAGAAATTAATGCATCCCACGCGTCTGCGTTAGTCTTCATTCCCAGTTTGAAGACAATAAATAATCCTTCATCCATTTGTTTCTTCTAAAAGACGTGGGAGCTGCAACCAAACCAAAAGAGTATTTGATTAGTATTTTTTTCATAAGATTAATTAAATAAATGACAATTTTGGTTTTTACCTTTTTCTTACAATTGTATATCGAACTAAGGTCAAATTAATTAAAGGGCCAAGGCTTTATTTATTTGTTAGAAATCAATCGCATTTTTTTCTTTTCTTTATAGTCTTTGTGTACGTAACTGATTTGACATTTTCTAGTTATATGTGATTAATTTTATGGGACTTTGACCGTAATACCCAAATTTTCAAAAAATACTTTTGCAATGTTATGCCGACCAATTCGAACAAAATGCATAGCTTTTTTTGCCTGCGTCACCACTGTTTTCATCTGGGATCCCAAATCTTTGTCCCCTATGTTCTCCATTTTCTTGCCCTCATCATGCGCGTGGAGGACATCCTCATAAAAAAATCTTCCTTAATTGTTTCGACCACCGAAACCGTGGCTAAGATTCTTATCGAAGCACCGTTCCATGGAGAGGGTGTTATGGAAGATATTGAAGGACAAGATATTAATGAGGAAGATCCAACTCTTAATGAAGAGGCCCAAGAAGAGTACGTCAACTACCGGCCTAGCCCAAAAAGCAGGTAGTCTAAGAGAAATAAGACGCAACCCAAATGGATGAAGGATTATCTATTGTCTTGAAGCTGGTAATGAAATGCATACGCGTGGAAGACGAATTAAGATGCATGGGAGACTGATGGAGACGCATGGGATGCATTAGTTTCTGTTAGGTGTACCATTCAGTAAGGATTATGTATGTGGTTCACCCTAATTTTTGGTTAGGTTTCCCATTGTCCCTTGTGGGTTATAAGTGGTGGATTCCCAATGGTATTCATATCAATGGGCGTGCTCTTGAAAAGACTAGCATTTTGGGCCCTTTTCACATCAGTTTCTTCCTGATCATGCTTTTTTTACAATAATCCAGCTAATGATGGGCGAGCTTATAATTCTCATTTTCTTTTAGAGTAACATTCGGTTGTGTATTTAGTTTGTTTGAAATTCACTTGTTGATGATATTTCAGTCTAGTTTTTTTTTTATTATCTGGATTGGTGAGGAACTAAGGAGAATATTACTAATTGTCTTTGCTTTCATAAAAATAATTACTTTATGGTACATATGTTGGTATTTCAGCAAATTATTAGGGTTAATAGTTATATAACACCAACACCTCACATGACACATGACATGATACCGTATGACATTCCGACACATTAATTCTAAAAAAATCTAAATTTTGACATGTTGAGATGAGTTTTAATATTAAATAATATTTTTAATATATATATATATATATAGATATAATGTATATTACATTTTATATTCATTAACTTAATAAAAAAAGAAACAAAATTGATAATATCCATCAATTTAACCAAAAAAAATTCAAAGGAAATAATCCATTACATCAATATAAAGCAAACAAGACTCGTGTGTGATTGCTTAAAAGGATAAGTGTATCATATTGTACCTATGAGGATTATATGTTCTTCTATGTCTAATGTTTACTTAAGTTTATGTAGTTATGCTATAAGTTCAGTTGCACTTAAATGCTTTTTCTAGCTTATTAAAGTTTTGATATTGTCATTTTGACCAATGTTATAAAATTCGGCCGGTCTATGACTCGGTCGGGGTACCGGGTCAGTGGGTTACTGGTTCAACCAGTGGGTCATTGGTTCAACCTTTTAAACCGGATTAATGTGTACATATTTATAATTTATACAAAATTCTAAAAAAAACCAAATATGGCTTAATACATTTTAATAATTAATATATTATATTTATTAATTATTTAATTGTTTTATTAAATTTTTGAATGAGCTGTAAACAAATAAATAAATTAACGATATAAATAAATGTAGAGAATTCAAATGTTGGATTGATTCCAATTCAAATTATCCATCGTAATGATACCAATAGAGGCTCACCTAGAAAGCAGTGTTTTAAAACTCCACCCCACCCCCCGGGTCAACCCTGACCCCTCCCCTCTGAGGGTTGGGGTCACAAGTTGGACCCTATATGCACATCGATCCCTCCGACCCCCAAAACCCGGCCGAGTTTCAGTGACTCCCGGGTCAAAGGGGTCAAAGGGGGTCACTGCATTTTTTTAAAAAGAAAATTTCATGAAACAACGTCGTTTTATTAAAAATAAAAAAAAAATGCTTGCAAACCTAAATTTAATCGTTCTCTACTCTCCAAACGACTTAGACTTGTGGTATCTTGATAATTTGGTATCATTAGAATATGAGTTTTGTACTTTGGTATCTTGATACTATAATTATGTTGTGTAATATTGACTTGTGGTTATAATTGGTGAATTATGTTAAGGATATTTTGAATCTTTGATGATTGGTGATTTGCTTTTTAATATTTTCATATAGGATACATATATTTATATTTTTTTAATATATAAAACCGGGTCAGCGTAGTGACCCCGTGACTTCCCGGTTGAATCCGTGACCCCTGACCTCGGCCAGGTCGATGGCCGGGCCGGGTTTTTAAACACAAAAGTATAAAATTTTAAAAAACAAAATTTTATTTTCAAAAATTCAAAACTAAAAAAATAATAAAGTTTTAAACCTTTCAACTGCAGACTTCCTAGAGCCCCACGCTCCTTCTTTGAAACATCAATCACACATATTTCAAAAACACTCATACCTCTCTCTTCTCTCTTACCCATTATTTCATCTCTTCTTTCTCTTTTATCTCTTCATTGCTTTAGTTTTTTTTTCGCTTTATTGATTTTTTTTTGCTCTAACTCATGCTCAAGTACTGGATAGCCCTCTTTCTCTTTTATCTTTTCATTTCTCCACTTTATTTCTCTTTCTCTTACCCATGCTCTTGAAATCGAATATCCAAAGCAAAGGAAGAGTGAGCTTGATGCCATGATTCATTGCTGAAACGAGACCAGACCATTCAACATATTCTCATGCCTGATTCGTTGCTGGCTCACGATCCCCTTCTTCTCTTTTTTTATCTCCGTTTATGTCAGAACGTCTAACTCAGTGAACCGGCGGGTCATCGGTTTGAACAAAACCCGGCCGAATTACATGGGTCATACCGGTTGGAATGCATCTCCGATCCATTGAGGTACCCGAACCGGTCACATGACCGGTTTACCGGTTTCCAAGTTGAACCGGCCGGTCTGGTCAGGGTCTTATAACATTGATTTTGACTTCACAATATTTTCCTTAGGATTACACACTTATTGAGAATGCACTTTCCTTTTGCTGCTTGATGATTGTTTGGTTGCTTGACTTGGTTGCTGCTTGATGATTGTTTGGTTGCTTGACTTGGTTGCTGCTTGATGATTGTTTGGTTGCTTGACTTGGTTGAGGGAGCTAAGGTGACTCTACCACCAACTTGCCCAATGGAGTTTACTACTCTATCTAGGTTTTTTGTATTAGATGCCATGGAACTTCTAATATTTGCTTCTCGAATTCCAAAGGCATTAGATGGAGTCTAACTGGTAAGGTTCGAGTATTTCTTATATTAATCCTTTCTATCATGTATCTCATATAAATTTCATGTAAATTTTTATTATATATTGAAAAATAATAATATGTGAGAGATTTGTATACTAAATAGTAAATTTCTCATGTAACTTTCATATAAATTTTTACTGTATATTAAATAATAATAACGACAATGATAATGATCAAAATATGTACACTATATTCAAACCCTTTGAAGCTAAGGTGGGAGATTAGTATATTAAATAGTAAATTTCTCATGCAAGCTTCATGTATCTCATGTAAATTTTTATAGTAAATTTTTCATGTAATTTTCATGTATCTATGTAGTGGTAGCTTTGTTATTAAATTTCATGTAAGTTTCATGTATCTCATGTAAGTTTCATGTGAATTTTTATAATAATAATAATAATAATTCTAATGAAGTGAAGAAACAAAATGAAAGATTAAGAACACAAATCACAAAATTTTAAATAAATATATTATAATTATATTTTAAAATTAATTTTACTATACTTTATGAAACATTATTTCTTTTAAAATAAATTTCAAAATATTATTTTAAATTTAATTTAATTAGTTTAATGTCAATTTTTTCAACTTTTTTTTTGGAACATTTTTTCTACTAAAATTTAAAGTAATGGACTTTATCTATATTCCTATTATTATTATTCAGCCTAATTCTTTCAAATTCATCCAAAGATTATTTCATTAATATTTTTGTCGTTATATTAGTTTGTTTAAGGCTTAAAATACTACAATATTTATGTTTGATTTAACTGATGACGCAATATTATATAATTAATATTTGTTTTGTATTTTGAAAAATAAATTTGATGATAAAAAGCTTTGAATAATTCGCTCTGTGACAAATAGAGATATAAATGTGCTATGCATTTTTTTGTCTAAATAAATTAGGCCCATGTCAAAAGAATTGACCTGGCCCATAAGCCTCATATAGACTAAATTACACGCATTTTTTATTTATATTTAAAAAATAAAAGACATATTAGCCAATCTACCGATACTTTAATACCTTTTTTTTTGGTATTCTACTTTAATACCTATTAAAAATAAGAAAAAATAATGAAATAATATTATTTTATTAATTAAAATTATTTAAATAATTATTTTATTGTATTTTAATTAAAATAAAAATACAATACAAGCCGACATGTAGGTTCATAGATCAAATCCTATAAAAGTAGGCCTATAGCCTATTTTTTAAATAGATTTTTTTTCAAAGCCTAAGCATGTTTTATTTTACTAAATATATTAGACCATTCTAATATAAGCCGGGTCATAGGTCCCTAATAGGTTATTTGACTCAGTTATGTCCTTAGTGACAGTTAAATTTTTAGAGAACTCAAATTTACTTTATTACTACTTATTATTTCCACTAATTACATGAATATAAGCAATTTAACAAATAGTGGAGATGAAATCTATCTATATAGTTAATGAAGTAAAATGAGCTTTTACTATTTATTTTACGTCTCGTGTCCTGGTTTAATTTGTTATGTGTTGCATTTTTATTTTAAAGTTTAAATTGGTGTTTTATCCAAGAGTTGTTGGTCTAGTGACATTTCAGTTAAATCCCAAAATTTGATATATCCAAAGGATAGAGGGTTCGATTCCTCAGAGTTGCAACCCCTGTGAAGAGTGAAAAGGCTCAATAAAAATTGGAATAGTCGAGCTCGTGAGGGTTTTAGACCTCAATTGATATCTACCAATTTTTTTTTTAAATCTTTCCATCACATGTTCAATACATTTTCTTATTTTATTTTTTAAACTTGAATCTTTGGTGTGTTAGAATAAATTTATTTCCCACTAAGGATAGAACATGTCGATGTAATAGTGATTTAGAAACACAATGGTATAAATCAAAGCTCTGCAATACCGCAAATGGGTCCCAGCCTCTCATATGTTTCTAGTAAGAAGAGTAATAGATAGGTGAGTGAGTATGAAAAATGTGTTTCAATGGAAGAGATTGGCATTTATAAGGGTAGAAGAATCCCTAGTGTGATGGTGGTGAGTAAAAACCATTTTGTCCTATGGGCTCCACTATGAGTGTGGCAGCACATGTGTTTAGGAAAGGGAAATCACGTATAGTGAAAGAATATTTGTTTCACTTCAAAGGTGCAAGGATTAAAGGCCCGTTTGGACGGGCTTCTAAATTATTATTTTTTATGTCTTACTTATTTTAAAAGTGCTTTTACAAAAGTTAAAACTATTTAATTCTTTTTAAAAAAATATTTTTTGAAAAAAATATTTGACTTTTGACTTCTTTTTTTTAAAAGCTAAAAAATTTATCTTCCAAAGAAAGCATGATTTTGGCTTTTTTATGACTACTTTTTTAAAAGCAGGTATCCAAACATATTTTTTATGAGAAGTGTTTTTATTTTTCTAAAAATAAGCACTCTTTGAAGGAAAAAAAAAGTTCATCCAAATGGGTCTTAAGCCCCATAATGTGCTATAATGGCCAGTTTAGTAGATTGAGCCTATAAGACTGATCTAGAACATAACTTATGATTATATCTTTAATTTTTTAAATGATAATATTTTATTAATACAATTGGGAGTATTCTTCCTTATAAAGTTTGGATATAAAATAAATATTGAGTTATTTTGTAAGTTATTTAGGCTGAGATACAATGCAGTGTAAAATATGAAAGATAATACTTGCACATATTAGAAGATTTATCGCCATAATTCATGTGTTTTGTTGATATGTGGACCAAATAAGAGAATGCTAGTTTCCTTTATTCTCGTTAACCAACTAAAGAATGAGTCAAAATTGTGGTCCACTATCTTCAGCAAATGTCATCATCAGAATACCACTAATCAACAACATTAAAAAACAAAAGCCCATAATTAGTGCACATTGACTCTAGGATGGCAAGAGTCTATTTATATGGTGTATTTTCAGATTTTAGGTCCCTAAATTCACTCTAGTAAAAGGCTCCAAACCATCTGAGCTGGAGAGAAGAGTTTAGAAGACTCACAAATTACTTCAACCAATTTTTGGAGCAACCAAAAAAATAATGGCAGAATATATTTATGGTCCATAATTTTGCATAATGTATAAACAAGATTAGATAATTAAAGGGATTAATGTTTCTCATGTTATATGAGATAAATATTATCTCCTACAAATACATAAAATCGTACAGACCCATTTTTTTTCCTCTCCTTCTCATATGGTCTCATATGAGCCCACACATTTTTATGTTTCAGATTTTTAAAATATTGAAGGAAAAGTTAGCTAAGAACCTCAAACTCGTAAATTTATTGGTTTACTCCCCCAAAACCCAGAACACATTCACCCAAACAAAACAGAAATGCATTGGTGGAGTCTATTACTATTTTTTTTTTTAAAGCTAAAAGTTTAAGTTAGGGAAGATCCTCTAACCTCTTTAAGAATTTTCAGGAGATTATATATCAATCACCAATAAAGTCTTCACATCAGCTAACATAATTTGAACTCATGCCCCTAAGAGATATATATAGACCAAACTCTTACCCAAATATACCCAGCAAATCTATTACCATTTAGTGCTGAAGAAGCCAAAATGGAGGAGGAAAATGCATGGCCCAACCCCAAAAAATTCATCGTTGTGTGTTATGGAGGACACTTTTTGTCCATTCACTCATTAATAGCATTATTTTGTATAAAAAAGAACCTTGCGGGTAGGGGTGTAAATGGGCTGGGCTAGGTTAGGCTTTGGCATAAATAGGTCAGGTATGTGTAAAAAAACATTGGGTATGGCCTGGCCTGTAGGCCCCAAATTACAAGTCTGGCCTGACCTATATTTAAAAAATAAAAGCTTTGACCTAGGTCTATTAAACATTCAACAATTAAAAGAATAACTAAAATAATATTATTTTATTATTCAAAATTATTAAAATTAATTTTATTTATTATATTTTAAATAAATAATATGATATAGGCCGGCCATTCAACAAATATAGGCCAGACATGTACAAAAAGCCTATGGCCTATTTTCTAAATAGGTATTTTTTTTAAAAAAACACAATAGAATCATTTCTGGACTTACAGTGAGGAGGCCTCTGTAAAATGGGTAATATTTTCATTCAAAGGAAAGGCAAAATTCTTGACGACTCAGATCTTGACAGCATCATCGATGGGTATGATTCTGTGAATATTCTTTTCTTTTCTTTTTCTTTGCATTCGTATGATGTTAAGCATTTATCAATTAAAGCCCCTAGTAATGCATAGAAGTTCCTATTTGAAACATCATTGAAGCTCAAGACTAGAAAGTTAACCTCTTGCTTGGGTCTTAACATTTTGGAGAACACAATTTTCACACAATATTTTCAAGAGATAAAGTTGAAAATGAGTTATGAAAGAAAACCAAATGCCAAAGCTCCTTCTGTAGAGTTTTTCTTCGAGGTTACAGAAACAGATTCTCTAATAACATAGTAGCAAGGTTTTATTTATAAGGATGAAGCGACACTTCTTACAAGAAAATATAGACATGCATGAACCTCAAGTTAACAAAGGGAGATATCCAATTTAATACAATATTCCTCACCTGACCCCAATTACAAAAATGCACCACTTTTACTATAAATCAAACCAAGCATATGGATCACATGCACAATGCTTGAAGTCTCGCAATCTGTTTCCCTCTAATTTTCACCAGGCAGAGCGTGGTTAGGAAGAAGAAAAGGCGTCGGCGATGCAGACCCTGTGTTGTGTGCGTGTAACTGTTAAATGAATGGGGTGCTGAAAGGGTTTTGGTTTGGGGGAATTTTCTTAAAGCATTTTTTAAAGCATTGTTGTCAATGACAACGATGAAGATGGGGATAGTTCTGATGCTGTTCAGCCACAAAAGAGAAAGAGACTCTGGGGTTTGGTAGTTTGCCATAACACTACTCCTAGGTTTGTTCCCTCTCCTTTAAGGTATGCTTGTGAATTTCTGGCTCAAGTATTTTCCATCCATGTGAACAAAGAAATAGAGTTAGAAAATCAGATTATTGAGAAAAATATTTTGCGCACCCAAACACCCTTGTGTGATATGCTAATGCCAGATGCACCCCTAGGTATTATCTCACAGAGCCCTAATATAATGGATCTAGTGAAATGTGATGGGCTTCCCTCTTGTATAAAAACAAGGTATGGAGATTAGGAGTGACACCAAGTGAATCCCATATAAGAGAGATAGCTTTATCGCTTTCTGAGTACCATATGGATTCCATAGGTTTGAGTACAGATAGCTTGTCAGATGCAGGGTTCCCAGGGTCTCTTCCTCTTGGTGAAATTGTGTGTGGAATGGCAGCTGTTAGAATAACTTCGAAAGACATAGTTTTCTGGTTTCGTTCACACACTGCTGCAAAAATTCGATGGGGTGGTGCAAAGCATGAACCTGGTGAAAAGGATGATGGTAGAAGGATGCATCCAAGATCATCATTCAAGTCTTTCCTTGAAGTTGTGAAGGTAAGGAGCTTACCATGGAAGAACTATGAAATGGATGCTATTCATTCGTTGCAGTTAATACTGAGAAATGCTTTGAAAGATACAGAGAGCGTGGATTTAAATATTTCTTGATTTTTTTTTAATTTTTTGGTAAAGTTAACACAATTTCACTGTAATTCTCGTTCTCCTATTTAGAATAAGAATTAAGAATTAATGTGATATCCTCTATGCTAGTAAATTGCAGAGGATATTATATTTTATGATATCAGTGCACAAAGGTTCAGGTAAATAAAAGACTTAAATTAGATGTTGCTTGATATTTTATCATAGGTCATACATATTTTAAATTATTAGTATTGAGCCTGGCCAACTCAATTCCATGAAACAATATATGTAGATCTATGACAGATACAAGGTTATTAGGTAATTAAAAGTTATTTCGAAATATATTTTAGAAGGTATGTCTAAATTTTGAGGACAAAATTTTATATAGGGGAGAAGAAATGTAATATTTTTCTAAAAATTAATAATAATAACAATAACAATAACAATAACAATAACAATAACAATAACAATAATAATAATAATGAATAAAATATAAAATATCTTAGATATTTAAGAAAGGTAATGATTAGTTTTAAGATTTTTATAAAAGTAATGATTAAGATTTAGACGCTGACTTGTTCCCCAGTTTTATAGGTTGCACAAAAGAACTGCAAGTAGTTGGTGGATATGAAAATCAAGGTGGTGTAGTTGGGTGTAAGAGTGCATAACTAGAGGAAAGTAAATTCTATAAAAAAAAAACACAATAGAATCATTTCTAGACTTACAGTGAGGAGGCCTTTGTAAAATGGGTAATATTTTCACTCAAAGAAGAGGAAAAATTCTTGACAACTCAGATCTTGACATTCGTATGATTCTGTGGATATTTTTTTCTTTTCTTTTTCTTTGCATTCGTATGATGTTATGCAATAGAAAGTTTTGGTTCTGGGATCTTGATATTATTGTCTTTTCTAGAATTTAGAGGATTTCTGGTGCAAAGTAAGTTTATTTTAGTGGGACTTGTCCTGGCAGAAATGGACTTATCAGGTTACATAGTGTTTTTTACTTGAGATGCTTAAGTTGGCTTACTTTCAAGAAGAAAGCCTTACTAAGAAATGCTTCTAAACAGGTTGGGCTGAAAGGAGAAGTCGTGAATCTTGCCTCTCCAAATGATTTCTCTTCGGTTCAGTGGATGCAATCAGCAATAGTTGTACAAAAAAATCAACCACTGACATGGCATAAGGTAAAACTAAAGAGAAATGTGCTCGCTTGACTGAAAACAAAATATTAGCTTCAAAACAAATAAAGTTTATCTGTAAAATGTGTGCAGACTTATTTCAATGCTCTTGAAGGAAATGAACCATTGGCATATATATTGAGGGTATGGGTAAAGGTCAAATATGGATTAATGGACAGAGTATTGGAAGATACTGGACTGCATTTGCTACTGGCAATTGCAATTACTGCAACTATGCTGGTTCATTTAAACCTACAAAGTGCCAATTTGGTTGTGGCCTACCAACCCAGAGATGGTAAGCATTGCTAACATTGTAGCTTCTGCAACTGCTATCATATTGTGAAATACAATATGCAAGGCTCACTCAGGCGCAAAATATCTTATATCACACTTTGTACAAAATGTTTCAGGTACTATGTTCCTCGATCTTGGTTGAAGCCAACTCAAAATCTGTTGGTTATTTTCGAGGAACTTGGGGGAGATCCTTCAAAAATTTCACTTGTAAAGAGATCAGTGAGCAGTGTCTGTGCTGGTGTGTTACTTTCTTTGTACAATATTAATGTTTCTTTCTTTCTCTTAAAGTGTTGTTAAAATATAGTTTATTTTTGGCCCGCGGGCTGGCCCTAACCCATGGGGTTATATGATTTTTTGGCCCGTGTGGGCTGTTTGATATGCGGGCTTTTTGGCCCTGGCCCGCGCAGGCGAGGGCGTGACGGGCCGGGCTGACGGCTCTAGATGAGACTTAGAAATAGTACCTCTTCTGGTGTAGGAATCTCATATCTCGAAATCAAAACTTCCTCATTCACATGGTAAGTAATCGGATTGGAATCAATTGATATAACCCGCATCACGAAAATGGAATTGTAATATTTGTAATTGTGGTAGTTATTTTACACTTCAAATTTCAAACAGTGAAGTTCAGTTTAATTTTATAGCTTATATTTTATTCTTGCTGAGGACTTTTTGAGGACGTTGAACAAACACTTGCTTACATATTTTTATTTTTTTTGTATAAAAAAAAACATTTGCTTACATATTGATCAGCATTTCGTGAACATGATTGTGGCCAGTGGCCATGGCCTATGTGGACATACAGTGCGAAAGTTTAACTTTAATTAAAAAATATAAAACCCTAGTTCAAGTTTGTTCCCGTCAGAAATTGTGAGACCCACAAAGCAATGTGTACATACAGTGTGAAAAATAAATAATTTAGAAAAGAAAATGCGAAGGAAGCATACCAGGTGAATTTGAGGAACGAGAGGAAGCTTATCTCCTCTGTTGTATTTCTTAAATGCAAAGGAAGCAGGTGAAGTTTTCCGAGGAACAGATATGTGATAAATAAAGTCAAGCTTTTAATTCTGAGCTTTTGAGGAACGAGACACTTTATGTGAAGTTTCAATATTTTATTTAACCTGTAATTAGTTTTATTTAAATTAGATGTCTAACTTAATTATTAAATTTTCAAATAAATGGTATTGTATTTTTTTTTTTTTTGGATACACTTATGCTATTGTATTTTTTTTTTTTTTTTTTTGAAAGATATGCTATTGTATTTTAAGACTTACTTGAAAATAATTTAAATATTTTAAACGTTAATTGATACTTTTAAATAAATCAAAGATTAAATTGTGTATGAAGTTTATTTTCAACAATCAAATTCTCTTTAATGAATGGGAAATGATATACTTACCATCAAAACAGTTTAGCACATTTACAACCAACCTAATTACCATTGATTTTCTTCAATTTAACGATTATAATTTGTTGCAAATTATTTGGTTGCATTTATTAATTAATTATTAATTCAGAATAAATTCAATAAATTATAATCGTTAGATTGACGGAAATTAATAATGATTAGGTTGGTTGTAAATGTGGTAAACTTTTTTAGTGGTAAGTACATCATTCTCCTGAATGAATATGTAAGTTTTTGCTCGTTCTAATTTCTCACTACACTTTTAAAAATTAAAAATTATACTTACATAAAAAATTAAATCTCTCAGCCAATGAATAAATTTTTAAATTAAATTTATATATTAGTAAACAGTGATTTTAAAATTATTCTATCAGCTTATATAAATTATAGACATGTTTAAAATACTTATTAAAATAACAAAGATCAATTAATATAACAAATTTTATTAATCATAATTTTAAGGGTATGTTTAGCGCGGGAATGAATCCCATATAATTCTTTCAACATGAAAAGAAAAAATATCAGTTTATCGTTTTTCTTATTATTAGAGATAAAATTATATTCAACATCCTCAAAATTATATCATTTAAAGGGTTGAATATAAAGATGTCAATAATGGAATGTAGTGCATTTATCAGTAAATAATTTACATTTCGATCAAATAATAAACATTAAAAATAATTTTGGCCAATGAATCTAGTCAATATTTTCTCAATCTATTTTTTTTCTGGTTAACCCTTTTGATAAGTGATAAACCTATTAATTTTTTTTTCACCTTTTTTAAAATTTAAAGAATAAATCTCTTATTAATCAAAAGATAAAGAAAAAATTTTGTATTTAAACAAAGGAAAAATCGTATACATTTAAGTTATTTTAAGAGAAAGTAGATATAAAAAGGTGGGATTCATATTTTTATTTTATTTTATTTTTTCCAATAAAACTCATACTTATTTATATCTGCCTTTCTTAAAATGAATATACACTTTTTCCTTAAACAAACTCCTAATATGAACTTATTGAATCGTATTCCTTAAAGATAAGGAGTAATGAATAATAATGGAGAGTTTTTATGTGGGTATGTGAGGGCAAATTATGCGTGTAAATATGACAACATGAAAGTCAAAAAGTCATAATTGCTTTTCTAAATCATTTAAGTAACCAAATGATGACATTCATAACTTTTTATAATTGATAACTGTAGGTATAGGTGGCAAAGCAGGCCGGCCCGTCCTGACCCGCCGCCAACCTGCCAAAAACGGAAGACATAAATTATTTCAAATATAATTTGACTTGTAAGACTCATTATTTCAACAATTGATTTTCGTTTATCTAATAATTATAATTTATTTAAAATTAATAATTAATTAATTAGTAGAACTCAATAAATTATAATTATTACAGAGACATAAATTAACCATTAAAATAAGGAGTAAATTTTTTTAATTTTACACGGGATTCAAAAGATCCCTCTATTTCAATTAACTACTATGAAATAAAGAAGGGCACAAATATTTTCTTATTCAAAAATCTCATTTGCAAAGTTATAATGCAATGCATTTTGAAAGGAAAAAAAAAACGAAACAGAACTTTTTTAATAGGGAAAAAAAGCAATTATTGGCACAATTTTAACTCACATATTCTTCCAAAATTTCAAAGTTTTGTTCTTAAATTTCCAACAACAAATCGACTCCTAAAAAATGAAAACATATATAACAGGCAATCAACTATATGATTCAATTTGCTACATCACTCAGGTTAAGGAAACTATATACTATATTACTACAGAATTAAATAAAGGGATATTTTTTTCTCATGTTGTATGAGATAAATTATCTCATGCAACACATAAAAAAGTGGGTAGGACCACTTTTTTTCTTTCTCTCTCCTCTACTTAATGGGTCCCACTCATTTTTTTGTATGTTGCATGAGATAAATTGTCTCATGCAACATGAGAAAAACATTTTCCTTAAATAAATGTTACATGTGACCCTAAATGTTACTCAAGAACATCAAAGGACAGTGCTAAATCACAGCCATTGCCACTTATCCTAAAACACAACACTGTAAGCTTTTTCTTGCTAAACAAGAAGTTTATATCCAGACAGTTTGAACTGAGAATGTTAAAATGTTATGTTTCGCACAAGATTTAAAAGAAGAAATTTTATAAGGAAAGGAAACCTACAAGGAGGAGGATAATATATTCATTAAAAAGTTTATTCCTTGACCTACTGAATTATGAATTTTAAATTCTCCAACTCCTCCATAAACTTCCAAATCCATAATCAAAAAATGAATTGAAACATACAGTCGTAACTCATAACTTCCTTTAACAATGCAATGTCATAAGCTTATATGACGCACTAAGCTTCTAAACTACGAAATGAGCATCAGTATCCCTATCACATCTATCCAGCCACATAAATCAACATAATCCATAAAAGTCCACTCTAAACTCAAAGAGTTAAGTTACCAAGCATGTATAGCTGTTCAAGAATTAAGCTGCATCAGAGCAGACAAAAGAAATCCAACCTAATTATACAAAATAGTATTAAGAACCAAGAACATAATCATCCGCTATTCATTATGCATTGTCTACATTGAATATATATTTGTTGCGCGTTGACAATACAAAGCAAATTCAATGAAAATATAAAGACAACAGTCAAGAAATGGGAAAAGAAAGTCAAAGTGGAAAAAGAAGATGGAAATTACTAAAGTTTTCAACGTCTTTCATAATCTTCCTTATATCCATTTCTTGCTCCTGCATATTGGTATGTTCTCTTGAAGGTCCAAGCCCATCAACTTGTTTCTTATTCTTGTGCATCTTTCCCATCACTGCTTGGAAAATTGAAAGGAAAAAGATAGTTAAGAAAAGAAAAAGTCACAAACCAAACTTTGAAACTACAAACTCAAACTTTGTACTCGGGTTTGGTCTTTTTTATTTTTATATTTTCTCTGATCTTTGATCTGGTTATGCAAGTTCTTTTTGGTTTGGTGAGAATTCAATCTTTTTTTTTTTTTTTTAGTACAAAGAGAATTCAATCTTTGATACTTAACAACGAGTTACATTTTGAAGTTTAATGTTGGAGTTGCTGCCCTGTTTCGAAAAATTCGATTTGAAGCAATAAATTTGCGACGGTCATATCTTGAGTTGTACATAGCCAATTGTGACTTATGATATGTCGTTGGAAATTTCAAAATATCTAGTTTAACACAGTAAAATATGAGAATTTATAATAATGGCTGACGGTCCCAATTTTGCGGAATACCGTGTATGTTCAGTGTTAAATGAATAAGTGATAAAATCTAAAAGAGTTGAATGTTGATGATAGTTTTATCTTATAAATTATTAGTGTTTGGGCACTCGCACCCATTAAACATGTTCAAGGTAAGTTAATGTATAATTAGTTCAGGTATAAGAAGAAAAAAGTTTATATGTTGAGAGGTAATCCACCCTATGGATGTAAATGAGTCAAGCAGCTTAATAGGGGCTTACGGCCCAGTCTACATCAGGTCAGACTCGACTTAATACATATAGTCAAATTGAACATGATTAGACTTTTAAAATAGCTTATTTAAAAAGTAGGCCATAGACTTCTTTTACATGCCGAGCCTATAAGCCTACAAGCTGGTCTATATCATATTATTTATTTTAAATAAAATTATTATTTTAATAATTTTGAATGATAAAATAATATTATTTTAATTGTTGGATGTATAGGATTAAGAAAACTAACAGGTCTAAGTCAAATTTTTTGTTTTTAAAATATAGGGCAGACTAGACTTATAATTTGGGCCTACACAAAGTTAACAGACCGGACTAAGCGTAAAATACTTTACACAAACTTGATTTATTTAAGCCAAAATCTAAATCATTTACACCTTTGATAAATTATGCATGATGTCACAACGGCAGTTGATAATCTTTTCCTTGTTTGGATGGTAATAATTCCTTTGGAGGTTGATGAGTGTATTGATTATATTTATCTTACATTTATGGATGTACTTGAATAAATTCTTTGGTAATATTTTTTTAGTTTCTTTTTGAAGCTTGAATCTGTTTTTTTAAGTTGTTTAGAAAAAAAATTATTTAAAAAAAAAATTATTTTTAAAATTAAATATATATATATATATATATATATATATATATATAATTTTAAGATTCTTATTAAAAGTATAACAAGTAACTTTTACAAAATTATATTTCAAGACTTTTTTTTTAATTTATCCAAACGCATTCATTTTTTATTTTTGAAAAAAAACAGAACTGCCTATTTTTTTTTTTATGATTTTGCTTTATTTTAAAAACATATAATTAAATTATAATTTTTTGGAAGTATCTTTCAATTAAAAATAAAATTTTTTACTTTATGTAAAAAACATTTGTATTTTACTTTAAAAAAATCACAAACAAACTATCCTTAATGCTTTTGTGAACTGTCATGTATCCATAACTTGACAGGGATAAGTTCCAAAGATGCATAATAATTTTAATCAAATTCAAGTTCGTGTTAATAACTTATGATTATGTGATTAAATAAATCATAGGCGTTTAAATAATATGATGAATGGTTAAAAGAGATAATTGACTAATTTTTGGTGCGTTAAATAAATGTCATTAGATTTACAAGTGGCATTGTCGCCGTTGTACTATTATAGAATGTACGGTTCCTAAACCGTCAACGTCAACAGAAAAAGCAAATTAACTTTCTTGTAGCATTGAAATTTACATAAAGGACATAAAAAGATTGTAACATAATCAGCTTGTACAACAATTAGATTTGACAAGGTTCTATAATTGAACTCTCTGTGTCGTCTTTTCTTTTCGTGTTCAATTATAAATTGACTACACTAAATCAGATACCATAAATTAATAAACAGACGGTGCACTAATTGTTTGCTCCACATTTATATGTTTCGATTATTATAAAGATAATACAGTGCAGAATATTCCTCTGACACGTGTTAGATCTAAAGTTTATCTCTAAATTTTGGCTTTCATTTCGCTTTCATTTAGGTTATTGAAATGCTATGGTTGCCTGCATTAATAGGCTTTGCCCCAAAACTAAAACGGTATGTGGACCATGGATTCTCTAGAACCAATCTTGCACCTCATGAATCATACCCCACACACCACAGAGCATGCTATCTATTTTGTTGTTATTATGTGTTTGTTTCCATTATATGAATGAAGTAACTCAAAATAAAGTTGAACACCTTAATCTTTTTCCTCCTCCTATTAATTGAAATAAGAAAAGTTCAATTGCTTTTTAGTCTTTTAAGCTGAGTCCAATTTATTATCTAGTCAGATTTGCATTCATCTGTTTTAGTTTATTAATCAGTAGCACCTAATTCAAACCATCTTCCTAGCTTTATCTGTAGTAGCAATAGCATCCCCACCATTATTAACACTATCATCCAGCTGAATGATTGATATTCCCTTTATCTTCTCGCGTGCAATGGCTTTCTTATGCTATATCTTTCTCATATTTTGCTTGTTTGATATTCTGGCCTCAATTGGGCCATATCCAGTTGCAATTTGTTCAGCTAGTGATGTTCCAATTAATGTGACCAAGCACTTTTACTTTCCCGATTTCAGCTTAAGAAATAACCCCAGACTTGTCCATGATGTGAAGCTGCTAGGGAGTTCCAAGTTCTCAAATGAAAAGGGTGCTCTTCAAATCCCAAATGAATCACAAGATACAGATATAAGACATCAAGCAGGTCGAGGTATCTATTCCTTCCCAATTCGCCTGTTAGATCCAAGTACAAAGACCCCAGCTTCCTTTGAAACAACCTTTTCTTTTCAGTTGAACAATTCCACCAACTCTGAACAAGGTGCTTATGGTGGTAGTGGCCTCACTTTCATCATTGTTCCTGATGAGTTCACTGTGGGAAGGCCAGGGCCCTGGCTTGCCATGCTCAATGATGCCTGTGAGGATGATTACAAGGCAGTGGCTGTAGAGTTTGACACGAGAATGAACCCAGAATTTGGAGATCCAAATGACAACCATGTTGGCATCAACTTAGGTACCATAATATCCACTAAAATTATCAATGTTTCTGATGTTGGAGTGTCCCTTAAGGATGGTTTTGTTCACCGTGCTTGGATCAACTATGATGGTCCTCAAAGGAGAATGGACATTCGTCTTGGACTAGCCAACCAAGAAGTTTATCCATCCAACCCTATCTTCTCGGAATCTTTAGATCTCTCTCCTTATCTAAATGAGTACATGTTTGTGGGGTTCTCAGCCTCTACAGGTAACCATACCCAAATCCATAACATACTCTCTTGGAACTTCACTTCCACCAGCCAAGCTTTTCTTCGCTTCCCTTCATCTGAAACCTGCCAGGGTAAGATCTTACTTGAGAATAGTACTGAAACAATTACCAAGAAGTCTACTAAGGATGAACCACCACGCAGTTTTTTGATTTTTGTGGCTGTAGTGGCATTGGCTCTGGCTGTTTTCCTTGGTTTTTACTTTATCAGTAAGCATAGAAGAAATGCTGCCAAATCAAAGACTTCAGTGGAGGCAGAGATTCACAGGCCAAGGCCTCCCAACAAACCACGCCGCTTCACTTTTTCTGAACTTTCCTCTTCTACTCGATCTTACAATGAGATAGAGTTGCTTGGTAGTGATTCTAGAGGAGTATACTACAGAGGAAAGCTTTCTAATGGAAGCCAGGTAGCTGTGAAAAGGTTCTCAGCTCAGTTTCTAAACACACATGGATCAGATAGGAGACGTTTGTTAAAGGAAATTAAGACCATTAGCCAGGTTCGCCACCCAAATTTGCTTCCTGTGAGAGGCTGGTGTCAAGACAACCATGAAATCATGGTGGTCTATGAGTTTGTCCCCAATGGTAGCCTAGATAAATGGCTATTTGGGGCTGGTGTTCTTCCATGGACTCGGCGATTCAAAGTTATTAAAGATGTAGCTGATGGCTTGAGCTTCCTCCACACTAAGCAACTAGCACACAAGAACTTGAAATGCAGCAGTGTGTTTCTAGATGTCAGTTTCAGAGCTGTGTTGGGTGATTTTGGGTTTGTGCTTTTGGGGGCAGAATCAAAACAGTTTGAGTCAGCAGTGTGTCAAGGTGCGGATGTGTTTGAGTTTGGTGTCCTTGTGTTGGAAGTGATAGCTGGAAGGATAAGGGATGAGATAGAGCAGGAAAAACCAGAAGAGAGAAACTTATTGGATTTTGCTTGGAACTTGCACCAGATTGATGAGAAAGTGAAGCTGGTCGACAGAAGGATGGGATCGTTGATCAACTTGGAGCAGGCAATTCGTGTTGTGGAAATTGGTTTGCTTTGCACTCTAAACGAGAACAAAGGGAGACCCTCTATGGAGCAAGTGGTAGACCTTCTTCTTAACATGGAGAAGCCCATTCCTGAGCTGCCAAGAACTCGCCCTGTTGCCTTGTATCCCTATAATAGCGCCAACTCTGGCCTTTGCAATACATACTCTTGTACTTTTTAGTGAAGCCATGAAGTTACTGCTGATTAACTGGGTGATTTATGAATAATTAGGCAGGGGTCATTCTTAGGCTTGCAACCATGGATTGATTTTCTAAATGCAGCAAATGTTTAAGAGTGTTGTGTGTTTGTGGAGATGTTAGATAAATAATGTGTGGTAATTTTGTGCATATAAACTTGTGCAGAAGATGGTGAACATTGGTGCGATTTAGCATATGTTTTCGCATTTGGAAATGAATTCTTTTATATTAAAATTTTACATGATTTGAAATTATTTTTATCCCTTTCATCACATACATTAAATAAGATTCAATTACAATTTATCAAGATTACTAATGAAAGAGATCAATACAAAAATTTCACATCACTATATCATTTAAAATTCCTTCGCATCTCTTTTATCTTTAAAAGCTTCACAGCCAATCTATAAAAATAAACCACAGCTCCTAGTTCTTGTCGTCCATTTCTGTTTTCCTTTTGTTGGTGTTGCCGGGCTTTCAGCCCTCCTCCTGTACTAAATAAAAACCAAAAATATTACCAAAAAAACTTCACAGCCTCTATGCAGGAGTATTTGTTTTGTAACTCTAGTTAGAGACTTATTGTTATGTGGAAGTTAAAAATGGTTGTCATGGCAATCGTATTTGATTTTAGAAAACATGTCATTCCGATTGATTAATCTTTATTTTTTTGATCTGGATGTTACCATAAAAATTGAGTTCGGAGACGGATAGGAGGGATGCATGAGGGTTTAGTCTAACTTCAGTAGCTAGCGCTGATCATCTTTATCACTTTACTACATGCAAGCTTCATCTCAAGTACAATAAACGGAAACACTCAACTACTCAATGTCACTGCAAGAGAGTATATCCGCACTTGCTTTAAATGCATTATTAGAGAGCATGAAGAGTAATACAAAATGCTCTCTACTGAAGATCACTGAAAAATGCCAGAACTCAGAATACCCTCTACTGAAGTGTGTTTCACATTCATTCTGCCTTACAAAATTACTTCATTCATTTCATTCTAACAAGATAATTTCGAAAACGTGGCCAGAAATATAGGATGGAATTTCTCCATTACGTCATCAACCAAGGTGTAGAAGACACAAATTGTAGATTGTGGGTAGTTTAACTATAAACCAAACCACACCAACACCATCAATCAAGAAAGATATGAACTGACAATACCATCCATCGCCCATGGATGAAAGCAAGGGAAAAAAACTTCAAAATATGTATAAAGCCAGATAAGAAATAGCTATATTAAGGCGGTCACCCATTAGTATTACATTTAATTGACATAAATTTGAAAACTTCCAAACAATAATGCAAAGAATATCAATATATGAAAACATTATACATACAAATATAAGAATGGCCTGTATGGTCAATTAACAAAAGAAAGGGCAAAGAAATTCAAAAGAAACAAAAATAACATGTTCAAATTGCCGTGTAACAGAGATCAATGAATGCACCCAGTTGCCACAAATCTCACTACCACCATCACGTAACAAACTGCATCCTCGTAGATATACAATGATTGTTAAAAAAGACCAAACAACAGCGAGAACCCTAACACGATGAGCCACACAATGTGTACCAAAAGGAGTGCCTGACCAGGGAGAGGTGCAGATCCCCCATTCCCAACTTCACAGAAACCCAATTTCGCAACTTCGGCGCCGGCGCACGCGGCTTCGGCGCAACCGCACCAGTACGTCACGCCGTCCACGCCGCACACCGGATCGGTCCGAAAGCACTTGGCGGGGCAAGACGACGGCGTCGTTCGGGTGCACAGGCTCGGCCCTTGCGACGGCAACCGGAGGACGGAGGATTCTTCTTGTTCGGCCGTTGCAACGACGGGGAAGATGATGCACAGAGAGAAGATGACGAGAAAGCGAAGAAGAATGGATGGGACTTCTTCGGAGAATTTCGCCATGATCGGTTGTCTGAGAGTTCGACAACCGAATTCGACAGCCCAGTCGAGGAAAGTTTTAGAATTTGGATGCGAATGCTGTGGTTATTGGAAGATTGGGAATCGGAGGGTTTCGAAATTGAAATTGGATTGAACCCTAATTGACCAAGTTGGGGGGTTTCTTTTCTAGGTTAGGCAGGAGAATTGGTCTTTTCTTTTCCTTTTCTTAAAATAGGTGAAAATGAATTTACACCTAATTTGGAGAGAAAAAATTGAAAAAATGAAATGGTCTTAAAGTGAAGTAGAATTGGTCCCGAAAATAGAATTATTATGTTGTATGTAAAATAATTCCTTTTTGTATTGTCTCTCGTGAGAAATAAAAGTTTACAATAGAAAAGCAGAAATATTTGAGGAAGAAAAAAAAAATTTGGCATGTGGTAGTTAGGAGTTGGTTAAGGAAGAAAAATAATTGAAACCTAATCGTATACCATAAGAATTTTGAAATGAATTATACATATTTCGGATTATTTTTTTCTCTCTATTCTCATAAATTAAGGGGATAACTGGATAAGTTTCAGTTTTCTTATTTTTAATAATCTTTTTGAAAATCGCGAGGTATTTTTGTACCTTTGAAGTTTAAATTAATCCTCACTTAATTGTGAGTTATTTATACTTAAATTCATTTTTTATATACAGAATATACCTAGAACATACACTTACTTTTTACTCATGTAGAAAGAATTACTTATATTACAAAAGATAATTTTATTTCCTAAATATATATAAAAGTGTAGGATTCATGTTTTCTTTTTTTGTATGCTCTTCACATGGCCTCACATATTTTTATATATATGTAGAAAATAATTTATCTTTTATAATATAAAAAATATTAATCTCTTATATTAAACTAGCAAACAATGTTCATCTAATAATCACTTACAGGTCTATCTAATTGAGCTGGCCCGTCTACTTTTATTTATTAAATTAGAATATATTTTGAAATGAGAGATGATATAGTTATTACTTATTTTTCTTACTACTTGTTATTATCAAATCTTAACCATTGATTTTCGTCAATGTAACGGTTATAATTTATTAGAATTAATAATTAATTAATAAATATGATCCAATAAATTATAACCGTTTGATTGGCGGAAATCAACAGTTAAGATTTAGTAGTAACAAGAAGTAAAAAAACGAGTAAATACCTTTTTTGGTCCTCAGCAAATTTCAAGATACCCGTTTTAATCCCTAGCAAATAAAAAGGCCCATTGTGGTCCCCTAAGAAATTCAAAATAGACCCATTTAGTTGAAATCGTAGTCTCTCACAAATTCAAAAAAGACCCATATTAGTCCTTAAAATGACTAAAATGGATTCATTTTGAATTTCTTAGGGACCACATGGGCCTTTTTATTTGTTAGGGACTAAAGCGGGCATCGTAAAATTTGCTGAGGACCAAAAATGATATTTACTCTAAAAAACAAGTAGTAACTATAACCTTTCCCTTTTGAAATAATTGAATCTTTAGTTTACTTTTCTTTTAAAAAATGGCACATGACTTTATAATATTTTAAAGCTTAAAAAATTATATTTTTAAAATTTAAATATTTTTTTAATTTATTTTTAATTAATCTAGATTTATCATACATACTAATTTTATTATTTAAGAAAAATTATTTCTGCTTTTGATATAATTTTTTTTCTGTCACATCCGTATAAAAATGACCAAACTCTATTAATTTTTTTGCTTTTTCTAGTTATAATAAATTCATTTACTCACGTTTATGTGATTGTAGCAAAAAAAAAAAAAAAAAACAATAAATTGAAAACCCTATTATTTTTGTTGCACTAAATTCGCGAAGTTATAAATTTTGTTGTGTTGACAGGATGGTAAGAAGATTATAATTTAACACCGCACACGTATTACTGTAATCATTAATCTAGGGCTTGTTTGGTACACAGTACAAGGTAAGGCTTAATAGTACAAGATTTGATTGTATAAGATCTAAATGAATTTTAATATTATTCAGCGTTAGACATGATATTATATAAGATAATATATTGTAAAAGATAATATCATCTAATGTTTGGTAATGCACTATATAATACCAGATAGGATAAAAATAAATATTTTTGATAAAAATACCTTTTAATAATGAATTTATATAACTCTTCCAAATATATCAGATTATATTAATTTGTATAGAAATCTGTTGATCAGTGTGTCAAAAAAAATATGTTAATTTTTATAAAAATAAAAATCTCCAATATTTTAAAATTTTATATATTGAAAAATATTTTTTATTTTAGTATATAATATTAAATTAATATATTATTTCTTAAGAATTGCATTGGCTAATACATTAATTTCTTATTAGGCCTAATCCTACCCTCCTAGGCCTGATTAAGGTATACATCATTTTGATGTATAAAGGGATCATACTGTATAAACTTATACTATACGATGGTCACACTAAACAACTAAAAATGTCATAACATATAGTATAAGTTTACACTATCAGGCCTTATACATCACACCAAACAGGCCTCCAGTGTAAGCGAGATTTTTTTTTTCAAATTGATATATCATATTGCAAATAATTAACGCATTTGTATAGTTTTATGATAAAGTTTAATGTTTTTACTTCTGCAGAAATTTTTTTTGTACCAAACTTATATAAAAATGAGTTAATTCTACTAATATTTCTTGTACATACAAAAATGGATAGAATCCATTGATTTTTTTTCTTTCTTTTCTTCTTAATGGGATCACCTATTTTATTTTATTTGTTGTACATAAGATAATTTTGTCTCATTCAAAATGAAAAACTATATACCCTAAAAAAAATGTTATTTTTTGCAATAACTAAATAAAAATGGTGATGCAGTGAAAAATAAAACAAAGGCAAGACAATCTCCTGTCCCATTTCATTAAATAAATCACGAGGGTACAATAGAGGTAAATGTCCTTTTTTATTCCAATTGAAAATACTAATCAATTTTTCTTTTCAATCGCTATTGAAGGTAAAAAAGGGAAAATAATAAAGTTGACATAATAATAGACACGTACGGTCGTACGGAGAAAGAGAGAGAGCAAGAGAAAAAAGGAGGATGCGAGAGAAATTAGGGATGACAATTTATACCAGCTGGTTGTGTTGGTGTCATCTTGAGATTTGACATCAACACAAATATATAATACGTACGAGTACATATATTATTTTTGAATAACATCTTAATATACAAGCTTTTGAGGCATGATTTTCTTAAACCCTCCAGCGTTTTTTAGTGAATATTTATGTTTGAGATTCTTAAACCGTGATTATAGCCTTACATGCATTACGTATTTAGTAATTCATGAATCAATATTCGCTGTGAATGAATCATTTGGCCACAAAATCACCTTCAATGACAGGCTAATTTTGCTCTTGCCAACCAGATATTTTCTGCTAATATTCAGAGCCTGATGCTGCTATTGCTATATATATTACCTTCTACCACACTCAACATTCTCACAAACAAATATCATTTTGTAAGGTGAAGTAGGTTTGAACATTCCTCATCTCCAATCATGGGAGCATGTACTAGCAGACCCAAGGATCTTGACTTGAAGGAATGTGATGCCCCAACTGAGGCTCCTACACCAAATAAGGCTGAGGGAGAGGCTCTTGCTCAGGTTCTTTTCTTTTTCTTTTTTGTCATTTTTAGCCACAAACCTTGAATCCTAAATGTCTTCTTTTGTTATCTTTTTTTTTTTTTGGTGGTGGGTTTGTGCAGGAGGACAAGAAGGAAGGAGGTGAGACTGAGGATGAGAAGAAAGTGGAACCTTTAGTAGACCTCTCTGAGCCAAAAGAAGAGGAGAAGACAGAAAAACCTTCTGAGCCTGCTCCTGCTGATGCTGCTGAAACTGAGAAGCCGGTTGAGAAACCAAGTGAAGCAGCTGTCTCAGAAGAATGAAACTCTTGTTACAAAGTGAATGATGACAAGTTGACAACACAAGAGTTTAATGAATCTTATTATTGTGCAGATTGAATTCGTGATGTACAAGAGATTTGTCATATTCATTCTAGAATTGTTGGACTTTAATTATGAGCATCATGCAAGAATAGAAAATTTCTTTTATTTTTTATTTCGTTACGTATTTGTGATCTTTGATAATCTATTTTAAATATAAAACCATTCATGAAGCTTCACCTTGCTTAAACTTGGTCACTCGCAAACTGTAGCGAAGGACTAGGCTATACACACTTATTTTTATCTTCCCAAGTGCTTTTGTATGTATCAAATTGTTAGAGCATATAATATAAATCATTAAAAAAGTCCTCATCCAATATCTTAAGATTTTGAGTTGAAATGGTTCTTTATCATGAGGGGTCACGAGTTCGATCATTACTGCCCTCCATTTTCAGGTGAAATTAAGAAAAATACAAGGCAGACCAATAATGGACTTATGCCATATCCACCTTTCATGCCTAAAGGGCTCTTGCGTGAAGGGGTGTATTAGAGAATATAATATAAATCATTAAAAAGACTCTCGCCTAACACTCTAAGATTTTGGGTTGAAATAGTTCTTGTGTGGTTTTTAATTCTATTGAATGAATCAAATGGTTCTCTCTTAGCTGTATTAGCATAAGAGAATGCATGCGATCCTTGGCTGAAAAGACAAATAAGAATAATGAACTATAAGAAAAATGAACTAAAGACAGTTTGGCGGCACATTGTTTATTAGGCATTCCATTGGAAAATGAAATCTCGAGAGCAATTGGATAAGACTTATCTTATCATCAAATTCAAGGAATTGGAGCTCTGGAGTCACACTGGTTTAGACCTATACTGATGAATCATAGGAGATGTTTCTAAGATCGTTTAAAATTTCAGTACTGAATATACAAGCTGTAATTGGAGTTTGGCATGAATCCATTTCTGATAAAAATAGGCAAGGGCTTGTTCCCCTTAATTAAAACTAGCGAATTCGACTATTAAAAATAGAGAAAAAGGTGCTCTTGAGAGTCGCACAAATTAGTACGGCAGCATTCAAACTTGGTTTGGATTAAAAGAAAAGAACCTTAAGTTGCTGATCCATGCATAACTGCACTGGAAAGGGGGTTGTTGTTAATAAGGTTTAAGGCCAAAAGTGACCCATAAAAAAAAAAAAAAAAATTGCCTTCCCAAAATCCCAGCAGATCAGCTTCAGGTTTTGTACTTTCGATTCCTAGTTGAAGTATTGTAAGAACTACAAATTACCAAATGTCAGAATTTGATAATTCTCATTCATTGTTTATCCTCCACTTGAGGAGTATTTGTATACACAGATAATTAACAAATTAACAAACTAACAAGATTCCTAATTCTGTGATATGGTTTCAGATTGCAACAAATATTTAAATTTGAAAAATAAATCTTCTCTTCAACACTCCTCCTCAAGTTGGTGCATGAATGTCTATCATGCCCAACTTGTTTATTACTTCTCCAAAGGCTCTACTGGATATGGCTTTTGTCAACACATCTGCAACTTGATCTTTAGATTTAACAAATGGAAGTTGTATTATCTATTTCTCCAATTTTTCCTTGATAAAATGTCTGTCAACCTCCACATGTTTGGTTCTATCATGTTGTACGGGATTGTGAGCAATTTCAATGGCTGCCTTGTTATCACAGTAGAGTTTCATTGGCTCATCATAGTTAATCCCAATATCTTGGAGAATATTTCTTATCCATAATAGTTCGCAAATAGCATGAGTCATTCCTCTGAATTCTGCTTCTGCACTTGACCTTGCCACTACTTTCTGCTTCTTACTTCTCCAAGTAACTAGATTCCCCCCTACAAAGGTAAAGTATCCAGAGGTAGATTGCCTTGTAGTTTTGTCTCCAGTCCAATCAGAGTCAGTATATCCCATAACAGATACATTTTGGCTTTTTGTAAATAGAAGTCCTTTTCCAGGAGTTCCTTTCAAGTATCTGAGAATCCTATATACTGCATTCATATGATCATCACTTGGGGAATGCATGAATCTACTTACAACACTTACTGCATAGGAGATGTTAGGTCTAGTGTGTGCTAGGTATATTAATTTTCCAACCAATCTTTGATACTTGCCAGTGTCAGTCTGTGTTTGGTTAGGATAAACCGCAAGGGTATGATTCATTTCTATTGGGGTGTCTACTGGTTTACAAGCTAGCATTCCAGTTTCAGTCAACAAATCAAGTACATATTTTTTCTGAGATAAGCATATACCTTGGTTGGATCTGGCCACTTCGATGCCTAGAAAATACTTCAGCTCACCCAGATTTTTCATCTCAAATTCGGTTGCTAGTTGAGCTTCTAGTGTTTGCATCTCTTCTGTATCATTACCAGTCAGCACTATGTCATCAACATACACTATTAGGATTGTTACTTTGCTGTTTTTCTGTTTGACAAACAAGGTATGGTCAGAGTTGCTTTGCTTGTATCCAAATTTCTTCATAGCAAGAGAAAATCGGCCAAACCAGGCCCTTGGTGACTGTTTTAGTCCATACAAAGCTTTCTTCAACTTACACACTGTATTTTCCTTCGAGGAACCGAAACTCATACCTGGTGGGAGGTCCATATACACTTCCTCCTCCAAATCTTTATTTAGAAAGGCATTCTTCACGTCGAATTGCTTCAAGGGCCAATCATTTTGGGCTGCTATGGATATAAGAATACGGATGGTGTTGAGTTTGGCTACTGGTGCAAATGTTTCTTGATAGTCAATTTCAAACTTTTGTGTGTATCCCTTTGCCACAAGCCTTGCTTTGTATCTATCCAGGCTGCCATCGGACTTGAGTTTCAGGGTAAATACCCATTTGCAGCCTATGCTTTGTTTTCCAGTAGGTAGAGAAACTATGTCCCAAGTAGAGTTCTTTTTAAGTGCTTCCATTTCTACTTCCATAGCCTCTTTCCAATTCTGGTCTGCTATTGCTTCCTGCACATTTGTAGGAATATATATGCTAGATAATTGATTAGTAGCCAATGCATATGATTCGGATAATTTTTTTGTTGACACATAATTTCCAATTGGGTATTTAACAGAGGCATGTGGGTTAGGTTCATATAATTTCCGGGGAATACCTTTTGTGATTCTCTCTGATCTTCTTAATACCAAGGTAGGTTGTGTAGAAATGGGGGGATCAATAGTAGAAGAGTTTGGATCAGGGATTACCTCAGTTTCCATGTGATTTGCATTGTTCTGGACATCCGGAGAAGGTTGCTCAGTTATGGGAGTTAAGATTGAGGAGTTTTGTGTGTCGTTTTCTGCTTCATGAAGATCTGGACTGGAGGCCGAGGCATGGGTATGTAGTAAGGTTGTTGGAATTTCAATTGAAACTTCTCCTCCATGGTGAATCTCCCCCTGAGGAGAAGAAGCTAAGGCTCCCCCTGAGTAGAAGGGCTCACATTCCCGAAAAGAGACATCCAAAGTAACATACATTTTTCGAAGGGTGGGATCATAGCATCTATAGCCTTTTTGTACTTGTGAATAGCCCACAAAGATGCATTTCTTGGCACACGGGTCCAATTTATTTCGAAGAACTTTGGGTACATGAACATAGGCTACACATCCAAACACACGTGGTTCTAGATTCGGGCAGTGGGGAATGGAAAAGAAGGATTCTAATTTTTGTTGTGGGGTCAGGAAATTAAGAGTACGGGAAGGAGAGCGGTTAATTAGGTAGGTAGCAGAAATTATAGCTTCACCCCAATATTGTCTAGGGACATCCATGCCAAATAAAGATGCACGAACAACTTCGAGAAGGTGTCTATTTTTTCGCTCAGCAAGGCCATTTTGTTGGGGAGTGTATGGGCAGGAGGTTTGGTGTTTAATACCACGAGTAGTTAAATATTCTGTGAAGTGTGAGTTGATATATTCAGACTCATTATCAAATTGAAGAGTTCGAACAGAGGACTGAAATTGAGTATGGACCATGTTGCAAAATACCTTAAAGGCAGAAAAAGCACCACTTTTATGGGACAAGAGGGTAGTCCATGTCATACGGGTACATTCGTCGATAAATGTAATATAATAGAGAGAGTTTGAGAGTGAGGGAATTTTTGCAGGTCCCCAAATATCTGAGTGAATAACTTCAAAAGGGATTGAGCTTTTATTCATACTTGGAAAATAAGAAGTTTTGTGGCTTTTAGCCAATTCGCAAGTGTTACATTGAAATTGAGACACTTTTATTGAGGAAAACAAATGGGGAAACAATTTAAAAAGATAGCCAAATGATGCATGTCCTAGTCTACAATGCCATAGCCAAACTTGAGATGAAGCTTCAGATGCAGGAAGGGAAGTGCAGGTTCGAGAGGTAGCAGAAGAGATATTTTGGTTGAGATCCAAGTAGTAGAGATCACCAATCTTAATGCCATAACCAAGCATCTTCTGTCGGAGGATGTCCTGAAAAATACAATAAGAAGGAAAAACAGTGACACAGCAATGTAGATCAGATGTTAAACGACTCACAGATATAAGATTAAATTCCAGGGAAGGTACACATAAAACAGAGGACAGGTGTAATGCAGGAGATAAAGAAATGGAACCTTGTCCAGAGATGGGAGAGGTTCCTCCATTGGTAGTAGATATAAGGGGTTTAGAACAAGATTTGAAATTTGTCAGTAAAGATGAATCACGAACCATATGATCAGAAGCACCAGTATCAATTATCCAAGTTGTATTCATAGAAAGTGCAGAAAGGACAAGAGATTTACCTAAGATGCTGCTCTGAACTACATTTGCCTGTGGAGTGGGAGATGCATTATCAGCAAGTGTGAGGTTTGCTGTGTGAGGAATCTTCTTTCGAGGTCGCTTAGTGAAGTCCCACCATTCAGGATATCCAATTATCTCATAGCAGCGTTGCTTGGAATGACCAGACTCACCACAATGAGAACAGAGAAAGGGAGCAGGCTTGTTAGGAGGGGCATTATCACGGCGAGACTTGGTGTTTTGGGAGAAATTGGGACGAGGAGGATGGGCAAGGAATGCAGCTGCATCAGTATTCATGGTATGACGTTGCTGGTAGTCACGTCAGACATAGGCATATGAATTCTCCAGGTCAAGTTTGGGATCTTTTCGGAGTATCTCACCACGAATTTGATCAAACTCAGAATCGAGACCAGCAAGGAAGATGTGGACCCGTAAGCGAGAGAGGGCTGAGTGTTGATGAACCAGATCAGCAACCGAAGCAGAGGAAGAAGTGCGATGGTCGATTTCTTGGAAAATGCCCAAGAGTTCGTTGTAGTAAATGGCAAGCGGACGACCGAGTTGCTTCGTGGTGAATGATTTTTTGTTCAGGTCGAAGAGGCACGACTCATCTGAACCATCGTAGAATGTTTTGGAAGCAGCCTCCCAAATTTCGCATGCTGTCTCCAAACGAATGAAGCGTTGCATCAAATTGGGGCTCATGGAGTCAATCAACCAGCTTTTGACTCTCTTGTTGTCGGTGATCCAAGATTCAAGGGAGGGGTCACCGGGGTTTGGTTTCGGGGTGTCACCGGTGAGGAAACCAGTTTTGTTACGGGCTCCGATTCTCATATCCATGAGTTGTGACCAAAGGGGGAAGTTTGATTCGTTGAGGATAACTGTTAGCGGGAGAGAAGAATGGTCTTGATGGATAATGATATTTTGTGTTGGTGGAGGAGTGGGGTTGGAGAGTGCAGAGGCATTGATATCTTGATTTTCAGGAGGGGTATCAGCCATGGTCGAAAAAAAAAAAAGGTTTCTGAGAAGAAGAATTTGGGAAAGTTGAGATCGAAGTGTTCTGGAGAAAAAAAAAATCGAATGTGATAAGGTTTGGGTTCAGGTGCTGTTACGGGTTTGGGTTTGGGTGGGTAAGGAAAAAAAATTAAAAAAACAAAAGAGGATTGCCCAGGAAAGAAACAACGCTGTTTGATACCATGCCAGAATTTGATAATTCTCATTCATTGTTTATCCTCCACTTGAGTATTTGTATACAGAGATAAATAACAAATTAACAAACTAACAAGATTCCTAATTCTGTGATATGGTTTCAGATTGCAACAAATATTTAAATTTGAAAAATAAATCTTCTCTTCAACACCAAACACCACAAAATATCATGAGAATTAGCATATTAATTAGCCATGGCCCAGAGGATTAGTAATTCCTTGGTTTCAATCTTTTCAATAGTGAAAAGTTCATTTCCCCAATCATACCTAATAACACCAAATATTTCGTTGAAGTTATTGTACATGCTGAAAGTCATGTCTAACCATTACAAATCAGAGTTGGCTTTCCTAGACAACCGGATATTGTTTTTGGGTAACGCCATTATTAGCATCAGATGGAGCAAACAGTTTGCCGGGATCCTCTTCAGCATTGTTGTCTTCTTTCACAGCTAACATGACCAGAACAAAAAGTAATGGATAGCTTATTGTTGTGAGCACCCAATTCACAATCAACTGGGACATGAAAGACACCTTGTTTGTATCAACTTGCCAAGCAACTGCAGCCCCTGCACTTTGTATTCCTTTATAGAATCCAGTGTACCTGTGTAAGTGCAAACAATAATTGATTTCCATTTTCCAAGCATGTGATCAACATAACTAGTTAACTACCTCTTTTCATTGACCAAAGGCTACTAACAATAAATCAAGTCCAAATAGTAGGAATAGTTAAGCAACTAACTGAATAAGAAGATTATGCCTCTGCATCAAGTATCAATTACCTGCTAAGAATCTGAGAGTCATCAGCCAAGGCTCCAATAACCCAGTAGACCATGCTCTGGAAGATGGCATCTAGTAGCCCAAAACAAAAATACAAGACAAACGGCCCAGCAAATTGAGACCCTGAGTCCTTAAAATCCAACTTTTCTGGCAAATCATTTGAGGAGTACCTAAGCTGATTAGCAAGTCCACCACCCCAAATAGCAGACCCAAGAATAGCAGCCACTCCAATTCCCACAAACCCCCTCATCCTTCTGCTCTTAAAACTGAAATCCATTATGTATCCAATCCCAACCGATCCCAGCATCTGTGCACCCCAGTGGACCACATTGTTCAACCCTCTTGTTCTCAAGTTGAACAGTGCCCCGTTGACATCATTAAATTGGTAGGAGTAGAAGAAATTGCTGGACCAAGCAGCAGGAACAATGAGAAGCATTTTCCAATTGAAGAACAACTTAAGAATCTCCAAACACTCAGTGGACACATTTGTGTACAACATATTGGTGCACTTGGTACCATCATCACGAACAACCTTGCTAGCAGGCAAGATCGCCAAAGACAAAAAGGCACCTGCTGACATGAAGCCCATGAAGCCAATGTAGGTTCCATCATTGACAGAAGCAGCCTCACTACGATGATAATTCAACATGAAAGGAATTAGACCACCAATGACACCACCCATGTTAAAGATACTCCAGAAAATGGAAATGTAAGTCCCTTTCCGATTGGTTGGGGGATAAGATGTCATAATTGCACCCTGTGCAGCCCATATAAGCCCTGCTCCTACACCAAGAAAAGCACCAGCAACAACGGCAAAGACTTGGTGGTGGTAATGGTTGTAGTAGAGGAAGGAACCTGTGTATAGTACATAGGTAGAACAACCTACGGAAAGGGTGAGGTGGGGTCCGAGGATGTTGTAGATGCCACCACCAAGGATGCCAAATATGGCGAAGGTGGTGTAGAGGGCAGTGAGGGAGTTGTTTGATGCAGTGGGATCAACTTGGCCACCACCACCCATTCCAGAAAGGGCATTGAACATGCCAGGGCAAGAAAAGCAGACAAGGCCAATGAGGATGACTTGAACAAATGGTGAATTGTATCTGAAAAGGGATGAATTTTTTGTGTTTCCTTCTTGTATCTGGGTACTGGATTCTTCATCTCCATTGAAATCCATTTGCCACTTGACAAAAAGGAATTGAATTTGGTATTGTTGCTATCTGGGATCTAAGATTCTTTCTCTCTCTCTGTGTGTAAATGTTTGTCTGGATGAGAAAGATGGATGTTTCTCTCAGCCTATAGTATGACAACTGAAAGTGATGGCAATGGGAGAATGTAAGAGTAAGAAGGGAAGTGTAATAAAACCAGAACTGAAGGTTATAATAATACTTATTTAACAAAATTTGCACCTATATGCTAGCTGTCTTTGGATAGATATTGCCTTATAGACTATAGTAAGGAAAATATTTTCATTCACACTTATTTCGGAGTATTTATAGTAGTCCTGGTACACCTACTCCTTCGAATGAGGAGCTGTCATTTGGAGAAAAAAACAAAATTTCTCTCTCCTCTATGTAAGCAAGTCAAAAAATACCCATTTTTTATTGGCATGGACTACTGAATCATAAATGGACCTAGACCATATTAAATATTTTCCACTTATGTATGGCATATCTTTTATCAAATGTGGAAAAAAAGTAACATATTTATACTACCCTTATCTTTATGCATGTTTTCTTTTATATCTTTATTTTTTCTTTTTGATAAGGAAGTTGTAACACCTCGTGTATATCCGGAATATTAACATTACATCGTATTAAGCTACGATTAATTAAAAATGCGGAATATTCTTTTTCTTTTCAATTATGACGTCATTATACTTAGCCAAGTTGATTATTTAATCAATTTCATAAAATATTGCCTGTATGTAAATTGCAATAGACATCTACTGAAATACATCATAATATAAATAAAGTGAGTATCTAACATCACAGATCTACAACTCGTAGTCCGGACAATAATCCATATACATTATTACAACTCCAACTAAAACAAGATATAAACAAGTCTATGTGGCATGGACAATCCCCATGTTCACCAAATCAACAGTGTCTCAACAAGATAATCCAAAATCATAATGAAGCTAAAAGCATAAAAGCAGCATGCATAACCAGCATCCAACAAATAAGCATATAATATCAGCAATATTTAACTCAGCTCCGGCCTCCTGCTGCCTGAGGTCTCAACCCCAACATTACCTGAACCTGAAATAAGCGCCCCAAACGTGGGGTGAGATCTCTAACAGAAATCTCAGTAAGACAAGGGGTCCTCAAGGATCTTCCACCCCAAGCTCACTTACATGTGCAATATAAGTGCTAAAAGCATTTATAACAATATAAGTTCCAAAACTATGCAGTGCAACAGATATTCATGACATGTGTGTTGATATTATTCTACTGGCCAGAGAAATGCAGGAATACATGTGCAATATAAGTGCTAAAAGAATTTATAACAATATAAGTTCCAAAATTATGCAGTGCAACAGATATTCATGACATGTGTGTTGATATTATTCTACTGGCCAGAGAAATGCAGGAATACGTCTATCTCCTACATGTAGTACAAGAAACACCACTTGCACCTCACCCACAGCCTCACCATATTGTATGTACCACATACTCAGGCTTACCGTATAGGTGGAACATCACATACATATCAAAAAGGCACTAGCATATAACAGCTCAATAGCATTTCCAAAACATCAAAAGCACGTAACACAGCATGCATATAATCATACCCCCATGGGACATGGTGGAACCACAACATGGCTAAACCGAGAACATGAAAGCTTACCTCTAAGCTAGCTATCCAATGCCACAAGCTCAAAGTCCAAACACAGCAGTATCACAATATGATATGGACCAATAATATATCATTAAACATGCACCACAAGCATACAACTTAAAGACAACGCCTTTCCTCTACGTTTTACGTCTTAAGGCTCCATACCAAGCCATAAGCCCTTAATCACTTGATTCTGACTTAGTTCAATTAAAACAGAAGTTCAACTTCATCAATATAGGGTCCACAAACCCCCAATAGTCTACTGTACTCACAGCACAGCTACTGTTCTTCGAAATCCCAGAATATCCGGATATCTCTCTGAAAATATCCGGATATCAATATCCGGATATCCAGATCCCCATATCCGGATATCCATATCCAGATATCCATATCCGGATATCAATATCTGGATATTTCACGGGCAAATATCCGGATATTTCGCGACAGAATGCAGTTTCTGCATTTCGCGAAGATATCCATCCAAGGTTGGGTTTTTACCGATTTTAGACACTTAAACATGCATTTCTATGTGTGTTAAGCATTACCCAACATTAGGTTATCATCTTTTAACCATTACATGTATCAAGGTTCCATTTTTAAGCATAAAACTCAAGTTCAAAGGTGGTGATCATACCACAAGCTAAAACAGAGGTAGATGATGCTCTTGGAGCTCTCTCAACTGCTCCAAAACTCAGACTTCAAGGAGAAACGAAAATGAGCTTGAAGGTAGGTCTTCCACTCAACAAGAAGACACCTTGGAGCATCAAAATGCCAAATAAATGGCCACATCCCACAAGAACAAAGAGAACAGCCCCAAGACTCCCCACACAGCAGTAAAACACTCAGAAGATGGTTCCTTTTTCCTCACCAAACACACACCCAAGTGTTTCCCAAGAGAAAGTATGAAGAAATCAAATAAAAGAGGTGGCTTGGAGGTGTCTCATGCAAAGGTGACCAAGGAAATGAGGGTGGCAGTAGCTCTTCAGAAAATAACCAACGTAGGAGGCACCATTTCTGACCTAGAAATGTGTGCCATGGCCTTATATAGGTCACTTAAGCATTAAACACGTAGTATTAACGTTAATTGCTAAGCTTAGAATTTTAATCTCAAACTCAGGATTCTTAAAACTACAAAATTTTACAAGAATTATCATATTTTTATTATATTTTTCGGAGCACCTTTCCGGTACGCACTTTTCCATAGCCAGTATCAGTTCTGGCACCAGTTCTCATTTTTTTAACTTGAAACTCATTTTACAAGTCCTATATAATATTCTAGTAATTATCATGCACTTGTTATAATTTTCCGGGATACTTTTTTGGTACGCATTTATACCGACTAGCAGAACCGGTATCTGCACTTTTCCTCCGAAAAGCGACTTTCAGCATTCTTAATCACTTACTATAATTATTAGAGTCCCATAATAATTATTAGGGTCAATTATGAAATCATTTCCTAATTTTGCGTAATTAATTAATTAAATACCTTATTTAATGGTGCGGGTTCTTACAGAAGTACCTACTCCTATTATACAGAAAATACACTACTCTAAAAGAGGATGTGGTATCATCTAAAATTTGCACATATGTGGTAGTTCTCTCTTTCAAGCTATCAAATCAACGGTGAACACGAAAGTGGATCATTTTTTGTGTTCTTTTACTCTATTGATACGTAGAAAATAAGAATATGAAGGCTGAAAAATTACCCCTTTTTTCACTATGGTTTCTAGTATGAATATATAATGCATGGGTTATATAACTATCATGTCACATGAATAAAAAATTATCAAGTAAAGAACTAATTCAACTCAAAAGTTTAAGCTTTTGGATGACGGCCTTTTTAATGGTTTATATTATTCTCTAACACACCTCCTTATGCAAGAGTCCTTTGGACTTGAAGCGTGGATATTGCACAAGCCCAATTTTTTGGTTTACCTTGTGTTTTTACTTAATTCCATTAGAAAATGGGGGCGGTGAAGATCGAACTCGTGACCTTATGGTCACTAAAGCTCTGATACTATGTAAAAAATCAATTCAACCCAAAAGATTAAGCTCTGATACCATGATAGAGAATAATATAAATCATAAAAAGGTCATCACCCAACAACTTAAGCTTTTGAGTTGAATTGGTTCTCTACATGGTATAAAACTTCCTTCATCACAAGGTCTTGAGTTTGATACTCACCGCTTTCCACTTTCTCTTGTGAAGTTTCTTAACACAGTTAGGTGAGCCTGTGCATTATCCATCCGTCAAGTCAAATGAGCTCTCATGTAAGGGGGCGTGTTAAAGTTATATAAAATCATTAATGTAACCTCACTTAAGCTTTTGGGTTTAAATGGTTCTTTACATGGTATCAGAGCCTCATATCACGAGTTTGATCCTCACTGCCCCCATTTAATTATTAATTAATTAATTAATTCTTGTGGAATTTCTTAGCGCAAGTAAGCTAGCCCTGATGCATCACCACCCTTCAAGTCCAATGGGATCTCGTGTGAGAGGACGTGTTAGAAATATATAAAACCATTAATGTAACCTCACTTTATTTTTGTGCCGATCGAGGTATGAGTTTACAGCATCGATTGGGAAAATTTGTTAACAAAATGTTGAAGATGTAAATTATTTATTTTGAAATTTTGCAAGATCCAGTTTTGATATCAATTTTTTTTTTCATTGTCCTTAATTAAGTCTTGCTATGTTTTAAATAGGAAAAAGTTTATAAACCCCATATGGTTTACTCTTTTATTGCTTAGACCCTATTCTGTTTTTCTTATTAATTACCCCCTTTGGTTTTTTTTTCCATCCAAGTTAACATTTAACACTGTTTTTCTTATATATGGAAAAATGTTTCCGCATGCATTTATTTCCAAAACGATATCGTTTTGGTATTGAAATCTTAAAAAATTATAAATATAAAGACTATTATAACCCTAAAATAAATTAAAATTATAAAAACACCATAATTTCCGTCCCAAAACAACGTCGTATGCTTACTGCAGATAACTTATCTGCCGTAACTGCAGAAAAAGTGAACCTATATATATATATATATATATTGGTATTCTATTGCTACCGCTGAACCAGCTAGATGAAATTGGTTGAGACAGTTTAGTGAGTATGGTGATGGAATTGGATTTATTTTAGTTTTCAATGTTCGAACTAAAAAATTTATTCTTATTTATTTACCTATTATCCTAATTAAGGATAAAAAAGTAAAATGATCAAAATAAAAAAAATGACTTATAAATTCAAATATTATTTTTTATGATAATTTCCAAACATAAAATTTAATTTATAAATCCAACTTTAATGATTCTAAAAACAAGCTATTGAATATTCCATTACTTGCCAGTATTTAGAATTACTCGACCAGATGGTTAAAAAATGAATATTATTGACACGAAGGTAACTGAATTAAAAAAATAACTAAATTAAAATAATGAGTTTTATGATATATATATATATATATATATATATATATATATATATATATATATATATATATATATATATATATATGAGGTAGGATCCTTTGACACCAGTGTCAAATTTAAAATTTGACACCTCATATGAGAGCCGTTAGATAAAAAAGATCAACGACTCTGATTTGTAAGCATGTGACTCCATTAATCTTTTTTTATCTAACGGCTATAAAATAAGGTGTCAAAGAATTCTACCTATATATATATATATATATATATATGACACAAAATATAGATGTTATCCGGCCAGTGGACCAATTTTCTGTTTGGGCCCAATGAGCACGCTCAGTCCAAATTGACTTTTTTAAAGAGAGATCCCCCCTTCTTTTGGGGCGTTAAAATAGACATTAAGGTTATACTTACGACTTTTTTTTTTACAATCTCTTATAATTATATCTTATCACCGTTGATTTTTGTCAATCAACAGTTATCATTTATTGTGAATTAATAATTAATTAATGAGTTTAATTTGCTAAAATGATAACCGTTGATTGACAGAAATCAAAGGTAATAAGATATGATTGTAACAGGTTATAAAAAAAAAAATTGTAAGTATAACCTTGTTCTAATTACATATGCATTTTTTTTTTTTTAAATGTGCTTAAATAAAAGACACATTTTTTCCTCACACACCAGAAGAGTTAATCTCATAATAGTAGGATCAAAGAATTAAAGTTTATATATACAAAAAAAAAATTAAAGTTTACGAGAATACAACTTGCCTCAAAGAGATGAATTGGTTTAAAAAAATAACTTAAAATCAAGCCCCTGTGATCAAGTTAGTGATGAAAAATTGAAAAATTTGAGTAATCTAAATGAAAACCTTAATACAATTATGATATTAGTCTTTGTTCTTTTAAAGGATATAGAGTTGTGTTATTTTAGTAGAAATTACTATTTTTTCAGTCTTTTACAGGGAGAAAAGCAATTGTACAATGAAAATCATGCAGAGTTAATTAAAATGATTATCTTTTAAAAAAAAATATTTTTCCTACAATTATTGTGTCTAAATTTTTTTAATTAAAATCTTAAATAAAAAACTATGCAAAGTTCATTTAAACGACTAGCAAAATTATACACATATCAAACACACGGAGTTGATAAAAAAATGTTCAAAAGAGACATGAAGAAAATTATTATTATTATTTTCTTTTTCCACAATTATTTACTTTCTCCTTGTCTCTCTCTCACACACACACAGAGAATAACAAAATCACAAAACAGGGTCATGTTAACCAACCACTTATGGTGAATATCCTTGATGAATATCCTTGAAGCTACAACAACTGTTGTGGTAATTGGTAGAGTGTGAAGAACTTCCTGATATTTAGAACTCATTTTTGTAAGACCTATTACATCAAAATGTTATCTTTTGCCACAACCATGTCTACTTTCTCCATTACCATTAACACACTATACAAATTCAACCATAGACATAGACATAGACATAGACATGGACGAACCGTGGCAGCTTCTATTCACCACGACAGCCTCAGAGTGCTCGAATGGGACAAGCTTTGCGACTTGGTCGCTTCCTTTGCCACCACTTCCTTGGGCCGTCAAGCCCTCAAGGTCTCTCTCTCTCTCTCTCTCTCTCTCTCTCTCTCTCTGTTTTTGGGTTATCCTTCTTTTATTCCATGTTATTTTGTGGGGTTTTGATGAAACAGGACCAGTTATGGTCTCTGAATCAAACTTACGAGGAAAGTCTCAAACTTCTCAATGAAACCAATGCTGCTGTCGAAATGCACAAGCATGGCACTTGCAGATTGTACTTTGGCCACGTTGATGCTATGCTAGTAAGTAATTAGTGTAAAAAAAAAATGTTTTCTTTTTATGATATCAGACAATTGAACACAAGACAGTTTTGCACATTTCTGTTTTCTTTCTTGCCAAGTTGTTGATTTAAGGTTCCTGTAGGTGCAAACTGCCATTCAACATGTCCGGAGAACTGTACAGGTGACTAGCTATGAAGCAAGGGCCATTGCGACTCTTCTGCAGTGTGCTGAGACCTTGCAAGTTGATCTTAAAGCTTCAATTAAGGAAGATAGTCATTGGCATAAACGGTTCATGCCTCTTACAGAAGTGGTAAATGGTGAAATAAGATTGTGAATATATACATATCATATCATTAATATTACTATGTGTCTGACTTTTTTCCTCACATATACATGTTTGCAGATAATGGAATTTGTCATCAATCGATCTTTAGTTAAAATGATAGAACAGGTTATTGATGAAGATGGCTCTATTAAGGACTCTGCGGTTTGTTCCATATCTTTAACAAGTTTCCTTTTTCTAACTCTACATATTGTGACAGTGATTAGCTACTCTTTTTTTTTCTATGGTTTGAGTTGGCATGTGTTGCATCTTAAGTTTTCTTAATATTTGTCATTATATAGTATTCAGTGAAAGAAAATATGTTAGAGATGCATCTCTCCTTTCTTGCTGCCATACATCTGACTATCAGTTGCTTCTCTTTTATCATACACATGTATAACTGAAGCTAACATCTTTGTTATAGAGTCCAGCCCTTAAACAGGCACGTCAACAAGTGCAAGTGGTTGAGAGAAAGGTAAATCCTGTTTATTTTACTATGTTTCAACTTGTTGGTCCTGGACATACTGACTCTATCAGAATTCTACGAGTTTTTAAGAGAGTTTAATTTAGTTTACAACTACCAATCTAGTGAATGACATATGAAACTTCGACACATAAATTGAACAAAAGGCAGACATATTCTTATCTCTTCCATTAACATTCACGTCTGTCATGAGTATCCTATAGGGCTCGAATGAGATTAGGATTCAGTCACAAAATTTGTTGGCACAACATGACAACAATCTACCTGCAGGTTGGGCAAAACCCTGATTTTAAATTTTTGACTTTGTTTTTTTTTTTTTGAAAATTATGCCCACAGCCACGTCACTTGGATTTGTCTGAAATTACATAAACGTGTTCTTTATTTTCAAACCCCCCTCCCTCAAAGTTTGAAAGAGCACTACAAAGTACAAAATAACCCACTTTGTACTTTTATCCAATTGAAATAGAAATAGAGCTATCATATTTTGATAAAATTCACAATAAGTTGGCCGAAGCCATAACTTAATTGATAAATTGGCTCAAAAAAATGCGAAGGGGCCAAAACTGTAACTGTATCATTAAATCCTATGCAGACAAAACTCATTTCTTCCCCCCACTTGGATGATTTCTCAGCAAATATACAACTCAACTCTGGGTACTCATTACAAATGAATAACCTATTTTGTTTGACAAAGATCTGATTGCTTAGTTGCTGTTTTTGTTAGAGACAAGTAATAATTGGGATATTTTTGTGGTGCATACCAAATATCATGGGAGATTTCTGTTGGTTTTTAAAATTGGGGGGAGATGCATGAAATGTCAGCTATACTCGAAAGTTAGAGTGATTATCTGTTTTAATTTGTAGGTATTATTTACTTTATTTGTGAATGCTAAATAAATAAAATGCTAATTTAGTAAACCGTCTCTGCCCTGTGTTTTGACTTATTGGGTTGTTCCTATTGTTATCTATATGTGTCAGACATACTACTTATGTTATTGTTTTAACTTATAAAAGTTCATTTTATACTTTGCATTATTTAGGATTATTTGTTTCCTTTGTTCAGGTACAACAATTAATGGAGAGCTTAATCAGGAATGAAAAGAGTGAAACATCAATTCTCGTAAGATTCACTAGACTGTCTATGTATTTTACCGTCCTGCATATTTCTTTCCCCATTGACTTTTCTATAATTCGACCAGGAAGTGAACAATGTTGATGGCAGGTGGTGTATAAGAGTGGATTCTGGACAGAAGACAAGTTTTAAGGGTCTATTGTTGTCCAGGTGCATAAAATTTGTTAATATACAATTATTCATTGTTCATGAAATAATCTGTTTGTCAATAAAGCTAGTAGGTTGGCGTAAATTCCATTCCTTAAAGATAGTATTTTCTGGCACTGGCAGTGGTTCAGGACTTGGAAGTACTATAGAGCCACTTTCTGCTGTTCCCTTAAATGATGAGTTGCAGCGAGCAAGAACTTCGGTAGCAAAGGCTGAGGCAGATGTACTTTTGACATTGACCAAAAAGGTTACTGTTAGAGAAATATAATATAAAATCATTAATGTGACATTCATCTAACAACTTAAACTTTTGGGTTGAAATGACTCTTTATATGGTATTAGAGCCTTTGTGACCATGTGGGCATGAGTTCGATTCTCACTGTCCCTATTCTATTAATAAATAATTAAAATATTGTGTAGTTTATTAGCATAGGTAGGTGAGCCTGTATGCTGTCCACCCTTCAAGATCAATGGACTCTTGTGTGAGAGGGCGTATTAGATAAATATAATATAAAACCATTAATGTGACCTTCATCTAACAGTTTAACCGTTTGGGCTGAGATTCTTTACCGTTACAAACATGATTTGATAAAGATTCTTTTGGCCACATTCTTTTCTTCTCTTATGTTGTCCTAATTCATGACTTCATGTGCAGATGCTGGTAGACATTGATGATATTGAAAAGATACTGAACAGTTTGGTTCAACTGGATGTGGTAAATACCCTGTAATCTTTTTCAAGAGAAGTGGATCACTATTTCTTGTTTCCACTCTCTGTATTCCCTCCTCTATACTGGTTCACTTGTAAAATTTGCTCGTGTTGTCTTTCAAGGAGTTTACTTACTGGTTTCCATTTTAATGAAGGTCATTTCCTCCATGAGAATTAGGATGGGTAGTCTTTTGTACAGCTGCTGCTGTTGGCTGAATTTGTGCAGTTCTTCTGCTTATTTTTCATTTTGTGAATAAAATCTCATTTATAAACAAGTCACCTCTTTTGGGAATGCTTTAGGTAAAACTTTTTAATAAGTTGTACTTTAGTCAACTAACATAACTAGCTGTAGCTCTGCAAAATTGAAATATGTATCGTTGTCAGATTAAAACTTTCAACTTCATTAAGTCATGGCTATACATGTCAAAGGCAAGAGTTTCCCACAAGGCTCTGGGTTGCTATTTTCCATTCCCTATCTACACTTTGCACTAAATCACTTGGATGAATAAGGTAAGGCGATGAGTATATTAACTCAGCAAATATATTACAGAATTTGGCAGGTGAATACATATACAGAATTTGAACCGAATTTATGTGTCTGGTCCACTTTTTATTGCATATACGGTCTAGCATGAAAAGAGATAAAAAGACTGACTATACACGTAATTACCGTTAAAATAATCTTTTGCTTCTATATAAAAACATAAACCATAGTATTGGTATAAATTTGCAATCTATTGCCCCCAAAGTGCCATCTTAGATGCTATAAATGAAAGAACTTGCTGCACTTGCTTTGGTAGGTGACCTCAATTGGCAGTTTATATTTGAAATGGTGGAGACATGCTTATTGTGCAAAAGATAGTCAGTAATATGGTTCATATTATGCAGATTAATGCCCGTGCTACGTATGGTCTTTCATTTGGAGGGTCAAGTCCTCATATATTTCTGCCAGATAGGAATAGCTCTTCTACTGCTGATTCCTTCTTAACAAGGAATGACAATTCCTATGGACCGTTACCCAACAGAAGGGAATGGACGTTGTATCTGTCGAAAGCTTATCATCCGTTACTGCTCCAGAGGCATAAGGAGCATTTGCCGAAGGCCAAAAAGAATGTCAATCTTGCTACTTCAGTTAAGTGTCGGATGATACATAGCTACTTTGTTCTTGACTAATAAATTTTCTGCCCTTATTTTCCCCTTTATTTGGAGATGGAGAGGGGAGTGGTTGCTATTCATGGGTTGGGCCCTCCTATCTTTGGTAATAGGGCTGTTGTGTTGATTGTCACTGATACTGTGCGTGCTCCTTTCAATCAAGAGATGCTCAAAGAAAAAGGCAATCCTGATTGTTGCTTATAATGATCTATTACTTCCTTTACCCTTTTATTTTTCTTCACATGGAAAACATCAAGGAAAAAACTGAACAACATGAACATACCATCAAGAGGAGAAGCATAACTTGGGGGATTAGGTAGCTGCATTAGGGTTCTTTCATTTAAACCTTTGTATATCAGAAAATATATTTTTGATTTTGAGATATTTGATATGTTACTTGAAATTAAGAGGGTGAGCTTGTAGCGGTAATAAAACTGCTTCTCTGTGATCGAGAGGTTACGGGTTCAAATCCAAGAAACAACATTTTTGCATAAAATGCAAGGGTAAGGCTATGTACAAGAAGTACTCTCATCCCTACCCTTACAAGTCGGGGTTTCATGAGAAGTGATTTATTTTGATATGTTGCTTGACGGTGTTGTTATCAGAGTTGACTTTGAGGGTTTTCTTGTCTACTCCTTATCATGCATTTGAAGATCATTTTAGAGTCATGACAAGACACTTCTGGTAGTCAGGTTGCTGCACTGGACAATGCCCAGCCAGTACCAGTTGATTTTTTGGTATCTCAGAAAACTCGTGTTGTAGTTATAACTGGCCCTAATACTGGCGGTAAAACCATATGTTTGAAGACTGTAGGATTGGCTGCTATGATGGCAAAATCAGGTGTGTTCAATGTTTCTGTTTCTCTCTCTCTCTCTCTCTCTCTTAATGTTTAGCGTTATTACATGCTCATGAATAGAACCATTGTATTCTGTCAAGTAAAAATTCATTTTATTTCATTTTTGATTGTGGCGAATCTTTTGATATTTAACTGTTGGGACTCGGTAGTTAAGTTGCATATCTGTTCGCTGCACTTACCGTCCTGTTGCACCCACCAAACCTAAACAAAAAAATTAGGTCAAAAAATGATGTCAGAGAGATGTACAGGGGTAACTAACTAAAGACAGATGTCTAAGGGTGTCGTGAGGTTAAGTTTCCGCTCCTTGTGCAAAACCGACTCTTGAACCCAATTGGTTTTTGCAGACTAGTTTTAAAATCATATTTTGTACAATCTTGCTGTGGGGTTAAGCTTTAAAATTATATATCAAGGTAGAAAGTGAGAGTTAGAGAGTTTCTTATGTCAGACTAACAAAAAATGTTCTCATCATCATGTGGTATGAGGTGAAAGAGATGGATAGGCTGCAGAGGGTTGAACAGTTTTACTATAACTGTTATCATGAATGTTAGTAAAAAGATTAGATAACCGAATGATGTTATAAATATGGGGTAGGTTATATTTATAAACTTTTTGTTTACAAACTACACTATGTAGTATGTACTACGGGTAGTACATGCTTAAGTAGAATGTACTACTCGTAGCACATAGTGTAGTTTGTAAGAATTTGCAAACAAAAATTTTGTAGCTCTATAAATATTGCATATTAGTTAAGAGATATTTTGATCCTTAGTGGGTTTCGGTGGACCTATGTGAATATTTAATATATAATTTTACTGTTAGATATTTGCTGGACCTTCAAAATTCTTAAGATATTATGAGCTGCTTGCTTCACATCAAGCATGGGTTATTTCTTATTATATACTGACTTATTCAGGATGATAGAATCTTCATTTCATTCTTAATCTACCATCATCGTTCATGAATAACCTATGTAGCATTGACTAGTGAAGCCAGCACTTGCAGCAAATAATTTTTCTGCTTACTCTGTTTCAATACTTATTCTAGGATTTTTATGCTCTTAACGTGTCATGGTACAGGTCTCTATGTTCTTGCTTCTGAATCTGTGCAAATTCCTTGGTTTGATTCGGTTTTTGCTGACATTGGTGATGAGCAGTCCTTATCACAGTCTTTGTCTACGTTCTCTGGCCACTTGAAACAGATAAATGTAAGGACATTATATTGTGATTGTGTAGAACTTAAATGCTGAAGGAACCTTCCTTGTTTCAATTATTCGCTTTTTTTGTTTTTTTAAGTTTCTAAATCTTTTATACCTCAAGAAATGATTGAGCTCCAATGAAATTGAGTGACTTGTAAACATTTCAGCTCAATTTTATCATCAAGAGTGACACATAGTTTTCTTTATTATTTTTAAAATATGGAAAAAGTTTTTCTCTGCAGAAGGAGATAAAGTATCTCCAGTAACCCAAAATCGAATAAAAAGAATACAGGGCATTTAAGTAATTTCACTTTGCTTTTGTGTCATGTATATTAATAAAATACCCTATATTTTTTTTCTCAAACCCCAAAACGATATCGTTTTAAGATTACAAAAGATAACTTAATCTCATGTTGCAGGAGAAACAGTAATTCCTTAAAATATATAAGAAATTCTTAATTTGCTTCTTAATTTTATCTTGCAGAATATTAAATTACAGTCAACAAGCCAGTCACTGGTGCTACTAGATGAGGCATGTATTTTATGAGTTTAATTAATAGTCTGAATTTGTAATGTCATATAAGTATATGATGAATAGTACTACGTTTGCAAATGTTAGGTTGGTGCAGGAACAAACCCCCTTGAAGGAGCAGCACTGGGAATGTCATTATTGGAATCTTTTGCTCAAGATGGTTGTTTGCTGACTATAGCTACAACTCATCACGGTGAACTGAAAACCCTGAAATACAGGTAGTACAAATGATGAACAAAACATAAAAAAAATAAAAAATAAAATAAAAAAAATAGCCATGTTCTACCTGATATTATCTCCTCTTGGAAAAGAAAAAAAGGATAAACAATAGAAAAATAAAATAGAAGGGAAGTTATAAAAAAAAAAAATCATTCATTCTCAAATTTGCATGTACCCATATATATTTTTTAAGGGCATGGGTATCCAAGGTGAGTTGTCAAATGTTTATTGATTGTTTGTTATACTTCATAAAATTTCAAATATTTATTATGAAGCTAGCTGCCAATAGATGTTTGATAACTCATTCTGGGTAGGTTACCCATAAAGATGCCATTGCAACTCCCGATTTTGAGTTATACTTCTTGGACGGTTACTTGAAGAAATGTAGTGCATTATTGTTTTGTAGTTTAATTTGATCCCTTGTCATTGCACAACTTTGTACACTATCAACAAATAAGTGGATATCACATCATTAAAGTAACTAAGGTTTTTCACTTGTAATAGAAGTTTTTAATTGTTCTTAAACAGGTAGCATAGCATAGTTCCCTGGTAATTTGAAATTTTTTACTATTCAATGATTCAAAATTAAATCCGTTCTGATTTTTTGTGTTCTTTCCTTTTTTATGGTTTAAAGCATTAAAGGGATGTATTATCCTTTTTTCTTGTAATCTCTTATCAAAATTATGAAACTATTGCCACAAGTTTTGCTTTGACACTTTTTTTCTTGAGCAGTAACGAGGCCTTTGAAAATGCATGTATGGAGTTTGATGAAGTGAATTTGAAGCCAACTTACAAGGTTCTTTGGGGTGTACCTGGTAAGCACTCTTCTTTCTCATGAATAATAATAATGATTACAGGTTTGTTTTTGCATTTTTTGCTTGTTTTTAAATACTCTCTTTCATTGTTTTGTCTTTTGATTTGTCTCCCTTCTTTTGTGTGTGTTTGTGCTCATTTGAAGTATCTAAAATCTAGAAATAAATCTTGGAATATTGCAATATCAAAAGATGGTTGAAGATGAAGGACTATGAAGAGTCACTCACTACCATGAAGAGTGAACTTAATCATTTCTTTTGACTCTAGGGGAAGCCAGGTAGTATCTTGTCGATCTAAACAAGTATTTCGGCAAGGGTTTGGAACATTATTTAAGGATAAACGAACAATAGGTAATAAGAAGGTTAAATAAAATTCTTAGGTTTTTACTTCAAGTTCCAAACTACGCCTATCCAAAATGAATCTATGCTTATAAATTAATTTTCCAATTTTTTTGGGTAATGAGTTTACCTCAAAAAGCCCGAATAATAAATTTCAAAGAGTAGTCAGGGTCAATCTACTCAAAGCATCATCCCTAACTCTAGAAATTCACCCCTAGAATGGGTAGGACTTTGAAGTTTCATCATAATTCCATAGTGAGGCCTAGAGTTGAAAAAATAAAAAACAAAATAAAAAAATGAGAAGGTTCTTGTGGGAGGGACTTTAAAATGTTACTTTTATGGCAAATTTACGAAATTTCCATTTGCTCTTTCTTTCTTTCTTTTTTATTGAAACGGTGCATGTCAGTTACTATCAAACTTTGGGATATTGATGAGGAGGGATTCTATGGTATATTTTATGAGAAGAAATCTATTAAATTTGGTTGCCTTAATATGAGAATGCATGTTATGCATCATTTTAAATGACAGTCAGATGTAATACATATTACTTAATGCATATAACTTAAAAGAGATTTTCGTTTTAGGGCGCTCAAATGCAATCAATATAGCTGAGAGGTTGGGACTACCATCTGTTGTTGTGGATGCTGCTCGTAAGTTATATGGTTCTGCTAGTGCAGAGATAGATGAGGTATTTATAATATATCATGGTTCTATTTATTATTTGTTAATGGTGGTGTATGATGTCCTCTTATAGTTGAAAAGAATAAAATTTCTCTTTTTGTTACTCAATAACTAACAAGATTTCTATTTATGATATTTTGTTTTAGAATTTTAGTAATGAATAGACCATTGATATTATGTCTCAACTTGATGCTAGAGTAGATTTTTGGAATAAATATATTGACAAGTAATACCTGTTTATTTTAGTCTTTTCAGGAGCATCATGGCATTGGTTCCATTTATTTGCCAACAAATAATTAAATCTAATTCTTTTAATGTGCTATGAAACTTTCAGTAGCCTTTCAACGTAGTTTAATTTTTATGTAGGTAATAACTGATATGGAAAAGTTAAAACAAGATTACCAAGGGCTATTGGATGAAGCGCATCATCATCTGAAGTGAGACTCTTTTCTTCTAAAATGTTAAAGTCATAATATGCCTCATCCCCCACATATTTGCATTTTGTATACAATTTAAAGACAGACACTTATTTCTACATCTAACAGATAATGGAATAAGCTCATTCAATTTCTATTACATTCAAGTATAAATGGATCATGCAATCATATTTGCATCTTGTTTTTTATTCTTGGTCATTATCAGAATACTCAATACCTGCAACAAGGCTTTCCATCCTTGTTCTAATAATTGGAGTGTATTTCATGTTACTCTGACCACCTCACTTAATGCTGTTAGCCCTGCTCTTTTGTGTGCAATGGATACCTTGTTTAATTAGGGAGGATTCACTTATCAGAGCATTGAAGCGACCATATATTTAGTGAACAAATAATGATTAGTAATAAATAAAAGAGTCTGTGCTGCATATTACTCATAGATAATCCATTTTCCATAAATAAAATTTTATTCTGAACATTAATCCTAATAAACTGATTTAGATTCTTGCAGTATGGTCTAACCAGATTGCAAGAATGAGGCAGGTGGTGGAAAGAAATGTTAATAGGTGGTGGAAAGAAATGTTAATGTGGCATCTTTCTGTCACTTGTAGTATGATGACTAGTGCAAAAAATCCTTTATAATTGATGTAATTTTCTAAATTAAGTTATCTCATGCGTTGGTGCACCACAATTCTCTTTTTACTTGGCTTGTAATAATTAATGCTTGCAGGTAATTACTAACAAACTCCACCATACGTTTGGAGCATCTGCAAATTTTTTATTGGGAGAATATGTTTGTAATTGTAGGCACTCCAAAGAACTTTACAGTAATCTATTGGTCACCAGAAGGAAGATCAAGGAACATAGTACTAATCTTAGATATAAAAAGATGAGAGATGTATCTGAGGCTGCAGCAATGGCAAGATCCATCCTTCACAAGAAAGTGAGGGAGCTGGATGCATCAGCTAAGCAGCCTCAACAGCACAATAAAGCCATTAAGAGTTCTCATTCATCAGCAACCAACAACAGCCATACTGCAGCAGAAAACAAAGAACCTACAATTGCAGATAGAAGTGCATCTGCTGTAAAACTTAACCAATCATCATCAGGTATATGCACAGATAATGAAACATGAGGGAGTGTGATGAGATAGTATGCTTCCATGTTTCATTTCTTGAATCTAATTAAGTGTGCAGTTTCTCCTGATGCTAACACATGCTAGAGTTGTGCTGTCTAGTTTCATAATGAGGAATAATATCATAGGAGTATTTACGCAGTTGTCATTCCCCTTTTAATGTTGCAGATAGGTCTGAGCTTCCCAAGGTTGGTGATATGGTACATGTCTCTTCCCTTGGGAAAAAAGTGACCGTTTTAAAAGTGGATTCATCCAAAGGAGAAATTGTAGTTCAAGCTGGAAACATGAAATTGAAGCTTAAAGTGACTGACATTCAAAGATCGTAGAAGTTAGGAAATTATGCCTGTGGTCATAAATAAGTAAGTGTTTTCTTTGTGCACAAGATCATATATATTTTGCCTCTTTTCTAACTGCAGAATATAGTAACAACCCTGCACTATGGGAACTTAATTTGACCTTGCTATTACCTGAAAATCATTATTTTCGTAGAAATTGTGAAGCATCAAGAATTAAAAAGCAGATTTTATTTATTATTACCATTTTTTTATTTTTGAAACCAGTGCATTGTATTGTTCCCCTAATTATAGATAATCCTTCCTCCATCCCTTACTCTCTAGAACTTTGACAAATCTTTCTAACTTGTATTTGTCCTTGAAAGGGAAACTGTGTATTGAAATTGCTACGTTATCCTTTGATGTGAGATGAAGACGTAGGTGGGAGACTTTCAGAAACTTAAGTTTCTTGAATTAGCCGGATGTGTCCAGAACTACAGTTTTACAATGCCATCAGCAATACCAATAATCGGTGTGCTAATTGTGCAAGGTACACTTTATTTTATGATGCATATAAAATTAACTGAAAAGCAATTTAAGTAACTCATAGACTGTCTAGCAAAAAACCAAAATAAAGAAAAAGTTACTCATATATTGGTCTTTTCTCCCTCTCAGAATGGATTGAAGCTGCAAAAAAAGAAAACAAACAAATCGGTTAATGAAATTAATGGGCAACTGATGGTGCTTGCTTAGTGGAAAGAACAATGACATGTATTCAGAAACATGGTAACTAGAAAAAGGTTTAGGTGTTTTACCTTTTGTTTCCTTTTCACTTTATTGAGACGTGGACCCTCCTTTTAGATTTTGTTAGGTGTCCTTTATTTTTGGTCCACTATGAGTCATATGATTACTTAACTGACCTAATTTGTTTTTATTGTCTGTCTATTTTAGGCTTTTTAGCTCTGTTGTAGGTGCAATATCTCTGCAGCCGCTTCAAGAAGACACTAACAAAAGGTTCCTTTAATTGAGAAAACTGCTTCCACGCCCCCCTAAAAAGCAATTAATAAAAAGGAAGCATGACAAGTTTATGTATAAAACTTGCTTTCTTTGAACACAGTTTTGCAGTTACTACTCAGGGTCTGTTTGATTGTGTTCTGGTTTTTTGTTCTTAAAACTGTTTTGTAAAATAGTTATGGAAACAGTTGTTTTCTATACTTTTTTCTTTTTGAAAGTTAAAAACCAAAACAAAAAACAAAAACAACTCAGACATGTTCTCTAAATTTGATTTTAAAAACAAAAAAACAGTTATAGTTTTCAAAATATTTTTTACAAAACAGGTCTTACCAAACGAGTTTTTTTGTTTTTTTGTTCCGAAAACTAAAAAACTGTTTTACAAAACAGAAATCAAACAGACCCTTAAGTTGTGGGTTTGCCCCCGTCAACTGTTTTAGTAAAGATTTTTTAGTGGTAATATCAGGGGAAAAAGCAGTGATTATGGTTTTTGTAACTAGGCATGTGACACGGTAGACCTACTGGATTTGAGGTTTAAAAGGTTAAAAAAAATAATGGCCAACTTGGAGAATAATTACCTAATGCTGATCTATTAACAATACAAAAATGTTGAATTCAAAAACTTCCACCAAGTTGGTGGAACATTAATCCTGAAGCACTAGTGGGTAGTTGAAAGGAACCACAAGAGAGAAAGAGAAATTGAATTAAGATACTAGTCATTGTGTTTTGGGCTTTTGGCAGATGTTAATGACATTTCGCATTGTTTAATATTACTTATAATTTGTTGATTAAAATCTTTGGTTTTACTATGGTATTTTTTATATTTTATTTTGTAATCGCTTTCTCTCATCCACAAAACACTCAATTTTGGTTGAATTACTACTATTTTTTTATATATATAGGAGTCACGTAAATACTTCTTTTCAGTAGCTTACGTAGAAAACCATAGTCTTCTACTTGCATGTGACGGCACAAATGGAATATGCTTTTGAGTTATTACTTTGGGACTAGACTACTACTCGACAGGGGTGTTCATCAACCGATTCAAACCGCGGTGACCGAACCGAAAAACCGATAACTGAATAAACAGAAAATCGAAAAATCGAAAACCGAAAAAAAACCGCAATTTTTAATTGGATTGGATCGGTTTTTGGATGGGTTGATGAAAATCGATCCAATTCAAACCGATCCAATATATTAATTTCCATCTATCTACTTGGGTCTTTCCTCAATCATAGTCCAAAAATTTCTAAACCCAAGACCGATTAACCCATCAACTAAATCCAATAAAAAATCTAATCACTTCTCATCAAAAAAAATTTATTTTTGTAGAGCTTCATATCTCATTGTCCAGATAAAAAAATTATATTATAGTTTACTAATGCTTTTGTATTTCAAAATAAAAATAAAAATTACAAAGCCAATATATACAAAAGATGTTATTTACACAATAATCATGAAATAAATCTTAGAATTTTCAAAAAATCGAAAACCGATTCAATCCAAACCGAAAAAAATTGGATTGGATCGGATCGGATTTGAAAAAAAATCCAAACCGAATGGATGATTATATGATCAAACCGAAGGAATTGGATCGGATGATTTTTGCTTTCAAAATCGATCCAATCCAGACTGCGAACACCCTTACTACTCGATGTACTTTGTAGCTTATCAACGTGCTCATATGAAAAAATATATATTCAAACTATTAGTAGGTAATAGTGAGGAATTTGCATAATTTATTGAAGGACATAGGTTTAAATTTTTTTTTATGTCTAATACCCACCCCCCACAAAAAAAAGGGACAATTGTGTGTCTTTTGACATAAAGTTAGGTGTTTTTAAGAGAGAGAAAGAGACAAAATATGGGGGACATAGAATGGAGTTTTTTCCCCTCATATATCACTTTCTTAAAAGAATCATACTTTTAAACTATGCACACACTCCCCCCTTCCCAAACAAAAAAAGAATAAATATTCCAATAAAGATCTTGTTTACATATTTAGCAATGATGCTCATGCTTTATTTTCTATGTACTTGTACTTTATGAGTTATTTATCTTACATTTGTTGATTATTCTAAATGATAGCGCTTTCCCCCTTATAGCAACTCCCCTCAATAAAAAGTAGTAGCATAATAAAGATTTAATAAATGTTAAATATATATTAACTGAGAATGAAATTTTTCATATTAAAATTTAACATGAGAAAGTTATGTAAAAATGTTGTGTTTATGTATTCCTTTACAAACAATCACAATTTTAATACGGGAGTCAGGAGAATCATATTCTATATTAATTGCTTTAGACAAAGATGAAAACGGTACTTGATATAGATGCCACAATGGTTTTCTAAATTTCCTGAAAAGATGAAAATTTATTTAATTCACATATATGAATATATTTTATGGGAAAAATGTTTGTCATTTTAAACGACATAAAGTTATGTCATTTTAAGAGAGAGATATACACATAATAAATTTTTTTATTTAAATTTTAAATTAAAAAAAATCACCCACTTTCTCTCTCCCGTGATTTTCTTTTTCTGTGTCTATCTCTCTCCTAAAATGACATAACTTATATCATTTAAAATGACAAACACCAAGCCCTTATTTTATATATTAAAAAAGCAAGCACTTGAATTAAGAAGGATATAAAATTGGCTGAGAGAAATGTAGAAAGAGACAAAGAGACACATAAATTTTTAACGTGTAAAGTTCTTTGAACTTCAATATAATGAGTAAAAATAAATGGATCAAAGGTTCCAGAAAACATCTATTATGAAAGTAGAACTATAAAGTATTCCTATCTGAAACAAAACTTAAGAGAATTTCACTCAAATATCTCACCCACTAAAAGGATGGATTACAAAAAGATTATGTCTCTGGAATAGAGGTTCTCAATTCCAGAGGTCATTCACACATCAACCTATATCTTCTTAATTATCAGGGGGATTTTTCAAGGTTGACAAGCATTTTTTCAATATACAGAGCCGAGACTTACAAAGTTCACTCTCTCGTGCATGTATGTACCATGCATTGTTTCAATGTTGTATTGAAATGTGTAGCCAACTACAAAATGAATTAATTAAGGGAAAAAAACTCTAATATGAATGACAAGTGTCAGTTTACATAAATTTTTATCACATCATCTCATATTGGGACTGATTTAATTTTGACGAAGAAAATGGAAAAAGAAGGTTGGCGTGGGGGAAGGAATGATAGTAATTGAGGTTATATAAGTTGTATGAAAAATTATGTAAAACTTACATTAGCATATATGAATATTCTCTTCTGCTGTGCCCTGGAAAGCTCTTGGTCTAGGACTTGATGGGGGAACACTGGAATAAAATAATAATTATGATGTTGGCTGTATATTCTTGACCTTGAGACATAGCGCATTAGTGTAAAGCACTCCTATATTCGTTATCAGATAATTAAATACTATTACCTCAAGTATTATGTACTTAGTATATATTGTAACTTCGGCATTCTTTAAGCAAATCATTTATTACATTATCTTTTTATATTAAAATATCTTTTGGATCTATACACATAACGAGTCCTTAAAAATGTGATCACTGCCTGCGTAAGATCAACTTGCACTTATACGGAAAAAAGCAAATACCATTTTTAGCCTGAGCTTACCTCCACAGACAAAGGACAGGGGTGGAGGTTCTATTCTTCGCGTCATTTAATTTTGTCCTTCGTAATCAACAATTGACAATGCACTAAGGTCTTTGACAGCGTGAAAGCTATAATTCATTGAGTCATAAAAGAACATAAACAATGCAGTAATATTTCTCACCACACTGCAAAGGTTTGCACCGCCCCACGGAAGAAATTGAATTACCTGTTGTTACTACCATCACGATTGAATTGTAAATTTGCTTGCATCTTATGAAAGCACCTCAACAACCTTAAACCACTTATTAATCTTTTCAAAAAAAAAAAAAATATTATAATTTTTATAAGCAGACTAAATAATAAAAACAAGCACTTACAAAAGTTACAGATTGATTCATAAAGCTAAACAGTATTTTATTGCTCAGTGTGTAATTTTCATTATTCAGCATGTAATTTTATAAAAGGTAGTATGATACTCCGATCTTTTTAATAAAAGTGCCGAAGTGAACCCCATTAATCAATACAGCAGAGTGAAAAGAAACAAATCTTGTTCTCTGTGTTCTGTGCTTTCCTTGATTAGGGAGCGTGCCTGAGAATTTTAATGAGATTATGTAAACTGATTTGAAAAATTTATAATGTTGCAACAAACATACTCTTATTACACAATTTTTAACCATCTATAAGGTCCTAAATGAGTAGACATGAAATTTAGTTCAACTTGAGTTGAACTTGAATATTCATGTCTATCATCCAATACATTGGAAGGTGCCATGTTACACATCCTTTGCTAGCCTATGAGCTAATCAGCAAAAGGTTATTTATATATGTATCACTAACAACAAACTAGTTTCTAATTGGCCCTTCCAATTTCCATATCAACATGGAGCTTTTGTACTTCATCTTCAACTGTGTTAGTATTACCAACTCCATCCCATCCACATTCAAAGGTGACGTCCAAGAAGTAGAACAAGAAAATAAGGACAAAGCAAGAAAAGAACATGGGAATGGGACCAAAGATCCACAAGAAAAGAGGGAAAGAGAAGTAGAAGGCACGCAAGCCAAGGGACCAAAAATAGCTGCCTCGGTTGACAGTGTTGGCAACATAATCAGCTGTGAGCTTCTGGTGCCTATGGCTTGGTGACAATTTCTTGAAGGGCACGTTGATGAGGATACTTGCATGGCTATAGTACCTTATGGACTGCACATTCAACAAGAACGCCAACAAGAAACACACCAATATGGAGAAGAACTTTATAGACAAAGCAAGCTCACTCCTGTCCCCTAAAACCTCCGACATAACGCTTTTCTCCTTGTTGCCACTGCTCATCAACACCGCAATGAGGGAACTCAGCATTATCGCAGTGGAAGCCAAAAGGGTCGATGCCATTATATTGTTCCTCAAAGACTGCACTGCCAAAACCCCATTCTTGGACACATCCTTCACACCCCACATGACAAAATCAATATATATGTAAGATCAAATCAAAACCCATGAATCAAAATCAAAACTTGAATACAAATGAGTGTGAAAAAAATAAACTTTTTACCTCCATCATAGCTTGAACCCACAAACGGCGATTAATTGCGTTGATGCCAATGACAGTTTTTGTGGGATGCGTCATCACTCTGTGGAGGAGCCAGATATGGTATGCCACCATTATAAAAAGACCAGTTGGGACTAATATGAAATCAAGGAGTTTCTTTTCCATTTTATGGCAATGGTTTTAACGAAATTACACTCGAGAGAAATAGAAATTTGTCACCAAAAAAAAAAAAAAAAAATGGATTCTGAGATTCAAAATCTGATCTACTTTCTCTATTCCTTCTTGTGACCTATTTTATTATCTGTTATGTAAAAGATTGAAGAGAACACAAGTGCAACACGGGTGTTGCCGTGTGTATAGATCAAATCACATTTAACAAAAAGATGGGAGCTTTATACGCGTAAGCACCAAACAAACACACAGCATTTGCACTGTTTGGGTATATATATTCACATTTAAATTTTTTTTCTTTTCTTTTCCAACTGTTATTGGAAAAAAATTTATGTAATCCATTGGCCCTGCAGTTTTGCTAAATAAATGATAATGGTAATTTTCGAGAAAAAGTAGATGGGATCCGGCGCCTCACTATAAGGATTACATTATTTAGTGTTATTGTGCATTATTTTTTTGGGAGAAAAATTTTTAAATTTTTTTTTTGCACTTGGGAAAAAAATTTAGACAGACAGATACGTTTGATGATATAATTTGTTTTTTATTTTTAGGAAAGGTTCGTGTTTTTGTGTAGTTACTGCATTTGAGTTATTTGCAGTAAATTTAATACGACGTCGTTTTGGGGCGCAAATCATGGTGTTTTTGTAATTTTAATTTATTTCAGGGTTATAATAATCTTTATATTTATAATTTTTTAAGATTTCAATATCCAAACGACGTCATTTTGGAAATAATTGCAAATAATTTATCTGCAGCAACTGCAGAAATATTTTTTCTTTTAGGAATATAATTATGTTTAATATCATAATATAAATTTATTTCTTTACTCTTGAAAAAATTATAGTTTTATTTTTTATCATTCAATGCTTATAAGATGACTAAAGCATGATAGTATAAGACCTGATAGTATAAGGCCTGATTGTATAAGACCTGATTAAATTTTACTACTATCTAGCGTTTGGTATGATATTGTATAAGATAATATATTGTTTAAGATAATATCATTCAATGTTTGATAATACACTGTATAATATTAGATAAGATAAAATTAAATATTTTTGACAAAAATATCTTTTAATAATGAATTTATATAATTCTCACATATATATTAAATGATATTAATTTTTATAGAAATCTGTTGATCAGTGTATCCAAAAAATATATTATTTTTTATAAAAATAAAAATCTTCAATTTTTTTAAAAATTCATTTTTTAATATTAAAATACTATATTAATTCTTGAGAATTGCATTGGTTAATACATCAATCCCTTATCAGGCCTAATCCTACCTTCCTAGGCCTGATTAAGTTATACATCATTTTGATGTATAAAGAGATACTGCTATATAAGCTTATACTATACGATGGTCACACCAAACAACTAAAAATGTCATAACGTATAGTATAAGCTTATCAAGCCTTATACATCACACCAAACAGGCCCTTAGGGCATGTTTGGTGCATAGTATAGGATAAGGCTTGATAGTATAAGACCTGATAGTATAAGACCTGATTGTATAAAACCTGATTAAATTTTAATACTATCCAGCGTTTGGTATGATATTGTATAAGATAATATCCTTCAATATTTTAAAAATTAATATATTAAAAAAATTTATTTTGATATATAAATATTGAAATGATATATTAGTTCTTGGGAATTGTACTTGTAAGCAATATTAATACATCAACCCTTTATCAGGTCTAATCCCCCACTCCTAGGCCGATTAAGTTATACATCATTTTGATGTATAAAGGGATCCTGCTGTATAAGCTTATACTATACGATGGTCACACCAAACAACTGAAAATGTCATAACGTATAGTATAAGTTTATACTATCAGGCCTTATACATCACACCAAACAGGCCCTTAGTGTTATTGTACATATATTTTTTGGGGGGAGAAATGATTTTTTTTTTTATATTTTACTTAGGAAAAAAATTTAGACAGATAAATATGTTTGATGATATAATTTTTTTTATTTTAGGAATATAATTATGTTTAATATTAGAATATAAATTTATTTCTTTACTTTTGAAAAAGATATAGTTTTATTTTTTTATCATTCAATGCTTATAAGATGACTAAATCACAAGACATTATAACAAAAATGTCAAAATTTTATATTTAAAAAAGTAATATCCAAACTAAATATAAGATTTTATCTCATGAAAAATACTAAAAAATATAAATTATTTTTTATAATATCATATTATTATCTTAATATTAAAAAATGATTATATAAATATATATATCAAATATTTTTGTCAAGGGAATATGTCAAAATGTGCTTGAGAATAATATATAAGATTATGTATCTATAATATTTAAAGTATAAATAACTAATATTATATTCTATTAAAAAATGATAAGTCTCCAATTTATTTTGAATATTTACGAATTGCTACAAAATCAAAATAAAATTTGATGCATGTGATAGATTCTTGTCTCGTTTCTCTTTTTTTTGGTGTCAAGGAAAAAATAAACAAGGAAAAAATAAACAAGAAAGATTTGTTTCTTATTTTTCTCAGTTTGTGTTCCTAATCTATTAGTTCATTCTCTGAAATATAATGATAAATCAGTTTTTTTTTTTTTTTGGTAAGATGATAAATCAGTTTTATTAAGCGTTATTGTTAACTATTTTTATTTCCATACTAAAAATAAGTAAAAAAAATAATTTTTAGAATATTATGAAGTACACTCTTAATGGATAACACTTTCAATTGAATCAGTTTAGATTTTGACTTTTATATCTATTGATTAAAGGGCGATATTGAATTTTGATTATTCTAAATCCATAAATAATTATGGGTATTCATAGGAATCATTGATGTTAATGAATTTTTAATTGAATAATGAAAAATGTGATAATGGAAAATCTTCTTTGTATTTGCTAAGTAAATAAATGATTTTGATAGTTTCTAAAATAAAAATATATGGAATCCACGTGTGTTTGTGGATTGGATCATTTGGATGCAATGTATAGGATCGCCTTCTTTTTTTCTTTTCTTTTTTCATTCAGGGGTGTTTTCATTCATTTGAATGGTCCCTGCTAAAATCTCTTTCTTGAGCAACAAAGTCTCAAAAGGCTCAAGTACCCAAATTGGAACCAGCGTAAATGACAAACTTATATTAGTACCACGAGCTATCTATGACAATGACTGTGTTCCATAAAATGAATAAAGTCTGATTGTAATTTTTCCTAGTCTATGTTATAACTCTTGAAACTAACAAAATGCGAGTACTGATACGGTGGGGAACTTATCCATTGCTTAAGCAACTTCATAATTTCCTATCTTAGGCTGAAAAACAACCACCACACTAGTGTTAGGGTCACTCCCTAACACATGATATTTTAATATAAGAGAGACATTCATTTATTAGCTAGTATTCCCGGAAAAGACAAATTGTTCAAATTTATCAGAAAAGTGAAGCATTTCCTGAAATGATGCTGACGCTCTCTACAGGGAAGAGGTGAGAAACGAAGAAAAGTTCCATCTCATAAGTGATAACAATACTTGGCTTCAATTTCTTCAAGCAACAGATTCATTACAGTTAGTATAAAAGCTAATCAATAAATATTAAATAGATTATGTTCTTCCTATAAATCTAGACAATTAAAGTGAAAGGCAAGTGGAAGAAACTGGCTGCAGGGTCAAAAATAAGAGCATAACGAATCATGTGAACTTCAGGAAAGCTGTAACTCTATACCATACAGTAGGTACTACCACAGCTAAACTTCAGGAAAATTGGTAAGTCAGAGAACAAACTAAACAGAAGATGCAATCTTCTGTGAAGAGTGTGCACTGAACTAGCATAAATAACACATGTAGCCTATGCCCATGACTACAGAGATTTAAATTTCACACATCATCATAGGCAATTTGTCAAAGAAACAAAGAGGCATTCGGTAGTGACCAAATATTCAGTGCTCCAAAACTTTGATCCTGTCTAGATAGCTATTCATGCGATGAGTGTCATCAGGTGAGAGTCGATCACCAACCATAAGTTTGTACTGCTCAAACTTTGATTCCTCACACTTCAAGGCAGCAGTTTTACAAGCCTTTATACTTCCTGAACCAAAAGGTAACATTTCATATCAGGATTTATATGTTCATGATCAAATCTTCAAGTGAAAGATATGACAGATATCATGCATGTGGCCAACGGCAAGATGTAATCAAATTGACGAAACAAATCAAAAAGTTCCATTCCGATGACTGTAAACATGATGTTCTATAAATCAAACTAATATACAGCATGATACCATCAAAACCTATGTTGCACCGACAACGACACAGGACACGACACGACTAGACTAATTGTTAATTCTAAAAAATGCTAGATTTCGACACGTTTTGATATTAAATAATATTTTTAATTTGTGTAGTGTATATTATATTTAATATTCAATAATTTAACAAAAAAATGAAACTAAATTTATAATACCCATCAATTTTGCAAAGAAACATAAGATATCTCAAATATTTATTAAACTCAATAAAATGGTAATCCTAATCCAACGAATCTAATAGTTGGAACTAAAAAAGTAACGCAACGCAACCTTCGAACCCTTTTTTGAGTCTCTGCAACTCATGTTGGAGTGTCGGAGAGTGTCGGACACAACACGTTAAGTTTTTTAAAGTGTCAGTATATCATAGGTCATCACCCAGTCCACACAACTCCAACAATGCCATTAAATTCCTGTGAACCAATTTCCATCCAAAAACCTCACTTCCCTCTTTATAGCAAGCTTCACCTTAATTGATAAAATACAGTCCATGTCATTCTATCAACTTGCCAAGCCTCCACCTTAATTGTCATCTCTACCATTATTAATTAATGTTTTGGGAATTGATAATCAATTATTACCGAGAAACCCAAAAACTCAATTTTCCATTAAATTCCTGTGAACCAATTTCCATCCAAAAACCTCACTTCCCTCTTTATAGCAAGCTTCACCTTAATTGATAAAGGGAATAACATCTGTCATTTTAAAGGATATAAGCTTATATCATTTTAGATCCTAACCGTTGATTTTCGTCCATCAACGATTATAATTTATTGGATTAAAATTATTAAATAATTAATAATAAATTTGCCCCATTAAGTTTGGCCCAATAGATTATAACCTTTGATGGACGAAAATCAACGGTTAGGATCTAAAATGACATAAGCTTATATCATTTAAAAGGATATATGTTTTTCCCATTGATAAAATACAGTCCATGTCATTCTATCAACTTGCCAAGCCTCCACCTTAATTGTCATCTCTACCCATTATTAATTAATTTTTTGGGAATTGATAATCAATTATTACCGAGAAACCCAAAAACTCAATTTTTCCTCTAGAGTCTGTTCCAAGGTCCATATTTCTTGCTTTTACTATTACAGTATAGGTGCCCTGATAAATTGACCTCCATTTCATAATTTTTGTATTATGTTATTTGATAATATATCTCATTATAAATGATAAAACCACAGCTACTTGAGGGCAAAGTACTAGTTATGAAAAATGAACACATGCTATTGTGATTGATTGATAAATGACAGGATAATAAGTAGCATTTTGTAAAGATTTGATGATTAAAAAGAGAAAAATGAACTCTGGAACTTAATGACAATAACATATGCAATATTACCAGAATTTCTCGATTTTTTCCGCTTCTTTTCCCTAAGGGGGCGTTTGGTTCAGGTGAAATTTTTTGAATACTAGGGAAATGTGATTACTAGGGAAATGGGGGAAATGGTTGAAAAGTGAATTTGGTAGGAAAGTTAAAAAAAAGTTGTTTGGTTGGAAAAAATATTACCAGACAAATTGATTAAAGTTATTGAAGTCTATGTTTGGTTGAGGATAAAATATTGATGGGTAAATGATATAAATTACAAAACTAACCCCTTAATAATTATAAAGTCACTGTATGCAACCTTCAACAGTCTTGTTCTGATTTATCAGAAGGGTAGTTCAGTCATATATGAAGTTCTGTGTATCCTATTTGCCTGGTTATCACACAATACTACATTGAAAGTGGAAATCTTCCTCTGTGTTTCTCGTTTTATTTTGCAAAGAATTGTGAAAGCTAGGCAACTCACTTTGATGGGGAAATTTTAAAAAAAGTTGAACCAAACGTTGGCTTCGTAAATTTCCAATTTGTATTGCCTGGGTTATCTTGAGAAAACCCGAACCAAACGGCCCCTAAAGATACTATCTAACGTACTGATGTTTTTCTATTCCAATATTTTCATGAAGGAATTTACACACACACACACAAAAAAAAAAAAAAAACATGCAGTATTCGGTCTTACCAGATAAATCCAACAAGTTAAACATCACTGGGTAGTTTCCAATATTTCTGACCATTGTAATGGCACACCATACTTTTTGATACTCATCTCTTGAAGCCCTAATAATACACATGTTCGTGATTGGATTCACATACTTGACTGCACCCACACAGAGAGAGACACACACAAAAGTGTGAATATCATCAAAGAAGAAAAATTGCATTAAAAGAGAAATTGAATTCGAATTTAACTGGAGAAAATTAATAAACAGCAGGGAAATATGATAAGAAGAATTAGATGCAGATTATATAACCACTTACCCTGGAATGATCCCAGTGATGAACCCAAACCACACTCCCCAAAATTCAACAAGATGCTGTCTTTTATAGCTTTGGAGACATTAAATTGGGTAATTATAACATCATCGCCCACATTGTCTCTATTAGGATTCACAAAAACCTCCATCACCATGTATCTATTTTTAAATCCCACCATGATACTTTTCCCTCACTCAACTCGAAAACGAAAATCGAAGATCCAAATTCTCAGAACACAAACAAGAGAAATTGATAACGCAGAGAAAACCCTAGAAGATAAGGTCCGATTACGATAGACGGGTCAACCTCGGGTCATGGGCTTTTAGCCTTAAGCCCAAAATTCCGGTATGGACCAGGCCAGGGCCCAGTAGCATGGTTGCAACTTGCAAGCAAGTACTGAAATATGACGAGAGTGTCGCTCGTTCTCACACGTGTCGATTTCCAATAGGAGGAAAAAGTCTTCGTCGTACGTCCTTCTTTATCTCTCCTCCTAATCCGGTTTTGTTTTAAAAAATTTGAAGATTGAATGGTTAATTAAACATTAGAGCGTGCAAGATCCGTTGTGGGGACACGTGCACAAACGGTAAAAAAGACACAAATATTTTAATTTGTTTTTACAATTTGAAAAAAAAAATAAAAAATAAAAAAAGGTTGATGGGTTGAGCAAGAACGTTGGACTTGGATCCGATAGTTAATCCAAAATTGTAGGTGAAGTTGCCGGCTGACATGACCCGACCCGAGGATGACATGTTCACATTTGGGTCACAATTTACCCGAAATTTGACGTGCATTTCCGTTTGTTAGTGTTTTGTCCTACGTTGGTGTGTGTGTGTCCAATAAGTGTAACCATCAGTGGCTTGTTTCTATAAATACCTGACCTGCAGAGAGAAAGTTTAGTGTTTTTAATTGTTCGGTATTTTTTTTGTTGTTTCTCTTTCCTCATTTTGTAGGTACTGAGGAGGAAGACTTGGGAGCTTGACTTTGTTGAAGAGCATGTGAGTTCTTTTTCCTTCATTTTATCTCTTCTGGAGTTAGGTTCATTTTTCATCCTGATTTCATGTTCTTTCCATCTTAATCTCAGTATGTTTGTGTAAAGACACTTTTCTTAATGCATTTTTTTAAAATAATTATTTTTCAGGATTTTTGTTTCTAAAATGGCGGGGGTGTGGGAATGAGTATTGTTAATTTGTTGCTTTGGGGGGTGGGTGTTTATAGGAATGATTATGTGCATGAAAATTATGTACGTGCACATATTCAATACCTTCAGGTTTTTAAGGTGCTTAATTATGGATGACTTGTTAATTTTTCATGGTGCTTGTGTTAATTGTCATGTTGTATGTTGTTTTTGAAATCTTGATTGGCCTTGGTTTAGATCTGCCGCATGTGGATATTTGTTTTGCTCCTAGGATATACGTGGTTTGTCTTATTAGCCAGAACGATAGTAAATATACGTGATTTACATGTTTATGCTTTGTGAGTTAGATTTATAATGAGAATTTGCTCATTTTCTGAACTGCAAAATTCCATTTTTGTCTGTGGTTGTCAAAAGCTTGTTAGTTATTTGTGTTTGGTTGTCCAATTTTCATAGGCTGTTACATTAATGGAATAATTGGTCTAATTTATGGAAGCAGTGTTCTCATTTAACACGCATGTGTTAGAACCTTTTTTCTGAAATGGAATAATTAGTTATAGAAGAGTGTGAAATTAGTCTATTGTTTACAAGGAAGGTTAAGTGAAATTAATTTACGAGGTAAGGTTGGCTGGTTATATGAGAGTGTGGGTCGTTATATCTCTTTAGAGCCAAAATGGTCAGTTTTTGTTGAGTTTGACTGAATTTGTGTTGTTGTGGTGGGCCCTGCAGACAATTCAGGCAAGGCCTTGAAGTTGGTGTGTATTAGATTGGAATCTTAGAAGTTTCTGTTTGGACTCAAGAAATGGAGGTATATGGCAAATCTATGGTTGCAGCTCCTGCAAATGTTATTTATCTGTCAAGTATTTTAGGCCAAGATGGTCCAATTCCCGTTCACAAATGCGACTGGAAATGTGAAAATGAACATGTTTGTGGAAATATGTATCGCTGCAAGCTAACGGGGCTGACTCACATCTGTGATAAAAACTGTAACCAGAGAATTCTGTATGATAACCATAGCTCCCTTTGCCTATCAAGTGGTCAAATCTTTCCTCTTACTCCAGCAGAGGAACAAGCAGTGAGAGGTGTTCGCAGAAAGCTTGATGCAGAGAATTCATCCACTGATAGCTGCGGTTTTAAGCGTAGAAAGGATGCACAATACCATCCTTCTCCTTTCGAGAGATCTTTCTCAGCTGTCAGTCCTATCTGCAGCCAAGTTGGAGATGGCATGGATATGAACTAGATTCTACTATATAACTGAAAAGACTCTTTATCATTTCTCTTGTCTCTTTGAAGTTTTTTTACATTTTCTATTGGATGAGTATCGATAACAGAACTTGAACAATTATGGATTAGTTATTGGTGGACATGATGTGTCCCCATCTGCTGTAGGAAGTCATTATATTTCTAGTATTTATGTAATGTAGCATTTAAAGTAGCTTGACTGTTGAATGTGGATTTGAGCAGGCTCTAAGTACACGTTTATGACACTTGAATTGATTTCAATTTCTCGCTAACCATAGTGAGAAGCTAACTATTATAGCTGACTGCACGATGTATTCTGGCATTTACGATGGTTAAATTTGATTTGGACCTGAATGTTGTATGCATGAGCAATGTACTTAACCATAACCCTTTTCTAACCGACTGTTAAGTTTCTAGTGTATCTGTAATCACAAAGCAGCCTTATTCTAGTATTAGTGTACTCATTACTAATACTACTCTCATGAGTTGTATTGTTTCACTTTCACTTTAGTTTTCCTTAATTATGTTAGAATAGCACACAATTATTAATTTTGTCCCTGCTGATAAACCTATTTAGGGTTATATTGATAACCTTGACTTCTGCAAGCTCAGGTTATCTCCAGTTCTTCTTCATATGAACAAAGTTGTTGGTATGTTATCTGGTGAAAACTGATATTGGTTTAGCTGCTTAACTACTCTTCCTATTTCTATTACAGGCTCAAGGGAGATAATCTAGTTCACAGTTTCATATATCTTAATTGTTTTTCTGTTTTCTTTTCTTTCTGTGATTTGATTGACAGTTGGCTGTCTGAGGTTAGCGTAACTTGTGCAGGTTTTGGAGCATGTGCTAGGAAGGAGGGTTCAAAACATTTGTTTTGCAATACTGTGATAAATTCTTATGATATAGATTGCGCTATGTTATAACATGAAATATTGATAAATGTCTTCTTTTCTTAATGTAGGCACAGGCATTGCAACTTATGTTTGAGTCTGTCTTTGCTGAAGTTTGGAGAAGCCAACATTAGTTTCGCTGTAAAAAGTTAAAAAGACTAAGCAGGTGATCCTGCCTGACACTACAGAATGTCAATAGAATTGAGACAAGAACTGTTATGATACTGTTCAGGGGTGATACAGAGACACAGTATGGAAAGCTGAAAAAGCAGGGATGCCCAATCTTAAATATTAATTTAAATTGAAATTTCAGACCCATTGTGTTTGTCTTCGAACATGTGGTCTATTTCTTGTAGACGGTGAGGTGACATGACATTGAGCAAATAAAAGGAGGCTTAACATTTACCAGGGATACTTAGCATCATCATCATCACCATCAATCTGTCAAACCTGCATATTAATCTTCTATTCAGTGGAGGGTTGGAATTAATAACCTGGTTTTGAAAGTAAATTCTACGAATTGCCCTGTTAACGAATACTGCTAAATTTTATACTTCTGTTATATTATAAGCTATGTAAAAATTTATTCTGTGATTTTTGTGAAGCTAGAGGTTTGTAATATAACTTTTTTTTTTCCAACTTTTGGTATCCTTATTTATGGCTTATGCCAAGTTATCCGATCAATGAAATTCGGAACTGTTAATTTTCATGTAGCTTTCTTATTAGTGGATTTTTTTTACGCCAATTACTTTACCCGCTTTTCATTGAATAGTACAGTAATAAATAGGGTTAAAATTTTATCGGTAATGATGATTTTATAAAAATTGATATGATATAGGATAATTTTACTTAAATTTATATAGTCTTTTCGGTTACAATACAGGCAGAGAGAAATTTCTATTCTTTCTCCAAAATATGGGATTTTAAAAAGAAAAACGTGCTGAGAAGTTACAATTTTGTTTTCCACGAAATTATGATTTTTTTTAATTATTTTTAGAATAAACATCTTTTTTGGTCCCTGGCAATAAAAAAGGACCAAATTGGTCCCTAACAGTGTGTAAAAAGGGTCACGTTAGTGATGGAAGAGTTGACATAAGGACTAACGCGGCCCTTTTTTCATAATTTTAGGGACCAATTTGGTCCTTTTTTATTGCTAGAGACTAAAAAAGATTTCGTAGATATTGTCAGAGATCAAAAAGAATGTTTACTCTTATTTTTATTGCTTACAGTTGTTTAAACTACGAACTTTACACCTGAAGTTTTGTGAGTATAATTATCAGGTAGGTGGGGTGGGGTTAGTCTCCCAACGGTGTGTTCCCATTGATAATAATTATTAGCATATCTTTGAAGGAGGTTGTGGTCAATTTTACTGTTGAAAAGTTGTTCTTTTCCTCGTTTGAAACATCAGTAGTTGGTTATTTCAATGTTCTGAAGCCACTGTTTAGAAGTCAAGGGTTGTAGTTTGGTGTGAACTACCAAGGGAAATGTGCTTACCGAAGTTTCCCTCTAACGTATTACCTAGTTAATGTTCCTCTATGTAGGAGGAATCCTAGGTCACTTCTTTATAGGATCATCCTATGCAACTTCCCACACGGTCGAATCCCAGTCCCTGACACGATTCTTTGAAGTAAAATCATGATTCTCCGGTCATAGAGGTAACATAGATTTCCTTATTTGAACAATTTCCCATGAAACAGCAAAGGCAAAGAATTGCTTCTAAAATAGGCCATCCACAATAAAAGAAATACTAAACCCATAAAGCTAAAAATCCTTAACTTACAAATATGGGGAGGATTGGCCATTCCTGGCTCATCCAATCCCCTCTAGTTCCCCCAGGGACACACCCCAATAACGCCAACAAGAATTATTGAAAAATGCCAATAGTGGCATCCTGGAAGTTCCCTAGTTTCCTTCTTATTTTGTTAAATTTATTATCTTGCTCTTTCTCTTGTATTTTCATCATAACCAACAATTGCCCCTATACTATATGGCCTGGCACACTTTCAGGTGCAGGCACACCTGCACTTCCAACCACCGGATTCCAACTAGACTCAGGCCAAAGTGCCAAAGTTACAAGTGTTCCAGAATGGTCAGGTAGAATATGGGCAAGGACTGGTTGCACATTTGATACAACAGGAATTGGTAATTGCCAAACAGGTGATTGTGGTGGAAGGTTAGAATGTGATGGAAATGGTGCAACTCCACCTACCTCACTGTTTGAGATAACACTTGGTAAAGACTACCAACAAGACTACTATGATGTCAGCATGGTAGATGGCTACAATCTACCATTGCTTGTTCTACCAAGAGGTGTATATGGTAGTGGTGCCTGTAATGCCACAGGTTGTGTGACTGATATCAACATAGGTAAGAGTTTTAATTTAAAAATGAAGCAGTAAACTATAACACAATGAAGCAGTAAACTATAACACGGTTCATTAGGTTCTACATATAATTATGTATGGTTAAAATTACTCCTTAGAAGAAATTGTTGTTAATTTCATCCTTATCGTTTGTTGCCATATAACACAAAAAGATCTGCAGAGTTACCGTAAAATATGAGGACCAAATTGAAATAATTATGTATTGGGACTAAATTGAAATTTATTATGTACAGAAACCAAATAAAAAAATAAGTACTAAAAACATTTCAAGCCATTACATATGCTAGAATGACAGGGCTAACTTTTACAATAAAAAAATGCAATTTTATAGGTTGCCCAAAAGAACTGCAAGTAGTTGGTGAAGATGCATACCAAGGGGATGTAGTTGGGTGTAAGAGTGCTTGCGAGGCATTTGGATCGGATCAGTATTGCTGCAGTGGAGAATTTGCAAACCCAACAACATGCAAGCCCTCCTATTATTCCACCATTTTCAAGCGGGCTTGTCCAAGAGCTTATAGTTATGCATTTGATGATGGCACCAGCACTTTCACTTGCAAAGCTTATGAATATGACCTTGTTTTCTGTCCCAACAGCAATAGGTATATATTTTGATTATTTTCTACCTCAATTCTGATTAGTATTTTCATTCTCTTTCAATTTATTGCTACATATTTGCAAACAAAATACTAAGACTTAACCAACATTTTACACTACAACAACACAGGATTGGAACACCAAATGGTGCATTTCCTCCTCCACCACCAGCATCAACTGGACTGCCCTATGAGAGGGTTCAGCAAGTCAATTCTTCTTCAGATATTCTCTTGCCCTTTCGAGTGACAATCTTTCTCTTGGTTGCCACTATCTCTGTATTTGTAGTAAGGGCCTGGTCACTTATATGAAACAATGCCAGAAGAGAATCCCATAAATGTTTCATGAAAGGAGGACAGGGAAAAAAAAAAAAAAAAGGCCTAGCTAGACAAGGAGATGGAAATGGAAACACATGAAGAATCCAAAGGAAACAAATTAATACAGAAATTACTCTTCCAAAGCTCCAATATGTTGGGAGCTGATTAAGAACCAATGGTGCTATATATCTGCTAAGCAGCACCTAGTACTAATTTCAGTTTACCTACTGCCCTCCAGAGATAACTTGTAAATCCTGCAAAAAATTCTTTGGAGGAAGAAAACAGTAATAATTTGCTATGCAACCAGGAATATAAGAATCTACAAAGTTATTCTCTCAAATGATATATCTTAAGCTAAATTTTCTGCAGAAATTTAGTGAACTAAGGATAGAAGGAATCTGGTCAATTTAAATCAAAGATAACACAAGTACAACCAATATTCAAAATTAACCCTTGGCTCACTAGGATCAAACAAAAAGCAGTTAAACACAATAGGGGTACATATTTTTGTGTAATCCTCGCGAAGGATTATTAATTCACTTATCAGGTAAGAAGGCTAAAAATAATAATGTTTCATCTTAATAGTAATGATGTGATAATGGTATAATTTATGATAATATTTCTTACTTAACACTATCTTTTATCAGTTTATTGGCGAATAAGATGTTATAGATGGAGAGAAGGGAGGATTTGAATACTTGTTTTCTGTTAGTCTAGCATGACATGCTTTTGTCGTTATAGCTATATATGTTCATGCTGGACCACTTCTGCACTCGTGATATTATTGGATACTGCACAACCAACCAACCAACCATGTTTTCCAAAGATGTCATGAGCATCTATTAAATATTTGGGTCCAAAGAATAAAGTCATAAACAACTTGCAATGTTGTCCATATATCTTTTATGTGGACGAGACCTAAAGCCCTTGCCTCATTTGTTGACATTAGGATCATTTGCAATTTTTTTTAAAAAAACCGTCAGGGTATCTTAGCCCATTGAAAACTTTTGTTATATGATAAAATTTTATAAGTGAACTTAATAAACAAATTTTAAGTCACCGCTATAAGAGGTGCATCATGAACCTAAGTCGGGACGATAAAATATTATAAGTGAACTTAATACTCAATATTTTGATAGTTGAATTGGTCGATAAATACAAATTATATTAATATTAAATATATTTTACATATTATATACAAAATACCATTTTTTTGTCAGAAAAATCTGTTTACTAAAGATTAAAATTCTTAATTTTGAAAATATTATATGATATTGATATTCATACCCGCGTGACCCAACGGCCAACACTAGGTTTGAGGCCAAATCCAGATGGACGTTGAACACCCTTAAAAGCAAATGCCAAATACATACGTGCACTACCAAATAAGGAAAAAGCATTTTTATTTGTCTTCGTGAAAAAAACGACGACGATGATTTTGTGTCTACTTTAACTCTCATCGGTTCTCTCTCTCTCTCCTTTCTTTGTTTTTTTTATCATGCTTTGAAGTTTTAGGGATAATTGATTAAAATTGAGAAGCGATATGTATATATTTTAGTGATAATTTTTCTTACCACTTCTTATTATCAATTTTGTTATCGTTATATTAAAATCAAATCAACAGTTATAAAATAATATAAATAAAAGCCTTTAATTTAATTTTGATCCAACGATAACAAAATTAATAATAAAATGTGATAAAAAAAATGGTAACAAATATAACCTCCTCTATATATATATATATATGGATTCGTTTTTTCAATGTAGATAACTTATCTACCGTGAATTCAAAACGACGTCGTTTTGAGATATAAATCAATATATTTTTGTAATTATAATTTATTTCAGGGTTATAATAGTCTATTTCGTTATAATTTTTTAATTTTTCAATCCAAAACGACGTCGTTTTGAGAACGAATGTAGATAATTTATCTACATTCACTTTAGAAACATTAAAGCCTATATATATATATATATATATATATATATATATATATATATATATATATATATTACATCCTCCCTCTATTTTTTTATATCATTTAGGGTTTAGGGCTCCCTCTATTTTTTATATCATTTAGTAGAAAGTTATATTTTAGCATATTTTATTTTTAAAACGTCCTTACTTTTTTTTTTTTTACAGTCTAAATTAAACCCACACAATCAAACGTCAATTTTTAGCAATCATACATCCAAAAAAAAAAAATTAATCAACACTCTATAAAAAGAATTGCATAGATTCTTCCGTGTTGGATGATATAACCAATGTCTTAGACCACGAAATTGAGATCTCTCAATAAAATTAAAAACCATATAGTCCTAGCAGCAAAACAAACCACTAAAGCCAACTTGTAAATTAACACTGAACCTTTTTTTTTTTTTTTTGTTAACAACAGAAAAATTGTACAGAGCACTTCAAACCGAAAAGAAAGAAAAGAAAAGAAGAAAGAAGAAGGGAACTGAAGATGATTCAGGATGATGAAGAGAGGGAAATGGAGGGAAGGTTGGTGTTACTATTGAGGAGAGTGTGGGAAAGGGAGAGCTGATTCATGAGGGACACGATGCGAGCGTGGTAATCACGCGCCTGCTCAACCGCCTCGGCTTCAAGCTCCCCGAGCTGAGAGCAAAGTCGCTCCTCGGCGTCCTCCGCCACGCGGAGACGCTCTAATGCGGCGTGGAGCTGCCGCCTCATGTGCTCTTCTCTCTCTTTGCTCTGCCTCAGCTCCTCTTCCAGCTCCTCGTTCCTCTTCTTCAGCTGCAACGCCGTCGTTTCACCCTCCGTCTTCTTCTTCTTGCTATCGCGGATTCCGATCACCGCCGCCATCATCTTCGTTGCAATGAAATGGAATTTGAGAGAAAGAAATGAAAAGAAGAAATTGGCAGTGTCAGTTGAAGGTTGGTTTTCCGTTTGGTGTGGAATAACAGTTAGAGTGCAAAGGGGGTATAAATACTAAAGAGGGTTAGAATCAGATGTGTCCAGGTTCAATGAACCTGCCTTACGATTTTGCTTCGCTGACTTTCTGTTACAACTTACAAGGACGGTATGGTATGAGATTAAAATAACTTTTACACAAGTAGTGTATCAAAATTAAATTTTTCATAGTTTATTTAAGGATTCAATGTCTTATATGTTATAGGAAATAAGAATATTTTTTACACCGTAAAGGTACGGAAGATCTTTTATGTATTTTTATGTGTACTTAAGAGATAAAATTATTTTCTATAATATGAAGAATATCAAACTCTTTATTTAATCATTTTTAATGTATAATAATATTTTTTTTTATAAAATCATGATTTTATGTAACTACAAATGTCTAATTGATTTCCATATGTGAGAATATTATCACAATTATCATATAAGACTTTAAGATGTTATATTATCCTTTTTAAGTACATATTTAAGGGAAAAGTATTTCTAATGTAACAAAAGATAAAGTTATCTTCAACGATTCTAAAATTATATTAATTTAAATTTTGGAAAGAAAATACAGGATATTTTAATAATTTTGCTTTCTTTTTTATCATGTATTTTATTAAAATATCCAACAACTTCATTTTGGAATGGTAAGAAATTATTTTATCTCCTTGAACGAGAAATATTAATTCTTATAATTAATATAAGTTCTCAAATATTTACTAACTATTAAATTTACACTAAATAATTGGAGAGAATTTCTGAAATTCTAGCCGTTTATCAATGATTAGGATTATAAACGATTGTCGATTATAGAGAAAAGGAGTTACGTGAAGGGAACTCCTTGCCCTAAGAATCCGCACCCTGATACTCCGTAATTAAGGGCTAATGGGATTGTTAATTACTTAATTTCTTGTCTCCGATTCAACATTGTAGGATAAAAATATTACGTAAGTATTAAAATAATACACGAGCGCGCGGATGGTTTATTAAATTTGGTGATGAGTAATGAGTTGGAATGCACCTTTATTAATGAATAAAAAATTATAAATATCTGCTATTAATAATTTATTCAAGCTTAACTTATTAATTATAAGTTTGGCTTGGATCGAGGAGGATACGTGTGGCCTAATTATAAGTTATGCCTTTTGCCTTTGGGCATAAGAAACAACTAACACGAGTAATTTACAGCATAGTACAATAGTCGGATCTTTGGTACGAGTATTTTGACAAAAACCCTCGGAAAGTGGTATAATTTTACACTATCAGCAAAAATCCCATCTTACCCATAGTATTATTATTTTTTCCCATCAATTGAGAAATGCACTTTTACATTATCAGTAAAAATGAATTCCCTCAACCAAGAGTACAATACCGATTTGATTTTGGGTAAGTCGCGAATTTCCTTAACTACTGAGTATGGACAAATTAAAGAGCCAAATGTCATAGATTGGAAATTGCCATAAATGATTAATTAATTTGCGAAATTTAAAGTTGAAATCAAAATCAAAATTACTTGTATGATAGTCGTAGATGATGATGATTTAATATTTTAATGTTTGTTTTTTTGTCTATTACATTCTCTATCGAAATTAATATTATATTTGAGAAGAATTTAAAGCCTTAATTCTTGAATTCACCTAAAATTAGACTAGCCACAAAACAATAAATTGATTGAAATATCTCTAAATTAAATCTTTGTTTTGTCTATTACATTCTCTATCTCGGAGTTATAGATAAAGCCTTCTTAGAAATGGGAGACTTTCTAAGTTCCTATCACTCAACTCTTTTAATTTGACAGTGCTATTAAAATAATTAAAAATTTAAAACACATATGAGTAAAAGAAACTTTATCAATAAATATTCAGCTACAAACATAGCACGGTTAATCTGAATAACTCAACAAAATATGGGGGCTGAGCTAATAATTTTATTTTTAAAAAAAAAATGGACCAATTTTGTCCTCTCCAATTTGACCCAACTTGACGTGGGCAAAGTCAAAAGCCCGAAATTATCATAATTCCTTTTTAAAGTTTATCGAAATATTATTTTAAAATAAATATTCATATGTTTTAAGTGATAGTTTATTTTAAATATTTTAATGAAAATAATTTAAGTTTATTAATATAAGATAATTCAATAAATTATTTAAAATTAACATTTTCAGACATAAATGTATAGCAAAGTCAAAATAATACAGGCCAAGGATCCATCTGAATAATTTGTCAATTCGAACTATAGTTGACCCACGACCCACTACATATCAACCTAAATTTGTGCCACTTTATAGTGGGCCAACACAAATCGGTTCGGCTAGCCTTAATTGACATATCTTATAAATACATATTTAGATATAGTAAAATAAACAACAACTATATACAGAAAAAATAAATTAGAAACTAAAATATTTAGTTCAAATTTATAACTCATTTTATATGTATTAATCTTAATATGTAAACTGTGACAAAATTACTATCATACTTTAAAAAATATCATGAGTACTATCTTATCATAATAGCTTCAGTATTGCTAATAATTAAATTATATTTTAGTATTTTTCTAGCATGACTTTTAGACGAATTCCTTCCCAAATCATGATGAGTTTAGTATTGTCTATGTCAACTGTATTATAGACTTGTTTCATATACCTGCTTTTAATATTTTCTTAATAACCTTTGATACTATCACGTATCACACATTTTTATGTGCCAATTAATAAAAAAAAATTCCCAGTACAATAGGTATCCAAGTATTTCTTTAGTTTCTATTAGCTTTATATTTAGGAGAACACAATTTTTGCACAACATTTTCAAGAGAGAAAGTTGAAGAAGTCTTCGAGGCATACCTGATCAGACGACAGTGTTAATGTCTTCATTTGTAAGCCCCAAATTGCGAAGAAAACCAATGCGCTCTCTCATAACCTCAACCGTCACAGGAAGAATAATTAAACGATGAAGAAGAAGAGAGCTTACAATAAGGAGCTTCCAATAAAAAAATGCTGCAGAGGGTGATGACTTAAAGTGCAGAGAAAGAAAATGAGGGTTGTGTGAGCTCCGACTACTGCTGGGGAGAGGGGAAGTTAAGGAGCTACGCAGTGGCGAATAGAGACCAATAAGGACACCTAAAGATAAAGCAGGACGCCACACCAGATAAGAGAAAGATCAAAGCCCGAAGCCAGTAAAAAGAGTCCCAAGATTCGCCGAATGAGACAGACCTAAGGAATGAACGAAAAAGAAAAAGGAGCGAAAATGAAAAAGAAAGAAAAGAGGTAGATTTCCCTAAACCCTATCAGAGGAGCCCACCCCACGAGGAAAGGGACAATAGGTTGGGGCCAAACTCCCCCGACACCAATGAACTAACGGCTATAGATGGATACTGGTATAGCCAACAAGCTTTATTCTCTAGGAGCAGATTCAGCCCCTCGAGATTGGAATCAAGCATATTGGAGTTGAATTGAGGGAACTGAACTATATGCGTGTTTAGCAAAGCAGTTCTGGTCCTCCATTCGTTGGGCTCTTCATGACCCTATCTATCGGCTTGCCACTAATAAAATACCCAACAACCGAAAAGAAAGTACACATTCACGCCCTTCTACTACTTGTTCTTAACGCAATGACTAACTTACTGTCCACCTTCCCCACTTTACTACCCTGGTCCTCCATGTATCAATGTCTTTCTTTACTTGATGAGTGGATAGGCGCTTCTTATATTTCTTTTTTTCATTTATGTCAATGTACTTTGGATTCGGCTTGTTACCACATCACTCGCGCTGCCAAACTTACCTCTCGGGTAGGGGCGCATGGGTTGCTAAGCATTACATCCACGGGAAAACCTCTGAGAGAGTCTGTTTGGCAGCAAAACATAGCGAGTGGAGTAAGTAGGATGAGGCGGCCGGAAAAGACTGAGCCTGAACGAAGCCAATCACATTAAGTTGTAGATTGACATAGTTAACCTTCAGTGCACTTCAAATAGAAAGTTAGAGTTGAAGCTGAGTGTAATATTTTTTAAATAAATAAATAATAATAATAATGAATAAAATATAAAATATCTTAGATATTTAGAATAAAATATCTTAGATATTTAAGAAAAGTAACGATTAGTTTTAAGATTTTTATAAATGTAATGATTAAGATTCCTTAGATATTTCTAAAAGTAATAATTAGATTCCTTAGATATTTACCAAGGTAATATTAAATTCTTCAAATTTTTATTAAAAGTAATGATTACATTTTTTTTTTGAAATTCTATATAAAACCCCCCTAAAGAAACTTAAGCAAGGAAGGAGAGAGAGAGAAATAAGGAAAGAGAGAGAAATAAATAAGAAAAAAGAAAAGGTAATATAGGGAGTAAACAACTCATTCTCTCCTTTATTTTTAAAGTTGATTTTTAGATATTTTAGAAAACTATATTGGTTCTGTTTTTATCTATGTCATATTGAAAGTTGGTATTTTAAAGTTATTTTTTTAAAAGTTGTGAACATGTCATTACTCTGTCAAAATTATTTTATGAATTATTTATACTCTTTTAATTTATTTTATATATTTGGGTTTGTAAATTTGATGAATTTACTTATATTAGATATGAGAATGATCTTGAATCAAGTTTATAGAAATTAAAGAATTTCTTTGGTACTAAATGAATACTAATGGAATATGTAATCCTTTACTGAATGATTCTGATGTGACTGACCCACAAGGATATCAAAATTGTTATAGGGTAAGGGACGCCTTATCATGACTTGAGCTTCAACATACAGAACCTTTCACATACAGAACCCACAGAATTTGAGCGCTCGCATAATTGAGCATTAGTCATTTCAGTTAAAGATTACACGTTCCTATATATGTTTTTATACAGAAACTCACAAAGTTTGGGTAGAACACATAAATGTTTGGGTATGGCTGAATGAAGAACCCACAAAGGTCTGAGCTTATATTTATTGTTTATGATATTATTTTCTTATTATAAATTTATTCTGTGAGAATGATATTTTCCACTAAAGTGGTTGGATTGGTTATAGTTCGAAAACCTCAATATTACTGAGATTTATCTCACGTGTGTTTGTTTTTATGCAAACTTTTCCAAAGTAAACAGGTTAGTATGTGTAGCTTTGGAGTAAGGTAAAGCTCTATGGTTAAAGACTTTGAATACAATATGGAGTTCAGTGGAGCAATTAATAAAAAAAATATTTTTTTTTCAGTTTAGATTATGGTGTATTTATGATGTAATAGTGAACTTGATTTCTGTATAATTAAATTTTAAGAATATTTTGTCATATGCCTTGTTTCATATCAGTTGCGTTAGAATTTCATTATAATTCTCGTTCTCCTATTTAGAATAAGAATTAAGAATTAATGTGATATCCTCTATGCTAGTCAATTGTAGAGGATGTTATATTATATGGTATGAGAGCACTAAGGTTCAGGTAAATAAACGACTTAAATTAGATGTTGCTTGATATTTTATCATAGGTCATACATATTTTGAATTATTAGTATTGAGCCTGGCCAACTCACTTCCATGAAATAATATATGTGGATCTATGACAGATAAAAGATAATTAAAAGTTATTCCGAAATATATTTTAGAAGGTATGTCTAAATTTTGAGGATAAAATTTTATATAAGGGAGAAGAAATGTAATATTTTTTAAATAAATAAATAATAATAATAAAAATAATAATAATAATAAAAAATAAATAAAATATAAAATATCTTAGATATTTAGAAAAAAAATATCTTAGGTATTTAAGAAAGGTAATGATTAATTTTAAGATTTTTATAAAAGTAATAATTAAGATTTAGATGCTGGCTTGTTCTCTAGTTTCCTTCTTATTCTGTTACCTTTATTATCTTGCTCTTTCTCTTGCAATTTCATCATAACCAACAATTGCCACTATACTATATGGCCTGGCACACTTTCAGGTGAAGGCACACTTGCACTTCTAACCGCTGGATTCCAACTGGACTCAAGCCTAAGTGCCAAAGTTACAAGTGTTCCAAGATGGTCTGGTAGAATATGGCCAAGGACTGGTTGCATATTTGATTCAACATGAATTGGTAATTGCCAAACAGGTGACTGTGTTGGAAGGCTAGAACGTGATGAAAATGGTGGAACTCCACCTACCTCACTGTTTGATATAACACTTGGTCATGGCAACCCAACAAGACTACTATGATGTCAGCATGGTAGATGGCTACAATCTACCATTGCTTGTTCTACCAAGAGGTGTATATGGTAGTGATCTACATAAAATTACATATGGTTAAAATCTAGTCCTTATAAGTAAAATTGTGGATCCGACTTCTTTCTTCTTTTCTTCCGAACATTCGACTCTGTTCTCACAACCCAAGATGGGTTTGTGAGAGAGAGAGACGAAGCAAATACTTGGGAGACTGAGATGGGGACAAACCATTGAAACTTGAAGCCTCAAATCAGATCGTTCTTAACAAACCCAATATCCCAAAACCCATCTATGCCAGCAGAACTTCAGTGTCTACTCCATTTTCACCAGTGAAATCTGAAACAAAGGAGGATACTTACTTTCTGAAGACTTCCAACAAACATTTGCTTACATATTGATCAGCATTTCATGAACATGATTGTGGCCAGTGGCCATGGCCTACGACACTCTGACAAGAATTTTGGGTATATATTGGTCATATCGTCCAATATACTATTGGATATTCCTACTACTCTTATTTACTCACCAAACTGGACCACCATTCATGACCAAACATGGAAACCTAAATAAACACAAGTCTTCCTAACAGCATTTGAATCGATCTAGGGGAGAAATATATTTTAGAAGCTATGTCTAAATTTTGAGGACAAAAATTTTATATAGGAGAGAAGAAATGTAATATTTTTCTAAAATATAATAATAATAACAATAAAAAATAATAATAAAGCCTTAGAGCTCAAAATTCATTCGCCAGAAATCATATTTCCTAATCCTATATACCATTTATAACTTATATCAAAACCTAGAGCTCAAAATTCATTTGGCACGTTTTACGGTGCAACTGTACCGCGATATTTTTACCCGCTAAAAACACTATTCACCAAATTTTCAGAAACTTGTCTAACCACTCAATTTTTTGTTCTGAATTCATTTCCAAGATTAGTTTTCACATTTGAGACCTCCTACTCAATTTTACCTTCCTAGGGTTACGTGTTTGACTAATTACTGTTTTACCCTTCTTTTGTATTTTGGCCTTAATTTCGGGATTTTCACTAATCCTACCCTTAAATCTATATTTTCATATATAATTATACGTTTTAGAAATATGAGATGTTATAGACTGTCTGAACTTTTGGGAAATAATGACATTTGTACTAGGTCACTGTTTTTCTTCGAGGTATAAAGCCTTTGCTAAAATGTGTCTTATATTGCACTGTTATGACGTACTGCATATCTATTAGATATGCATTAGTCTCTTTAAATGTATATAATAGAAATGCAACGAAAAAAGATACACAGAAGAAAATAGACTCTCTATAAGACATCTAATTTTGAAACTAGAGAAGGAAATAATTTAATAATTTATAAACTCATTAGAAATGCAACCATTTAGTTTGAAAATTTAATAATTAAATTAGACATCTAATTTAAATAAAACTAATTACAGGTTAAATAAAATATTGAAACTTCACATAAAGCGCCTCGTTCCTCAAAATCTTAGAATTAAAAGCTTGGCTTTATTTATCACATATCTGTTCCTCGGTAAACTTCACTTGCTTAAAGCCTGTTTGGATCTCTTATTTTTAAGCTAGAAGCTACTTATAAGCTAAAGCTAAAAAAAATAAGATAAAAGCTGTTTGGAAATTACATAAAAAAATTAGCTTAAAAGCACACATTTCAAGAAAATTATCTCTCTATCTATCTTTATCACTCTTCATTTTAAAAAAAGCACACAATTCAAGAAAAACAGATAAGAACTTAAAAAAAGCTCCTCCTAGGAGCTTTTAGTTTTCATCTTTTTTTCTCATTATAAAAAAAAGAGCTTTTCGTTATAAGAGCTTTTCCCAAAACCTGTTTGGCCTAGCTTATGCTTATAAGTAGCTTCTAGCTTATAAAAAAGAGGATCCAATTGCAACCCTAGCAGCATCCTCATTCTCTTCTTTATTGCTTTTCTTCTTTACTTGGCGATTGGCTGTTGGCTATTGGCTTTTGTACTTCTCCAGGTATATTTTTATTTTTTAATATTTCTTATTTTTCATTTAATTTATTCTTTATGCGATTGGCAGTTGTGCTTCTCCAGCTCTTATTTTTCAACAGTTCTTGCGATTGGCAGTTGTGCTTCTCCAGCTTTTGCTTTTGTGCTTCTCCAGATTTTAGCTCACTTGTACCAGGTCACTGTTTTTCTTCGAGGTATAAAGCCCTTGTTAAAATGTCTTACATTGCAGTGTTATGACATACCGCATATCTACTAGATATGCATTAATCTATTTAAATGTATGTAATAGAAATGCAACGAAAAAGGATACACAGAAAAAAAATTAGACTCTCTATAAGACATCTAATTTTGAAACTAGAGAAGGAAATAATTTAATAATTTATAAACTACTTAGAAATGCAACCATTTAGTTTGAAAATTTAATAATTAAATTAGACATCTAATTTAAATAAAACTAATTACAGGTTAAATAAAATATTGAAACTTCACATAAAGTGCCTCGTTCCTCAAAAGCTTAGAATTAAAAGCTTGGCTTTATTTATCACATATCTGTTCCTCGGTAAACTTCACCTGCTTAGTGTTTGTTGAAAGTCCTCCTCAAGAATAAAATATAAGCTATAAAATTAAGTCTGCACTGTTGGGCAAGTGGCTTCTTACGCAGGACGCTTACGGAACACCTAGGGGGGGTGAATAGGTGTTCTAAACTTTTTCAAAATCTTTTTAAATTCAGTAAACAATTACACAATTTTTCTTCAATCCCTATATGCCCAAAATAGTTTTTCGCAATGCTAAGAACAATGTAGTAACAGAAAGCGTACCTTAGCAATTTATAGAGTATAAACGCAGCAATTACAATAGAATTAGTGTAACTGTCAGTCTCTAAACAAAATATTCAGAAATTAAATCAGAGAGACAATGGACACATGATATATCCTGGTTCAAACCCACTAAGCCTAAGTAGGGTGCTACGTCCAGACTGAAGTAGCTGCAGATATTTTATTTATCACAAGTGTACCAGTTTTACAAACACGCGTCACACAGGCAATCAAACAAAATATCAAAAATCTTCCTAGTGCCTACACTACTCCAAGCTCTGAGAATACTCTCAAGCTGAACCTAAGGAGTTCACCAACTCCTCTCACACAAGACCTCCACTCTCCCTAGTGGATTCTTGAGGCTCCAGGTCTTGAGACACACTCTCAAGCCAAGCACAAGGTCGCCAACCCACTCGGTTGCACCCACACACCTAGGACAGATTTACAGCACGCAACTACTCCACTTTAACAATCAATACAGAATTTTCAGAATTGTAACAAGTGAAATAAACCAAAATTGCAGTGTCCTATCACACCAAATATATCACAGTAATATCAAACTAAGCTCCACAAATTTATGCCATATGCAGAAAATTAATCCAATGACATATGTATTAAAATCTCTAAAATTAATGCACAAAGGAGCTTGGATATTACACAATTATTTTTCTAATCAATGGACACCTAGAAATCTGATTTAAAAAGAATATCACAATTATAACCAGAAAAATCAGATTTGAAATTTATCTCAAAATTTCACATAAAATTCAGAATTAGTTCTAGATAAATATTTTAATAATAAACCAAAAGAAATCTGAATTTTAATCACAATATAATTCAATTAAAACAGAAAATTCAGATTTAATATTCCAACAATAAAATTTATAGAACAATTCAAGATTAGGTTTCTAAACAATAAATCCCAAACAAAAATCTGAATTAACACAATGTATAACAAGGTATAAAAATAAATTCAGATTTAATATTTTTCATCAATATTTCACAAAAATTAGAAACACTAATCTTACACAAAGAGCATCAAGATTTCTAAAATATTCACTTAAAATCAAAACAGAAAAATCAGAATGCTCACAATATATCAACAAGAAAACTGAAAATAAATTCAATAATATCAAGTCTCAAGAATATACCAAAGGATGCTCAAAACAAGGTTTAAGATATGACCTCAACAGATCTCAAATTTTCAGTAATGTAAATGAGAAAATGAGGTTAGGGTTCACAATCTTGAAAAAAAAATCCAGAGCATTTTTCTTTCTTCACTCAAGGAGATTCACTTAAGAAAACTCGATCTTATTTGCAAGAAGAAAAGTGACAAACAAATCTTGAAAATGCAGAGTAGAAACAAACGCTCTGTTTTTCTACAAACGAAGACGACGATTTAGTGAAAACTTTTCTTTTCTCTCGGTTACAAAAAACGTTGTGTATATATGAAGATGGAAAAAGTGAAGTTTGCCTTTTTATATTATTATTATATAGCTTTAGAAACTGACTCACGTAACTTTTCTTTTTGAAATGTGAAAGTTTACTTTTTATTATTTTATTATTATTTTGTTTTCCAAAAGTTAAAACCCTCGTAACATTTTAAAGCTATATGCATATTTCTTTACAATTCAATAGCTATTTTATATTTTAAAAGCAAAAGTTTGTATATATGTATAAAACCAATTAACGTAACAAAAAGAACGCTGTAGATTAGATTTGTTTCGTTATTTATATATTACTTTTATTTTTGGTTTTTATTAAAACAAATTTTTAATATACTTATCTCTTCTCTCTTTTTTTTATTAAAACAGATTTTTAAAATGTAATTAAATGCATGAAATGCAATGATATGCATTGGAGCTTAGGAAGATATTATATGATATAATATTGTGTTTAACAAAATATCTAAAAATACCTAACCACTTGTATCTTCAAACTCCCTCTTCAATTTGAGACTTCTTGTAAACCCTTTGTCATCATCAAAATATTTATTCCATTATGCTTAAGAGGTCTTCATGCACACATATTATAACCCAACCTGTTTAATCTGCACGCATGGTATCTCTTTAGTTTTACCTTATGCCATGTCAGTAGTTGATTTCTTTGTACAACTATTGCTGACTGCATCCACTGAACCGAAGAGATACCATTTGGAGAGGCAAGATTCACGGCTTCTTCTTTCAGCCCAACCTGTTTAGAAGCATTTCTTAGTAAGTAGCATTGTCAATCTGCCCAAACTATAAATTGCCATAGAACAGACCAACCTGTTTAGAAGCATTTCTTATTATTATTATTATTTTTAAAAATATTACATTTCTTCTCCCCTATATTAAATTTTGTCCTCAAAATTTAAACATGGCTTCTAATCTATATTTTGGAATAACTTTTAATTACCTAATTACCTTGTATCTGCCATACATCTACATATATTGTTTCATGGTAGTGAGTTGGTCAGACTCAATACTAATAATTCAAAATATGCATGATCTATGACAAAATATCAAGTAATATCTACATATATTTCGGATAGAATGACAAATATAGATTGAGAAAATATTGACTAGATTCATTGGCCAAAATTATTTTTAATGCTCATTATTTGATCGAAATGTAAATTATTTACTGATAAATGCACTACAATCCATTGTTGGCATCTTTACATTCAACCCTTTAAATGATATAATTTTGAGGATGTTGAATATAATTTTATCTCTACTAATAGGAAAAACAATAAAAGATATTTTTTCTTTTCATGTTGAAAGAAATATATGGGATTCATTCCCGCGCTAAACATACCCTTAAAATTATAATTTATAAAATTTGTTATATTAATTGATCTTTGTTATTTTAATAAGTATTTTAAACATGTCTATAATTTATATAAGCTGATAGAATAATTTTAAAATCACTATTTACTAATATATAAATTTAATTTAAAAATGTATTCATTGGCTGACAGATTTAATTTTTTATGTAAGTATAATTTTTAATTTTTAAAAGTGTAGTGGAAAATTAGAACAAGCAAAAACTTACATATTCATTCAGAAGCATGATGTACTTACCACAAAATTTTTTTACCACATTTACAATCAACCTAATTATCATTAATTTTCGTCAATTTAACGATTATAATTTATTGAATTTATTCTGAATTAATAATTAATAAATAAATGCGATCAAATAATTTCTAACAAATTATAATCGTTAGATTGACGAAAATCAATGGTGATTAGGTTGGTTGTAAAGGTGGTAAACTTTTTTGGTGGTAAGTATATCATTTCCCTTTCATTAAAGAGAATTTGATTGTTGAAAATAAACTTCATACACAATTTAATCTTTGATTTATTTAAAAGTATCAATTAACGTTTAAAATATCTAAATTATTTTCAAGTAAGTCTTAAAATACAATAGCATAAGTGTATCCAAAAAATAAAATAAAAATACAATATCATTTGGTTTGAAAATTTAATAATTAAATTAGACATCTAATTTAAATAAAACTAATTACAGGTTAAATAAAATATTAAAAAATCAATATGTAATTTTATTTTATTAATTAAATAGAATTAAAAGCTCAACTTTATTTATCACATATTTGTTCCTCGGTAAACTTCACATACATGCTTCCTTTGCATTTTAGAAACACAGCAGAGGAGATAAGCTTGCTCTCGTTCCTCAAATTCACCTGGTATGCTTCCTTCGCATTTTCTTTTCTAAATTATTTATTTTGCACACTGTATGTCCACATTGCTTTGTGGGTCTCACAATTTCTGATGGGAACAAACTTGAACTAGGGTTTTATATTTTTTAATTGAAGTTAAACTTTCGCACTGTATATCCACATAGGCCATGGCCACAAGCCACAATCATGTTCTCGAAATGCTGATCAATATGTAAGCAAATTTTTTTTTTTGTATACAAAATATATATATATATATATATATATATATATATATATATATATATATATATAAGCAAGTGTTTGTTGAAAGTCCTCAGAAAGTCCTCAGCAAGAATAAAATATACGCTATAAAATTAAACTGATCTTCACTGTTTGAAATTTGAAGTGTGAAATAACTACCACAATTACAAATATTACAATTCCATTTTCGTGAAGCTGGTTATATTAATTGATTCCAATCCGATTACTTCCCATGTGATCAGCTGAATATGTCATCGTCCTCATCCTGCTTCCCAAACAGACTTCAAGCTTCAAGCAGCTCCTATCCGCAGCTCCAGGTGGAGAGACTTCAAGCATCCTCCCTGCTTCCCAAACGGACTTCAAGCGTCTCCCATCCGCAGCTCCAGGTGGCGAGACTTCAAGCATCCTCCCTCCTTTGTCATTGGCATATACACCAGGCAAGCAAGTTCCTCATGTCACAACTATAATGTTTATAAAGATTGAGAGCATATTAGAAGTATTTGGCTGTTATAAAATAACTTTGGTGTTTCTAGCCAACATTCAGTCAGTATATGTACACAAATCAATCAGATCATTTTGTTTCCCAAATGACGTGCTTTTTCTATATAACTGAAATTAGTAGTTTAGTACTACTCTTTAGTCAGCATCAACTGCCTCAACTATTTTATATTTCAAGCATGCTTAAGAAGATTCATCTGTGTTCACAATCCGAGTCCCACTCTTGGAAAGAAGAAAGTCTCTCATTTTTCTATAACTCCTAAGCTCTTCAAGTGCATCAGCTGTCTTTCTAGGCATGAAGAATCCAGAAGCAATACCAACTCCTCCCTCAAGTTCAGCCTTTAGGGAATAGGATGAATAGCAACTTGGATCTTGGCGCAAAGAAGGTGCAGTCCTAAGCATGTGCACAAGTTCTCCAACAGCAGCATCCGATGATTTTTTCCCCATTTGTAGTGATGTTGAAGTGATCTCCGAACCACTCTTCTCATTCACATTCTGACTACTTATCCAATAAATCAACAAAAGGGAAAAAAGAAATAACATAATTAGATACTAAAATACAAATCATGAACATTTAGAGAAGCATTTTGAAAGACAGGTCAACATAACAAAGGATTAAGTAGCATTGTCAATCTGCCCAAACTATAAATGGCCATAGAATAGGAAAATATTATCCAACAAGTTATCATCAGTTCCAAATAGGACCAGTCAACAGTGGCAGGCTTTCAAAAAAAGGAACTCTAGGACCATGCTACTGACAGATAAATGACAAAATAAGAAGGAAACTGGGGCAATTGTTATATTTTCTTGTAAGAAGTGTCGCTTCATCCTTATAAATAAAACCTTGCTACTATGTTGTAAGAGAATCCATTTTTGTAACCTCGAAGGAAAACTCTACATAAGGAGCTTTGGCATTTGATTTTCTTTCATAACTCATTTTCAACTTTATCTCTTGAAAATGTTTTGTGAAAATTGTGTTCTCCAAAATATAAAGCTAATAGAAACTAAAGAAATACTTGGATATATGTTGTACTGGAAATTTTTTTTATTAAAATGCACATAGAAATTTGTGAAGGCGAAGGCGTGAAAATATTACCCATTTTACAGAGGCCTTCTCACTGTAAGTCCATAAATGATTCTATTGTGTGTGTGTTTTTTTTATAGAATTTACTTTCCTCGTAGTTAAAAGTTTGTATCTTTTCTGTTGGTTTCAATTATGTTCAACTAGGGTTGTACCAAATGGGTAATACATTTATAAAAATCTTAAAACTAATCATTACCTTTCTTAAATATCTAAGATATTTTATTCTAAATATCTAAGATATTTTATATATTATTATTATTATTATTATTATTATTTAGAAAAATATTACATTTCTTCTCCCCTATATAAAATTTTGTCCTTAAAATTTAAACATGGCTTCTAATCTATATTTCGGAATAACTTTTAATTACCTAATTACCTTGTATCTGCCATGGATCTACATATATTGTTTCATGGTAGTGAGTTGACCAGGCTCAATACTAATAATTCAAAATATGCATGACCTATGATAAAATATCAAGTAACATCTAATTTAAGTCTTTTATTTACCCGAACCTCTGTGCTCTGATATATAAAATGTAACATCTTCTACAATTGACTAGCATAGAGTAATTGCTTTTGCAGCAAGCTTGTAAGATTGCGATCGGGTAATTGCTTTTGCAGCAAGCTTGTAAGATTGCAAGGCACCTGCTGCTGTCATGGGAACTTCATAAGGCTTGACTAGCTCAAAATCAATGATCAAACTACCAGTAACACGATGGATAAGTGCATAAAAAGGCTTCCCCAGAAGTCTTGCAATGAACAAGGATGGAGTTAAGAAGTGAAACCTCCCTAAACCCCTAAAAGGTAAAAACGCTAAACCGCAAGAGTCCACAGATCACTGTCATCGTCCCCATCCGCCGCTCCAGGTGGCCTCCCTGCTTCCCAAACGGATTGCGAGAGTTCAAGCATTGTGCATGTGATCCACATGCTTGGTTTGATTTATAGTGAAGGTGGTGCATTTTTGTAATTGGGATCAGGTGAGGAATATTGCATTAAATTGGATATCTCCCTTTGTTAACTTGAGGTGCATGCATGTCTATATTTTCTTGTAAGAAGTGTCACTTCATCCTTATAAATAAAACCTTGCTACTATGTTATTAGAGAACCCATTTCTGTAATCTCGAAGGAAAACTCTACAGAAGGAGCTTTGGCATTTGGTTTTCTTTCATAACTTAACTTTATATCTTGAAAATATTGTGTGAAAATCGTGTTCTCCAAACTAGAAAGCTAATAGAAACTAAAAAAAATACTTGGATACATATTGTACTAGAAAAAAATTATTAATTAGCACATAGAAATGAGTGATACGTGATATTATTAAAGGTTATTAAAAAAATGTCTATAATACTAATAGATATATTAAACAAGTCTATAATACTAATAAAGTTGATGTGGACAATACTAAAGTTATTGTGATTGGGAAGGAATCTGTCTAAATGTCATTGTAGAAAAATACTAAAATACAATTTAATTATTAATAATACTAAAGCTATTATGATAAGATAGTACTCAGTGTGATAGCGATTTTGTCACAGTTTACACATTGAGATTATTACATATAAAATGAATTATAAATTTGAACTAAATATTTTAGTTTCTAAAATTTCCTTTTTCTATATATATATATATATATATAGTTATTGTTCATTTTACTATATCTAAATATGTATTTATAAAATATGTCAATTAAGACTAGCCCAACCCATTTTTTATTTTTTATTTTTGGTGTGGAGCCCAACCCATTTGTTTTGGCCCCTTATGAACTGGCACAAATTTAGGTTGATCCGTAGTGGGTCATGGGTTAACTATAATTCGAGTTGATAAATTATTCAGATGGATTCTTGACCTGTATTATCTTGACTTATCTATACATTTAAGTCTGAAAATGTTAATTTTAAATAATTTATTTAATTATCTTATATTAATAAACTTAAATTATTTTCATTAAAATATTTCTAATTAACTATCACTTGAAACATATGAATGTTTATTTTAAAATAATATTTCGATAAACCCCATTCATTTAACAGTTACACACACACAGCATAGGGTCTGCACTGCCGGCGCCTTCTCTTCTTCCTAACCGCACCCTGCCTGGTGAAAATTAGAGGGAAATTGATTGCGAGACTTCAAGCATTGTACATGTGATCCACATGCTTGGTTTAATTTATAGCGAAAGTGGTGCATTTTTGTAATTGGGATCAGGTCAGGAATATTGCATTAAATTGGATATCTCCTTTTGTTAACTTGAGGTGCATTTTTGTTTATATTTTTTCGCACTGTATGTCCACATTGCTTTGTAGGTCTCGCAATTTTCGATGGGAACAAACTTGAACTAGGGTTTTACATTTTTTAATTAAAGTTAAACTTTCGCAAATGTTACTGGTCTTGGTCTCTTAAGAGTCCAATTCTTATAAGAAATATAAATATAAAGTTATTTTGCTGCATTTGCACCTTCTTTCTCAGCATGTTTTGCTGAATCAGTTAGTGACATCCCTTGTGACATAGCATCAGCAAGGGCAGACTGCATTGCATCAGCAAGGGCAGACTGCATGGCATCATGCTTTGCTCTTTCAACATGAGCAGCTCTAATATTGTAAATATAAAGCTTCACACCTTCCTTGACACCACATACCAAAGTTCCAGAACCCATGTCAAAGCAATTGAATAATGTAAACTTTCCACTTTGGGATGACGCCTTCTCGCCAACAAGATGTCTGCATTTTTCAGCTGAAAAGAGCCATAGTTTATGCATAAACAGACATTGCAATTGGAGGGCTTCACCACAGTCAAAGATGAGAACACAAGGCTAGGAAAACAACTCAACTTTAACATTTGTTGGAAGGAACATAAGTTATTTTAATAATGATCACATGATAATGAAACATACACACACAACAAAATCAAAGCAATCCATAGAATCCATGCTAGAAAAGAAAGATTTATCCCTTCAATCAATCTGCACTAGATCGACTAAATGAAATCTCTAAACCCCTAAAAAAGCCACACAGACGTAGAGTTAAATCGCTAAACCCCTAAAAGGTAAAAGCGCTAAACCCCTAGATCGAGTCCACAAATTGCTGTCGTTGTTGTCGTACGCCACTCCAGGTGGTCTCCCTGCTTCCCTTTAACGGTTTGCGGTTCTCTGTGCTCAGCATTTGAATCGACCACTGTGCTATGTGTTTTTTTTTTTTTAGTTTAGATTTGTGCAATGTGTTTCTTTTTCTTTTTTAGTTTATATATATACAATCTGTTTTATGTATTTAAGATTTTATTCTTCTCTTTTTTTCTTTCTCTCTTCACAAACTTTGCTAATCGTGGTAATACTTATGCTTCATACTCTTGAATTTTCTTGTTCCTAATATGTTCAAAGACACAATATATATATATATATATATATATATATATATATATATATATTCTGATCAACCGGTCCGACAAGTGATCTGATTAAGAATTTGACATAATCTTTTCAAAAAATAAGAATGACAACCTTATTATCAACATAAATCAATCTAATCGTAATAAAATTTGATCGGTTCAAGTTAATAATTTTTTTTTTACAATCCTACCTAATTTAGTTTTTACTTTTTCTCCTTATAGGGGTTCCAACAATTACCTTTTATTAGCATGAATCCACAATAATCTCTATTAGCACAAATTATTGAACTGAATGAAAGAAAACCAAACCAAACCATTGAGAGTATTAGCACAAACATTTTTATTTATTTATTTTGTCATAGGTCATACATATTTTGAATTATTAGTGTAACACCCCGTGTATACCCGTTTGTTATGATGTCATCGTATTAAGCTACGTTTAATTAAAATGCGAAATAAACTTTTTCTTTTCAATTATGACGTCATTATCATTTACCAAGTTAATTATTTAATCATTTTCAAAACATTGCCTGTATGTAATTTGCAATCAAACAACTAACTGAAATACCTCATATATTAAATAACTGTGTCTCTAGTCACGGAACTACAACACGTAGACCGGACCATCCTGATAGTTTATACAACTCAAAACTACAAGCAAAACTAACATCAATGTGGCATGGACAATCCCCATGCTCACCAAATATGTCAGCAAAGCCCAACAGAGTCTCAAATCCAATAACATGATAATAAATGTAAAACATGTCAGCATCCAAGCATATCATCATAAAAGCATAAATCTCAACTCAGCTCCGGCCTCCTGCAGCCCGAGGTACTAACCCCCGAGGTACCTAATCCTGAAAAATGTGCCCCAAACGTGGGGTGAGATCTCTAAAAAGAAATCTCAGTAAGACAAGGGGTCCTCAAGGACTCTTCCGCCCCAAGCTCACTTACAAGCATAATATAAGTTCAAAACAGTAATTTCAGTGCATGTTCATGTTAAGCATATATTTCATTACATTATAATCTCTTGCTCAACGAGCTAACGTTTAACTCAGTAATCATGTGATGTATGCAAATGCGGTTCGACTGGCCAGAGAACATGATAGGGATTATGCACGTATGCGACCCATCTAAACATAAGAGTTGCAGTCTTATGCCTTACACACCAGAGTCGTTGTCTGATTGTGTAAGTAAACATCACTTCCATACACTATATGCCTTACACACCAGAGTCGCAATCTGATTGTGTAAGTAATTAACAGACATATTCACATATCTCAGGCATATATCAATGCATATAACATTTTCATAAAAGCATACCATGCATATAAACCACCCTCCCATGGAGGTCGGTGGAACAAACAACAGATCAATCCGAGGACACGAAAGCTTACCTGTACCCGTATGCCCCTCCGACTTGAACTCGGCATCAAAAGGGTCCACACCACAAATATAATCCAATGCACTCACAGATCTGGTTCAATGACCATCATAGTATCAATATACATATTCTAAAATTCCAAGGAAATTGGGTATTATTTTCTTTTTCATTTCGAACATGGAGATCCTTTCTAAAACATATCATTTAACTTATTTAATTTTAAATAATTACTATTTTATAAATATATATGCAATAACCACAAAACTAAAGGATTGTGATGACTGAAAATAAGACACTAAACAAATAACATTAACAAATTCACAATGAAAAGTGATGAAAAATAGAATTAACAAAGCATCGCTGCCTAGATATTAACTACATAAATAGAAATAAACTGCCACATGTTTAGCAATTCATTCTCTGATCGGGTGGATGTATATATACCCAATTTGAAAATCAATTCCTGTAACTATCTCTAACGGGACCAACATGCACTTATTGCTGGCTTGAAATATGCCTTTGTACTTGTTACTGATCCTTACGTACTTGTTACTGATTTTGCACCACGCTTGGCTCGTGGGTAAGACACTATTTTTGGTCGAGACAAAAAATTTATTGTAAAGTCATTCATAAATTCACTTTTCCATTGCACAGACGAATATATTCCTTTTTTGTCGAATTCACTTTTCCAAAGGAATATATTCATATTCCTTCCGTGCTTGTCGTCACGTTCTAATGGGAGGCGACGTGATTTTGCCAAACCCGTCAGCAAATGTGGCGGTTTCATGCCACATCATCACCAATCCCGTCACATTGTGTGACATGTTTAACAGGCCACTGATCCCGTCGATTTGGGTGGCGGGACTGAGACAATCTCGTCGGTTTATGTGACGGGATTCAAAGGTCACGTGGCTGGACTCATGATCTGATCCTACATGGCATGGCATCGCGTCGTATGTAGCTACGGGACTGATCCCGTCAACACATATTACGGCTTTGACTGCCTTAAGTTGGTCTTTCATTTCCAAACTGCTTTCATTAAGAGATACATTTGTTAAATGTGCTTAGTACGGTCGTTTTGCCCCTTTTGAAGGCATATGTCTAGAACCTTGTAAGTGTTCAAAAATGCCAGTCCAAAAAATGTAGATTTAGACGCTGACTTGTTTTTTATACTATTCCAATCATGTATGCATATTAAACCAACTTTTAATTTGGCTCAAGTTACAAATCCAATAGAATCTTTAATTATTCAAAAATGGTTTTAAAAATTATAAATTCATTATAGGAGGTATTGCTGGAATTAACATAAAGGAATGATCTTTGCAAAAAGTAAAACAAGTCGGTATAAAGGTAAATTACAAATTCACAGTAAGCTTAAAGGTGCCTATGACTTTAGTTGTGAATAACAGAGTATTGACTACAGACCTGTTGTAGTCATAAAACAACATGTTGTAGACATAACGATGAAGAAGAAGAGAGCTTACAATGAGGGTTTTGGGGTTTAATGAAGTAGATAGCTCACAATTAGGTATTGCTGGATACCTGATCAAAAGTGTAGACGCTGCCCTTGTAGACAGGAAAGAAGGACACCTATTTTTGTTAGTCAATGGAGTATATCAAACTGACTATAGACGGGAAAGAAGGACGCCTATTTTTATATTATTTTTTTAAATATAAAAAAAATTATATTTAAAAAAGTAATATCCAAACTAAATATAAGATTTTCTCTCATGAAAATATTAAAATATAAATAAAATAGTGAACTTGACTTTTGTATAATTAGATTTTAAGAATATTTTGTTATATGCCTTATTTCATAACAGTTGCGTTATAATTTATTATAATTCTAGTTCTCCTATTTAAAATAAGATTTAAGAATTATTGTGATATCCTCTATGCTAGTCAATTGTAGAGGATGTTACATTTTATGGTATTAGAGCACAAAGGTTCAGGTAAATAAAAGACTTAAATTAAACGTTGCTTGATATTTTGTCATAAATAGAATGGACTGCATTTATCACTAACTAATTTATATTTCGATCAAATAATGGTCATTAAAAATAAATTTGGCCAATAAATCTAGTCAATATTTTCTCAATCTATTTAATTTTTGCTGGACATGGTTAACCCTTTTGATAAGTGATGAATATATTAAAGAAACTTTTTTCACCCTTTTTAAAATTTAAAGAATAAATCTCTTATTAAACCAAAATTAAAGAAAAAATTCTGCATTTAAACAAAGAAAAAATTGTGTACATTTAAGTCATTTTAAGAGAGAATAGATACAAAGAGATGAAATCTATATTATTATATTATTTATCTTTTTTTTTCAATAAAACTCATATTTCTTTATATCTATCTTTTTTAGAATGAATTTACACTTTTTCCTTAAACAAACTCCTAATATGAACTTGTTGAATCGTAAGAGATAAGGAATAATGAATAATAATGAAAGATAGTTTTTATGAGGGTATCTGAGGGCAAATTATCTGTGTAAATATGACAACATGAAAGTCAAAAAGTCATAATTGCTTTTCTAAATCATTTAAGTAACCAAATGATGGCATTTATAATTTTTTTTTATATATAAATAAAATTAAATATATAGCTTGATACAAACTATTTCATTATATCACAACTAATCTGGTTCAATGTATCTTAATTCACAATTTTCAAAATTTCGACCATCAAATTAATCCAAAATTCAAATCACATTTTTTGTTGTATTCGTAGCAGGGTATACAATCACTTCACCAACTAGAATCATTCCCATTTTATATTAAAAAAAGAAAGAAAGAAAATTGAAAAACACCAATCACAGAGGTTGATTTGGGTGGGTGGGCGAAGAGGGGAACCTGAAGAAAAGAAAGCCCTTCCTTTCCTTTGTGCCTGCAATTCTCAACATTTATCCACACATGCACCTTTAACTAGTATAGTACGAGCATTTTTTTTCTTCTCTCATTTCTAAACTTGATCAATTAAATATACAATATTATACATTTATTATAATAATTTGGAGTTGAAGAGAGAGAACGCCACGGCACTGTGTGTTTCTACGCAACCTTGTTTCTTCTTATTCTTGGCTTGGACAATATGAGTCATGGCGTCTCTCTTCTAATGCTAACATACCCATCATCCCCTTCTTCGTCTCTGCTTCTCCTATCATGTGAGTACTTCCCTTTTCCTCTTTCTAGAGATCCACTGTTGCTACCCATGTGAAAAAGATTCGTTTTTTATTCTTAGGGGGCGTTTGGTACACGGCATTTTGCCGGATTCCTGGGAAACTGAATTTTTCTAAATTTTAAATTTTTGAATATTATCGTAAACTAAATGTAAAAATCATATTTTTAAAAATTGAGATTCCCGGACAAATAAAAATTTCCCCTGTACCAAACGCCCCTTTAGATCCCCATGATGATAATGATGATTTTTATTTTATTTTTGGAAAAAAAATTGAATCAGTTTTTTTTTTTTTTTTTTTTTTTATGATTACTTGATAATTCTATGTGATGAAGTCTTGTTGAGTGGTCTCTCGCCATGATCTGTGTACCCAGTTGATTTTACTTTCATGGGCATGTGTAAATCTGCATTGTAGTTGGAATTTGCTTTTTGATGATGTTGGCATATTGGTGTATAAATATGCTTGCTGATTGTTGTTTTTTGCATTATCAGAGTGAACCATGATGCCCGTTTTCCTTGGTGCTGCTGGGGCTGCATATTGACTGGTGATGATCAATGAGGTGATACTGTGAGTGAGCTATGTGATCTGTTCCTCGTCTCATGCATTTTTTGGAATTTCCTATTTGATAGACATGTATGAGTTTGACAAGTAGTGGATTTTTCTGGGAGAGGATATTTTTGTGGTAAAATATGTTCTTGGGTGAAGGGGGAATTTAATTAGGAATTATATTTTTTTTTTCCTGGGGTAGGATGGATTTGCAGTGTAATATGCAGCCCGAATTGGGAAAATTGGAACAGATTATTTACCAATTTCTTTTGAAGAGCTTACACATCATTTTGGACTCGAGGGTGCCTTTGTTAAAGTCACATGATAGAAGTGGTGACCAGTCAATGGGTTTTCGTGTGAGAAGGAGTGACAAATGGTTTAACTTGGCATTAGGTGATCGACCTTCTGCTTTAGATAACTTGAACTTCTGGCACAGAAATTTGATGGATCCTATGAATATTGACATTATACTAGTTCATGAAGGGACTGGTTCTTCTGTTGAGACAGTTATAGAGAGGTGGGTTGTTCAGTATGATTGTCCCCGAGTAACAGCTCCTCACACTGGTGACATTACTGGCTCTTACAAGAAGACTTACCAGAAGTCAATAGTACTGTTCCGGGCTCTTCATTCTCAAATGAGGCTTCTCCCTGCTCATAAGATATTTAGGATGCTAAGTACATCAAGTCATGCTTGTAATTTTGATATTATTTACAAGGTCTCTTCCTTTAGTGATCCATTCTCTCGGGCAGAAGGGGGAATGCTGGAAGAATATAATTTCACTCCTGTTGACGCACTTCCGGGCCGCCTTTGTATATCTGTGACCTACCGTACTGTGCTATCTGATTTCAACCTCGAGTGTTCAACACCATTACCTCCAAAAATAATTACTGATTATGTTGGAAGCCCCAATACTGACCCTTTGAGGTCTTTCCCTTCCTCAGAAAAGGGTGTTTGTGCCACTTCCTTTCCTTTGAGAGGGATAGCACCTCCATCTTCTGTGCCACTTGAACGTCCTCACAGCTGGACAAGTGGCCTCCATAAAGCAGCACCTTTTGTACAGAACCATCCATATGTTGGATCCCCACCGGTGTACCGTGCTTCTCCCAAGCCATATGATTTTCCATCTCCACCTACTGATAATTATGGTATCAGAATTAACAACTATCGAATACAAAACCGGCAAAGGTCTACAAGTTACGATGAGTATCAACTTTCTCCTCCATTCTCACCCTCATCATCTCCATCACCACCTACATACTTATATAGTGGCAATCCAATGCAAACCCGTATGCGCGCTGAAACTGCCCCTGTAACTATACCTCATCCAGTGATGAGCAAAAGCTCTAGAAATCTTTCTCCTAATTTTTCAGATCCCAGTAGAAATTCTCTGCCTCCTTTATCTCCCAGAAGGAATGATGCTTCATCACAGGAGTCTCCATCTGGAATTAGGTCATTCAGGAAAATAGAAGCTTCAAGGGCTGGTCAAAAGGTAACCTTGGTCCTTCATTTTCTACTACTGAAATTCAAATCTAACGTGTTTTATCTGTTTGATAAGCCTTGTATTTGCTTCATAGATTGTCAAAGATAGCAAGGATGATTCAGGGCGGTTCTCAGGATTGTTATCTTCGAGTGACTCACCACGCATCGGATTTTCTAGAACCTCTAGTAGATTATCTTTTCAGGATGACTTGGATGATGGTGACTTTTCGTGTCCTTTTGATGTTGATGATGTTGATACACCAGATGTTCCATGCAGGTACTTTGATAAACTTCGTTATTCACAACTAAAGTCATAGGCACTTTTAAGCTTACTGTGAATTTGTAATTTACCTTGATAACGACCTGTTTTACTTTTAGCAAAGATCCTTCCTTCATGTTAATTCCAGCAATACCTCCTATAATGAATTTATAATTTTTAAAACCATTTCTGGATAATTAAAGATTCTGTTGGATTTGTAACTTGTGCCAAATTAAAAGTTAGTTTAATCTGCATACATGATTGGAATGGTATAAGAAACAAGTCAGCATCTAAATCTGCATTTTTTGGATGGGTGTTTTTGAACACTTACAAGGTTCTAGACATATGCCTTCAAAAGGAGAAAGAACTTATGGATATTCTATGGAATAATAATGAAAAAAGCAGAAGACGAGAAGCTTATTCAAGAGTGTGGATTTGTTTTTGGAGGACTTTATTATAGATATATTTCCTAGGTGTTATTTCTGAGGCTTTGATAGGTTTTAAAGGCAAGTTTTAATATATAAAAAGTATCATTTCTGGTGGTAATTTTTGTTATCATAGGTTCATTTATATGACTATGATCCTTACTTAACGTAGAATGTTTTTTCCAGCCAAAGTGATTGGGTGTAACCGTGTAAGGCAATAAATTTTTTTAAGATACTTTTATTTGATTTAACAGTTGGTCCATATTAGCCCCTATGTATACTCCACTTCTTTGTATCAAGGATAATTATGAGACCAAAAAGACAGTAATTATGATTGTAAAGGTCATAATTGCTATATTAGAATTCAGAATAATATAAGTGAAGGTTCTCATTGTTGTTCTAATAACTTCCCCTTCTTTATTTAATCTCATGAAGTTCAGAATCATATATGATTAAGGTAGAACTCTTTCCAAAATTAACTCTTTGCTTCTTATACATACAGAGATGTTTTTCAGAGTTTAGCCTAGGAAAATCAGAAAATTTACTATAAATATAGGTGTCACACAATTTAGTCAAAACAATAATTGATCTGGCCGAGTAATTCATCCCCAAAAGGCAAGTTTGTCATAGAGTCATAACCGCTTACTAAATCTCCAATTTATAATCTGACAAGGTTGGTTATAAATAAAGAGTTTGACAATATGTGATAGTGATATCTATATTGTTCCCTGGATGGATATGCCTTTTCTGCTTGTTGCTCCATCCGTTTTGACCCAACCTTTGGTTATCCTCGTGTAGATAGAATTGGGATCGCCTGGTGTATTTTGAGAACAACAGGGTTGATGTCCTTTCTATCTCTCTAAATTTAGGTGAGCCTCGTGGATTTTATAAATATAGAGCCATTTGACTTTAAAGAGATTCAGATGCCATCTTTTTGTGGTATAGAGCTATTCATTGGTTTCCATGTGTGTGTCAGCACATGGCCTATTTTTTTATTTGTTTTTTAGGGGGTGGGTGTTTTTCTCCCTGACATTACTTCATTAGTGACTTTCAGAATAATGGTCATACTTTTTTATTTATCAAATAACTAGCAAAGTTAAAATTAATCTAGACATTTACACGGTTTGTTAACTTATGATTGCTCAATGCTCATTTGTATCTCTTGGTTGCCCTAGTTTTTTCATATATTAGGACTTGGGAGGAGGTGACTCCAGCTACATGCCTGTGCTTGGCATCCTCTAAACCTGAAATCTAACATGATTGATTCTACTTTGGCAACTTTCAAAGTGATGGCTTGTTACAGGAACATGTCATTTATCTGCCAGTAACATGGTCCTAGAGTTCTTTTTTTTTTTTGAAAGCCTGCCACTGTTGACTGATCCTATTTGGAAATAATGATACCTTATTGGATTATATTTTGCTGTTCTATGGCCATTTATAGTTTGGGCAGATTGACAATGTTACTTAATCCTTTGTTAGATCGACCTGTCTTTCTAAATGCTCCTCTAAATGTCCATGATTTGTATTTTAGTATCTAATGATGTTATTTCTTTTTTCCTTTTTGTTGATTTTATGATAAGTAGTCAGAATGTGGATGGGAAGAGTGGTTCGGAGATCACTTCAACATCACTACAAATGGGGAAAAAATCACCTGATGCTGCTGTTGGGGAACTTGTGCACATGCTTAGGACTGCACCTTCTTTGCGCCAAGATCCAAGTTGCTATTCATCCCATTCCCTAAAGGCTGAACTTGAGGGAGGAGTTGGTACTGCTTCTGGATTCTTCATGCCTAGAAAGACAGCTGATGCACTTGAAGAGCTCAGGAGTTACAGAGAAATGAGAGACCTTCTTCTTTCCAAGAGTGGGACTCGGATTGTGAACACAGATGAATCTTCTTAAGCATGCTTGAAATATAAAATAGTTGAGGCAGTTGATGCTGACTAAAGAGTAGTACTAAACTACTAATTTGAGTTATACAGAAAAAGCACTTCATTTGGGAAACAAAAAGATCCTATGGATTTGTGTACATATCCTGACTGAATGTTGGCTAGAAACACCAAAGTTATTTTATCACGGCCAAAATACTTCTAATATGCTCTCAATCTTTATAAACATTATAGTTGTGAAATGAGGAACTTGCTTGCCTGGTGTATATGCTAATGACAAAGGTGGGGAAAAAAAGAAAGAAAATGTCACTGGTATTTTGGGAGAAAGGTTGTTGAATTTCATTGTAAAAATGCACGCACGCAACAGGAAACATTGCTTGAAATGTATATTTGGCTTCTCTAAGAAAATCATTTTATGTGATTATTTGTTTATGTATAGGAGGATTAATGTCTTGAAATTATTGCATTTTTTTTTTTTTTTGTAAATAAAATTATTGCATTTTAAGTATAACCGTTTTCCACTCACCATTTAATACCCCTTTTAAAAAAATGAAAGTAGTAGTTTATTTCTTTATGGCTTTAATAGCTCTATTGTTGCTGCAGATCAAAAGATTTGCAGTAACATTTATTTTTATCAGGATTCCGTTTTATATTCTGAAATTTTTTATTATTATTATTATTATTTCAGGATCCGGTTCCGTATACTATTATAAATATGTTTGTTACAACTTTTTTCGTCTGCAGCAATAGGCAATAGCAGAAACGATGAACCCATAACTAGCTCCGTATAGTTTCTTGTTTCTGTTGTTGCTGAAGATGAGAAAAGTTGCAACAAATATATTTACACTAGCATACGAAATCAGATCTTGAAATAATAAAAAAAAAATTCGAGGATACAAAATCGTAGTAGAAATAAGTGTTGATGTATATTTTCTGATCTGCAGAGCCCTATATAAATCCTGTAGTCTTACGGATTAGCACATATCGGTATATATCATAAATGAACGAGATTAAATTGAAATGGTTGAGTGAGTTATTTACGGATTACGGTTCCTAATATATAATAAATGAGGTTTGTATTTATCATTTATCATGACACATAAAGTTTTCTACACACAATATTTTGTGTACTCACATTTTTTGAAAAAAAAAAAAAAACTACGACATGCAAAAAATGAATCTCTATAACATTACACGATCATATTTTCTATAACCTAATTCTTATAAAATTCATAATAAATTTATACGGCGGAAAACCGATAAAGAATTAACAAAAATACAAGGAATTTTTTTATTAAAATAATAGTTAAAGTTTAAAAATTATAATTGAGATAAAAAATTTTTATATAATCTCTGTAACATTACACGCAGAAAAAAGTTGCAGCCGCCATTAACATTTGAAAAAAGGAAAAGACTTTCCGCCATTAACGTGACCTTGTCCTCTGTGGTTCTTCTTCATGAACATGGATTCTTCGACTTGCCCCTTCTGTCATTTATCACTTCCATCCTCTCTGCTCCAATGGTATTTCTTGCTTTCCTTTTTCTTCTTTATTGTTTCCCATTTGATGCATGATGTGTCGCTGTTTGAATTTCAGGCACGCCAACACCCACTTCGACGATGATGATCCAAACTCACCACCTCATTCTCTTCTGGTACACATTTTTCTTTCCCCATCACCAAGTTTTTTCCTTTTTCTTTTTTGGTTTATCTGAGGAAACCAAAACCATTAAAATGAAAATAAAAATTGAATTTTTTTTAAAGAGGTTCGCTCTGTGGATGGTGATGAAAGTAAATTTTACCCTCATAAGCTTACAATGTGACTTTGTCAACAATTTATGCTAAACTCCAATGGTTATTTTTTATTTACCCTTTTTGTTGAAATGCAAGTTTTCACGTTTATTGTCTAAAAGGGATCACTTTGTCATCTGCTTGTCTAGACAAGAAAGACAAATGAAGTACTTGTCATTCAATCTGGAGTTTGTGTTGTGTTGCTTCATATTCTGCAGGGTGAACAAGCAATTAGTGGCTTGCATTTTGATACAACTAGTGGAGATTATAAAAGTTGGAGTGGTGGGACTGGTAGAGATAATGGGGTGTGGAAAATGGATGAAAAGATCTCTTGCTTGGTTGATTTGCAGAGAAGGAGCGAGTTTTACAAGGTTGAAGCGGGTTTGATGTCCTTGTTGAGAAACTGTTTGGAATCTGAAGCTGAAAACTCAAGAAGCATTTTGTCAGGTTATGTTGATCATTTCCAGAGCATTGAGTCTGAGGATGTTGGATGGGGTTGTGGTTGGCGTAACATTCAAATGCTTAGCTCACACTTACTGACACAAAGACCAGAAGCAAGACAAGTAATGTTTGGTGGTTCAGGGTTTGTTCCTGATATCCCATCACTTCAGAGATGGCTTGAGATTGCTTGGGAAAGGGGTTTTGATGCAGCTGGCTCTGAACAATTCAATCATTCTATCTATGGCTCGAAAAAATGGATAGGAAGTACTGAATGTGCTTCCCTTTTGCGTTCTTTTGGTCTCCTGGCAAGGATAGTGGATTTTGGTCCTAAGGAATCTGAATCACTCTATCTATCTGTCCCTGGTTTAAGTGTTGGGGCACAGGAGCTAGTGAGAACTAATAATGGAAGGAAGAGGAAAACACTAGATTTTTATGGACCAATGGATAGATATCTGTCTCGTAATGTTTCTCAAGCAAGTTGTGGCCAGGATGCAAAGTCATGCTCTTCTCTTATCCGGCTTCATGACAATGTGGATAAAGAAAGTGGTAGTGATAGGGTGGTACAATGTACTGCAAAACAAAGTGAGGGTCATCAAGTTCTCATGGACTTCGTGTGGAATTACTTCTCTAATAAAAGCTCGATTCAATTTGGCCACAGACGTGTCATTGTCAGCGAGAAAACGTAAGTGAGGGTGCATTTTAGATACAAATGTTCTAACCAAACAAATGATTGTGTTTCTTATGGTGTTTTAAGTTTTGAATGCTTTCTTGGACAGGCCCTTGTACTTTCAACATGATGGACATTCAAGAACAATAGTTGGAATTCAAGTCAAACATCAACGGACTGGAATTCTGCAATATAATCTCCTAATTCTGGATCCTGCTCATGTAATTTATATGCATGTTAATGTCATTTTTCTTGTTATTTAGATGGCTGTGAGTAATTCACTTTATTTTTTAGTGCTTCTTGAAAGATTGAAACCCAGGTCAAATTAAAAACCTTAACCAACTTTAATTACAACCCACATTATAATCTTTCTGGTAATTGGTTGTATTCTTTGGACTAGTACGAGCTCTACAAGTGAGGATAAGCAATTAGAAGTAGGTTTAGAACTTTAGATATGTTTTCTTCCTACTTCTCTTTGGTATGTGTGTTTGTGTGTAGTTATTAAAAGATGCATGTTGTGTAGTAATGATGGCATGGCATCGTTTCAAATGTTGTGACTTATCATTATAGAGAACGGCTGCTCTAGAAAGATCACTGAGGGAGAAAATTGGATGGCAGAAACTCATAAAAAGAGGAGTGCACACACTGAAGAAGGAACAATACCAGGTTTTACTTCTTTTAACAATTTCCCTTGCACCATTAAATGATGAGGCTTGATGGTATTGTTTCTATTTCAGTTGTGTTATGTTGATCCTGGAATTGCCGGTGAGGAGGAGATGGAAAAACTCAAGACAATTGATAGTGTCTTTCTCGAATTTTAGACAACAATATGGAGGTCTTTGCTACATCAAGGTACCATCTTATATTTCATGTTATATAATTATTTTTCTTGGCATTTTTTGACTATGATTTTATTACAACAGAGAAGAAGTTGGACTGACACAGAAAAAAGTTTTATGATTGAATACTATAAAGTTACAGATGCTGTAGCTGCACAAAACTGGTAACTTTATGTGGTTTCTTGGAAGCTCAGTTAAGTTATACATCATCACTGAAGTATTTTATTCAGTAGCAGCAGAGGGGTTAATCATCAGAGGCAAATTAACTGTATATGACTTAACAATGCTTGTTTCACATTTTACTAAAATGAAACGAAATTTCACATATTTACAGAGGCAAATTAGCGCTTTTGTGGAACTTAGAATGAAATAAATACTTTTGTTCTGGCCACCGTGGTTGGGTTGGGATAGTGATGATTGGCTTACGTAATTTACATCGGACTATAGAGTCAAACCTTAGTTTAACTATCGTAAAAGAAAGGGAAAAAAGTTCTTGTAATCAACGCCTATTTAGTGTTTGCTGGAAGGTAAACTAAAAACATGCTTTTTAGTGGGAAACATTTATGATTTTACATATTTTCACTCTTTTAAAGTGAGTGGCCAACATATTTGGAAATTAAGGAAATGGATCATGTGAGAGGATATTAATTATCAATAAATAAAACTCATGGTGATGATTTTATAATTTTTTATCCTAATATTTTTTTGATCATCCTTTATAATGATTTATTCACTCTTGTATGGTTAAGATTATATTAAATAAAACATGAGAGGATTTACTCAGAAATTAACGTATAAAATCAATGCCGTTAAACTTGACCTAGTTGAGGTATTGCATCATTGGTTCAACCAGTGAGTTATTGGTTCAACTAATGAGTCACTAGTTGAACTGTATAATTCAATAAGTATATGCAAATCTATAATTTATATTAAAAAAATTATAATCATACTCAAATACATGTAAAAAATGATATCAGTTTCAAATATTCTAATATGAAAAATAATAAATCATACAACATTGTCCAACAAACAAAGAAACACACAATATTTGACCTGTTTTCAAACATTTAACATCTATTATAAGTGAAATTCAGATGAAATTTTAACAATTCATTCATTCATCCTATTAATTATAATTTTATCTTATTTTATAAGCTTCTTAAAAAAAATTAAAAAAATGCCTCAAATGATATTCCTAAATTTATAAGCTTTTTATTGATTTTTTTAAACTTGTATGAATTGGCCAGGTGTACGGTTGAACCAGCTGGGTGATTGATTTTCAATAAAATTGACCGGATTTCACTTGTTCTAGTACTTGGCGATCCATTGGTTCACTCGAACCATGATCCATTGGTTCACTCGAATCGCTTATATGACTGATTTATTAATTTTTTGGTCGATTTGATCGGACTATTTTGGATTTTTGAACATTCTATGAAATTATAATTATTAATTAAAAATCTATATTTTAATAACTTTATAATTTATTATACATATATGATATATGGGTTATGTTTATCTCATTTTACATGAGATAAACAACTTTCCTATACACACAAAAAGGAGTTGGGTCCCACTATTTTTTTTTTCTCTTACCTGTGGGTCTCACTTATACTTTTATTTCTACAACATGAGGTAATTTTTTTCTTACAACATAAAAAAAATATATCCCATGATATATATATTATTTTAATTCGAATTATTAATTTATACACGCCAATTTGGAGTTAAGAACGTGCAGTTGGTGACAGCTGTAACATCAACATCATCGGTCTGAAATCACATCAAAATCAAGATAAGAATTTGTCTCAATCTGAATTATCTCATCCAACGGCCCACACTTGAGGATCTGGATCGTACAATAGTCAGTTATGTCAACTTTATTTAAATATGTGAGAAGGAGCTTCGCGTGAACCCCACTTTAAGCTTATTTTATTTCTTGTTCGAGCCGTCAAATTTTCAATAAATTTATGTTTTAAGGATGCTTGTTGGGATTTTTTTGTTATGCTTTTGGACAACAAGGATATTGATATCTAGTGATTAAGACATATTTTGTTCGACAATATACCTTCTCATGTTTTGTTTTAATCATTTAAAACCCTTTAATGTTTTATTGGTTGATTAATGATCAGTAATTAAATTTATTTTTTCCTTTTTGTTTTATATGTTTGTCAATATATATATATTTATATATATTTTGTAAAGAGTTTGTGAATATTTTGTGACTGTTAATATGTTAACGAATGATTGAAATTTTTTACACAATTTTAAAATTACTAACTTACAGACGTAATTAACATAAACTAAAAAAATAAATAATAAGAATAAATACAGAATAAAATAAATTAAATTAAGAAATAAATAATAAGAATAAATATAGAATAAAATCAGCTTAAACTAAGAAAAAAATAATAAATGCAGAATAAAATCAGAACTATATGTGTTTACCAAAAAAAAATAAAAAAATCAGAACTATATGTGACAATCGTCATACTTAAAAAATAGTGTAGAACATGGGAGGTGAGTAGTTGGTGTAAGATTATGTGTTTAATTCTCCTGAGTATCACTTTTAAAAAGAATTTAAAGTTTTAATCTTGCATCCGCCTCGAATCATACAAGTCGCCATCAATTGAAATATTAAAAAAAAGATAAATATTTTTTTTAGTCTCTAATAAAAAATACGGTCCTCACCTTAATCTCTTACAAAAAATAAATCTGAAGGTCTCTAAGAATTTTAAAGTGCATCTATTTAGTTGAAATCATAGTCTCTCGTAAATTCAAAAAAAATACACACTAATTTTTTTTTTAACGGATTAAGGCGAGATCATATATTTTTGTTAGGATTCAAAAATATATTTACTTTTTTGTTTTAAAAAAAAAAAGGAGTGTAGGAAAATCACGGTTAATAAATGACTTAGATTTTTAGTTAGAACAGGATGAGATATGCGTTAATCATAAGTGAGAAAAACGTGGTGGTTGAATTTTAGCATTATATGTGAAGACAAGGTCAACAAGAACAATAAACCCCACAAAACACCACACCTTAGTTTCTTCCCTTTTTGTCTCTATACTTCTGGGCAAGACAACTTCAATGGAGCAAGTGCACCATCAATGGATAGTGCATAATCATGAAGAAGAAGAAGAAGAAGAAGAAGAAGAAGTGGAAGATGCTGCTTTGAAAACAAGGCAATCTCTGCCACATAGCAAGGATAATCTTGTTACAGGTGTGGTAGTATCATCTTCTCCTATTGGCAATGGCGGTGGGCTTAGTGATGGAGTTTGCTCGGTGGTCACCAACCCAGATAGATCTATTCTTCAGAAAGAGGAAGAAGTTACGGAGATAGAAAATGTTGGTGAAAATGACAACCATTTTGATGATGATAAAGTTGATTATGCAGCTGTTGGGCTTGGACTAGTAGCAGAATTTGTTGGAGCAGCAACTAATGGAGAAGCTATAACTGGTCCTGCTGGTGCTACTTTTGGTGCTGTTGTATCTCAGAATAAGAACAGTGTTTACTTTGACAAGCCACAAGGTACCACACTACCTCTCTCTTGTTCTTCTTTTTATTCAGTACTCTTTGGCTTCATAATCTGTTAGATAAAAAATTTCAGGAAATCACTGTTTTTATGTGTTTGTTATTGCATCGCTCTCATTACCAATGCTTTTATTCGAATTAAGTTCTCTAGTGTAGTGTAAATTGTTATAAGCATTAGTCCTAGTTTAAATTTTCTCAATGTTTTCGAGTTGTTGGTTAACATTAGTCTGTGTGTATGAGTAGTTGAAGACAGTACTCAATCCATATTGGGGTTCCAGACTTCAACTTGTCTTTCTTAGCTTGTCTCATCATGAGTACTGCTAACTTGTGAGCAAAGATAATCTCCATTGACCATTGTAGATTAGTTATTTGGATTTAACCAAATAATATGACAAATGTTCTGCTTATGAGTTATGACATCTCTTGGACTGAAATCATCTTCATTTATCAAATTTCTGGGAGTTAGTTTTCCTTTTCTGATGTTTAGTAAACATGCCGTCACTTTTTTATGCGTGAAGGAATGTGGAAATGTCACCACTGCACATGGACCAAACGATTTGACAGTCCTTGGACTGTGCCCATTTGGAATCTTAAGGGGTACCCTGACTTGCTGATGAATGTCAAAACTATGATTCAACATGGACCATGTTTTGTTTGTGAAACTAAAGGTCAGTTGACGCCAAGATTTCTAGAACGCACATTAGCAGTACTGACCAGCGTAATTGAATAGCCTTTCAGTGGGATGGATTGTCCATATTGATTTATGAGGACTTGAAGTAACTTTTATCGTAGATTTGCTGGATGCAATTCTAACAGTTAATTTAACTTTGTCAGCTTTAAAATCTTATTGTTGTTAGAATGTCTATATGGAAACATGTTCAATGTTTTATAAATGCAAATTTTGACATTGTTTTGGAGATGCTTAGATGCATGGTGATTTCTATTTAATTATTTTAATTATTCTTTTGGTTGGCGCGACCAATGGTAGCAATGAAATTCCTATAACAGTAGCTATTTTTCAGTCACTTTGGTATTCTTTCACCATCTCAGTCTATGATTTTAGTAGAAATATGTATAATATCTGCTCTGTATAGTATGGGGGTAACCTATTATGGGCATATCTTTGAAACTCATTTTGGACATCTATAATTATGTGATCCTAATTTCTCTTTTCCATGAACGTTCTTATGTGGCAATTTATTATTGAAATGGTTATCTGTGCCATTCTTGCAGACAATGAAGTTAATGGACTTGAGGAAGATCAAACTGTTGATGCTGCCAGGTCTTTCCGTCCAACAAATCCTGGGGAGAGAGAATTTGATGTACAAGAAGAAAATTCAGTTATTCTAAATCGTATATGCAGTGAAGTCAACAATCAATGTATGAAAACTGTGGACGACAAAGTTCCTTCAAATTCAGAATTATCTCCTTTACGTAATTCATCTGACACACAAGCTATGAATGCGATGAATTTTCACTCTGAAACTAGTACAAAGGAAGATCTTAACTTGATAGAAGAAATTGACCAGCAACTGAAAGATTTGGATGTTGAGGCAGTATTGGCGAAACAAGAGACGCATGACTTGTTCTGTCCTAATTGCAATTCTTGCATTACTAAAAGGGTTATCCTCAAGAAAAGAAAAAGGAGTATTCATAATGTAGACAACAAAGCAAAGCGTGATAAGTTGGACACTATAGTTATCTCCCAGCTGGTTGATAGTTCTGCTCATGAAGCCAACCAAGGTGATCATGCAAATGCAACTTCTGACATTGTTAGTCTAGAGCCACCTGCTCCAGAAAGAGAACCAGAAGTGTTCAGATGCTTATCATGCTTCAGCTTCTTTATTCCTAGTGGTAAGTGGATTACCTTTCCTGAGAAGAAAAGCGTAGTGTGGTCTTTGATTTTGGGGAAATAATAACTGGAGGGAATATGAACTTCCTTAGATTTAGTGACTTAAAGCAGCAATTTCAAGGAAGCTTTATCATTAACTTAAAGGTATAAAATATGCCATTTAAAAAAGATCTGATTATGAATATTGAAAAAGCATATGTTTCCTGAGATGGTTGAAGGTTATTGTCAAGTACCAACTCAAACAATAGCTTAAGCTATTAGGTGAATGCTTAAGAATGGTTTTACATCTCTAACGATTTTCATCCTACAATTTGTGCATAAATTACTTTTGTATAGACTAGAAGTATTCTTATGACATATCTTAACAGATATGTGATGATTATGTGCTTGTCATCTATGTGAACTTAATAATCTTGTTGATTTGGACAGGTAAAGGTTTTAATCTGTTCCGTAAATTTGGTGGTGCTAGAGAGCATGAAACTTCACAAAATCCTTCGGGAGTCTCTGCAGGCAATTTGCAAAATCCTTCAAATCTACCAAGCACCAATGCGAATTGGTTCTTCTCTGTATTTACTTCAAATAAGGGGAAAACAGCTAGTAAGGAAGTATTTTTTTTTTTTAATTATCATTACATAGGTACTTCTAAGTGAAGTTGCTTTCACACTGATGCTTATTTGAAGATGGGCCCCGCCAACCTAATTGTGCCACTTTTATCTTTGTTTTGGAGTTTCAATTCATATCTTGTTTGAGGTCTGCAACTATAGTTACTATAGTATTTTGTCACTGTCATCTTTTAAAATATTTTTATAATGGAACATAAATAACTTCCTTGCCTTGAGACATTTTTAAATATTGATTCAAATGTGATATTCGACCTGGTATAACTTCAAAAGTTGTTTCATGAAGCATTTCAAATTCTCTATACTCCTTTTGGTTTACTTCCCTGTTGTATCTCCAATTAATAGAATTTCTCGTATTTTCCTTTCCAACACTTTCTTGAGCAGTTGTGCCATATGAAATGTAAACGGACAAATATTAGAAATCATGCATCTTGCTTGCTGTGAATTTCACTCAAGACAGAAACATTTTGTTTTGAAATCTTTCTGCCTCCAATTTAATTGTCTGTTTTATTGATATATTTGTGTAGGTGGTGCTTCCCTAGAACATTCTACAACTGATCCTGCTAAGCAGCAGCATCACTCACCATCAATTACTTCAAATATGATAACCTCCCCTGAAATTGGTCATGCAGAAGGTTCGCTTGCTGATACAGCTCTAGTTGAAAATGTAAAGTCTACACCAGATATTAACCATGGAAATGGAGGGACGAGTTATCAGATTTCCTCAACAGTGAAGTCAGTAAAGATTGAATCGTGGATAGAAAATGGCATTAAATCCCATATTACATCAGGTAATGAGCCTTAGGCTGACCAAAACTGCTTTGACTCATTGTTTAGAATGATTTGTCATCTATACAATCCTGTACAAAATGTGCTGGTTATAGGAACAATTACTGACTGGAAACCTGAGGACCAATGAGGGGGAGAAAAAGAATGATTCATTGGATATAATAAACACTATTTTATGCTTGAGTTTTGAAGATAATAATTCCTTGAGTGTTTGTTTTCATATTAGTTCTTTCAAAACAGGATCTAGCAAAATTTATATATGTACACAATTGTGCATTATGAATTTGGCAATATAAATATCCTATCTGTGAGGAAAGGTCATTCCTTATTCATAAAGAAGGTGAAACATCACTGGCTCATTCATTTGAAGGCTAGTTACTTTTAAATAAAAAATGATAAACAAAAATAATGCCAAGTCTTAGGGTTATGTGCTAGCAACTATTTTTCCTTTTATTTTAGTGAAATTAATATTATAACATTCCCAAACCTGCATAATTGTGTTTCGGTTTCTTATTGAATTATGCATGTCTACCTTTAAACTTGTACAAAAGCTTCTTGCCCAGCCCTCCAAGATAGAAGAAAATATGAAACATTTGTACACTTATTAATTATACAAAATGTAAATTTTCAAACTCTCATATTATTTATTCCATTGATTCATTTCTTGTTCAATGTGGTAGCGCTCACTTCACTAAATCACTATGAAGCAGATAATGTTGAAGATATGACCTCAAAGAGCTTTTCTGATGAGATGGTATCCAAGCATGAGAGGGTTCAATTAGCAACTGCTGCTATTACTGAAACACTTGTTAATGCCGGAGAAACTTCAAAAGATGCCATTCTGAATCCCCCTGAATTTCTGGTTCCTACAACTTTAGGATCTCCAATCCTTGAGAAGTCACAGAAAGATGTTGACAAGACACCTGAAATTATTGAGAATGGCTATTCCTCTTTGAGACAAGGAGCACAATCAGCAGTTCAATCATTTGGCAGTGCAATACTTGCAAGTGGTGTAGCTAGTAACAAACAAAGTTCCGAAATAGATGTTACATTTCCATCAAAACTAGATTTTCCACTTAGTGAGAAAGTGAAAAGGGATATTGATGAGGAAATAAATCCTTCTGTCATTAAAAAAAATAAAGGTATGTGCATGAAATAAATATCATCAGTTAATAATCATTTCACACTAATTCTTGCTCACCTGTATCACTTGCAGAGTTTTTGTCACTAAAAATCTTACAGGTTTGCTTTTTGTGTAACAACCATAGTTATTATTATGGTGCAGGTGGTGATGTGATAGTTATTGTTGAGGGAGAAGCATTTAAATCCACAGCATCTCAGACAGCAGATAATGTTCAACTTGAAGGTGCTATTATGACAGAGTCACATACTCAAGTATATATTGGTGAACCACCAAGAGATGAAATTGGAGAACCCCGACAATGGGAAATACTTAAAAGCATCGTGTATGGTGGTTTAATTGAGTCAATCACAAGTCTAGGAATTGTGTCATCTGCAGCTAGTTCTGGTGCTACCCCATGTAATCTTTCTTTCTCTCTCTCTCCTTGGTTGAAGGAGGCCCTTTTTGTCTAATAACCAAAGTTATTATTTATATTACATGACAGAAGTTGTAGGTAACCATGATTTATACTAAAGTCGTGATCCATAGGACTCATGCAATTCGTGGATATATACCAACACTTCCATTTCATATATATATCACTTTTAAGAATTAGACAGGTTTACTTTGTACAAGCATTTTTTTTATTTATTTTTTTCAGAGAATTCAGTGAAAACCAGTTATGACTAGTGTTGAGATATATAATCTCACATTGGTTGTATGAGCAACTAATGTGGAGTTTATAAGGCCTTGGGCACTCCCACCCTTTGAGCTAGCTTTTGGGGTGGTGTATCCCAAGGTTCTTTACATGGTATCAGAGCCTCGTGTTCCGGATTCGATCCTCGCTGAGTTTTATTGCAAATTTTGATTTCATATTTTAAAAGCTGAAAATTTGGTTGGTGACAATGAGTTAATTTTCTGATCTTGTGTCTATTGCAGTGAATATTATAGCATTGGGATTTGCAAATCTTGTTGGTGGACTTTTCATCCTTGGTCATAATGTGAGTGGGCTTCTGATCATTCTCATAATTACAATTGTATCATATTGTCTCTCTCTGCCATTTTTTTTTCCCACTCAGGTAGTCTTTTTAATAAAAGGAGTACTGTATTATGTCTTTTAAAATTAAATTTTTTATGTCAAATGTTATTTCCTTCATCTCTAGCCAAACATTTTTTTGTTTTAATCTTTTTTCCCAGCTTAATGAATTGAAAAAGGGTCACACTGTTGGGGATCAACTGCAAATGAATGTGCAAGATCGGTATCAAGAACAACTAGGACGCAGAGAAAACTTCTTGCTTCATGCTGTTGTAGCAGTTTTATCATTCCTGATATTTGGTTCTGTTCCCCTCCTTATCTACGGCCTCTTGATTAGTAAGAATTACTATGATGAAGTTAAGCTTGCGGTAGTGGCAGCCACTTCTATTGTATGTATCATTCTGCTTGCTATTGGGAAAGTTTACACAACAAGACCACCCAAATCCTATATTAAAACTGTATTATTCTATGTTACATTGTCACTTGCAACCTCTGGAGTCTCTTACATAGCAGGCAACCTAATCAAGGATCTCCTAGACAAACTCAGCAGCAACTCAGAGTCTGGTTTTGCTATTACCATGCCCATTTCAGACACTAACATGGAGTCAGCATGGATGTCTTACTGAAGCAGTAGGGAGGAGTAGGAACTTCTAAAGGAGCTTAAGCTTCTGATGGTAATCTCAAAGGTAGTAAGTTCCTAGAGGAACTTTATTAGAATAAATATATTTTTATGGTAATACATGAAAGTTCAAGGACACTTTTTCATTTTTTGTTTCCATTTTATTATGTCCTGTTTTCTTGGATTCCTGTATTCCATCTTTGTTCGAAGTTTTGATTTTTCGTATTTATATGTTTTTTCATCAGTTTTTCGATTCAATTTTTTTAGATTTTATTATATTGGATCGCTCTATAAACATCTCGAAGTATATTTACTATTGAATTTTATTGGGTTAATATCATGATAAACTTGAAATTAAATGAAAGATGGATATACTTTTACTTATTCATTTTAAAAATAATTTTACTTCAAATTATATATACATGTCTCTTTTTCCTTTTTGGTCAGTGTGTTATATATATTTTTTATTCTATTTTTTAGGGTGAATTATGCTATATACATGTTAATTTGTGTAATTCTCGCCAAGGTTTGATTTTGGGTTTTGTGCTTCTGCTTCTCACATGTACATTTTCATCGTCAAAATTTGAATCTACTTATATATTGTCGGTGATTTACGTGCGTTAACCGCGTGCCCATGTCCCTCAGTAAAACAAGTGCATGAACTTCCCTCTCCCCCTCTCCCTATTTTTTTCATTTTATTTTCTCCCTGATGAACCTTTACGAACATTAAATACAAAGAATCATGACTTAATTTACATCTAATCTTAATTTGCATGAAAGCACAAGGATTAGATCTTACATCTGAATCACATATCAGGTTTTAGGTGTAATTTTAAAAATTAAAAACAACTTAAGAGATTCCCGTGTGCAAGTGCATATGACAAGGGCAAGTAATTGGTGATACGAGTAAAATAGTTTTTTTAATAATTGGATTTACTTTGATACTCTATCTAAAAAAGAGAGCAGCCGCATTTTTTTTAAGTTAAATACTTTATAACATGTTATAAATTAAATAATTATAAACTTACAAAAATTTCTGACAGAGCGATAAATTTTTTAAAAAATCAATAGTATTTTTTTTTTCTTTGAAATACAAACCCTTCAATTAAGTACTTTACAAATAAACTTAAAACTTAAATTAAAATTATAATGAACTTTATATTAAATTAAAACCAATTACAAACTTGTTCACTTTAAAAATAAACCAACTTGAAAAAAGAATTGTACTTTTCTCATACTAGGCTAAGAAAGAAGCATTAGAAAAAGTTGGGATAGAAAGCAAAAGTCAATTGATTGAAGTACCAGCAATAGGCAAATCATAAAGCTAACACACTACTCAACAATGATTGTTTTTGTTCTTATACCTCAACATTGAGGCTCTAGCAATCCATATGTGAGAGCAAACAGATCAATACACTGCATGCCATCACGCTGCAAGGAGTCAAAAGAAAGAAACAGGCAGAGAAGAGCGAACAGTAATTATATATTTCACTCCATTGAGGAGCCTCCATAAATGTAACATCCATTACAACATAAACAACATCTGGTGAGTTAACAGCATACAGTATCACCTAACACAGATTTGTTGCCACCTGTGGATTAAACTTGCCTAAGACATATATGAAAAGAAAAAAAGGAATGATTCAAGACCAATTAATGGTTTCCGGTTCCGAAAGTTCTCATAGCAGGTGAGGACTATCACCGCAGCCATGGAGAAAAACAAATAAGAAAAAACATGGCAACAATAAATTCAGCAATACATCAGTTAGACCAGACATGAAGCAGACCGAGCCTATTGCCCGTATAGATCTCGTTGCGTTCTTCATCATAGAAGAGAGCAGTAATGTCTTCCAAGGCTTCTGCAACCGTGCTAGTAATTCTAGAGGCACGTTTTACCTTCTTTGCATTACACTTGCTGCTTGAACAATCGTCACCGCAACTGCATTCATTCACAAAGCTATTACTCGCTCTTATCTTTGCAAGACACTTGCCAGTTAAAATGTTGCTGACATTGATGGATCCCACTGCATCAAAGAAGCAAAATTTGTGTGTTCAGGAAGGAGGAAATGAAAGACATTTGGTGAAATCTGTGTGAGTAAACTACGCAACAGAGATTAGATTATATAAACAAAACTGCACTAAATACGAATATCATGGAATATTTTATGATATGCTATCCTGTTTTACATTTCAGCTTATCAGACCGTACATGTAAAACACTAACATAAATCAGCTTTCCAGTTCAATGATTAAACAACACCTTTCAAAATATTGATCCCACCGAACATTCGATCACACAAAGTGCATTTAAAAGAAAGAGGAAACAAAGGAAAAATAATTGAAATAAAGAAGTTTGTGTGTGTGTGTTTTTTTTTTTTGGGGGGGGTGGGGGGATAAAAAAGAAGAAAAGTACCATTTCCTACGGACAATGGATCATCAGAATCAGCCTTGCAGTATGATATGATGAGATCCTGGTCACTGGTTATATAAATGTTGTTTGTATTGCAGTCCGGATGCCACAAGAGATGATCCTCAAAAGAAGTTACAAGTTCTCCACGAAAGTTCCACACAGCCACAGTTCGATTTCGGAATGTCAGGAATAATTGGTTCTCATATAGAAATATAAATGCAGATGGCGTCATAAATTCACTTCTGCTAACTTCTGTGAGCTCAAAAGTTCTCACCTAATGTTAAATAAAAGTCAGATATATGGATGTATAACTCTCATGTTGGAATGGGAACAATCTATAACTCTCATGTATAAATGGGAAAATTACTTACGTCAAGAATTTGGAGGTTCTCATTTTCCTGTTTGACAAGAAGTTTTTCATTGAACTGTTCAATAAAATCCACCTTCTTATTCCGATGAAGAAGATGGTTGAATGATTTCAAAACAGTACCATCTTCTATTGAGAGGATTTTGAGGGGGACATGGCTACTTGTTTTATTAAAAATCAACAGCATGATCCCCGGACTGATTAAAAAACAAAATCATGAAACAAAGAGAAAAGTAGGATAAGTTAATCTAAGGCCAGAAAAAAAAACTAGAGAAAGAAGAAAATTCAATGATATCAAGAACTAAAAGGTTATGTGATATATAATCTAAAAAATTTGTACATAGCCATAGACCACATATCCATGGGGTTGTATTGTATATTTCAAACTAAAATTCACAAACACAAAAAGGAAAATTACCTTATCTTAATCTCTTGTACATTTTTATCTGAAATGGAGTATAACATTGAATAGTTTTTCAGGTCAAACACCTTGTATATGCTATAGAGGAAAAGAAAAGAAAATATAAGTATCACAATCAAGAAGCCTTGAAATATTATATAATTATATCTCCACACCATAGTATCAGAACAATAAAATATTTACCTATCCTGCGCAGAGTATGTGAGTACCTTCCCATTTACATCATCAAACTCTACAAAGCCAGGCCACTTCAATGACTCAGATTCAAAAAGAGCAAAGCCAGCTTCTGGTTGAATCCTCTTTATATATCTGGAAAACAGAGATATTCTAGCATAGAACACAACAGCACAAAATTGCACAGGCATCTGTTGCTATCTACTGCTTTTCTTTTAGTCTCTCTCAATTTGTGTGTTTGTGTGCCTGATTTTTTTTTTTTTTCTATGTCTTTCTTTTCTTGAGCATGAAAATCAAGGGTGGGAGTTAAAAAATAGAGAGCTATACTTACTCAATCCTGGTGCTTCTGCATTTCAAAGAACTAAAACTGTCCGAAGCATAGACAGAAACTGTGATAAGTGAGTCATTATTTTTATTATAAAACAAACTTCTTATAATTTCATCCGGACTGACATTCAAGAAGCATATCCTTTCATTGCTCTCTGCAGCAAACAAGTGAAACATGTAACAAAAATGTCATGTATCTACTTTTATGTTACAGTAGAATTGAACAGCATCAGAAACAATAATATAAAAAATATAAATACAGTCACCAGTTAGCAGTACTACCTCGGCTAAATGCTGCACAAACACCAGATTGTGCAAGAGCAAAAACAATGTCACGTGATGCTACAATCTCGATAATCTTTGACCTCTTTCTCAGAAATGGTAATACAACAGCCGAAGGACCTTTTGGATCAAGTGAATCATACTCTTCCTATAAATAGATACATCAGACATAATCACAAGGAGAGAGGAAAATGGATATAATAAAGCAAGGTACACGTCTCACTAGTGAAAACATGAGACACAGAAGATTTCTCAGCATCCAATGATTTAAATTAGAGTAGTTTCAAATGTTGTACTACACAAGTGTGTGGGGAATTGTTAAAAACAAAATAGCACTTATTGAGTTGTCAAATATTCTACTACATACTCCTCTTGATCCCTCGACAATGACCACATCATAACCTCAGACAAATTCACACTAAGCAATCCCAGTTCCACATTAAGCTAATTTTCTATTCCCGCTGCCTCTTATGTGGAATGCCTGTTGTTTTATGCTAATGTATCAAGGTACAAGCATGTAGCAGGCATAGATTAGTCCTCAACATCAACAAAATCATCATATACAGTTAGACTATATACAAAGAGTGTTACTGAAGCCTTTACAAGCAAGAGAACTCATAATTCAAGCAGCAACTTGAGAGTATAGTTTCTGCAAGGGCAACCTGATAAATCTTTATCAAAAGTACGGAGTCTTCATACTAAACTATTGAATTGTTCTGTATCAAACAAATTCAAACAAAAACAGAATGCTTCAGTCCATGAATAACTAGCATGCCTTTTGTTTCATGTTATGTTAATAACAAAGAAAACCAGATTCCGCTGGTTTGTTTGTATTCCATGATTGAAATGCACAGCGCTGGTCATTGAAATTTTAGCAAAAGAGTATCCCTTGAGCATCAACAAAAATGAAATATTAAGGGAAAAGAGGAAACCAATGGAGGGAAATAATATCATGGGTTTTGTTGACACATATTATAGGTGAAAATCTATTGGGAAAATTGAGGGAGGAGAAACATTCATGGATTAGGATTAGGGTTTGTAGCGTTCACAAATCCTCTGTTTTCTGAATTCGCTAGTTTAGGGTTATGGCTTTTAGCATTTTAAAAAATGTTCAAGAGAATCATGAAGGGAAGTCTAAGCCAAACAATGGATCCACCTAAGGGTATGGTCCCACCTGGAACACCCACATCAATCTGGTGGTGGGTGAAACTTAAACACCTAATTTCAAAGAATTAACACATTGACAAATACACAACAGAATTACATGACCAATGTCAGAATGAAAATTAGAAAATAAACAACCTGCAATCGGATGTTGCGAAACCTTTCTTGAGCTTCGGTGAGGCTGAAGCCACGATGACTTTTGGAGCTGATTTCGCGCCTCTGAAGCTTCTTCACGCTGTTGATAAAGCCACCAAAGATGCCTCCTCGACGCGGCCTCCTCTTGGCCAACACTCTCCGGCCACAGCATGGTCTTGGACTCACTGTAATCCTCCTCCCACCGCCTTCCATAATGAAGGAGCTACGAGTACTCTCTGCCACCACTCAGACTCAATGAAGGGTACACACTACACTGGAAGCTGTGTATTTATTTTCAGTTTTCTTAGGATTCGAGCGTTTCAAATTTGGTAGAGGAAATTGGGAATAAAAAAAGTGAAAATTGGAGAGGCGAGAGAGCAACATATAGTGAGGTGTGAGGGACATTAATTTGAAAAAGTGGCGTGCTGTGCTGTACACTCAGACTTGTTTGCATGTGTACTGTGTGACCTTCAGGGTCAACCTCTCAACCCAGGCTCATTTTAAGGTAACGGACCATTGTGCCTTTTATTTAAAAAAAATTCACTTTCTCCCTTCCTACATCGAATATAATTTATAATTGGAGAATTATCTACTGTATACATAAAAAAGTGGACGAAGTCTATTTATTTTTTCTCAAAGTACCCGTTGTTTCAATGAGCGATAGTCTTTGAGGTCATACTTCGAGGATATGGTGATCGAAAGAGGTTGAAAGGAATACCCTTTAGGTTATACCAAAAAAATAAAAAAGTAGATGAGACTCACTTATCTTTTCTCGGTCTTCTCCTTAATGGATCTCATTCGCTATTATATATGTACATAAGAATGAAATTATATTCCTTTTTAAATAATAGAGTAGATAGTCTTTTGGTTCCCTAACAAAAAACATGATCCCCACTTTAGTCCCTTACAAAAAAAAAATAGTCTCAAGGTCCCTAAGAAATTCAAAATGGACTCATTTAGTTGAAATCGTGGTCCCTCACAAATTCAAAAAAGACTCACATTAGTCCCTCAAAAATACTAAAATGGATCCACTTTGAATTTTAATAGTGATCAAGCGACTATTTTTTTTGTAAGGGACTAAAGAGGGGATCATGTTTTTTTGTTAGGGACCCAAAAGCGTATTTACTCATAATAGTATATCATTTTGCTCTTGTTTGCCAATATTGACCACGAATTGCTCAAGTAAAAGACTGGGACACCTACTCGAGTAAATCAAGCAGGTGGACAACTCAAATTTGGATATACGAATATTTTTTATTCAAATCAATTTCTAATGTCTTGTATATGTATAATTATAATTGAACTTGTGACAGGTGTTTGAGGGTCCTTTATAATTGAGGGCAATCCCGATTAAATTTAAGGTGCCAAAATATATATTTTTGTTGATTTTCGATATGACTTGTTAAGTTGGATTTATTTTTTTATTAATCCATACTTATTATTATATTATTATATCATGCATACACATATTTGGACTTTATATATAGGTTCGAGGGTCCAAAACAATTGAGAATAATTTTATCCAAGCTCTTTATACCCCAAAATAAGTTTACTAAACTAAGTTTTATGTACATATTTATGTTCATGTGACATTGCTTTTAAAGATTTATACTTATTTACTTTATTATTCCCAAAATTCATGAAGGAAGCATTTTTTTGAAAAGAATTTTTTTATCAAATCCTTTTCGACAACTGAGTCAATAGTTATTTTCTTCCAAAGTTTACACCATTTTAGGGTATAAAGAGCTTGGATGGAGATTTTCTTAATTGTTTAGGACCCACAAACACTCATCTTAAGTCCATTTATACATGTATAAGACATTAGAACTTGATTTGAATCAAAAATATTGGATCCAAATTTGAGTTGTTGTAATATGTCGAGCGCTGACGACGGCGGTGAGTCATCGCCAGTACAAAAGGGCACAGACAAGGAACAACTCCTGACAGGCTTCCAGCGAGGGGTTACATGAATTAATCGAATCGACACCTGAAAGAGAGAGATTCCAAAGACTGTGCAGGTATGAGACTGCACAGTTGGGGATAACTTATAAGAATTAATTGGTACTACCAATATTAACAAGATGCATCTACTTTTCGGTAGCCCGAAACGGAAGAACTCTATAATTAAGCGTGCTTGATTTAAGTTTTCCCAGGAAGTGTGCAAGTGAGGAAAAAGCACACTGAAAAGTCTCGTGTTAGTATGTGGGGATAGTCATTGATTCTTGAAGCAGTCGGACATTACAGTTATCCACTTACTTGAGTTACTCGAGTAAGATATTTACTCGAGCTGGCCTAGTTACTCTAGTAACTTGCGATCAATGTGGTCAAACAAGAGCATATTGATATATTAGTTAAAAAAAGTGATAAAAAAATTAAATCAAGGGCACAATGGTTAATCACCCTAAAATCGCCTTGGTTAAGAGGTTGACAATGAAAGTCACATAGTAGACGTGCAAACAAGTCTGATTATACATCACAACATGCCACTTGGGATAAATGCATAAGCTGATAAGTGCAGAATTTAAATTCAAATTACATGCATCACGAAATTTTCTCAAGATAAGGATGAGATAAGGTTGTTTTGAAGATAAACTCTTAATTTAAATGAAGATAACACCTTATCCTCATCCAAATCAGCCACGAAGATTAGAATAACAAGCATTCTTATCAAATCATATCAGAAGATTTAGCTACAGCACTGAAATTTTGAATTCAAGCTCAAACTTGGAGCCCAAGTTACCTAAGTCTATAAATACAAGAGCTCATGAAGGCATAATGAAAAAATGAGCGATCATCTCCATACACAAAAAGCTCTTGGACATTTTTAGAGGTCACACTCCACCATATTTCATCCTCACTAATCGAGAGACGGTGGAGGGGTTCAAGCCTGAGAGGGAAGAACCCTATAAAGATTCTTGGAGGAAGGAGAGCTGCTAGAGCATCGCTGGAGTAGAATTGTGCCCAAAGTCTTAGGATAGCCTGTTCTAGTGTTCTTTTATGTTTCTCCATGGATTTCTTCTTCTCTGTTCTCTTTTATTTTACCTTGAGCTAAACATTTTCGTAGGTTGGGTGATAGAGTACCTATGTTGTAACAATGTAATGGAGGCCTAAACTTTGCATATATGAATGTCTAATTAGTTATTCAATGAGTATGCTTTGTTATATTCATGTGGGCATGCCAAGAGGTACATGTATGGTTTTGAGGATGTTGTGACCGAGAGGTTTCCAAACTCAAACCCTTGTTGAGTAGTGTGGATTAACTAAGTTAAAGATAACTTAATTAAGTATTTCCAAAAAAAAAAAAAAAAGATAACTTAATTAAGATGAAGGTAGAGAGATCATTCACATCACATAGCCTTAGAACTTGTGCTTCATTGAATTCATTAGTTAATTATTGCATAGAGATATGAGGGTTAAGTGTTGGGTATATATGTAAGGTTGACGAGAGTCCCTACATGAAATAGTGCTCGACTACTAGTCAAACATTGATAGAGCATTATTATAATATCATTGCATCATTGCAATATCAGGGAAATTGATCCTAACCTATATCTCACATCCATCACTAAAATCAATTAGTTTAGTTTGTTGTTTTTATTAGTTTAATTATTAGTTTTAGTTTACTTGTCTCTTATTTTACAAAATCCACCATAAAGTTCATTCATTTCCTTTATTTCTTTGCTTGAATAATCACGATTTATAAGGGTGTGCATGACAACCTTCCCGGAATCAATTCTTTTTTAATTTTTGTTTCCGAGAACAGAAATGGATAGGAAACTCGTTTGGCAAAATCGATTTATTTTTTTTGTTTCCGGGATAAACCGGTTTAATTTTTGTGCTGGGGAACAGAAAAAAGAATCAAAAAAATTTTGCTTTTTTGTTCCCGGGCTCAAAATGAGAAACACTTATCTCTCTCAATTACTCTCCACCTCTACCATCACCACCACCACCACCACCACCATCATCATCCCGACACGACTGTCGCCACCATCGTCGCTGCCGCCATCGTACGACTAGTGCCGCCGTCACCACCTCTCACCACCACGATGTCACCGCCACCATTACCACCACCTCCACCCATCACTACCACCATGCCACCACCACCACCACTATCACTGCCACCGTCACCACCGCCATCAACCACCACCACCACCACCATCGCAACCATTGTCGTCGCCGCCACCATCGCCATCACACGCCAGTGCCACCACCCTCATCGCCATCACTACCACCACCACAATGCCACCACTACCATCACCACCACTGTCACTAACCACCACTACCATTGCCGCAACCACTACCATCTTCACAACCGTTGTCGTCGTCGCCGCCGCCACCAACCGCCACCACCATCGTCACAACCATTACTGTCATCACCACCACCATCGCCACCGCCACCATCACCACCACCATGCCTTCACAACCACCACCACCATGTCACTGCTACCATTGTTGCCGCCACCAACCACCATACCCACCACTGTTGTCGCTGTCACTGCCGTCACCTCCACTACCACCATTCCCACCACTACCACCGTCGTTGCCACCATTATCACCGCCATCGTTGCAGCCACTGCCGTCACAACCACCACCGCTATCTTCACCACGTCACTGCCACCACCACTATCGTATCGCCGCCGCCGCCACCACCTCAACCACACCATATGGAAAGGAAAGAGTTGATCCGAAATTTTTTTATATTTAATAAGAATTATTTTTTATTATATTATTTGTGTGTTATAAAACACAATTCTCATCCTCGGAATAAAAATGGAACATGATATCAAACACATTTTTTTTCTCAGAACAAGGCACAGAAATAGAAAAGAATAGTTTCTTTTCAGAAACAGTGCTCGGGAATAGAATGGTTGTCATGCACACCCTAAATCACCTCAATGGGAATAATATCTGGACTAACAATCCTATATTACTTGTTGACAATGTGCACTTGTGTTTATCAAGGGTGTTACTCTCACACCAACATGGTAACATAAGCATTACTCTTTTATAGTATTAAATGAGGGGGCTTAAAAGTACAGAAGGTAAGGGAAGGATTATGGTGACCTTCTGCGGGATCTAATATAGGCTAATTGGTTCATTAATGGCAAGGACTTGATTTAGGATCTAGGTATATTTAACTTACTATAATGCAAGGGGAAACAAAGCCATTAATTGATTCTTTACCAACAAGAACTTTATTTAGTATCTTAGTATGTATAAGCCACTACAATACTAGGAGAAACCTAGCCATAAATTAACCTTTAATTGAGTTTTAAGCCCAAGCTAAAATAATATATATTGGGAAAAAAAGTACTTTATCCTCCAGGAAGGGCATGTATTCATAACATGAAATGTGAAAAAATAAAGATTTACAAGTTGAACAACACAACCATCCTAAAATCATTTTGGCAAAAGTTGATCAGGTGACAGAGTTTTTATCAATCACTAAATTCACAACATACCTAATTTTTATTTACCACAAAATCTACCAACCAAGTAAATATTAAAAGAGTTTTAAACAATGATGTAACATATATTAAGGCATGGCTATGCATTAAAATCACTCCCCAGTTTAATGAGACGAAACAAGACTCAAAATATGCCTTAAATTGAAAGACTCAGGTGTCAAAAGTAATCTAAACCTGGACTTTATTGGACATCTAAATGTACCTTTCATTTTCAAATTTGGACTTCAATTCCTTAGTCATAAACTTGATCTTAGAGGCCACCCTGTCATTAAAAAATAAAAAACAATCACAAATGATTTTGCAACAAAATTAAAAGTAAACAACCAACAAATTAAACAAAAAAGAAGAAGAAAAAAGAATAGCAATTATCACTAATTTCATAATTCATTTCAATAATTTTTGCTTCAAATTCAATTATATATTTTAATTTACAAATAGACGAGTGGGTGATAGGAAACACATATATGGAAGTGAAGAATTAAATTCCTCACAGATCATTTTTAAAAACTACTGTCAATTCTTAAAGGAGATTCAAAATGGAAATATAATGAATTGACCAGTGCACATTGTTTTTCACAATACAAAATCGCAGGGGGTTTCTTATGCATTCAGAATATAGAATCATTTCATTATAATATTCAAATCATAATAAATGAATTGGTTCAAGCGCATGACATGATTCATTTGATATCTCTGCAGCCACTTTAGATCGAAGTGGAAGTGAAATTCTCGAGTGGTAAAACAACACAAATGTTAAAAAAAATGCAAAAAATTCCAGATTTTTGAAGAAAAAAAATGAAGAGAACAAAATCAGTAATAAAATGAAATCTTACCTCAGAGAGAATGAGAACCCTCGAACCTCAATGATGAATCGGGCAATTGAGAAATTAAGAATTAGAAATATGGTTTGATAATTTCAATTGTGAGGAAAGAGTAGATAAAGAAAAAAAAAGGCGTGTTGTTATTTTCAATGTGATTACGAGCTAACCCAGATTGATCGTAACCCTAGCCTACAACAGTTTTAGGATTCATGGATTGAGGTTAAAATAGTCCACCGATTATGGGACTCTAGGAATAGTGGATTAAAAAGTCGGTTATATGGGGTGGGTTGTGGGCTTTAACCTATATTGACAACTTTAGACTATTTAAACCAATGAATAAAATACATTTGGTCAAGTAAGAAAAAGTGAGAACTGAATTGTATATGATTCATTATATTTACTTATGTTTCTTTCTCTCCCAAATATTGGAGCATCTCTCTAAATGAAAAGTTGAGGCGTAAATCTAATCTTCTAAACTCGTTGTTGAAGTATTTTTCTTTTATAGAGTTGTTTTTTTTCTATTTTTTTAATGTTAAGTGTATAAAAGAGTCAATTTGATTAAAAACAAAAAATATAAGTTCAGGATTCATTAAAAAAATTATAGAGTAATATGATACAAAAAATCATACTTTATTTGATTGTTCAAATAACATAAGTACTAAACAAAAATAAATTCAAAGGACATAACAAATCTTTAAAATTTGGTTACACATTAACATTACAATAAACTATGCAAACTGCGATTGTTATTTGGGCGAATCATGATGGTTTAAACAGCAACGAAATTACCCTCGTAGCATGTGACAAGTCGCCACAATTACTACCTATGTAAGATCACTTCGCAATTTTTTCATTGAATTGTTCGAACGATCAAGAGCAACAATAGTTTTAGGGTTGATTGACTGTTTTACCCCTATTTTAAAATCAATTTATCATTTTTTCTGTTATCTTAAACTATAAACAAATATATCCTTATTTGACCAAAGTTTGACCAAACTACTAAAAAAAATATTTTAGCCACGTTCAAAACCGTAGCTAACTTGCTGAAAAATCGAGGCTAATATAAGTTGAGATATATATTGAACATACATTTGAAAAAAAAAGCTTTGTGATATATTATAACAATTTTCTTCTCGTAAAAGCCTTGCATCTCATAAACCTGAGAGGTGTCTCGTGAGCATCTCCCTCCAGCATATAAGTAGCAAACATAAGCTTCTGGGAATCCGTACACTGCATCTCCCTCCCTCATAAATATCTTGTCCATGGCCTGGAGCCATCTAGCAGCAACAATGGGGTCATAGGATCCATCAAAGGGAGGTGGCTTGTGCTTACGGAAAGCATTCAGCCGGCGATCTATAGTCTCTCGATCCTCTATGGGTTCAAGTTAAGGCTGCATCAATCATATGATGTGACTCACACCCTCCATGTGGCTCAAACCATCAGGGTCAGGATTATGCGTTCCTCCTCCTCCGTTCCCATCATGGTGACTAGGTGGAGATGGTGGTGGCGGTGGCGGTGGTGGCGGAGAAAATCAGCCCTCATTACGGCCAGCCCTCATCTCCTCCAACATGACCCTCATCATGGTCATGTTCGTCAGCCTATTCACCTCAAGCACGTCCTCTGTAGCTTTCCTGTTCGCCTCTCTCATGGCGTCCAACATAGCCTGTTTGGCCACTCTGATGGCCTCCTGGTCGGCTTGTCTAGCCGCCTGCATCTCAGCCAATGCAGTCAGGATAGGATCAGACTAACCCTCATTCGTCTCTCGAGTCCTCCTCGGAAGTACTATAACTCTGCACATGTTACACAAGGATAAGTTGATCAGGCCTACACAATATGGTCACGCATGCATTATTATAGCAAAACCTAAAAGAAACTCAACAGACAATTCACACAACAAGGCATCCTAAGTTATTGCAATACATACAGGCTTTTTCCCTAGAAAGTGCTATGATACCATAAAATGTAACACTTAGTGTACACCCGGTGTATTAAACATACATATGGTAATAGCGCAGCTAAATAAATGCGGAAGCTAACTTTTTCTTTTCAATTATGAACTAATCATTATTAATCAAGTGGATTTACTTATTTCTTTTCAAAATATCGCCTGTATGTAAATTGCAATAAATAACTAACTGAATAACCTCATGGTATAAATAGGTCTCTAGTCACGAAACTATAAAATGTAGACTGGACAATATACTGATACATTATACAACTCAAGACTGAAGAAACATAACTGATATCACTGTGGCATGGACAACCTTCATGCTCACCAAATAAGGCAACATAGCCAAACAACGTCACGAGTCAAATAATGATGCACTGAAAATAAAACATAAATAATATCCAGGCATATCATAAAAGCAACATGCATAATCAGCTCAACTCTGGCCTCCTGCCACCAGAGGTCTCAACCCTCGAGGTACCTGTACCTGAAAATGTGCCCCAACACGGGGTGAGATCTCTAAAAAGAAATCTCAGTAAGACAAGGGGTCCTCAAGGATCTCTCCACCCCGAGCTCACTTACATGTGCAATATAAGTTCCAAAACAGAATAAAAGTATAATTTCATAATTTGTGCAATGCAGCATATATCCATGTCATGTGTGTAAGCATCCTACTGGCCAGAGAATAAAAGGTAGGGTTTACATACGTCTACAACCTACAGTACAAGGCTTCTCGCTTGTACCTCACCCACAGAGTTACCATCTTGTATATCTCCACATACTCAGAGGTTACTGTCTAGGTGGAACATGACATACATATCATATGACATTTGCACTCGTAAAACAGCTCAATAGCATATCGATAATCATCACATATTTTCACACCAAAACACAACATACATATAAACTATCTCTCCATGAGGTATGGTGGAACCAACAATGGACAAAACCGAGAACACGAAAGCTTACCTGTAGTGCCAAAATCCCTATCCAAAGGCTCGGTATACACAGACACCCCAACAGTCGCACAACACGTCAATTGCAATCTGTTTTGTATGAATACACAATTTAATATTCAGAAATCTCAATTACATAACCATTAAACAACGTCCTCTCTTTCGTTTACATCCTTTTTAACTCATTGTTATCATGTACGAAACCTCACTATTAAAGGTATTAATGTTTCCCAACAGTAACACTGACTTCCTAAGGCATCATGCCCTAATGAGAACTTTCCCACGCATTAAAACTGATTTCTGATCATTCTGACAGGGGGTAATCGATTACCATACAATGGGTAATCGATTACTCAACTTGGTAACCGATTACCAAAAACAGAGTAATCGATTACTGAACATGGTAACCGATTGCATACGAAAGGTAATCGATTACCACGCGGACAGAACAGAATTCTGCAAAAACTTTCTGCATAATCCGCGACTCCAATGGTTCCCAATGGTCCAAGGTCCCATTTTTTTTTATCAAAACAGAAGTTCCTTAACACTAATCATGCATAGATTAACCACCATTTACTTGAATAATCAAAGTTCCCTCTTTTAATGACTCAAACAAGCTAAAATCATGAAATTTCAAGGGAAATGGTCAATGGTTGCCTATGGACCTTTGAACTCAGAAAATGAGAGGACTCTGAGGACCAAGGAAGTGCCCCAAGCCACTGACTTAGTGGTGCACGAAAATCTCCACACCAAGGCAGGTTCTTTTCTTCCAAAGCTTGGTTCTTGAAGCTTCAATGGAGGTGGAACACACTCACACTCCCACAACCAAGGAGGCAGCCCTCACATGCTTAGAAAACAGAACCTTAAGCTCCCAAGAACACACTCCTCACTCCCCCAATGCTTGCTACAAGTCTACAATATGATGGAGGAGGGTTTTCAAGAAGAAAAGGTGGAGTCTTGGGCTTGAAAATGAAGAAAAGCTCCAACTTTCCTTTGAAGAAGAAGGTGGCAGCCAAGACACCAGAAATTCCGCGTAGAAGAATGAAAAACTGACCTAAAAAAGTATGTCATTTAGTATTTATAGTCTCCTTAAGTTTAATCCGTCGGTATTAGCACTAATAGTTACGCTAATCATTTTAATCTCAAACTTCATATTCTGAACCTAGCCATTTTTCTAGGATTTGTCATATTTTTATTATAATTTTTCGCAACACTTTTCCGGTATGCGTTTTACACGTAGCCGGAATTAGTTCTGACATTAATACTCATAATTATGACTCCAAACTTGGTTTACTCAACTTAGGTATTTTTCTAGGAATATTCATGTATTTATCATAATTTTTCGGGATACTTCATCGGTACGCATTTATTCCGTGAAGCAGAACCGGTATCTGCACTTTTCGTTAGAAAAGCGACTTTCAGCGTTATTAATCCCTTATAATAATTATTTAAGTCTTCCCATATTTATTCGACGTCAATTATGAAATTATTTCTTAAACTCATAATTAAATTATTAAAATTCCTAATTTAACGGTGCAGGTTCTTACAGGTCCAACCCGTCAGATTGGCCTGTTTAACTCGCCCAAAATGGATGTTAGGTTGGAATTTCCAACCTGCTTGAATTTGTCTCGCTCTTAAGAGCGGGTCAAAACGTGTTCAACCTGCTGCTGTCGGTTGATTTTTTAATTTTTTTTAAATATTTATTAATGATATTTTTTACACCATTTTTGTCATTATTTGATACCTTTTACATTTTTGGAGAGCATAATTTTTGAAAAAAAATTATTTTTCTAATATGTTGGCGGTGTAGGTCGGGTTGGGGGCAGTTTAAAACTTTTAACCCACTTTCAAAAGCAGGGTGCGACAGGTTACCCCCCTAAGAATCTTCAAGGATAGTAATATTATTCAAGCCTCATTGCAAGAACGGCAAGCCAAAACAAGATCATTGGATGCTCAATCAGAAGAGAATCAATCATTAGTGTCCCCCTCACACTTGGCATATAAGTAAATTCAAAAGTTTCATTGCAGCAAGAAGGGAAAATGTTGAAGCTTGTTTTCATCCTCATCCTTTCAGTGAAAATGTGAGAAACATTGTTACTTATGGATTAACTACAATAAATAACTTTGATCAATTATGAAGATAAAACTTTTTTATAGTATGCATTTATATCATTAAAAATGTTTAATCTCTTGAGATATATATATTTTTCCTTAGCCAAACTCTAGTAATTATATAAAATTAAATCCAATAATATAATATTATCAGAATAATACCCTATGGCTGTGATGCACTTAACAGGAAGAAAAAGTTGGCACAAGGGTACACCCTATTTTGTTCCCCTATCAGAGCAAGTAAAGTAGCCTTTGAAAAACTTTAAAACTCTGTTCACTTTGTCTCTTTTCCTGAACCAGAACAACCCTTTTCCCTTTACCCTTTACCATTCCTGTTTTTTTTTTCTTTCTACTCTGTGCCCTCTATGGGGAAAATCTGGGTTGAGATATGCTTGATATCTGCTCGTGGGGTCAGAGTTTCACGCTCACTTTGGAAGCGTCAATGGTATGCTGTTGGTTGGGTTGATACTAAGAGTAAGTATTGCACCAACGTTGATGCTTCTGGGAATGCAAATCCTGTTTGGGGAACCAAGTTTGCCATTCAGGTTGATAACTCAGACCCAAACTTACAAGATCTTGCACTGAACGTCGAAGTTTACAGCAGAGACCCCATATTCCTCACAGAGAAGCTTCATGGCTCAGCCACGGTTATTCTCAGAGAGTTTCTTGCCAAGCAGGTCAAGAACTCTGAGGTTTCAGGGCCGAGGCATGAGGAAGTAGGAAGCTACCAATTACGAAAGAAGAAATCCAGCAAATCAAGAGGCTTCATTGATGTTTCAGTTCGTGTTTCTGAGGACAAGGAAGAGCCTAATTCTCACCCAGGTATATGGTTATTTCACAAGCTTCAATTTTTATTTTTTTTTAAAGAAAAAAAAAAAAATTCTATTTGCACTTTTAGTTTCTAGAAATGGGTTCCATATTTGAGTGAAAAAGTTGACAACTTTGATTGAAGTTAAATCTTTAGCTTTGAATAATTAAGTAAAGTGATTTGAGGCTCTATGTTTGTTATGCAGGTAATGGGGGAGGAATAGTGCTCTTAGATCGTGGCAATAGTACCCAGTTGACCCCAGATATTGGATTTGGGCAACCTTATCAGCAGCAAATGGCTAAACCTTCATTCCATGGGCCAGAAAAACATCCACAAACTACTGTCTCTTACTCACATCCAGTGCCATTTCCTACAAACTATTCTAACCCATATGTGGGTGGACCAAGCTACCCTGCAGCTACTGGACCAAGTTATCAACCACCCAGAAATCCACACTCAAATGTTGGTTATATTCCCACTTTCCCCCCAAGTAGTTATGGCTTGGAACCAAGTTATATTAACATGCCATCATCCTCTGGGGTAGCCCCAAGGCAGAGGGGACCCCCAGGATTTGCAATGGGTGCAGGTGCTGGAGCATTAGCAGCTGGTGCTGTAATGTTTGGTGATAATTTAATGTCAGGTTTTGATGTTCCTTCAGGTCTTGGAGATCCCAGTCTTACCATTGCAACTGATCCTCTTTTCTGAACAAAGTGTTAAATTTAAGCAGCTTCTGTAATTATATATTAGGCTGCACACTATTGTTTACTGCCTACCCGTAAACAAGATATGTCCATGCCATAAGAGTTCTAGTATCTTTAGGTTTACTCTATCAAAGAAAATGCTCAAGTTTCTTGTGTCTGGTCTGAGTCTGGAGAGCATTTTTAGTGCTCCTGGAGCATCAAGTATGAGACAACATATTAGAGCTGATTTCTTGTCATTTAAAAAGAGACAACATATTAGAGATGATTTCTTGTTCGAAGCACTTGAAATATTTTCCTGAATATGAGGGATCAAGTTTTATTCTTTTACTTTGTAGCTAGTTCTAGTCTGTATCTTCATGCTATTCTCTTTGGCACAAAAGAAAAAGGTGTCTAAATGGCAAGTATGAAACTGTATCTGAAACTTGTTATGGAAAGTCTAGTCCTGTGTTGAGGGCATGTTTGGTGTTGGATAAAGTCTGATAGTATAAGACTTGATAATATAAGGTTTGATTATATAATGTATAATTAAATTCTAATACTATTAAGCATTTGGCATGGTATTGTATAAAATAATACTATCTAATATTTGATAATGTAATGTATAATACTAGATAAGATAAAAATAAATATTTTTGACAAAAATATCCTTTAACAAAAAGTTCATATGATTCTTTCAAATATATCTTTCATTTATTTCCTTCTATTGTAATTTTATTCGATTTGAGTAATGTCAGTTTCTCTTATAATAATTAATATCTTGAACAACAATGAGACAGGATTTTCTCAAGACTAAAAAAGTCACCTCACATCCTATAGAAATATTCTGCAAGACTAAAAAAAGATAGTATAAATAGCCTTTTTTGTGGCAGGATCAAACATGCCAGTATTTGATTTTGCTTCCGACAATGCAGCTACATCTTACTATGAAGTTCATTTGAAACTGGCATCTAAAATAAAATAATCCATTGAGAAATTCATCTTTCATTGATATACAAGGTTTATATACAAGTTAAGTGAGGTGAAACAAACATCAAAACTATAGACTTTCTTCAACCACCGATAAGCTTTTGGTATTTTTGTATTTGTATTCAATGCCTTGCAATGCTTAACTTGTAGATACGCCGCGCATCAAATTACTTACGTCAAAGTGATCGGCGTCTGTCGTCGTGACATCAAACCCCATAACCTATTGGTAAGATTTGTAACAGTTCAGCCTGAGTCATGGTTTTTTCCCCCCTCGTATTTTGTTATTTCCTTACCGCTTTGAATGTGTCAATTGATCATAATGACGTATGTCTTGCTCAACTTTATTATTAATTATTACTATTATTGGGAGTGGGGGGGTTACATTTGTGAGTTGTTGATAATCTATATTGTATTTCTTAGAAGGAAAGCACTAGACAATTAACAATGCTGCATGTTTTTTTTATTTTGTGATTCATACCATGAGGAAAAATTTGATTGAGATATTTGTATATAGAAATATGAATGGACTATGAGTAACTTGTAACAGTATACTGCTTAGAATTCATCTCTTTGCCATCAAAGCGCATTGAACTCACATGTGATGCATATGATAGGTTAATCCCCAGACACATCAGTTAAAGATATGTGATTTTGTTGGGGAGCGCAAAGATGTTGGTAAGTTCCTTTTTCTACTGAATTTGAAGATCTTTTTTTTTTTTGAATATCTGAATTTGAAGATCTTTTGATAGTATGTATCTGAAACTTATGATACTATTGTAATTTTAGGTGCCTGGTGAGCCCAACATATCATGTATCTGCTCTCGATATTATAGAGCACCAGAACTTATATTTGAGGCAAGTGAATATACAACTGCTATTGACATGTGGTGTGCTGGTTGTGTTTTAGCTGAGCTCCTTCGAGGACAGGTTAGGATATGCACTATTTTATTTTATATCTGAGCTTTTATTTTATTTTTTCCTACTTTTAAATGTATTTATTTTGTTTAATTGAGCCCATATTTTGAAATAGGTCAACTAATCATTTTTTTGTAATTAAGTTTAGAAGTATTTCTTTTTTAAAATAATAGGAATAAGAATAAATAACATAATTGATTAGAATAAAGCAAGAAAAAAATATACAGGATAAAAAATAAAAAAGATAAAACACAAAAATAATCATACTATACATGTTCTTTATTATTTGTTTGGATTTAGATAGTTTGTTGTTACTTTGTATTGAGTATTTAATTTTCTATTTAGGTTGAGTCAAATTATAATTTTCACCTAAGTTAATTAATTATAATTATATAATAATAATAAAAAAAAACAAATGCCAAGGCACATGCTGGCTTGAATGTGACAACGCCACCGGATAAAATACATCTTGATATTTTTGAATGCTTAGTACTTATCACTGCTTAAAAAGGAGAGAAAAAAATTAAGGAGCACAGATTTAATTATTTATCTAAAATGCAAAAAGTTCTTATTCCTTCCGAAATCAATTTTACTGGTCGAAAATCGGGAATTCATCCACGCAAAATATACAACCAAACTCAAATTTTGTTTGATAGCAAATGGAACTTTAGAGTATTTGCCATAAAATCGAACAAGAGAAGCTATGTAATTTCCAACTACCACTTACGAATGTAGAATAACTACTCAATAACAGAAACGGCAATTTTGTCTTAAAAAATTCATAATACAAAAGATAGAAACACATTTTAACTAAAAATTAGTTTTGTTTAAAATTTCACTGAATTTAATTAGCGCCCCTCACTTTAAAAAAAACATATAGAATTACAACTATTAATTACAAATAAAGAATCAATTATAATAATTTTTTTGGGTACACGGAATTACTCGAAGTAATAATAGTATATTACCAAAAAAAAATTCCATTTGGACTAATTTTAACAAATTAATAATTTTATAGTTTTTTAGGTATTTGATGGCCAAAGATCAAGGGAGAAGGTAGGAGAGGGTGCGTGGCAACGTGATCAACGAATAGTTTTGCAGATAAAGACTAGAACATTGCGGGTCCATTTTAAAGTGGCGCCAAAATTGTGAATTTACACAGAAAAAAAGAAAAGAAAATATTCATAAGGATGCATGCAAAAGCTATTAAAATATTTGAATACCCTATTCATATAAAGATAACTTTAATAACACAGCATTGTAAATCCAATCTCAAAGAAGCTAAGAAAAACTGTCTTCAAAGACTCGGGAGTAAACAGAAAACAGTGCAGGCAGATGAGTGACTCAAATTAAAATCAATATTCCTAGTTGTCCACATTTTACTCTTCAATTGTCCCCTTCTCGCTAACATAGATACCATCAAGGAACTTCCGGATATCTTTGTTTTTAACATGGCATTTCTGTTGCAATCAAGGAGGGATAATATTTTAAAAACAAAAAAGAAATCCAATTAATTATAATCTAAGAGAAAAAATGGAACAAGGTTGGACTGTGTGCGTGTGTATAAAGAAAGTTAAAGAACTGCGAACCTGGTTAATGAGGGCACAGGAGCGGGAAACGAGCTCAATGTCATTTCCATCCAAAATCAATTCATCCTTGACCTTTTCAGATCGACCAACAGAAACACCTTCAAGCATGTCCACTTTCCTCACCTAAGTACATGACATCCAAATAAACATTTCAATTTAAAAAAAAAACTAATCTATCACCTGAAGTTTATGTCTATCTTTCTGTGCCAACCCATTGCATAACAAAGCATTTTGCATTTACATGCACCAGCAATATCACACTCAACCCCGTAAGATATAAATAGAACAGCAAAAGACACAATACTGAAATAGAATAAAATAGGAAATGAAAATGCATCAATACCAAAAGAATATAACTACTGGTAAGATCAGGGAATATGTGGAATTGAGCAATCACAAGAGCTAATACAATATGGAATTCCCCAATCAAAACAATTCATAACGCAGACACAGAAAGCAATGGCTTACAAAGATCAATTCAGAGATATTCATACCACCACTCTACCAAATGTATTAGAAATTAATTGTTTCAAAAATGTACCCCAATAACAATGTACATCAAACGACAATAATTGGAAATTAAGTACACATAACAAATCAAGCAAGCTGCTGATGACTAGATTGAATGACTAAAGTAACAACCCCTGAAATTACTATATGTAAAATCATAACAAATTTTGAAACCACAAACAAACAGCTATAAACTATGATCAACCCTCAGATAATGAGGCATTCATTACCGAAATGATGAAACAAAAAGAAAGTAAAAATAAAATAACATAAAAACTTGTATTGCAGGGGAAGCACCTTCTTTTCACCAAGGAAATTTCGGATCTCGATGGAGGCGTTGTTATTGGTGATGCTAGCGTTGATTGGAAAGTGAGCATAGACAAAACGCATCTTGTAGCGGTAACCCTTGGTGACACCGGTGATAAGATTCTCGATGTGAGAAATGGCAGTGCGAATGAGAGCGGTGGTCTTGCGAGTTCCGAACCAGGATTCGATCTTAAGCTTCCTCTTGCCGTCTTCGTCAGTGAAGAGCTGAAAATCGAGCTTCATGTGCTTGAAATCTTTAACCAGCTTTCCACGAGAACCCTCCACCTCGACCACCTTCGCATGCACCTTGATGCTCACCCCCTCAGGGACGTCCATCGACTCCGAAGAATAAATCACCTTCATGGTTCCCCTCCCCTTTCTCTCTCTCTCTCTCTCTCTCTCTACTTCTCTATGTGACGGTGATAGCAGATTAGGGTTTTTGAAACCCTATATATATAACGGAGACGGAAGGGGTAGGTCTTGACATTGGGCCGTGGCCCGTGGCCCGTAGTTCCTTGTTATATTATTTATCTCTGTTATTTAAATATTAAAAACTTTAATATAAAGTCTTAACTCTGACTGTATATTGCAATTATTTGTTTCAATAATTTGAATTTTTTTATAATTTTATATAAAGCTTTCACATCTGATATACATATTTTGTCATGATTTACATATTATTATGCTTTTATTTGAAGTTTTTTATATCCACATTTAAAATTTATAATCACCCTTGTGATTATAATATTTAGTGTTGAATTTCTACCACATAAATAATTATCCGTATAAGTTATGAGTTCACTTTTTTTACAGTCAATATAGATAATTTATCTACAGTAAGCCCAAAACGACGTCGTTTTGAGACGAAAATCAAGATATTTTTGTAATTATAATTTATTTCGGGGTTATAATAGCCTTTTTCATTATAATTTTTTAATTTTTCAACGCAAAACGACATCGTTTTGGAAGCGAATATAGATAACTTATCTACATTCACTTTAGAAACATTAAAGCCATAAGTTATATTAATAAGATTTTTTAAAAAAGATTTCTTCCTTTTTTTGAAGACAATATTTGCCCCGTAAATTAAATAGTAATACCTCTTTATGTCAAATTTTCAGCCTCATGTAATGTATATGTTTACCTGCGATTTATATATTAATAATTTATATATTAATATACTTTTGTGTAAAGCTTCTATTATTAGGTAAAATTTTAACTCATATATTTTAAAAATTATACAATTTAATATAAGGCATTTATCACTATATGATTTAAATATTTATGCTTGTAATTCATATATATATATATATATATATATATATATATATATATATATATATATATATATATATATATATTTATATAACGCGAACTTTGTTTAAAGCAAATATTTATTTCTACAAGTACATTTTGTAAATATTTGATTAAAGTGATTAAGTAAGAGAAAAAACTATTGACAAAAATAATTATAGAGATAAAAAAACTCCCAATCATATTAGTATAATATTATCATTTTGAAAGTAAAAGATATAATCATAAGTTATGTTCTGCACTGGTTTCATAGGCCCAATGTGCTGTCCATTATAGTTTATTATTGGGGCTTAATCCTTACACCTCCAAGCATAGGGGTCCAAGTGATAAAAGAATAAACACAAGGGGTTTATGAACTTTTTTCTTTTTTTTCGATAAACAAGAGGGTCAAAGCCCAAAAACAAGAAAACAAGAAAGAAAGCGACAAAATCAGCACACACAAAAAAACCTACACCCCTATTGGATGGTCATTGCCCTAGGCCTACCCACAGCTCCAAGATCAGCAAGATAGAGAAGTTGAGTCCCGGGAGGAGGCTCACCACTAACAAATTCATGGATTCCTTCGTTGTTGCTTGAGATGATGAAGTTAAATTAAATGCAAAAAAAATTATTATGTTAATATCTCTCTATCCTTATCTTGATTTATTGCTTTGAGTTAATTTTTAATTAACAAATTATTTTAATAAAACTCAATTCACACCTCTCTTGAGTTCATCTGGAAGGAACACTTTGTAGACATCACTATCCACATATCTCATATTAACTATGATCCCCTTGGATCAAGCAAATTGTTAAGAAATATAAAATTTTGCACAAGAGTGTGATAGACAATGTAACCTCATACGCAAGCAATAAACTAGCTAGCTAAAAAAAACAAAGAACAACAAGGGAGGACAAATATGAATTTATATTGATCTTTTCTTAACTGAGTATTAGATTATGTGATTTTGTGTTGCATATGATGGCATGATAGTTTCCCTCTTTCTCATACATACAATATATATAAATCTAAATAATAATTATAAATTGTACATAATCTTAGCACTCCACGAAAATAGCTCCAATAAAGGTGACTTAATTTTTCTTTTGTCTGAAAAATATCAATGTTGATAGTAGTAAATCCTGAATTATAAATAAATAAAAATAAAAATTGAAAAAGCCCCAACACCCTAAGAACAAAGAACAATGTCAAATACATTTAATTCGGTGTTCTAATATTTAATATTAACTGTTTGGATATCTTCTTATGAGAATGGAAATTAACTCCTCCAGCACTTTGCTCCAGTCAACTCAAGAGCTAGTTAACGGAAATTAAAGTATCCGAGTTATTTTTCTTATTAGTTGCATTCGTGATCTCTCCGAGTATTCTTTTATGTTAAAAAAAAAAATGACATGATCATATGAGATAATCATAATCATACAAATGTGAATTAACGGTTATAATTTAATAATTACATATTTTAATATTTTTCTCTTTCATCTTTTATCATCATTGATCCAGCTTTATATGATTACAATTACGCATATGACATTGTCATATCTTTTTCAACATAAGAAAATTCACTCTCATGATCTCCCACAGATATTTGGTGGCTTGGGTTAGTGCGAGCTTTTAAATAGGCAAATAAGTCTATTGATGGTTTTCATCATTGAAGCCATAATAATGATTTCTTTTCTTCTTCTTTATTTTTTTTTTTTTTATTTTTTTTTTTTTTTTGTGAATTCATTATGATGATTTTAGTTTCAAGATATATCTATGCTGCTGCTCTTCCAGTTTGCGTAGCTTGGACTCTAAAAGATGTTGCTGCTAGAGTCAAAGTCAGCACAATGTTTACTTTGCTTGTTTCATATTTCCCTTTGTTAGTTTTTGCCCTATTCATCAATCAAAAACACAATAAAATGTTTAGTTGAAAAAAGGAAAGATCGGATAACAATGAAATCAAACAAATTTATACCACAATACAAAAATAAGATACGCTCCGGAATATATTATAACCTTGTTATGAGTTATGACACTTCGTTGTGACACTGTTGGAATAATGATGGCCAATGATCGAAACAAAATTTACACAACAACAATTAATAGTATTTCTATTCATATGTAGCACAATCATAACTAATATATCAATAAAATAAAAAGAAAGTGAGAAAAAAAAAGTAGAAAATAAACGAAATAGAAGAACCTGATAATCATAAATGTGGTAAGCATAAAATGTATTATCAAGTTTATCATAAAATAATTTGAAACTTGAAAAATATGTTATATAAATAATGTTGGCAGTTGATTTGTAATATTTATTACAACAGAGAAATCAAATAAATATGAGTTGATATAGACATAATTGATTGAGATTATATAAGATTATTATTTAATTACTTGAAATAGATTGAAATCCATATACACCTAATTACTTGAGAATTATATTAATTAATTAAGATAATTATAAATAATAACAATGATTAAAGATTACGTTGGATTATGTAAGATTACTTGAGATTGCTTGAAATTGACGTGTATGCAGGCAAACAACTAAATAAAATATAGGAGTTCCATCAGGACAAATCACATTCTGTAGATGAATGTGACAAATTAATTGATACATGTAAGTTATATTTACAAAACATGATCCATAATTTTTATAGTTAAAATTATTTATAAGTAATCTTATAGACAACCGTTGCATTAAATTACATAGCTTTATTGTCAGATTGATAAAAACATATTACTTGGAGGAGAATCGCTGACTACAAGTCACTTTCTTATGCGTGTAACATTTACGCACCCAACTTCAATATATTATATGGATGTGAATGCAGTTACAAAAATTAGAAAACTACAAGTTCCAAACAGCATGCAACAAAGGAGAGAGAAGTGTTATTTAAAAATATAATTACTCAGATGCAGCATTAATAACAAAAATTTATGTGAAACTGGAATATCACCTGTTCCATTGTGGCATTAACCCCATAATGAACTTCCTTTCTTGATAAAGCTTTCAAGGCAGCAACGAAGCATTGGACCTACTAAGCACACAGAATGTTGAAGACAAGGGGGAATAATTTAACATAATACACAAATATCTTTAAATACAGAACTAGGTAAACTAGTTTTAAGGAATGGAAACATACCTTCTCAACGACAGATGTCAGCTTGAAAGTTAGATACAATCCAGTGGTCAGTGATGAAAAGAGACTGCCATAATCCCTGTTCAAGAAAAACCGGTACCAAACTGGGGTTGGCAACAAGGCATGATACAACAGCAGTGTGTACTCAACCAGAGTTAACATTTGAGCCTAGAAATAAGTTAGATGATTTCAGTTGTTGTAGCAGTAAATTATACTTGAAAATTACATGCTTGTTGTATATGGAAGACGCTAATCACCTGCTGACTGAAGGTATGACCTTTGCCATTTTTGTAATATATAAGCAGGAAACACTGGAAAGCCATTGCAGCTTGCCGCGTCAATGTATCTGAAAATCAATGTATATGGTGACCATGAATACCAATAAAAATTAGAATGACTAAAGGCGACAAAAATACCAATATAAAAGGATAGATGGGACACAAAGAAACAATCAATTAAGACAAAAGTAAAGTATAATGATACAACTATCTCCAAAAAAAAAAAAGTATATTGATACAACTCAAGAGATGCAGAAAGATATCGCTCATTATCAGCGTCAAATGATAAGTCAAATGTTGAAGCAATAAATAGCCAGAAAAAAACTGTCTCCAAAACAATATTAAATGAAAGAAAACTACCAAACTATGGCGACACTAACAATCAGTTTGGGTAAATATTGAGCATTTTATGGAACACCAAAAGGCAGATCTTGGATCAACATTGAAAACACAGATCTAATATTGTCATCAATTCATTGGTGTTCCAACAAGTTCTCTGTGTGGCATAAAGGAATAAACCTTTTGAGAGAAAAATTCAAAACGGACTGGCAACAGATATTATTCCTCAATTTATGTGACAGTATCAATTCTACTGAAGGGTTCCAGGTCTCAGCTCACACTTGACAGATGACACCAGATAAAACATGCATAGCTTTTAGAATAAGCTATTTCAATTTTCATAGAAGCACTTATTTCAATAGTTCATCAATTGGGCTGGAAGTGAGTAGAACAGAAACTTCACAGTTGAGATCTTGAGATCATGTCTCCCTACAGCAAATCTGGATCTACAACACGATTTCAGTTAACATTCCTTCTTTCCTTAGATGTATTGACATGTGTATTGTGAAAGTGATCAAGCAATGACAGTTGATATCATGCAAAGGAAACTTTGTCCTTATGCAAAAAGGAGGCTACAATAGGACAAAACTGTTAACTTTATCCTGAAACAATTATAATTCAATTCCTATTCCACCCAATAATTAAATATAGAAAATCCGTTTACCAAAAAAATAAAATAATATAGAGAATCTGTTCTACTGTACCCTGTCTACACATAAGACATTGATGAAAATATTCAAAATAGAAATGAGTTACAAAACAACAAAAAGGAAGGTTTCAATTTCATCGTTAGTGATAAATAAAACAGCTGCAATATTGTGCTGAAAATTTAAAACCCTTGCATATATATGCCAAGCATTCAGGGTTTCCCCTAGATTGCATAACTATTTCTACGGAGCTTTCTCTTTATAGTAATCATAAACTATGGACATGCATTTATGTCACTATGTAAATTAGAATAAATAAAAGTTCAAGCATAAATCCACGGTAACAACTGAACAGTGCATAAACAGAACAAGTCCATACCATTAACCAAGATGATGAATATTGCAGGCCAGAAAGGTGTTGCTCTTGGAGGAAGCATGACCAGTGGGTATAAAAGATCATCATTTCGATACCACCAGTAAATGCACATCACGTGAAGCATGAAAGCAAAGAGCAATGCCAATAAGGATAGACACTTTCCTGATAAAACTAGTGTTGGCCTCTGGTTTATTTGGTATTAGGGGTAGGGGGTTTAACTAATAGAAACTTGGTTTAGGAATGGAAATTTTAAAGGATTATCAAAGATATGTGTAAAGCACCTTTAAAGCTGTCTGCTTCTTAACAGTTTCATTTGATTTGAACCTCACAGCTGATATCCAAATTATGACAAAGAAACCTGGAAGTTCTCAGAAATGAATATCATCAAACAATAAGGAAAAAAAGACCAAAAGCACGAATTAGAGGAAACTTAAACTAAATGTGAGAAGCAGTGCATTACACACCTCTCCGAGGAAGAGGTTGCAAATAAGAAAAGACACAATCACAACTTACATGAATGTAAGGTAGAAAACAAACCACATACTGATTTTCATTTAGTGAAGCTTTCACATTATCAACAAAGGATCTCTATAGAAACACATGGCATGAACATCACAGCTTCGTTAGCTCTACAAAATTTGTCTTTACCTTTCTCACAATTAGCATATATCATACAACAGAAACAATTTTGAATCTTCCCAATATTTTATTTTTAACAACTGGAAAAACTAATAACAAGTAAAAAGCAAACCAAGGGAAATTCACAGTGCCAATCCTATGATTTCATTGGAGTACCCTAGGAGGAGTTTTTGAAGCCAAAACTAACATTATAGACATAACATGAGATAACCAATGAATCAGAACACAAGTGAATATCATACCTCTATGGTAGTCAAGTCACTAATACGAGACATGAGACATGTGATTACCTGAACTAAAAATTCGTAGTCACTAAATGCATTTTATAAGGACTAAGTTGAGCACTCTTGCAGTCAAAAAGAAGCGTTCGCAAATTTCTAACAGATTGCGATTCAATTTTGGGAACTGTTCTTTTTAACAGCAAGAGTGCTCAAATATAGTGATGGTTAGCAATAGCAAATATTGAAGTCAACAGTTAACAGTCATTTTTAATGAAGGTCAACAATATCAAGAACCACAGGAACCCAAATGAATCTTGCAGTACAAAACGCATAGCTTCTTCGCTAACAACCGACGAGGTAATGGGAGATAGATTTGGCGGCGGCGGCTTCGAAACCTCAACGACCTCTAGCGGATGTGGAGAACATTCTCATCGAAAAAATCTTCCGCGTTTCGATGAAAACGCAGCTGAACCCTCTTCCCTTCACTAAGAATCTCAGCGGCGGTTTTGAGGAAGATTTTTCGAGTGATTTTTGTGGAGTATGTACAGCACGTATAAATTATATTTACAAACTTTTATAAACTATATTATATTTTTTTGGAGAATACAAATTTTTACAAATTACATTATGTTCATCTAAAAAAATACAGTGTAGATTATAAATTTTTTTTAAAAAGTTTGTAAATAGATATAAATATTAGTTCATGGGTTCAGCAAAATTTGGCCAAAATGGTACAAGTAAAAATGGTGTTTTAATTTTCGAAAAAAAAAAAAAATGGTGTGTTAATTGGGTGTGCCAGTCCTCCTGCTGAAATTTTTTTATCTGTTACATTCGCATAATAATAGTTAATAAATTTATGTAGGGGTTTATTTTTTCTACAATTAATATAGATAAATTATTTACATTGACCTTAAAACAATGTCGTTTTGAGACAGAAATCAAGATATTTTTAAAATTATAATTTATTTCAGAATTATAATAGTCTTTTTTATTATAATTTTTTAACCCAAAATAACATTGTTTTGATTATGAGGGTGGCCGAGAAAAAATTTATGCAACAATAATATAAATATTTTTTCTATTTTAATTTGGCCAAAATGGTGTTGCGTTTTTTATGACCTCTTTTGTCAAGTATAAATTTGTATATAAAACATATAATATTATTACGAAGAAGTTATATTTACAATCTCTTTTTACTTATAATTTCTTATAATCAAATCTTAATAATTAGTTTCTACTAATATAATTTATTGAGTTATATTTATTAATTAATTATTAATTTTCAATAAATTATACTCTTAGATTAATAGTTAAAATTTAGTTATAAAAGATTGTAAGCAAAAAGGGATTATAAATACAATCTCTCTTTATTATTAAATATAAAGAAAATTGTGGGCGTAGGTCTCATGACATGTAGCACTTCTATATTAAATTTATTCGATCATTTAGCATGTATATGTCTTAGACACTATCAATTTAATGATCTAATTATAGAATGAATTGGAAATAAGACAAATTAAACTTTATACTTATTCGGAGTCCCAGTTTATTTAGTTAATTTTAGAAAGGTATGCCTAATTATTCAGTTAGCTAATATATTATAGGGAGTTACTAATCTCATGTTGCTTGAGATAGTTCTCTCATGTGTGTGAGATAAATATATGGGGTCCACACTTTAAAACAAAAGGAAAAAGAAATGGAAAAAGCTGGCACAAAATTCAATGAGTGTATAATATGAGAGAGCTATCTCCAACGAAATGAGAAAAATATTTCCCTATATTATATGCTGAAACAATTCCAGTGTTTTATACTTACTAAAATTAGTTCATTCATGAAATCTGATTTGACCTACAATTGATTCAGCAACTCTAGTAGTATACATAGATTCAAATTTTAAAATTGAAAATTAGTTATTTAATTCATTAATTAGTTAATTGCATCTAGTAAAATTGGCAGCAGATCCTCGTGTCAAATTAGGCTAAAAAAATCTGTTTTGATCTCGTGTCAAATTAGGTTAAAAAATCTGTTTTAATTGTAAAAAGTCGATTTATATTACTGAGATGCATATACAATTAATTTATGTTTCATTCATCACCAATTTGTTCAATACTAAAACCCACACTAATCCAAATTTATTGGCTTAATCTAACACCATTTCTCATATTTTAATTGATGCCCAATTTTGAAGGTTGCTTCTGGTTTGTTGAGAAAATACCATTGTAACATTACTCTTTCATGTCAATCTCCTTTAGCTCACGTGATAATGATATTTGCAAGTTGCTACGAACTTTAGTTTATTGTCTTATATATTGCAAATTAACAAATTAAACAAAAACATGTGCGTAACTTTATCTGGTAAATATAAGTGTGTAAATTCAAATGTGCAGAAAGCATTCCTTCTCTTCATGCTACAAAAATTATGTCAGAAAGATTCAGCAGCATTATCAAATCTATAGATACATCTCTATAATTGGATAACATACATTGATGCCTAAAAGAAAAAAGACATGCACACTCACCAAAAGCATCCAAATCCAAATTTCATATAGTAAAAATATCAATTTCAGCACTTCCAAGTGCATGAACAACTCAGTTGACATATTTGCATAAAGCCTGTGTAGATACATATACATACTTTAAAAAGGGAGTGGGAGAGGGAGATGAATTTCAAAAGGATGTGACATTATGAACAAGTTTGTGTTTATCATTTACTGAGATATGAGGAATATAAAATATCAGGTTAGTGGGATCCCCTCGGGTTTGAGTAGCTGGCAGCTTGCACATCTGACCTCATTACAAGAGAACATGAATTTTTAAGCCATATCTTTGATGAGTCCCTACAATTTCATTTCCTAGGAATTGATTGATGAAATATCTTACCAAATCAGAGCACTAAACATGATGATTTTTTGGTAGAGGTTGGCTCAAAGCTATGATCCAACCCAAAGTTCGCGAGTTTAAAACAACTGGAAAAATAGACTTGTTGATCCATCTCCAAAGGTCCGAAGATCAGCAGGTTTAACCAATGCTCTGCATAGTGGGCAAGTCCTTTCTCTCTCAAACCTGAAAAGAAAAGTGCCTTTGTTGGTCATGAATAAGATCATGAGCAAATCATAATACAATTTAAATGATTTGTATATAAGTCAAAAACATAATGTATACTTCCTTCTTATACTTAGCTCGGGCTAGTTTTCGCATCAACCGAGACTAAGTTTCTCCTCAAGGGCACACTCCCTACATCAGCCTGATGCATCTAGGAGAATTAATTCTCCTAGGTGTTGGCTTGGGATTTGAACCCGATTAATTTAAATATTTGACAAATATCCAGGTGGCACGAATAAAACATTTGATAAAATGAAAGTTCCACAGTTGGTGCAAACCAGTACTTCTGGTCATTAGTTCATAAGAAGACTGTAATTGGATGCATAATATAACCAAATGCATAATTTTTCTTGGAGGCATATATAGGTACCTTTGTAGGTCAAGAGAGAAGTCATAAATATGACTACGAGCAAATCAAAATACAATTTAACTAACTCTTATACAAGAAAACATGTAAGAGAGATTCAAACCATTAGCCAAAATCAACATTTTCGTGAGAACCTTTTATAAAGAGTATGGTATTCTTGAAAATTAAATAGTGGGAACTTACGGGAAACTCTCCTAGTTGATTACTAGTCTACCCTAAACAATTATCTACTGGCTTTCAGAATCAGAACGTATCTGATTTTTTCTTAAATATAGTGAACTTTTCAAATAAAAAAAATAAATTGTAAATGAGGAATAAAATTATGAACTCACCACTCTGATACACACTCTTCGCAAAAAATGTGTTTACAGCGCAACAAGATAGGGGTATGCATCTTCTCCTGGCATATAGCGCATAGGTCACCAGCAGCATTAACCTGTGTTCAATACTTAGAATTTAGAATCATATTTAAAAAAATTGCCCAATAAAAATCTACAATAACATATACTAGCATTTACACAGTTTTCCATCCTTAAATATAAAGAAACTCCATTGGAAAGGAATAATTGTAAAAGAAAAAGACAGAAGACAGCATCCAATAACAAAAGGCCAAAAGCAAACATTACGCAGAACATAACCATATCTATGTTACAAAGCTCTCCAGCTCCCCTGCATATCACATAATGAATCCCCATGAAAGTAGCCATCAACCAAGCACTATCCATTAGTAAATGCAAAGATAGGAATTTATCTTTGAAAATTCTAACACTTCCCTTCAGCCAAAGATTCAATAAAACTGCAAACAAAGCACATTGACATAAAGTTCATCCCACTGCATATCACATAAAAAATACTAGTGAAAGTAGCCATTGACCAGAACCATAGAAATGCCAAGAAGACAACTATGTCCAATAAAAAATACAAAGGCAAGAATTTATCCTTGAAAATTTTAACATTTCTCTTCTGCCATATATACAATAAAACTGCAAATAAGGCATATTTCCATAAAGCTCATCTTCCCTTACTCCTAAAAAAACCTCAAAAATGATTTGGCAGAATTTGCTCCAAATTTTGAAAGACAAGCTCAAGATTCTCAAAAGACGCCAAATATATAGTTGAGTAGACCAACAAATAATGGCTATGGAGAGTAGAGAGGAAAAGCAATAAACAAATAAGAACATTCACAAAAATCTTGTCCTTCATTCCCTAGGATTTTGAATATTTTCAGAAATTTTCAAGGAAAATAAGGGAGACGAATAGAGCATGCTACCATCATAGAACTGGAGCGCAGGTAGGTAGAACAACAAATCTTTATTACAGAAAATCACTCTGACAATTAACAATGTGATACAAAACCAGAGATCCAGAACGATACAGTGAAAATTCTCTCCCTCTCTAGCTCCCAGGTATTTGAGAGTCCTGGTTCTCTCCCTTCCAATTTCCTTCTCAAGACTCTCAACTGACTCTATTTACTCCCCCTACTTTTATTACTGCATAAAAGTAGTTATTCTGTTATTAAAAGAGTTGAGTCCTAATCCCCTACTAACCCTTTTTTCCCCTAACCTGGACCGTTTTATTTTGTTGCTGCTAACAGATCCTTCTCCATTTCATCCATAAGAATGATGTACAACACAGCCACCGCGTGCAGGCAAACAACTAAATAAAATATAGAAGTTCCATCAGGACAAATCACATTCTGTGAGATGAATGTGATAAATTAATTGATATATGTAAGCAATATTTACAAGACATGATCCATAATTTTTATAGTTAGAAAATATTTATAAGTAATCTTATAGACAACCGTTGCATTAAATTACATAGCTTTATTGTCAGATTGATGAAACATATTACTTGAAGGAGAATCGCTGACTAAAAGTCATTTTCTTATGCATGTAACATTTACCCACCCAACTTCAATATATTATATGGATGTGTATGCAGTTACAAAAATTAGAAAACTACAAGTTCCAAACAACATGCAACAAAGAAGAGAGAAGTGTTTTCTAAAATATAATTACTCAAATGCAGCATTAATAAATTTTTTGTAACTGAAACTGGAATATCACCTGCTCCATTGTGGCATTAACCCCATAATGAACTTCCTTTCTTGATAAAGCCTTCAAGGCAGCAACGAAACATTGGACCTAAAGAAGCACACAGAATGTTGAAGACAACCAAGGGAATAATTTAACATAATGCACAAATATCTTTAAATACAGAACTAGGGAAACTAGTTTTAAAGAATGGAAACATACCTTCTCAACTACAGATGTTAGCTTGAAAGTTAGATACAATCCAGTGGTCAGTGACGAAAAGAGACTGCCATAATCCCTGTTCAAGAAAAACCGGTACCAAACTGGGGTTGGCAACAAAGCACGATACAACAGCAGCGTGTACTCAACCAGAGTTAACATTTGAGCCTAGAAATGAGTTAGATTATTTCAGTTGTTGTAGCTGTAAACTATAATTGGAAATTGCATGTTTGTTGTATATGGAAGACACTAATCACCTGCCGACGGAAGTTATGACCTTTGCCATTTTTGTAATATATAAGCAGGAAACACTTGAAAGCCATTGCAGCTTGCCGTGCCAATGTATCTGAAAATCAATGTATATGGTGACCATTAATACCAATAAAAATTAGAATGACTAAAGGCCACAAAAAACCAATATAAAGGGATAGATAAGACACAAAGAAACAATCAATTAAGACAAAAGTAAAGGATAGTGATACAACTATCTATAAAAGAATAGTATTTTGATACAACTCACGAGATCCAGAAAGATATAGCTCATTATCAGCATCAAATAATAAGTCAAACGTTGAAGCTAATAAATGGCCAGAAAAAAACTGTCTCCAGAACAATACTAAATGAAAAAAAACTACCAAACTACAACAGTAACACTACCAATCAGTTTGGGTAAATATTGAGCATTTTATGGAACACCAAAGGACTTCAAGTGTGCACATGCTGGAAGACTCAGATCTTGGATCAACATTGAAAATACAGATCTAATATTGTCATCGATTCATTGGTATTCCAACAAGTTTTTCTGTGTAGCATAAAGGAATAAACCTTTTGAGAAAAAAATTGCAACCGGACTGCCAACATATATTATTCTTCAATTTATGCGAGAGTATCAATTCTACTTAAGGTGGGGGGTTTCCAGGTCTTAGCTCACACTTGACAGATGACACCAGATAAAACATGTATAGCTTTTAGAATAAGCTATTTCAAATTTATTTTTGTGTTCTGAGACTCAATTTTGATAGAAGCACTTATTTCAATAGTTCATCAATTGGGCTGGAAGTGAGTAGGATAGAAATTTCACAGTTGAGATCTTGAGATCATGTCTCCCTACAGCAGTTCTGGATCTATAACATAATTTCAGTTAACATTCCTTTTTTCCTTGGATGTATTGACATGTGGATTATGAAAGTGATCAAGCAATGACAGTTGACATCAGGCAAAGGAAACTTTGTCGTTATGCAAAAAGGAGGCTACAATAGGACAAAACCGTTAACTTCATCCTGAATCAATTTTAATTCTATTCCTATTCCACCCAATAATTAAATATAGAGAATCCGTTTCACTGTACCCCGTCTACACATAAGACATTGATGGAAATATTCAAAATAGAAAGAGTTACATAACAACAAAAAGGAAGGTTTCAATTTCATTATTAGTGATCAATAAAACAGCTGGAATATTGTGCTGAAACTTTAAAACCCTTGCATATATATGTCAAGCATTAAGCGTTTCACCTAGATTGCAAAACTATTTCTATGGAGCTTTCTTTTTATAGTAATCATAAACTATGGACATACATTTATGTCACTGTGTAAATTAGAATAAATAAAAGTTCAAGCATAAATCCACGGTAACAACTGAACAGTGCATAAACAGAATAAGTCCATACCATTAACCAAGATGATGAATATGGCATGCCAGAAAGGTGTTGCTTTTGGAGGAAGCATGACCAGTGGGTATAAAAGATCATCATTTCGATACCACCAGTAAATGCACATCACGTGAAGCATGAAAGCAAAAGCAATGCCAATAAGGATAGACACTTTCCTATCTCCCTGCAAAATAAAACTAGTGTTAGCCTCTCATTTAGCTAATAGAAACTTGGTTTAGGAATGGAAATTTTAAAGGGTTAGCAAAGATATGGGTAAAGCACCTTTAAAGCTGTCTGTTTCTTAACAATTTCATTTGATTTGAACATCACAGCTGATATCCAAATTGTGACAAAGAAACCTGGATGTGATCAGAAATGAATATCATCAAGTAATAAGGGAAAAAAAGATCAAAAGAAGAAATTAGAGGAAACTTAAACTAAATGTCAGAAGCAGTGCATTACGCACCATCTCTGAGGAAGAGATTGCAAATAAGAAAAGACGCAATCACAACTTACATGAAAGGTAGAAAGCAAACTGCATACTGATTTTCATTAAGCGAAGCTTTCAAATTATCAATAAAGGATCTCTATTGAAACAAATGGCATGAACATCATAGCTTAGTTAACTCTACAAAATTTATCTTTACCTTTCTTACAATTAGCATATATTATTGTAACACCCCAAATTTCATATAATAGAGATAACCTAAACACCTAGGGATTAGGATTACATCCAAGTTTTATTAGTATTATTAATTTATTGTATTATAAATTACTATTATTTTCCTGGGATATTACATTCTACCCTCCTTAAAAGAAGTTTCGTCCTCAAAACTTAAAAGTTTGAGCTTCTCAATTAAACTAAAAGACATAAGGTTAAAGTTAATAAAAATATGGGGTATTACAATTATACAACAGAAACAATTTTGAATTTTCCCAATATTTTATTTTTAACAATGGAAAAACTAATAACAAGTAAAAAGCAAACCAAGGGAAATGCACAGTGCCAATCTATGATTTCATTGGAGTACCCTAGGAGGAGTTTTTGAAGCCAAGATCAACATCATAGGCATAACATAACATAACCAATGAATCAGAACACAAGTGTTTATACCTTGCAAATGCTGTCGGATGAAAACAACCACCAACAAGAGCGAGAAAGGAAGAATTTGCTCAATCCACTTGGCAATTTGCTGAATATCATACCTCTGGTAGGATGATGAATCCCTACTGTTACCATTCCCAGCAGCATCACCACCAACCTGTCCACTACCAGCCAATGGTGAAGACGAAGACACCAAAGGAACCCTCTCACCAACAGCATTTCTACCACGACCCCCAGCATCATCATCATCATCCAATGCAGGCATTCCACCTCTATCATCCATCAGATCATCACAATCATCATGCCCCACTTCTCCAAGCTGATTCTGATCATGCTCTCCAGCTCCAATGATCCTTATTGCAACTTCCCCTGCACTGTTCCCAGCATCAGCAGCAGCATCAAACGACCCAGTTTGAAGCTGAGACCTTAATTCCGAACCAGGAACTCCATTGTTGACAATCACAGCCTCAGAATCATGGGGTGAGCGTAGAATGCCAGAGTAATCCAACAAAAAGGAAAGTGGAGAACGAAAGGGGCTAACAGAGGGCAACCTCATCCCATACCAGGGACCAGTGCCAACACTGCTATTACTATTACTGTTACCATTGTTATCATTACTATTAACACCTCCAGATGATGATGATGATGATGATAAATTAGGAGAAATGGTAGCGTACTGGTCTGAATTAGCATCCAAATTTTCCATCTTTGGCACAACACCAAAAAACCCTAATCTTCACTTTACCTCTTCTGTTTGATCTTTCCTCTGTTTCTGCTATTTTCTAATTTGGGGTTTGATCACAGATATTAAAAAAACAATTTTTACCCTGCCCCTTTAAGGGGATGAAGCTAATTGTGAGAGAGGAAGAGAAAACAAGGTGAAAGGGGATGAAAATGGAAGGGAACGAATGAAGAAGAGAAGTTGGAAGCATTAGCTTTATATCTTACCTGATAGATTGTGAATTAAGCAAATGGAAAAAAAGGAAGAAGCTTTGGAAATGGAACTGAGAAATGGGTCAATGGTCAAGAGGATTAGAGCTCAAAACAGCAATGGTTGCAGAAAATGAATAAGATGATGACGACGAAGGTGAAGGAGAGTACAGGAGAAAAGTCAAAGTCAGGAACTGTTGTTTTGCCTGCCTTTTTCTTTCTTTATCTTTGAGCGCGTGGAGTGTGTATGTGAATGCATGACAGAAAAACGCAAATAATTCGTAGTTCTGAAAATTTCATTAATTAGAATACGATGGTGGTTCATTTGATGTATGAGAGTGAAATAATTGAGATGAGATAATCTGTTTGATCATTTTTTTTTTATTATTTTTGAAAAAAATTTAAATTTTTAATCATGAATCTGTCTCAAATTGAACTAATCCCAAATAATAAAGGATTCGTTTTTTCTACGTCAATGTAGATAACTTATCTATATTGAGCTTAGTTATCTACATTGAGCTCAAAACGATATCGTTTTGAAGCGAAAATCATGATATTTTTATAATTATAAGTTATTTCAGGGTTATAATAGTCTTTTTATTATAATTTTTAAATTTTTCAACCCAAAACAACGTCGTTTTAGCAGCAAATATAAATAACTTATCCACGTCACTTTAAAAACATTAAAGCCAATAATAAATTATTGAAATATTTCCAATTTATTTATTTTATTAATTGCTAATCTTACACTAAATAAATAGTCTAAGATTATTCAGGATTAGGTTTGCTTACATTGTATGATTATATATTTATGAGCCAATTTTATTTTTGTTTTTCATGAACTAATAATTGTCATTATTAATATTGAGATATTAAAAAGTGGTGATTTATATGAAAGACTATAGTTGTGTCTTGTGTGTGAAGTAGAATGTTTTACGCTCACCAACTAATAAATATGTTAGGTTGGTAACGGCGACGTAGTGATGATATTTTAGGATACGAAAATCCTTAAATAATCATATCAAATAATTGTGATAACTTAACTGAAATAATTGATGTTTTGTTGGTAGACGTAGCGAGGTAACTGATAGAGAAACGCGTGCAAATAGACATTTTCAGATTCTTTTCTTCCCTTTGTCATTCCAACAAAATGAAAAGCCATGATTCACCCTTTTTTTTATTTATTTAATCAATCACCTCTTTTGTTTTTTATTTAATTTTTTTAACAAGAAGGGAAAAACTCCAAAATATAAAATTGATAATTTTATAGTATATCATTTAATATATTTCTTTAATTAAAATTGAAGGAGGGACAATACATCATCTTTCTATATATGTTAATAAATAAACGTTAATAATTTTGCGTTATATTTTTCAATCATGATTCAACTGAGAGAAAGTAGTAGAGAAAAATATAAAATTTAGTGATAAAGTAGCCGTGCAATAGTGGTTTATACGTAGATTTCTATAGTAGCATAGAAGAATTTCAGTGATCCCGATCAACATTTATTCAGTGGTCTAGACCAATCAAAATCATATAACTAATAAGGAAAGAGGAGAGAGAAAAAATAAAAAATAATTTTTTTTGTCCAAATATCACTTTTTAAATGAAAAAATCACATGGAGGCGTGAAGAAAAAAAAAATATTCCCACCAATACGTTATACACAAGCCACGTTCTTAGACGAGACTCCGCACACCTCTATACAAAGTCTATGTCGGTGTGGTGCTATTCTCAAAAGAACATGCTTATGGAATTGGTGTTGTGATATGGGTTTCCATGGTAATTTCATGGCAAGGAAAGCACACAAATTTGGAAATATATCCTCTTATATTATATATTAAAATAATTATATTTTTTCATTTTAAGAATTTTGTTATCAAAATTATGAATGTTAATTTTTCAATGAGTCAGATTACAATAAAACATCCGATGAGTTGAGGTATAGTATATTTTAGAAATCTTTGAGGGTTAAAATTATCCTTCTTTTCGCTTGGGAAGATGGGTTTGAGAATGTTTATTTTTTTGGTAACTGATCCTAATTACCTCTCTGAGACGAATCAGAACCCTCTCGTATTCCCCACTTTTGAGAATGTCTATTGATAGTATTGTACAAGGAGAGACTATTTCTAAGAAAGTTGCATTATTATGGTTTGATAGATTTTGATTGTAGAAATATGTAACAATATAGTTTTATTGCCTTTTTTATTATGTTTCATGCCTTGAGTTTATTATTAAATAAATTTATATTTATGATAATAAAAAATATAACCAAAATAAGGTGTAGATGACATTGCTTTTAATTATATAAACTGCTAAAATGTGACCCAACAACACAAACAAACAACTAGTTAAGTTAGCATTTTTTTCAATCTTATTTATTAAAGATATTTTAACAGATAAAGAAACGGAAAAAGAAAATCCATAAAATATCATGGGCCTAAGAAATACAATTTATTTGTATAGATATTATTAAATGATTGTGGACTTTGAAATCGCCGCTAGTGACGGCGACATGCGTTTTGCTACTAGTTCCATCGTCACTCCATTTACCCAACCAAAAACAAAGATAATAAAATGATGGGCACAGAAAGAAGCAGGCCATTATTTTCTATCTCTGCCCCATTCTTATCCTGATCACAGAAAGAAACAAAGCATCGAAGGGGACATACAATTTTCATTTTTATTACTAAATTTAGAGGGAGAAAGTTACTTTGCGAACAGAAAATGAAAAGAGAAAATAATTGATTTTAAGTTGACAAGTAAATGACATGAATGAAATAGAACATCTTAGTATTTGAACTAACCAACAGAATATACATATGGGTAACGGAGCTAATCAAAATCCATGCTCCTAACATGACAAGCCTCTGACACTGCCATTTCAATTTCAGGTAAAACAAGCTGTTACAGTATCTGCATAAAGGGCCTTCTTCACATGGATGGAACAGAAAAGGAAAGTGGAACAGGAATGAATGAGAATGCACGTTTCATTAACCCCTCCAGTTGTCTTTGCGCTTCCTCATCTCTCCTAAAGCTTCAACAGGTGACTTGCAGCCCACCTTCTCCTACAAATATTAACATGTCAACAAATGCTTCAGGTTCAGCATTGTGTCACTTTATTTTTTATCCAAAATATAAAAATATAAAAAATGAAAGACTGCCACAAATTGCAGGCTTGCAGCTTCCTTTCAAAGTAAATATGCTAGAATTTCAATTTGATTGTAGAAAGCACCAATATACTTCTGAAGGCATTACTGAGTATCTATTTCATTCCTCCCTCCCATCAGTATGAAATCATCTATTTGTTTCACTTTCACACTATAAAGAGGGTTTGGAGAGGAGCGGACAAACCTGAATCTCAGGTAGATCAACCCTCATAAATGGATTGGTCTCCATTTCATCCTCAATGGTTGAAGGAATTGTTGGTTGGCCAGCTTGCTGCTGATTCTGAGCCCAGGTTAATTTTTGCTGTATCCTCAAATTGTCTGGCTCAACTATCAGAGCAAATTGCAAATTTTTCGCCGAGTACTGCAGAAAAAACAAATTCAAACTCTTAAAGGTGATTAATGACATAAGTGAGGAACAGCATATAATAAACATGCGACTAAGAATTTAAGATTATAGGCCAAAAGTAAAACTACAGTAGAACAATCTAGAATTTCTCCTTCCCTCATGCTGTATGTTTCTATGCCTCAAAGCTGCATCATTGATTCAACCTAAGCCATAAAATTTGTATTTTAAGCATAAGAGCATAACCAACTTTGCACAAATAAGCTTCTTCTGAACACTCACTAAGGATCATCTAAAGCATTCCACTTCTTCCCAAATCAGAACTTTGCAGCTGGGTCTCAAAACCAATTGTATCTTTTTTCAGCAAACCAAAGAAGTGAGTTCTAAAGTATAAAGGATCTCTGGATTTTCCTTATCAAGGGTTGTTGTAACATAATGGTAGCTCTTAACCAGAAATAAATGTTTCCATTAATAGACAGACTCCAGCATAACAAAAGGTTAGGAAACACTATCCATGAATACTTTATGGCATTTTTAGCACTAAATTCGATACAAGAATTGAGTGTTGATAGGTTCCAACTGGTATCTTTTTCAGCAAACCAAAGAACTGTGTTCCCAAGAATAAGGATATCTGGGTTTTCATGCTCAATAGTTGCTGTAATGGAATGCTAGCTCTTAAACTAGAGAGAGAGAGAGAGAGAGAGAGAGAGAGAGAGAGACTCCACTCCAGCATAACAAAAATTTAGGAAACAGTAGTATTCATGAATACTTAATGGCCTAACTCTAGCGCTAAATTTGTTACAAAAACTGAGTATCGATGGTTCCGTTACGTCTATATCAAGTTGACTACTCTATGCAATACTAAGTGGAAATATACGCCTTCCATTTCCCATTCTTTTCAGTTTACATAAAGCATGCATGGACTGACCCAAGATGTTTATTTTAGACTGTCTACAACTTCACAAACAACAATTCCCAGGGCAGCACCACTAACATCCTCAAGAAGTTCACACATTTTATGGATTGACCCAAGATGCGGAAAGAATTTGGGGAGCATACACACGTCTTCACCATCAAAATAGATATACATACTCATCAACTATAGAATGAATTAGAATTCAAATATATATTTGCATCATTCTCGAATTCTGCTATCTCCAATAATTAAATTATAAACTTTTACCAGGTAAAGTCATGCATTACATAACTGTTGAAACAGTTGTGTGGATTAAATTTGAACTTACAAGAAGATCAATCATTAATGGCAATCCCTACTATAAAATTTTTCCAGTAAGGAAGGGGACTTCAGTATTGTTTACCTCATGGCCACAGTAAACCCGTGTTGGCTTTGGTAATGAACCTAAGGTTACACAGAGTGACTGATACATCTGTTCTGCAGTTCCTTCAAAAAATTTCCCACAACCAGCAATGAACTGTAAAAAAACAATAATATAATAAGTTTAGAGATCTAAAAGTAGGACATCTTCAAAATTATATATACAAGAAGGTTTTCATAGAGAAATAATGAAAGTCAAAATAAATCATATACCCCTGACTTCAAGTATTTGGCACAGCTTTATGAAAAAGTTTATTATATGGTTTCCAAAGAACTACTTTTTCAGAAATGCTTCATAAAGACTCCTTAAAATGAAGAAGATGGATCAGTCATCTTACCAATGTATCACCAGTAAAAACAGCCGGATGCTCATCCTCTTTGCCAGTGACATAATAACTTATGTGACCTTTGGTGTGGCTGAGCAAGTCAAACAAATAGCTTATGTTATCAAGACAGGTATATGTGTCTGGAGAAAGGGTGAAAGTGAGGTTGAACCACTACAGAGCACATCAAGGAATACCACAGAAGAATGATAATTACTAACAATTAATAAAGCACTGACCAAAATTAATATTAATAACTGATAAGGCCACTGAAGCAAGGAATGCTTCCTTGGTATCACATACATCGGTGCATCTATTGGTTTAATCATCATATAAGCACGGCCAAAACCCTCTAATAGAGGATGAGAACAATTAGCACACGTTCAGGAAGCAGTACACAAATAATTATTCAGAACAAAACTTTTCTGGCAAGAGAAATACATTATTAAAGTTAACACTGTATTATGCTCGGCAGTTTGCAAGTTTTCAAATCTCTTCCAGTGTTGCAGTATCATTGGTATACAAACAGGAGTTAGACGATTTCTTTCTTTTTGAGTTTTGTGTTTCTTTTTTAGGTTTGGAGATCAGACTATTTTTATGTCATTTGAAATGAAGGGGAGACCCAAACAGTAACAGGCCCAGTCTATAATACACAGTTCACTATTTCCAAACTCTTTACATTGGGTTGGGAAAAAGAGTGCCAACAAGAATCTATAATTAACTAGTTGAGTTACCATACCAAGGTGTGTGAAGGGCCATTATACTTATATCAGCTCCAAGAGGCACCTTATCACCATTTTCAACTTTATCAGTGCAACCCTGCACGTTATCAACCGAACCACCATATACCTTGATTCCAGGTACCAATTCCTTTATCTTCTCATTTCCACCAGCATGATCCCTGTCACATAATCACACAAAAATTACAAATTTTTTTTTTTAAAAAAGAAAAGAAAAAGATGAAGCAAAAAGCTTAACACCTAGCAAAATAACCAAGAAAATGATTAACAACTTAGAGTTAGTTTTAACAAATTACATAAAATAAAAATTTAAAGGAAAATCGAAAAGAAGAGAAAAGAGAAAAGCAGTGTGCATTTACATTTTTTAAGACAAAAAAAAAAAAGACTCACCACTCATTTTTATATGGATTACTTTAGCTTCACATAGACATAACCACTACGAATTTAGATATTCAGGTGGTGTTTGGTTTCATTTTTGATCTGTGTTTCCACTAATAGTTACAAAATTCCACCTTAGTATTATTCCTATTTTCAAGAATTTGCAAAAAATAAAATAAAATAAAATAAAAATGATAAAAACAACAAAATCTTACTAAAATAAAGTAACAATTTCATAATTATAAATTGGGAAAAGTTTTTCTCCAGCCACCGGAGATAAAGTTATCTCCAGTGAGCCCAAAACGACGTCGTTTTGAGATTATAAGATTATAAGATTATAATGATAAAGACTAATATAACCCTGCAATATATTATAATTACAAAAACACATTGATCTCCACCCAAAATGACATCGTTTTGAGCTTATATCCGGTTACAGGAGAAATCCTAAATTACAAGTTGAAAACATACTATCTAAAGATAAGAACCAAAAAACAAATCCAGCACCAGATACTAAACATATTAACACGAGTTCTAAGCTAAGAAAACAAAGGCAAAGTGTGATGCAAAAGGACGCGATTAAATCATACCCACCAGCTTCCGAAAGTCATGAAATTTAACTTAAAAAAAAGAAAAGGAAAAAGAGTAGTTAGAGGGACCAGTGATGGTGGGTAGTGAGGACGAGTTTGAGTTTGAGGCCATGTGAATTGGCAGCTTCGAGAACCTTCTCCGGTTCAACGGGGTCAACCGCCGCGGCTTCTTTGGTAGTCTCGTCCACGATCCTGCAAATAACCCAGATTCAGATATTGCCCAAAATTGGAATTGAAAAAATGCAAAATTAGAATAGTTACAGCTTACAAATAGGAATAATTGTCTTGAAGGCAAGGAATGTGATAGATCTTCATGCTTCTTCTCTTCTTCCCAATTCAAGGTGAACACACACTCACTCGCACTGAGACAAAAATCTTGCTTTTGCCACTTACAACAAGCAAATATCAGTAATTATATATGATAATAAATAAGTCTTATAATTATTAGTTAATTTATTCCAAATAATTTTTTTTAAATATTTAAATTAGTTCGCCTCGCGATAGTTTGATCGGGCTATTTACGAAATTAAGACTTTAAACTGGATTGAGTTATTCCAAATATTATTAAATAGTTATTTTTTGTCAAAAATATATATTATGCGATATTATTAAATAAAATTTAGACTCCATATTGATACGTCAAATTAATTATTCAATATATTATGAATATTTTTATAACAAAGTATTTTTATTTGGAAGGCCACCTGTGATGATTTATGATAAAATTATATATCGCTTGCTAACAAGAAAAGCCTGATAATCGAAATCAAACTACAATGAAAAATTGTTGTAAATAAAAATTATTTAGTTATTATTTAGTCATTTATTTGTTGTATTGGGCCAAGCCTATTAGGTTAAAACTAGGTCAAATATTCTCTATAAATAGAGAACCCTTTGTACAGATTATTTACAATTATATAATATATTAGAATACCCTTTTCAAGTTGGTATCAGAGCTCTCGATCTGAGGGCTTTGCTTCCGCACATATTATCTTCTTTTTTAACAAAATCCTAATTTCTTTGCCTCTTGCCGCCACCGGAAAAAAATTTCGGGGACCTTTTGGACCAAGGGGACCATTGTTGACCTTATTTTTCCTCCGATCTATTATTCTACGCATTGTTCCTCCGCCACAAACGACCGAAACACCTCTGACCGCCTCCAATCAGATCTGTCTTCACCGTTTGGACCACTTTCCGGCGACTTTTCAACCGCGACCACCCACAGACAGGTGCGCGCTCAACGGACGACCACACCAGAAAAATCTCAGCCGGCGAAGCCCATCCACGCGCTCTCACGCGCCGCCCCTTTCCCGATGAGTGAATCCCACGCGCAGCTCCTTTCTCCGGCGCGTGGAGGCGCGTGCGGCCGTGTTTTTGGACCGGACCACCACCATTCTTCTCGTCTTCTTGTCTTCTGTCTGGATCTGTAATTATTTTTCTGATCAGAGGTCATTTGATATTCTGTTTGGTTGATTTTATCGCTGGTTGTTAACTTTTTTTGTTAAAGAATGGCCGAGCATGATAGTTCTTCGATCTTATCTGGTAAGAGCACACGTTCTATATCTCTTCTTGCTTCTTGCACTGATTTTAAAACCTCATGGATTTTGGATTCTGGTGCAACTGATCATATGGCTTGTCGTACTGAGTTGTTTTGTTCTTATCATCCTACTGTTGGTAGTCATACTATATCTGTAGCTGATGGATCCCATAAATCAGTTATTGGTTCTGGTAACATTCAAATTCAACCTTCCGTGTTTCTTAAAAATGTTCTTTATGTTCCTCAGCTTTCTACTAATCTTATCTCTACTCAAAAACTTACAACTGATTTGAATTGTTCTATCACATTTTTTCCTTCTCGTTGTCTTATTCAGGATCTTACCACGAAGAAGACAATTGGAGTTGCTAATGAACAGGATGGGTTGTATCATCTCCTTCCAGACCATGCTAGCAAAAATCAGTTATTAATGACACGTCATCCTTCTACTGCAGAGTCTATGATTTGGCTCCATCACAAGCGTCTCGGGCATCCACCATTTAGTCTTTTGAAGTCCATGTTCCCCTCTCTGTTTCTCAATAAGTCGGTTGAGACCTTTCATTGTGATGTTTGTGAATTTGCAAAACACCATCGAGTGTCATTTCCTTCTAGCACTATTAAAAGCAGTGAACCTTTTTCTCTTATCCATTCTGATGTTTGGGGCCCTTCTAAAGTGCACAGTGTTTCAGGTGCAAGGTGGTTTGTTTCTTTTATTGACGATTGTACTCGGATAACATGGATATACTTGATGAAAGACAAGTCTGAAGTACCAGAGATATTTATTCGGTTTCATCATATGGTTGAGACTCAGTTTGGTAAGGGTATTAAAAGACTCAGATCTGATAATGGTACTGAGTACGTCAATCAATGCCTGTCACAATTCATTTCAGACAGAGGTATGATTCATGAGCTCACATGTGTTGATACCCCTCAACAAAACGGGGTTGCTGAAAGGAAAAATCGTCACCTTCTTGAAGTTGCTAGAGCACTACTTTTTCAGACATCTGTTCATAGTTTTTATTGGGGAGAAGCAGTATTAGCTGCAACTTTTTTGATCAACTGTTTACCTTCACGGGTCCTTAACAATATCAGTCCTATTCATTCCATGACTTCCTTCTTTCCTTCTGTTCCCATATTGTAGAGCCTTCCACCAAGAGTGTTTGGATGTGTTGCCTTTGTCCATGTTCATAAACAACATCGGAGTAAGTTGGATCCTAGGGCTCTTAAGTGTGTCTTCCTTGGTTATAACCCTTATAAAAAATGGTACAAGTGTTATCATCCACCAAGTCGGAAATTTTTTGTTTCTATGGATGTCACCTTTCAAGAATCTGAATCTTATTTCCTGGGTCCTCATCGTCAGGGGAAGAATAGTTCTTCAGAAGACTCGTCCCCTTCCTTCTTTGAGTCTGGATCAATCTTCTCTCTTCCTAGTGTGTCTGCTCCTGGTGTGTCAGAACCTTCAAATACTCCTGAGATACAACCCATACTGTCTCACCAGCAACCTCAATCGTATGAACCACTGGTAAGTCCTGAATCTCCTGTTTCTGATTCTAATATTATTTCCTCTCATGATTTGTCTATTTATTCTGATATCTCTAATGACTTACCCATTGCTTCTACTTCTGATGACTTACCTATTGCTCTTAGAAAAGGAAAAAGATATTGTCACAAGAAAACTTGTTCCTCCTGTCCCTCTTGTACTCAATACCCTATCTCCCACTTTGTTTCCTCTGCTAATCTTTCTGTGCAGCACAAAAGCTTTGTTTCAGCACTAGATTCTATTGCAATCCCAAAATCAGTACATGAAGCCTTGAAAGATAGGAATTGGGCTCAAGCCATGCAAGAGGATATGAATGCTTTGGAGAAAAATAAAACATGGGAGGTTATTGATAGACCCAACGGAAAGAAAGCAGTAGGGTGCAGATGGGTTTATGCCCTAAAATATAATTCTGATGGCACTCTTGAGAGATATAAGGCTCGATTAGTGGCCAAAGGTTACACTCAAACCTATGGCATTGATTATGAAGAAATCTTTGCTCCAGTTGCAAAGATGAATACAGTGAGAATCTTGTTATCTCTTGCTGCCCATTATAATTGGGATATAAATCAATTTGATGTGAAAAATGCTTTCCTCAATGGTGAGTTAGAAGAAGAAGTCTACATGGAAATCCCGCCTGGTTTTGATTCTGTGAAGGGGAAAATAAAGTTTGTAGATTAAAAAAGGCCTTGTATGGATTGAAGCAGTCACCTCGTGCTTGGTTTAGAAGATTTACTAAGGTTATGATGACCTTAGGATACAGACAGAGCCAAGGAGATCACACTCTTTTCTTCAAGCACTCCCAAAATGGGAAGCTTACTGTGCTCCTTGTATATGTTGATGATATTATTATCACATGTGATGATTTTGTGGAGAGACAGATTCTGCAAACACGGCTTGCCTCTGAGTTTGAAATCAAAGACCTTGGGAAACTAAGATATTTCCTGGGGATAGAAGTAGCTCATTCAAGCAAAGGAATTTTTATCAGCTAGAGGAAATATGTTCTTGATCTTCTCAAAGAAGCAGGAAAGCTCGGGTGTAAACCCTCTAATACTCCTATTGAGCAGAATCACAAGATGAGCTATGAAGAAGAGAGTCCTCCAGTTGATAAAGGACAATATCAACGGCTAGTTGGGAAATTGATATATCTGGCCCATACTAGACCAGACCTAGCTTATGCTGTTAGTGTTGTCAGTCAGTTTATGCACGATCCAAAAGAAAAACACATGCAGGCAGTAGAGAGAATTCTTCAGTATCTTAAAGGTACTCCTGGTAAAGGATTGTTATTCCGACGTGATGGCATTCTATCTTTAGAAGTCTACACAGATGCTGATTATGCTGGATCCGTGACTGACCGTCGTTCTACCACTGGTTATTGCATGTTTCTTTGCGATAACTTGGTGACATGGAGAAGTAAGAAACAAGATGTGGTTGCCAGATCAAGTGCAGAAGCTGAATTTCGAGCTATGGCTCAAGGCATTTGTGAGTTACTGTGGCTGAAAATTGTACTTGATGATCTCAAAATAAAATGTGAGGGACCTATGAAGCTGCTATGTGATATTGTATAGCTCATAATCCAGTCCAACATGATCGGACTAAACATATTGAGGTTGACCGCCATTTCATCAAAGAGAAACTTGATAGCGGGTTGATTACCACTCCATACATTCCCACTGGGCGTCAATTAGCTGATCTATTAACAAAGGGGTTTCCTTCAGACAGATTTCAAGAACTTACTAGCAAACTGGGAATGATAAATATCTATTCCCCAGCTTGAGGGGGAGTGTTGTAAATAATAATTATTTAGTCATTTATTTGTTGTATTGGGCCAAGCCAATTAGGTTAAAATTAGGTCAAATATTCTCTATAAATAGAGAACCCTTTGTACATATTATTTACAATTCTATAATATATTAGAATACCCTTTTTCAAGTAAAATTTGACAAGGTCAACAATTTCAAAATAAAAGAATGGTCTAATTTATTAAAAAAATAAAATAAGACTCTAGTTTTGTTACTTAAAGAGTATTATATTTTTGTTACAATAACATAAATTTAATATTTTATAGAATTATTGAAGTTTTATGAAATTATAGAATTGACTGTATTTAATGAGACTTGTATAAATCTTATTCAAAATTAAAACCATGTTAAAATAAAAACGTGTTAATTAATATTTCAATCTTAAAGAGATAAATTTAGATTTAGGGATTGGGCCCAAAACATAAGCCCCGTTCCTTAAACGGGTAAGCCCAAAGCCGCTGCTCTATATAAAATCCTCATTTTAGGTTTTGTTTCTAACGCGGAAAGAGCAGCGCGAGAGAGAGAGAGAGAGAGAGACGCAGCCATGGGGAGAAGTAAGCCCTAATTATCTATATCTGTTGCATGATTTCGATTTGTCGTTTCAATTTCATCTTTGCTATGTTCAAAATCCATGATTCCTTTTGTTGTTGTTGGATCTGTGTATGTTGATGGTTTTGGGGGTTAGCCGGGTTGATGTGTTTTATATGCCGTTCTTAATTGAAGCTTATTTTTGGCTTTTCTGGAAAATTTTGGAAAGTGGAATATGCTGAACTGTGATGTATTTTATGTGTTGGTTTGTGATGCTGCAAATTGAATGTAAACTGTGGTTCATTGGTTTGGTAAGTCCTAGTGATTTTTGTTGTTGTTTGGAATAAATTTGAGATTGGCGTTACTTGCGATGTACTTTTCAAAGGATTCCATTGGAACATTAATTGTTATATTTTTTATTTAAGGAGTTGATGCAATGGATGGTTCTTTGTTTGTTTGTTTCGAATACATGTTAGATGCATTAACCTTACATGTAGTGAATTTATCCCAACGTATTATTTGACTAAACTTCGATTTTTTTCAAGATTTCAAATACTCGTTTGATGCTTTCGACATTGTTTGATTGAAGCTGTATCCTTTCTTTTGTGACCATATTATTTGATTCCTTGTTACCATGCCTGAGTATTATTTAGATTACTTTAAGATGTTGAGGGAGTTGCATTAATAAGATGTGCATGTGAATTGTATGGTTGCTTATTGATGATTTCAAGAATTGCATCATCCTTTTCACTTTTGTGAAAACCCAGCAACAGGTTGTGCGCAGGAAATTGCCTTCTTTCATTATCCTCGTGTGAGCCATTAAATGTTATGCTAAATGTTATATTTTATGTTATGAATTTTCTAGTATTCATATCCATTAGGAAATCCTTTTTAAATTTATATTATCCTATCTGAAATTTCAGTGTCATGTCTTTTGTGCGCATTTCTTGTAATCATAGAATATGGTTTTAGAATGAGCTGGATCAGTTTTTGTCATACTATTGTGGTGATGATAATAATGATTGGTGTTTGATTTAGGACCTGCAAGATGTTATCGTCAAATTAAAAACAAGCCATACCCCAAGTCACGGTTCTGCCGTGGTGTTCCTGATCCCAAGATCAGAATTTATGACGTTGGTATGAAGAAGAAAGGTGTTGATGAGTTTCCTTTCTGTGTCCATCTGGTTAGTTGGGAGAAGGAAAATGTCTCAAGCGAGGCACTGGAAGCTGCTAGGATTGCTTGCAACAAATATATGTCGAAATTTGCTGGAAAGGATGCATTCCACTTGAGGGTCAGGGTACATCCATTCCATGTTCTTAGGATAAATAAGATGCTTTCATGTGCTGGAGCTGATAGGCTTCAGACTGGTATGAGGGGTGCCTTTGGAAAGCCTCAAGGTACCTGTGCTAGAGTGGCTATAGGGCAGGTCCTTCTTTCTGTCCGTTGTAAGGACAGCAACAACCATCATGCACAGGAGGCACTTCGTCGTGCTAAGTTTAAGTTCCCCGGTCGTCAAAAGATTATAGTTAGCAGGAAGTGGTATGTATTTGTTCTGCAGGAAGCTACCTCTACATCTCGGTTTTTTTACTATTGCCTAATTTTTTTTATGAATAATACCTTATATTTCTTATAGATTTGCATCATTTGATTACATAGGTCTTTTTTTATGTCTATGGCTTAACTCTAGTAATTATTATTTCAAATGCTCAGGGGATTCACCAAGTTTAACCGCAATGATTATCTGAAGTTCAAGTCAGAGAACAGGATCATGCCTGATGGTGTGAATGCAAAGGTAAAGTGAAACTGCATGTAAATGCAATGTATTGTAGTTGAAACTTTATGGCATATGGATTTTGTCTTGCTGAGGACTTGTCCATGGCATATAGTGGGCAATGCATTGGAGCATATTACTGATTGAATTTTTCCTTGTGATTCAGCTAATTCTCTTCTTTTGTTGTATATAATTAGCCTTCTAACTCATAAGTTCCTCTTTGCGACTTCGCAGCTTCTTGGGTGCCATGGACGATTGGCGAACCGCCAGCCTGGAAGAGCCTTTTTGAATGCCACTTCTGCTTAGACTGTTTATTGAAAATATTAGACTTTGGATCGTATTAGTTTTGCAAGAGTGAATTTGAATTTGTTATCTTGTCTGCTCATTATATTAAATCTGAGTTAATTTTTGTTTTTGTGAACCGCCCTGAATGCATTATTTATTAATGTTATATTTTGTTATGGTCCACTTTTCGTTTTGCTTTTTTATCATTGGATATTCGATTTTTGTTGAGCTAATATTGGCTCATGGTAATGGTACCTACTATAGTTTTGTTTGCGAGATGTTGTTAGGTACACAGAATATTAAATTTGTTATTCTTTACTGTAAATATCATCCATGAGGGCTAATGCTGCCTCCATCTTGCTAGAGTATGCATACAAATAAAGGACAAATATAATGTTTTGGATTCACACATCCTGACGGTCTAGTTTGAAAGCGGAGAGGGTACTCAATCTGATGCTTTGATTTTAGTTTTGTGTGCGTACTGTCTTGGTGATCTTTGAACTCTGGTTTATTAGCTGGGCTGGCTGGTCATCAGCTATTGATATACAATATAAGGGAAATTGCAAGAATATTAAAATAAAGTATAAAAAAAAGTTCACCTTTATTTTGTATATGAGTGGCCGTGATTTTCATTTGTATATGTATAGGCGCTGATTGATAACTGTTTTTTAAAAATAGTTTTTTTTTTTTGTTATCAAAAAAAAAAAAACATGTTTGATAAAAGGTCTCTTGTAAAAGAAATTTAAAAAGTTGTAATTATTTTTTTTATAATTAAATTTAAAGAAAATGTCGGAGTTGTTTTTATTTTTTGTTTTTAGCTTTTAAAAAAATTTTATATGAAATACTTCTTGTCATAATTATTCTATAAAATAGTGTTAAGAAAAAAAAATCAGAACACTCTTTAAAAAAATAAAAAATCAGAACACAATTAAATAGATTTATAATATTACATGAGACAATTTTGTCATATCCACATGTAAAAAAGGGTGAGATTTTTTTTTTATATGTTGTTTAAGATAAATATTATTTTATCCTATATGAAAAATGTATTTCTTAATTTCATATCACCTGGTGATATTAGATAATTTGTGTCTATTACTGTACATGGTGATATTAGATAATTCACGAAGTGTATACATTCTACGGGGGGGGAACATCAATCTCGACCAAAGGATGTGTTTACCTCGTTTTTCTATTTCTTCTCACTATCTCTCTTGTTAACATGAACTCGCTAAAAGCAGAGGTTTGATGTTGAATGCGAGGCTTACTTATGTTATTAGCGGGATCTCTAATAACATAAGTAAGAGATATCATTTTCAAAGAGTAGTTAACAAGAGCGATATTGAGATGTTCACTGAGAATAGAATAGCTCACCTATCGAACGATATTGGAGCTAAAGGCCAGAGCTAGCATTCCAAATGTAGCTATAAGAGCATGTATTTCCTAACCGCTTAGAGTTGTGGAGTCTACTCTAATCAAAAGGTGGGAATAAAGGAGAAGTGGGCGTAGAGGGTGGAAAAAGCGCGGGGGGGAAGGATAGTGAATACATAAAGGCAAATGTACTACCCTTCTATTTCTTATTTATTTTTTTCGAATCAATAATAAACACTGCATATCAATTAAAATAAACATATTATCACCAGTACACAAGTTTGTTTATGTAATTACTTGATCGATTTCTCTTTTCTCATATTATAAGAGATAACATATCTCATATTATATGGGATAAAATATCTCATATTATATGGGATAAAATATCTCATATTATAGATATAAGTGATGGAGTTTACCACTTATTTAAAAAAAAAACAAAAAACAAAAAACAAAAAAAAAATAACACAAATTTTAATATCTCACAATATAAACAAATCTCGTATTGAATGATAAAATAATTTCCCTTACCTTATATAAAACAAGTTTTTAGTATTTTTCTTTGTCTGTAAGAGTGAAATATCTTCAATGCATCTTTTACTTAAAAAGAAAAAAAGAAGTAAAATCCGTTTTACCTATTCTACCCACTCTTTTATGATTATATCATCTAAGTCCTTTTTTTTCTATTTTAATAAAGGAGTAATTACTAAGGGATATTAAAGATATGCTCCTCTAAAAAATAAAATTATTTTCCATAAATAGTACAGTATGTTGGAGAAGTTAATTTTTTAAAATATTCTGTATAATTTTTTTTTGGAGAAAGTTCACCAATGCCCCTGTGGTTTACTCCAGAATCACTTATGCTCCTGTGATTTTTTTCTTATCACATATGCCCCTGTGGTTTATAAAAGAGTATGTTTTTTTATCACATATGCCTCTATGGTTTCTTATTTTTTACAAAGCACAGGGATATATGTGATAGGAAAAAAATCACAGGGGCATGAATGATTTTGAAGCAAACCACTAGGGTATTGGTGAACTTTTCCCTTTTTTTTTTTCTAAATTCCAAAACAAGATTATTTTGAGATTATAAGACATAATTTTATCTTGTAAAAAGAAATACTTCCCATTCGGTGATAATGTGATAGTTGAGATTATAATGTCCATGCTTGCCGCCTCTTACAAGTAATGTTGACTCAAGTGAAATTAAATTATTTCTTGGTGTTATTTGTATTTGATTTCACAACAGGAATAAAAATTTTGGCGATTAATCAGTAAAAACTGTTAAAGAGAAAATTCAATGAAGATATATGTATATAAATGGAGTATGAAAATTTCTTGTACATACCCATTATTAAATCTCTATTTTTTTTTTGTATTTTTAAAATTTTTAAATATTAAAATATTGATTAAATGATTTATGTTGATCCAATGTCATTTAAATAATTTTATACATTTATCGCTGATTGTTTCATGTTTCTTTTTAATTGTGAAGTTTGCTTTGTCCCTCTATGTTCATGTTCTTCACAGGTTATGACTCGGGGTGTAAACAGGACAGGTTAAGCCTGCAGGCTTTGGCTTTAATAGCCTAAGCTTATCTAAAATATTTAGAGCCTATACTGACTTATTAACATATTAAATGTTTGATTTATTGGTTTGGCCTGACCTATTATAAAAAATTAAAACACCTAATGTGGTCTGTAAGGCCTACCAAGTTGCAAACCAAGTGGGTGTACTGGATTAGGATTTCAGAGGATTTTAATGGATTCTTTTGGACAAAAAAATCCATTGGTATTCAGTTAGAATTTTAAAAGATTGAAAAAAAGTCATATGGTATTTAATTAGGATTTTAAAATATTAATTTAGACCCGTCCAAATTCGTTGGTTTTCAATCAGGATTTTAAACAAAGGAAAAATAATATTGTGGTATTCAAAAATCTGACGATTTTAATGGGTTTCCCATTGGTGTGGATTTCGTGAGACTTTTTAGTGAGAAATATAAATAAGACATCACTCTCACAATCTCACCCTAACCCCTAGGATTTCTTGAGAATTCTCTACTGCAGTGTCTCACAATCTACTCTAGCATTTTCTCAAAGCCAAGGTATGTTCTTTTTTTACTCTCATATATTTTATCAGGTTTGGGTATTCCTCCTTCATGATTGATGATTGTGTTTGTCGTATGTATTTACCAGGTTTTGGTATTCCTCCTTCATGATTAATGATGTGCTTCATTTTATTTTTTACCAGAGTTGTACAGAGTTGACGATAAACATGTATCTAATCTCTAAAATTGAACTAATAAGCTTACCACATATATTCTTTGTCGACCTTCTTCTTTTGTATATTGTTTGGATTATAATGAGCATAAAATCCTAATATTCTTCGTGTTTGGCAATGATACATATTAAAAATGTGTTCAATCTTCATCATGCATCATTGAGAAATGTAATTGAGAGGATATTTGGCATATTTAAATCACGGTTCACAATTTTTAAGTCAGCACCTCCATTTCCATTTAAAACACAAGCAGAGCTTGTGCTAGCATATGTAACACTACATAACTTTCTTCGCAAAGAATGTCGCAAGATAAATTTTCAATTGAATCAGTAGATGCATCTTCATCTTCAGTATCACCAGTTAATGAAGAAGATTATTTTTAACTCATTGGTCAAACCCAAGAGCAGGATTAAGAAGATGCTGATGCGTAGAGGACTAGTATAGCTTTAGATATGTGAAGAACTGGTGCTTAGTAATTTTGAATGTTTGTTAAAAATTATATTAAGTTTTACTGATTGAAAAAATTATATTAGGTTTTCTTTTTTATTAATATCATTGCATTTTTTTTATTATTATTTTTATTAACTCTTGTAATTTTGAATGTTTGTTAAAAATTTATATGGTTTTTTAAAATCGTATAAATCCATTTGTCCTTTCAAATCTTATAAATTCTATTAAAGTTTATAAGATTTTTTATCTCAAAAAAAGTCTTTTAAAATCATAATTTAATACACCCCTAAAGTTTATAGGCCAAAACCAAATTGAAATGTAAAAGATAAAAAAAATTATTCACAAATATCACATGAAATAAATTTTCATTAACATCACATGTAATAATGTTCGTAAACATCACATGAAAATGTTCATAAAAATCACATTAAAATTTCATATATGTATATATACATATAATTTGCACTTTCTTTACTAATTGAATTTTATATTATATTTTAAATTTTAAATATATATTTATTATTTGTTAAAATAATATTAATCCTTTTACTTTGAAAATTAATGTTACAAATTATGATCTCAGAATATGTTTTTAAATAAATAATATATATCATAAATATATTATATTATTAAAAAAATAAAAAGTATGTGTAATTATAATAAATATTTTGATATGTCAAATTTTTTGGTCCCGATTAAAATTAAATTCTGACTCCACCACTGCTTATATTAATAATTTTACGTATAATTTCGTGAAGGAAATATATATAAAATACATCTTGATATTTTGTGAAGGAAATATATCTTGATATATAAAATGTACACCAATAACAATGTACATCAAATGCCAATCATTGGAAATTAAGTACAGATATCAAATAAAGCTGCTGATGATTAAATTGAATGACTAAAGTAACAACCCCTGAAATTACTTTATGTAAAATCATAACAAATTTTGGAAAACACAAACAAACAGCTATAAACTATGATCAACCCTCAGATTTTGTGACATTCATTACCGAAACAATGAAACGAAAAGAAAGTAAAAATAAATTAAAAAATTGTAGAGGAAACACCTTCTTTTCACCAAGGAAATTTCGGATCTCGATGGAGGCATTGTTATTGGTGATGCTAGCGTTGATTGGAAAGTGAGCATAGACAAAACACATCTTGTAGCGATAACCCTTGGTGACGTTGGTGATGAGGTTCTGGATGTGTCTGAAGTGGTTCAAATGAGAGCGATTGTCTTGCAAAAAGCTCTCGTTCCTTCCAAAATGAATTTTACTTGTCCAAAATCGGTAATTCATCCACTCAAAAGATACAACCAAACACAAATTTTGTTGATAGCAAATGGAATTTTAGAGTATTTGCCATAAAATCGAACAAGAGAAGCAATGTAATTTCCAAATACCACTTAAGAAAGTAAAAGAACTACCCAATAACAGAAACGCCGATTTTGTCTTAAAAAATTGTAATATAGAAAACACATTTTAACTGAAAACTAGTTTTGTTTAAAATTTCACTGAATTTATTTAGCGCCCCTCACTTTAAAAAATATATATAGAATTACAACTATACTTAAAAATAAAGAATAAATTATAATACTTATTTTGGGTGCATGGAATTACTTGAAGTAATAATAGTAGATTACCAAAAAAATTTCATTTGGATTATTTTTTAGAGTAAATATCATTTTTGGTTCTCAGCAAATTTTACGATGTTCACTTTAGTCCCTAGCAAATAAAAAGGCTCATCGTGGTCCCTAAGAAATTTAAAATGGATCCATTTTAGTCTTTTTAGGAACTAATATGGGTTTTTTTTTGAATTTGTGAGGGATCACAATTTCAACTAAATGGGTCCATTTTGAATTTTTTTAGGGAGTACGATGGGCTTTTTTATTTACTAGGGACTAAAACGGGGATCGTAAAATTTGATGAGGACCAAAAAATGTATTTACTCTATTTTTTAAGAACTTAATAATTTTATAGTTTTTTAGGTAGGAGTGGGTGCGTGGCAACGTGATCAACGAATAATTTTGCCGATAAAGACTAAAACATTGTAGGTAGAGATGTGCAAAATGTCCAATTAATCCAAACCAAATTAAAAACTTATCTAAATCAAATTAAAAAATTGGTTTTTTTTTAAAACCGGTTAAAAAATATATCTACTTTTTAATTTTAAATGTGGTTTGGTTATTCATTTATCAAATGGTTTGGATATACTGGATAACCAAATCATATCAATTTCTTTTTGTTTAATATATATATTTTTTTTTTACGTTTTAACCCTATTCAATTTCTGATTTCTAACATTGTTGAGTTTATAAAAACTTAATTAGTAAATCAATGACAAGTAACGTTGAGATTATAAACTAAAGTGGTTGCGCTGAGGATTCCTTTTGAATGCCGCCTTTGTTGTTAGAGCATGGACTGGCACATCGACATTGATAGAGCCGCCTTTATAGGTAAGGGAAGGGTTTAATATTTAATAAGACAATATTGCCTACCATGAAAATGGATCTTTTTATGTCAAAAACAAACATTGATATGATTATATGTGAAAATTATAAAATACACAAATAAATTATCAGTGATGATTTTATAATTATATATTTTAATACTTTTTTCTTTTTTTATTATCATTAATCTATCTTTATATGATTATAATTCATCACATAACCATATCATATATTTTTTCAATATAAGATGATCCACTTCCATATACCATTCCTTGAGTAGATCTGTAATTAAAGGAAGTCAGAAAAATAATTACTGAACTCATGCTAGCTTACAATAATTGGGCACTTATTTTATAACCATAGATGAAAGTGACTTAAAGTTCATGTTCTGTAACAGCCCTGATATATTTGTTCATACGTCCCTTTCCCTTTTTATGAACTTGAAAAAAAATGTGTATTATTTTAAAGGATATAAAATTGTATCATTTTAAGTAAGAGAAAAAAAAAGAAAAGAGATTAGACAAAAAATATATAAAAATGTGGATTCTACCTTTTTATGAGAGTGAAATGACATGAATTATACCATTTGAAAGAAAAAATATTTTTCCGTATACGAACTTTCGGTTTTAAATTCAGTGGTCCATGTAACTGTGTCTCAAAATATCTTCTTATAAGGCAAGTGCACAAGTTGAAAATTCAAAAAGATAATTTAATTGTCACAGTTAGGCATAGTGTAAATTGGTTTATTTTTATTTTATCTTTCAAAAAAAAAATTGGTTTATTTTATTCACTGTTTGTCCATATACGGTACAAAATATATATTAACGAGATGTGATATCATGTTTATATTTTTTTAGGCATATTCTACGTATTCATCTTAAACATTAGAATCTCAACTAATTAGACATAAAAAAAAAATAACAGAATATCTCATCCCTATATTAATATCAATATTTAATACATGCATATAAAGTGTTATTAAACCTGACTTGAACATAGACCTAATTGGAATACTGAATCACTGGTCTGACCGGTGGATCACCGGTTAACTCAAATATACAAAAGGATATATAAATATGAACATATATATTTAATTATATTCTCCATATCTAAGATGAGTTAAACAAAATTCACAAAATAAGCTCAAAAATGACCAAATCACACTTTTACAAATTCATAAGTACAAATAAATGAAAATTACTCAGAATCCCCATAAACACACATCTCATTGATATTCAAAAGGCTAGATGTTGTGAACACATAATTTTTTAATTTATATACATTGAAAAGACATATGTCATATTCTCTTAATTTATTGTTTCGTAAATTGTTTCAGCATTGGAAGCTGAAATTTGAGGTTATTGTAGAAGTATATTACAAGTAAATAAAAGTACAAAAAAATTTAAGATGAGTTTTACATTTTTTTTATAAGATGAAATAATTATGATTTTTATATATATAAAAATTAGAGGTGGCAAAGTGGGTGGCCCGCCTCGCCTCACCCCGCCATCAATCCGCCAAAAAATAAGTCAGCCTGGCTCGTCTCGCTTTTGGAAGTGGGCTGAAAAACTCAGCCTGTCTCACCCAGTTTGACGTTTTGGGGGAGTTGGCCCGCCAGCCTGAGCCTATTTTACATTGACCCGTCTCGGCCCGTAGTCAACTCGTCAAAAAATGAGCTCACCCCACTTTTGAGATGGGTTAAAAAATTCAGCCCGCCCTACCCTGTTTGACGGATTGGACGGATTGACCCGCCGAGCCGAGCCCATTTTGTCATGTCTAATAAAAATGCATGACCTGATTGGATCAAGTTTTGACCGAACTCAATGTATGACCGATCCGATATTTGATTTGAACCGATTCAATAATCAATTTACCGATTTCAATATCCCGGCCCGGATTTTATAATACTGTGCATATGATTCATAAAACTAGTGCTGTAGGATTTCACAACACTATGCATGTACCATAATTCAAAAAACTAGTGCTGTATTTTCACTGGCATCCGCATGTACCATCAATGTTCCTGACATGAGTTATGACATTAGTGGGGAAGGGAGGAAGTATCTCAAAGTGCTTCTCTTCATCAATCAACCACCTTGCTTTTATGGTTAACTCATTACACTTTTGGCCCATTATGTCTAGCCCATCTCGGAAACCTAGCCAGTATGTGTCCCATCATCAGTCCTGAAGGGTCACTCATCTAAGTTTTGACAAAAGAGTAATCACAGTATTCGGCTCTCATTTCTGACTGGCTCAATCCCTAGCCGAATTAATACCACACGTAAAACGAATTTTTTTTGTACTTTATTGGAAAAAAGAAAACTCTTCTTCTCGTAGATCTCACACCATTAAATTGATGATGAGACTCAGCAGTAGAGTCTTGAAAAATTGGATGTCATGATATTTGTGGAGGAAGAAAGAATTTTTCTAACACAGTGTTTGGTTCAGGAACAAATTTTTTTACTAGGAAAATATAATTAATAGAGAAATGGTTGAAAAATAAATTTGGTAGGAAAATGTAAAAAAAGTTGTTTGGTTGACCCAAATATTACTAGGGAAATTTATTTAAATATGCAAAATCTATGTTCGGAAGAAACTTTGCACCTGTTTATTCACTTCCCCCAGTTATCTCAAAATACCACATCTCAAGTGGTATTCTGTAACAGTAAATTTCATCCAAAAATCAACACAAAAGTCATTTTTCCATCTATCTTATTTGCCAGACATTTTTTGAAAAAACCTGAACCAAACGTGGTATTTTTCAATATCCACTTACACTTTCCCATCAATCCCAAAATAAACCTTCAACCAAACACTACCTAAATAAAGTACATGCTATTCAATAAAAGATTTTATAAGAGTTATGTAATAAGAAAAGTGACTGTGTAATGTTATAGAGATTTATTTTGCGTGTCGTAATTTTTTTTTTCTTCAAAAAGTGTGGACCCCACTAATATTACGTGTGTAAAAAAATTTCTTGTGTCGTATTAAATGAAAAATGCAAAGCCCTTCAATAAAATGCATAACGTCAAATAATAAATGGGTTTAACTTTTCTTATGTTGTAGGATTGTAGGAGAGAAAAAAAGTAGAGAGAAGTTAAATGTGGGTCCCATATTTTATATTAAAAAAGAAAAGAAAAATTAATTGGCACGGAAAACGAATTTGTATAGGAAAATAGGAGTATCTCATGTGACATGAGAGTATTATTTCCCATAATAAATTATAGATAACTGTTTAAGATCATATTCTTCTGGTTCAGTACTTCTCCAATAAATAAAAGGAATTGAAGATAGAAGAATTTGGGATATATTGCGGTTATGTACTTTTTAGGTTAAACCTTGGCTTATTTATCTTTTTGATTTAGTTAAAGGTAGTATATTTTAGAGTAAAGAAATTCATGAAAAATATTCCTTGTAACATGACTTTCATCATGTATAACAAGTCTAGCTATGATTCACCGTGTGAATAATGCATGAAAAATCTAAAACCAGTGACAAATTTGTATTGTATTCTTATCCAATACCAATACTTATATACTGTTGCATACGTATTTTTGACACATGCGTTTTTTTCTTTCTTTCGGGATACCCACAGTGCTACCAAAAAATTAAAGATATGACGAACAGGTACAGTTGGCTAAGAGTTTGGTCCATATCCTCAAGGGCGTGGGTTCAAACCCCGCTGATCGATGTGAGGACTTTGTTGGTGGATGATATGTAATCCCTCCCAGAAATCTTCAAAGAGGTTAGGAGTCTTCCCTAACCTTAGTGGGATACTGGTGTCTAACTCTGCTTAAACTTTCTTATATACAAAATAAAAATAAAAATTAGAGATATGAATTCAAGTTCCATTTTCATTAATTACCTCCCCGAAAGCATATTATCATTTTTGCAATCTTACCCTCCTCAAAATCATCATACAAAATAGTAGATTATCATCCGGATCAAATGAGTTAGAAATCACATGGGACCCGATGATTACAGGTGAATTTTTTTGATTTTATCTGGGTGGGTTATTCTTACATCGGTATATAAAATTTTATATCAAATATTAACCGTTAATTTTCATGCATCTACCAGTTAAGATTTATTGAGACATGTTAAATAATTAATTAATATGACCCAAAAAAATCTTAATAGTTAAATGCACAAAAATTAATGATTAAGATTTGATATAAGACTTATTATTCTTATACATTTTAATTGATCCCGTCCATCTTTACGTATATAAATACAAATTTTAACTAATTTTATTGTCCAGGCAATATTCTTTAATGTTTTTAGTACTCTGTACTGTCCATCAACAGTCATCACAGATTCACATGCCACCAAGTTTCTAATTAATGTAGTGCTCCTATGTTTCAAACGTTTAGACTTTAGACTGATGAAACCTATGCTTTTCTAAATTTATGTTGGACTTATTTCAACAACAACAGTGAGACATTAATGTAATGGTAGTTGAGGTTAGACAGAACAATCTGGTTGGTTAGGACCCTCATTATTGCTGTCATTGTAGTTAAGTAGGAAAGTGATTTTGGTTTCTTTCCTTTCACCAAGAGATAAACTCTTGCTGTGGGTGGAATATCCCTTGACAAAAGAAGAAATCAGACTCTTATTATTGGTAAAACTGTAATAATGCTCAGTCAGATGCCACCAACTCCAAAGTGCTAACTTTAACCTCTCTATTTATTCAATAATCTCATGTCATGTGTTGTGTGCTGTGCTCTAAAAGTTTATTCCTGTTTCTCTCCATTTCATTAGATCCTCATTTATTGTAAACTGGGAGATTTTGAGCTTTATAATACTTCTCTTCTTGAACTGGATTATATCCCCTACTCATTTTGTGAAGTCATGATTCTTTCTATGATGTGTTCTTGGAGTCCTAAAACTGAAAATCATACAAAGGTAATCTCTCTCAGTTCCTCTAAATTCCAAATTTGAATACTTGCAGTTGCTGACTTAAATTTGCTTAATATTACATTGTCCACAATTATAGATTGGAAAATAAGGCATTTCTAATGAAGCTGGTCTATTTGTGGTTACTTATGTAGCTCATAGTTGAATCATCATAATTGTTTTTGGAACATGATCCCATGTTTTTAGCCATCTTACTCACGGATCTGCATATGCATGTGTGTGTGTGTATACTTGCTTGCAATGATAATATACACTGACCAGTTAAGGTGGCAAACACAAGAAATCAACACTAATGATTTACTATATCTTTTTAAATTAGGATAATGCAGCCTAGATTTAGTAAATTACGTTTTTTTTTTTTTTAAAGTACGAAAGAGAATCAAACTTTAGCTTTTTCTTCTGAGTACTTTTTTCTTGGATTCTCAATTGTCACCAAGCTTTCCCCCCTTCTCCCTTCTAATTCTTGGTTGTTTTTGAAACATATAAGAACCGATTTTAAGTGGGAATTTCTTTTTCTCAATAAAAAGTGCACTTTAGTCCCCCATTAACCGAATTTCACGGGCAAGCCTTTGCCTTTTTCTTTTAATTGAAAAAGTTGGAATAACATCTCAATCATTGAAAGAACGAACTTGCCTCAACTGATGCATCTGAAAGAATTTCCCAACTTCAAAACCTGCTACATGGTAAGCATGTGTAAGACCGTGTCTTAATAATCTTTCTATTTCTATGTAAAGCTGCAATAAGTGATGTTTCTGCATCAACAAACAAAAAAATTATCATACTAAAACTCAAGTTCTTAGAGAAAGTTGCTGGTTCAAATTATATGAAATCATTTCTCCACAATTTCTAAATCAAGCCTGAAAACTATTCAAAACCATATTTCATGTTTAAGTTCTGCTTTACTTTCCGAATGACACATCACTGTTTTTAGACTATTTTCATGCTCACCCCAAGTTACTCCATGTCACTGAACAAAACATAGTAATTATGACTTTTAACATGTTCATCCTTCTTAGCTGTATGATCAACTAACAATTTGCCATAATTTTCCAAAGCCAAACCATGAAAGGATGAAGAACTGTTAAGGTCATAACTTGGAACTACCACTTGCCTCCATTTCTCACCAAACAATCATCCATGAAGTTCAAGTTCTCTATTGTTCCATTTGTTCTGCTAAGCTTCACTTTGTCTCTGTTTGGCTTGATTGTAGCAGACTTGAACTCTGACAGACAAGCTCTCCTTAAGTTTTCTTCTAGTGTCCCACATGCCCCAAGGCTAAATTGGAATGAATCTACTCCAATTTGCACTTCATGGGTTGGTGTGACTTGCAATTCAAATGGAACTCGTGTCATTGGCATCCATCTTCCAGGGATTGGATTCAAGGGCTCCATTCCAGAGAACATCCTAGGAAAACTAGATGCTCTTAGAATCCTGAGCCTTCATTCCAATGACCTTAGAGGAAATCTTCTTTCTGACATCCTTTCCATTCCTTCACTCCAATATGTATACCTACAGCACAATAACTTCTCAGGTCCAATCCCTTCCTCTATCTCCCCTAAACTCATTGCATTGGATATTTCCTTTAACTTCTTCTCCGGGAGTATACCACCTACATTTCAGAATCTGAGAAGAATCACCCGGTTGTTTCTCCAAAACAATTCCATCTCTGGAGCTATCCCTGACTTCAACCTTCCAAGGCTCAAATATTTGAATTTGAGCTATAATAACTTGAATGGCTCAATTCCAAGTTCCATCAATAAATTCCCATATACTTCTTTTGTTGGGAACTCTCTCTTATGTGGACCACCTCTCAATCATTGTTCTGTAATCTCCCCTTCTCCATCTCCTTCTCCTGTTTACCAACCACTCTCTCCAGCAACTACCCAAACTAAAAAAGGTACCACTTCAAAGAATTACTTTGGCCTAGGTTCTATACTTGCTCTAGCAATTGGGGGGTGCGCCTTCCTCTCTCTCCTTGTTTTGGTGATCTTTGTATGCTGTTTGAAGAAGAAAAAGAGTAAAAGCAGTGGTATACTGAAAGTAAAGGCATCTTGTGCTGGAAAAACTGAGGTTTCAAAGAGTTTTGGGAGTGGTGTGCAAGAGGCTGAAAAGAACAAGTTGTTCTTCTTTGAAGATTGCTTTTATCGCTTTGACCTTGAAGATTTGTTAAAGGCTTCAGCTGAAGTTCTTGGAAAGGGGAGCTATGGAACAACATACAAGGCTTCTTTGGAGGAGGGAACATCAGTGGTAGTTAAAAGGTTGAGAGAAGTTATGGCTGGAAAGAAAGAGTTTGAGCAGCAGATGGAGGTTATGGGAAGAATTGGACGACACCCTAATGTCATGTCCCTTCAAGCTTATTACTATTCCAAAGATGAGAAACTTCTAGTCTATAACTACATGCCAGGAGGAAGCTTGTTTTCCTTGTTGCATGGTAAGTTTTAAGTTGATACATTGTCTCTTTTTGTTTCATTAGTCCATGCAGGGACTTATATCAATAGAATGGACAGAATAAGCTTATCTTTGTTCATCATTCTTCAACTGCATCAGAATTATTTAGGCACTTGATGTGAGTAACCAAAAGCTGAAGTCAATGTTAATTTAAAGTCATTGAAGGAGGAGATCAATGACTTATTATCATGGGAAAACAGTGCCCAGTTTGTTCAAAAGTAGTATGTTTTATTGTTTCTACATGAGCATCAGAGTCATAACTAAACTAGAATAAAGCATCTTAAGTCAGAACCAATCACCATTGAAGTTTGTTTACTAATAATTTTTGGATTAGTCAAGAAAATGGACACAAACCTGTTTTCCTTTGTTTATCATTCAGCAGTTGCATTATATTATTTGCTTACCAGTAAAAAAATTCATGGAACTCTTACAAATATTTACTATTGTCAATTGTAATAAAGCTATATCTTTGCTTTATTCTTCTATCCTTACCAATCAACAATAGGAAACAAGGGTGCAGGAAGAACTCCATTAGACTGGGTTTCAAGAATGAAGATAGCACTTGGAGCTGCAAAGGGAATTGCTTCCATTCATTCTGAGGGGGGTCCAAAATTCACTCATGGCAACATCAAGTCATGCAATGTGCTCATAACACAAGAACTTGATGGTTGCATAGCTGATGTTGGACTAAAGCATCTGATGAACCCCTCAGCAACCATGTCAAGGGTCAATGGTTATCTTGCACCTGAAGTTACTGAGTCCCGGAAGATCACACAGAAGTCTGATGTTTACAGCTTTGGGGTGCTCCTTCTTGAAATGCTTACTGGTAAGACCCCACTGGGATATCCAGGGTATGATGACATGGTTGATCTTCCAAGGTGGGTAAGGTCTGTGGTTCGTGAGGAATGGACAGCTGAAGTTTTTGATGAGGAGCTGCTGAGAGGGCAATATGTTGAAGAGGAGATGGTGCAGATGCTTCAGATTGCACTGGCTTGTGTGGAAAAGGTTGCAGATGATAGACCAAGAATGGATGAAGCTGTTAGAAACCTAGAGGAAATCAGACACCCTGAGTCAGAGTCTAATGTTCAAACACCATGATTTTTTTGTTGCCAACTGCAATTGAAAGTGAGAGAATTTTCATTTTCTATGAGACATTGTGTGTGTAATGCTTATCTGTTCTGATAAGCATGTTTCATTGTGAGAACACTAATGTTTCAATTCCATGTTGGCCATGCAAGTTTTTATTTTGCACCCTATTTGTTATTACCTTCGCAACTTCTGTCTATTTTGGTTTTAGTCAACGAAAATTATGGAAGGTTAATGGTGCTGACTGACCAGAAGACCCCATTAACATTTTTTATGCATACTATTTAGGAACCTACTCATATGATAAAATAAATTTAAGGGTCATGTTAAGAAACATTCAGCAAGAAGGAATTAATGACATACAAGCAGCTAAGATTTTAAGCACAAATAGACCCATAGTTATTATAGATAACCATAAAAGGCAAAAAAATTAAAATAATGTAATTAATTAAAATAATTACGCATTTAATGCTGTTTTGTTAAAAATTACACATCTGTTGCACAATGAGACGCCCTCTTTGGGCGTCACATGTGACGCCCAAAGAGGGCGTCTCATGTGCAACCTATATATACCCCACTTTCCTTTTTTCACTCCTTACTCATTTACCTCTCCAACCTCTCTCTAACCTCTCTCTAACCGCGGTTCGTAGCGAAGCTCTGCCAACGTAGGTAAGGTCATAATACCTCATATGTATACATTTAAATTACAGTGCTAGTTAGTAATACATGTTAGGATTGATTGTATATTAGAGACTTGGAACATTAGGATAGTCACTTAGAAATTTTGTGTCATGCTATGAATGTTGTAATGATATAGTAATATTATTATTACGTAGTTATTATTATTACTGATTTTTAATTATGTATTAGGGTTTAGCATATTAATTAGTGATTTATAAATAGTGTTAGAGACTTTGTAAATTTCGTATGTATGATGTTATTAATGCGGGAGTGCATAACTTTGTAGTTAGTTAAGGATAATGGCTGAGTCATCATCTTCTTCGGGATCTGATTCGGATGTAGAGCCCACCGATCCCAACATGTGGATCATACCTGGACCCTACAGGTGGGAGGTCCTTCGTCAGAGGACGCAGAAAGGTCATATTTCACAGCGTGTGTGGAATACTGAGCATGTAAGAAAGATTAAGACGAGGCGTGGGAAGCCACAAGGGGGCCACCTACCGGTGCTATTCCACAGGTTGTGGAAGAGTACCTCAGACAGGCGGGTTTCATACATGTTGCCAGGATGCAACATATCCAGGTATGTTATTTATGTCGTTTTGTATTTATGTAATTAAATAATGTAATTCGTTAACACGTGATAACTGCGTAATTTATCACAGATAGATACATTTTTAATTAGTGCTCTGGTCGAGAGGTGGAGACCAGAGACACATACCTTTCACATGACCCAAGGTGAGATGACGATCACCTTACAAGATGTGGCAGGCATCTTGGGCTTGCCGACCGACGGTACTGTCGTCATCGGATCGATCTCTGAGGATTGGCACGCTGCTTGTGCTGGTGTTTTTGGACATGTTCCAGAGGCCGGTGAGTTCCATCATTCTGGCGACCTCCGCATCTCATTCTTGGATCGACATTATACCCGGTGGACTGATCATGAAGGGAATCATGCTGCCGAGATCTACTTCACAAAAGCTCACATTGCGCGGATGTTGGGGACTTGGTTGCTGGCGGACAAGTCTGGAGGTAGCAATTTTGGTTGTCGGCTTGTCCCGTTGCTAGGTGGAGGATTTGAGGACATTGGCCGATTCAGCTGGGGATCTGCAGTTTTGACACACTTGTTCAGGAATTGGTGTGAAGTGACAGATGCCCGTCGAAGCGACATGGGTGGTTGCCATATTCTCCTTCAAATTTGGGCATGGATACGATTCCCACCCATTGCTCCACCCCTTCCTCCTCATCCACAGCCGGGCACACATTATGGATGCCGGTATGATTTATTTACTTCATTTGATTTCGATAATGTATGGTTAATACTGTATGTACTAACTGTATACTTCTTGACTTTGGACAATTATGTATGGTTGATAATGTTTTTGATTGACAGGTTTAATGCTGTACAAAAGTTTAAACCTCATGAGGTCACCCATTATCGGGCAACATTGGACACACTCTGTAGAGATGAGGTTTGGTGTTAGATACGTACGGTGTTGTTATTTGTCTATGGGTTTATTTTTTTTTGTAACTCTATATATTGTTTCACATTTTGTTTGTAGGTGGTGTGGCAGCCGTATATAGAATATGAGTGGCTTGACGTGACTCCAGAGCAGCAGTATCTGTGGCTAGCTCCCACACCTATTATCTACTTCCACACAGTTGAGGCATGTCAACCGGATAGGTGCATGCGACAGTTTGGTCTTAATCAACCCATCCCAGAAAAATCTAGAAAATTGAGAGGAATACATGATCATACTCTACGGGGGAAGGTTGAAGAGAACTGGAGACGTAAGCTCCGGGCTCACATTGATCGATGGAATACTAGGATTCAACATATTGTACTGCCACCTCCATTATATGGTTTGATGTCACCTAATCATGAGTACATGGAGTGGTTCAGAGAGAGGGGAAAGCGCTACATATCACGGAGGGCAGCAAAGATAGGGCGCTACATGACACAGATGGTTCAGACTTTATCATCCCTGCATTGAAGAGGATATCAGTGCCTCGATAACATCGAACGAATTTAATTACACATTTGTGGTCAATCACACATTTAAAATACAAAAAGGTACCTATCACGAGATCTGCAATAACGTCCGCATCCAGCTGTCTATGACCCTGGGAAATGTGCTCATTCACACATTCGTGTTTTCCACCCCATCTCGTTATTTTCCAATTTTCACGAAACACCGGTTAGATCGCCCTTACGCGCCACAGACAACCTTGATCGTACGCACAACATGATTGAAGCCAGTTGCCACGGACCTTGTATTGAAGCCGATCCAGACACCGAACCATCAGTACATGATTCTTGTTCGCTCTGATAACTCCAATCAATGTAAGAATAATGCGGAATTCCTTCCCAAAAAGGAATAACATCTGTGTCACCTGCAATTGCGGGTTATAATTTTTTAATACGAACTTACTACTAATTCAGGCAACATTAAATCAGTTATTTATTCACGCAGTATACAAATGGGAACAATTACCTTCTTGTGGAATACCAAACGGAGCAGACGCAACGTCATTCAACTGCGGCATTTGCGCGACGACTGGTTGATGGAATATTGGAATTTCAGACGCACCCATCTCACGAGATTCATCTCCTTCTGAAGCACTAGCATCCTCCGCCAGAAGATGTTCTTCCATTGCCATATTTTCATCGTCATCATCGTCATCTTCGTCGTGCATTTCCCAAGTCGGATCTTTTTCATCTCCCTCAGAAAAGATACCAACTGGAGACGCATGAGCGACAGGAGAAGCTGGAAGACGGGGAGAATTTAAATAAACTGACCTCACCGGTATGCGAGCATTCTCCGTTGCAATGATGTCGACATACAACTCTAGAAAATCTGTCCTTGACTGGTTGCAAAATTCTTCCATTGTCATCTCCAAGTCTTCATCGTCAAGCACTTTCAAACTAATGTATTTATCACCTTGCCACACCCTTGTCGTGATCTCAGTGATACATTGGTTGTCTTGAAGACTTAACTTCTGCCGAATTCTCTGATGCAATTCGCCAATGGTTGTGTTGCGTTGGATACGTGTCGGCCTTTTTTCACCTTCGAATATGACACCTCGTCGACCTTCTACCTTCCTACCATTGTAATATAACACAACACGAACAGAATCAGGATTTGAACTCATTTTTAAATAGAATTACAACTAAAATTCAAATACTAAATTAAAGATAAAGGAATGTTGATGGAGAAGAGAGATATGAAGAGTGAGAGAAGAGGTGTGAATTGAATGGAGGGGGTGAGGAAATATATAGAGCACACATGTGACGCTAGTTTTGGGCGTCACATGAGACGCCCCATTGGGGCGTCTCTCCCATGGATAAGACGCCCCAATGGGGCGTCACATGTGACGCCCAAAACTGGCGTCACATTGTGCAGCAGATGTGTAATTTTTTACGAAACAACATTAAATGCGTAATTATTTTATTTAAATACAATATTTTAATTTTTTTGCCAACCATAAAAAGCTCGAATGCTCAAACTTTAGTTGGATTCCTTAGTTTTTTATTAAAAAGAAGGGGAATGTTATATGGGTTCGCTTTTTGTTATGTCACATGACAAGATCATTTTCGTGCACACACAAATCAAGTGTGGGTCCCACGCTTAAAAAAAAAAGTCAAACCAAAATCAGGATACGGCGCCGTATCCTCAAGATACGTTGTCGGATCCTTGTTGCAGGAATGAACAGTGTCATTCCTGCAACATTATTCTTATATTTCCCATATTATATTTACAAACTTTTTGTTTATAAACTCTTACAAACTACACTATGTCTCACTGGTAATACACTCTTGACTAGAATATTGCCGGTCAGATATAGTATAGTTTGTAAAAAAAAAAGTTTGTCAATATAACCCTACTATAAAAAAAAATTAGTGAATTAAGACTATTCCATGGTTTTATATTAAAAAGAAATTCTTAAACTTAATTTTATGAATGTTGTTCTAAATTTTATAGGGAGAGGTGTATTCTATTATTTCAAGAGACAGGGTAATTGTTCTGTTCTTGCATCAAGTTGTACTGCATTAATGTCTCGTTGTTATATTATGTTAGCACAATACATACAATTTTGAATCTAAAAAGGGGATGTGAGGAGATTGATGTAACTAGAACTAGGAGGTAATCTTTTCCAGATTCATTATCTTCTCCCCTTTTTTTTTGGCTTGAAATACTTTGTAATGTGCCCCACATAAAGTTAGTAAGAGGGAAAAAATTATAAAGGAGAAAAAAATAAAAAATCAAATGGACGTTGGGTACAAAAGTTTATGAAAAACTCGCAAAGGCTTTGCCTTGTAATGTTCTCGGATCTGGCCACATAAACCGTTACATGTCAATTTAGCCAAGTAACATATTTGGAGACTTCATGGATTTCATCTATTTTCATCCTTATCCAATAGAATATCCAAAGGAAAATTTAGGATCCTGGTAAAGAGAAGAACGGTTAATGCAGGCAGTAATATGAAAGACATGTGATAAAAACAAACATAGCTACACTTTTAAATATTATTTTGGAAGCCAGCTTAGGTTGGAAACTGATGGCAGCTTAGCCACGACTACACATAAGGGAATGTTTTCAAACTTTGAACACTAAACAATGTGTTTTCTCAAATATCAATGTGTTCTCCTTGAAGCAGCCGAAGTCTAAGTAACCCGTTAGTCACTATGATATTTTTCTTGCTTTAAGAAAGCAACATCATTTGTCCAAATCCCAAAAGACAAGTGAACCTGTTCATTCACAATGTAACTCCTTTATATACTTAACATTTATGTTCCTGCTCTTTCCTTTTGCTCACACTTCTCCATTAGATACCAGCCTTTGTCCAGTGCCATGGACACGAACCAAGGTGTTCTCTTGGCTCTTGACAATGCCAAGACACAAGGCTACCATTACAAGGCAATTGTGATAGCTGGGATGGGATTCTTCACTGATGCATATGATCTCTTTTGCATCACTGCAGTGACCAAACTTATAGGTCGTTTGTACTACTTTGACCCCAATAGTAATAGTCCAGGAAAGCTTCCAACGAATGTAAACAATGCAATAACTGGGGTTGCTTTGTGTGGAACCCTGGTGGGGCAGCTCTTCTTTGGCTGGCTTGGTGACAAGCTTGGTAGAAAAAAGGTTTATGGCATAACTCTTGCCACCATGGTGGGTTGTGCCTTGTTATCAGGGCTTTCCTTTGGCTCCACATCCAAAAGTGTGGTTGCTACTCTATGCTTCTTCAGATTCTGGCTGGGATTTGGCATTGGAGGAGACTACCCTCTCTCAGCTGTTATTATGTCTGAATATGCCAATCAAAAAACCCGAGGAGGTTTTATTGCTGCTGTCTTTGCTATGCAAGGAATGGGAATATTGGTTGCTGGAGCTGTGGCCATGTTGGTGTCAAGACTATTCTTAGCAGCTTACCCAGCTGATGATTTTGAGACTCATCCTGTGATATCTACTCAGCCTCAAGGAGATTTTGTTTGGAGAATTGTGCTCATGTTTGGTGCATTTCCTGCAGCCTTCACTTATTACTGGCGAATGAAAATGCCGGAAACTGCTAGGTACACTGCTTTGGTGGAAAGTGACCACAAGAAGGCTATTGAAGATATGGCCAAAGTTCTTGATAAGGGCATACCTTTGGAAGAATCAAATACCAGGCTTTCTGACACTTTGAGCCCCTCTTATGGATTCTTCTCTTCAGAGTTTCTTGCTAGGCATGGTCTTCACCTTCTAGGAACCACCAGCACCTGGTTCTTGTTGGATATTGCCTTCTATAGTCTTCAACTCACACAAAAGGATATTTACCCAGCCATTGGACTTGTATACAAGGCTTCCAAAATGAATGCCATAGAGGAGGTGTTTCAACTCTCCAGAGCAATGTTTGTGGTGGCCCTGCTTGCAACTGTCCCTGGGTACTGGTGCACTGTGTTCCTCATTGACAAGATTGGAAGACACAGAATCCAGCTTGTTGGATTTCTTCTAATGTCTGTTTTTATGTGGTTTCTGGGACACAGTTATGGAGAATATAGGGGAGTGTCTGAATGTGGCTCACAGGCAAAATATGATTATTGTCACGGAAACAGAAGCATGTTTGCCATATTTTATGGACTTACCCTCTTCTTTGCTAACTTTGGACCCAATAGCACAACATTTATAGTACCAGCAGAGCTGTTTCCTGCTAGGTTCCGTTCAACATGCCATGGTATATCAGCAGCAGCAGGAAAATCAGGAGCTATCATTGGCGCTTTTGTGGTGCAAAGCTATATTGATGATGCAAATAACAAAACAAAAGGAACCAAGAAAGCAATTATGGTACTTTCAGTTGTCAACTTGCTTGGATTCTTTTGCACTTTCTTAGTGCCAGAAACACAAGGTCGTTCATTAGAAGAAATCTCAGGAGAGGATAAAGAACTCCATGGCAATGTTACTGCAGAAAAAGCAAATGAGAAAATAAATGATGCAAAAGAGCGAACACGAAATGCTAGTGTTGATAAATCTCCAGGAGCTTCAAAAGTTTAGTTCCAAGGCATCCAATCCGAATGCCTCAGAATTATCAATATGAGAATGAGAGGAAGGACCACGAATAATAATATTTGTTTCAGTAACTTCTACTATAAGTGCTTCCGTTTTCTGCATGTGTACTTTGATTCTCCCTTTTCACTCCTGCCAAACAGAAAGAGCCAAAAAATAATGTGTTTCGGTAACTGCTGGAATAAGTGCTTCTTGAGTGTGTGTATTTAAATTCTTCCTTACTAGTATAGCACCACTTGAAGAACCAAAAAAAATAATGCCTGTTGCTGTAACCTCTACAATAAGTGCTTCTGTTTTATGTGTGTGTATTAAATTTTCTTTTTAATGTATCTCTACCAGAAGAACCAAGAATTGATTTGATGCTTGTTTCGTAATTTTAAGTCCTTTCTTCCCTTTTACTCTAGCTCCAGATCATAAAGATCATAGTCAAGTTATCCACAACGAACACAATGTACAAAAAGGCTAGCCATGTTACCAACAAGTAACCATGACATAATAACTTGTGAACCTCATCTAACTTTGTTTTTAAAAAAACATGCCCTAGAAGAGTTGGAGAGCCAGGGAAAGAAAACTGCGTAGGTAGTTCATCTCAATTAACATTAACTATTAGCTACAGAATCACAAGTGTATAATATGACTAGCTTGTTTGTTTCAGTTCATAAACATTGAATTTGATACAAAAGAATGTCATTGAGATCAAGCTCGTATTGTAAAACAAAGAATACCCACCAGAGGGTGTACAGGTTGGCAATAAAAGAAAGTGGAAACTTTAGAATATTGCTACACACAAATCTCCACATCAAACAGAATATTAGTATTGCTTTCTTGTATAGTTACCAGAAAGCATAGCTTTATACAAGGAGCAATATGGCAGGATACAATTTTCTCAGCCATTACATGACTTGGCTGCTCTAATTGGACTTTTATCGCAAGGAATTGTCATGTTTTTTGGGACTAGCAGATGGAGAATCCAGCAAGGGCATGGTAGTCCACCGCTCCTCAAAGTTAGCAACACAGTGCTTCCCAGCAACTTCTGGGACAAAGCTTGGCCTAACTTCACGGGCTTCCAGTTTCTTCCAATGGACTGACTTAAACCACTTGTGGCTTTTAATCTCCTCACTGCCACTTGGTCCACTCCCAAGGCGTTTGCTGGCATCTTTCTGCAATAGCTGAAGTGAACAGGAAAACTTCATTACACTATTGTAGCCCAATACATAGAACAATTGGTTCAATAAGGAAATATTTCAGTACCATATACTAGTAGTATATGGTACTGAAATATTTCCTTATTGAACCAATTGTTCTATATATAAGTAGTGCAATTTTCAGAACCATACAACACAAAAAAGAAAGAAAGAAAGAAAAAGCCTTTTCCCACTAGTTGAGAATTTTTCAGAACCATTTCATAATCCTAAGGGTTCATCTCATAATATTAGTAAGAAAAAGAAAAAGAAAAACTTGTGCGTTAGATGTTGGTGAAAAGTTGTACCCCTTTTAACAGTGAATGTGCCTCACTTGACAAAAAAGCTGGGAGTTTCATTTTGTCTTTAATTATCTTCTGCTGGATCTTTTGTCTATTTCCACCAGTAAAAGGAAGCTGCAATTAGAGTAAACAATAAGATATAAAGACCAAGAAACTAAGGCATCGGCAACACATGATTAAATGCAACCAGGTGGCTCAAGAGTCTCAAGGAACTGCATGTCATGGACTCACACCAAATCATAATGGATGGTCAAGATAACTTTATTTTCACAAAACTAGAAAACGGTCAATTGCCTTAAAGATAAGGGAATTATTATTCTTATGTTGTAGGTGATAGGTATCTTATGTCATAGACTCAATATATGTGGACCCCATTGATTTAAAAGAAAAAAGAAAAAAGGAAAAAGCAAGCACGGATATCGAAGGGTCAGTAGGAAAATTTTTCTATCTTATGCTGCATGAGAGTAACTTAACCCTAAAGATAATCATGTCAATTCATCAAGTTCAAAGAAATCCAAACTCCATCTTTAGTAGTACTCGCATGAGAGTGGCATATGCTGAATTGGAAAGAAAAAAATTTGTGGGACTTCTACTTCATACTAAAAGAAGATGAAAAAAGACCAAGATACTAACCTTCCCCACAAGCATTTCGAATAGTAAAATTCCCACACTCCACCAATCGGCTGCCTTATCATGACCTTTCCCCATAACAATTTCTGGGGCCATGTACTCTAAAGTTCCACACATAGAGTTTGACCTTGCAGTCTCATTGAATTTCTTAGCCAGACCAAAATCTGTTAACACTACCTGGTATCAAGCATAGGAATAATTCCATTTAACAGCAACATAGACATTAGATACAATCACAAATCCCTTTAGAACTAATACATAGGCATGTAGAATGCCTAATGCAGACAAAAAGACACACAGATATAGGTTCAGTTCATGTTATCTTACATGACCATCTGAGTCGAGAAGAATATTTTCAGGTTTAAGATCCCTGTGCATTATCCCATTTGCATGAAGATAAGAAACAGCACAAATAATCTCTGCAGCATAGAAGCGTGCCAAATCTTCCCTGACAGAAGTTGCAAGTGTAAGACAGCTATATATCAGCATTTCATAATATAGTCACAAAATGCAGCTTATAATACCTGAATAGGCCTTGGTGATATAGATGAAAAAAAAGGTGACCACCATTAACAAAATCAAGCACAAGGTACAGCCTACATTGGGTCTGCAAGTCTAACAGAGGTTGTAATTATGCAAATATGATAGTCCTGTCAATTTTTCCTTAACCTATACATATCTGCATAATACTAACATATGTGCACTGATAGATAATCTGAAACATATGAGAACACAATTAACTTCATTCAGGAAAAACTATTACTTGGAATGAGTATCTGAGCCGTACAACAAATGGGTGATCAACCTTTGTCAATATATCCCTTTCGGATTTTACATATTCAGCATGACTTCCCTGCATAATCTTATCCTTGCACATGACCTTCATTGCATATATTTCTGAAGTACCTGCCCTCTTCACCTGGTACACCTTACCAAAAGCACCTTGCCCAACAACCTTCAAAACTTCAAAATCCTCAACTCCAATAGTCTGATAATTCAGACCATAATTATTGAATTGTAAACTACTTTGCTCTTCAGAAGCATTGTTAACAGAATGTTCCTTAAGTTCTTTCTGTGTTTCTCTAAAGACCTCCTTCACAATATCTAATGCATCACCCGTCTCATATAAGGTAAGCTTGCTAAGCTCCAAGGACTGACTAATAGAGGTTGAGGGGGCCAGTAACGAATGGGAGCGGATGTGAATGATAGCAGGGTCATTATAAATCATTTCACTTGAACCTGGTGAAACAACCAAATTTCCAAGTTTCTGGGAACTCACTGCCATTGAGGCTTCAACAGGAGATAGACCAAACACATCAGAAAACTCAAAATCCACAAAATCAGAAGGCAAAAGATCAGGTGGTCCATTTGGAAGAAGCAACTGGTTCAGGAAAGGCTTCTGTGAACTATCTCCATTTAAGGTAGAGAATTGAGAGGAAACCATGGTTCTTTGATAAAAATCAGAAAAATGATTAAGAATCTTCAGTAGCATAAGAGTCTCTAGCCAAAAGATTGAAGACCATAAATGGAGGAAGATGGAAACCCAACAATGGGCCTTATTAGTTTGAAGTGAGCATATACTTCAGGAGCTCCCAGAAAACTTAGTAACAAGCAAACCAAAATCCAGAAAAAGAAATTGTAATTGCTTCCCGGTTTACAGGAAACAGTGGATGCAACAAAACTCCTTAAATTCATGAAGATCAGGTTATCAGTTCTGTAATTCAGGACAATACAACAGTTATTTCCAGTTTGCATTAAACAGAAAGTGCAGAAAAGAGGGGATTAAAGACAACTGCACCACAAAGAGCAACTAACATTTAATCACAAAGTGGAGAAAAAAAAAAAAAAAGCAGCTAAAGAAGAGAATAAATTACATAAAGGGAATGAATGTTCAAATTAGGCTCAAACAAGGTTAGCATCACAAAAGAATTTACTGTGTTGCTCAGTTCATGAGATTAAACAAGTCACCACAAGCAAGGATAGAGAACAACAGTTCAAAGAAGTTCAAATGATGAGATAAGATAGCATCTAACTATATTCTTCAATCACACAACTAAATCCCAAATTAAGAAATTTGAGAAGAAAAAAATTAGAATAAAATTCATAATTGCAAATGCTTGACATTCTTGAAGTACACATGATCATCATACAAAAGGCCATAAACCCAAAAAGGGAAATTGTTTTATTAAAATAAAAAAGAGCAAAATGTTAGCATAGAACAAGCTATGGTTCACTCACATTGAGGAGAATACAAAGCAGAGCCGTTAAGAAAAGAAAATATAAGGATGGTTTTTCACCTCTCTGTATAATAATAATAATAATAATAATATTTTGTTTTTTAAATCATAATTTGGTTTTGGCGGCGGGTTTTGTTTTTTTGTTTTTTTCGCCGCTTCCGTGTCGTACAGGACTGGAAATACTAAGTTGACTTCGCGAAGAAACGTGGACAATGATTAACTACGACGTGGGACACGTGGCGTTTTGTCGTTCAGTATAATATACATTTATGTGGGCTTTTTAAATGGAAAGAAGAGAAAACTTCTCTCTGTGAATGATTAGTATTTAATTTTATTATTATTATTATTATTAAATTTAATATAAATAAAGAAGGAATAAAATTCAAACTTGTGTGGCTTTGCGTTTGGGATCAGCTTCAATGGACCTCAAGCAAAGCAACAGACTACATTACAGCGTGGATGTACTTATACACAATTGTTCATTATGCCATCATCTTTCTTTTTCTTTGCGTACGCAAATTAATTTCGACATTATTCTTATGTAGTGCTTGGTTGAAGGTTTATTTTGAGATTGATGAGAAAGTGTGACTGAATATTGAAAAATACCACGGTTTCTTTGCTATTTTTTCTTTTCTTTTTTTTTTAAAAAAAATGGATCTCGTTTTTTTTTTTCTCAAATTAAATCATATGCTTCCCTAAATTAATTAACCTCCTCCTTTGTTAAGTGAGATGGTGGATTGGACTCCAAATTAAGCCGAAGACACCCATAATCTATATTATATAGAGAGGGACTAGTGTTGAGATAATTCTCTCTTACGCATACATAAAAATACGTAAGTCTCATGTGGGATGAAAAGAAGGGAGAAAAAAAAAATGGGCCTTATATGTTTTTATGTATATGTAAAAGATAAAATTATTAAAAAATGTGAGTGTCATTTTATAGATATAAAGAGGTGAGACCACACCTTTATTTTTATTTTTGTACTTATTTTTTTAGTAGAACTCACACCTCTTTGTGTCTATGAAATGACACAACTTGTGTCATTTAAAATGACACATTTTTTTCAAAATTATTTCCTACAACATGAGAAATATTAAATATATATATATAGGGTTATATTTATTTTATGTTGTATAAGATAAACAAGTTTCCTATACACACAAAATGGAGGTGAGTCTCACATCTATTTTTTTCTCTCCTCTTACGTGTGGATCTCATTTGTAATTCTATTTATATAACATGAGACAACTATTTTCCTACTACATAAGATAAATATAACTCATATATATTCAATTTTTTAAAAATTACCATTCAATTAGTCTAACTTGAGCTGGATAAACTTATTAGGAAAATAGAGCTTTCAAAGTACCTGTATTTTATATTCACAAACCTTAAATTTGACAATTTATTTAAAGAAAATTAAACCTTATTAGGAATAATAGCAAGCGACTTTGTTCCATCAAAACTTCGGAACATGGGGCTGATGGAGAAAAGTATGTGTGTTGCAGGAGCACAAAAATTCAGTAATTTTCCTTTGGTGCTGTTGGTTGAAAGTTTCTGAAAATTTTTCCATCCAAATCAAGTTGGCAATTGTTGATTTTCTTGTTTGGTAGAGAGTTTTTTAAAATTTTTCCAACTATTCATGTTGCATAGCTATTTAGATTTAGCCGTGGAAGTGGAGCAATTCTCACTGTTCAAAAAGCTTTCTTCCATGTGGTTTTCTTGGTTAGATGGGTAAATGGCAAAAGGTGAAAAGTGAGAGAGACCAAAATATCCTCTGCTATGCGCCTTTCAATTTCTTTCTTGAGTTCTTCTGAATTAAGCCTCTCCTCAACATTTTTTCGAATTGCTTCTTTGATTCTTCTTGCAACCTCTTCTTCCAATTGTTTCAAATCTTCCTCCTCCTGTTGATGTCTGCTACCAAATGCAAATATCGGAGAACATAAATAAATTGTCATTGATGAAAAAGAAAGATTCACAAGTCAAAGAAAACGAGAGAAAAAACAAGAAAAGTGTAGAGGGAGAGAACATTGTTCTGGGTAAATTTACGATGATACTTATTCTTGTTATTCTTCTTTCATTTACCTTTTGTTTTGTTGGTGGTCTTTTTTGGTTTGAGAGTGGCGGTGAGAAAGAGGGGATGGAGTGTCTTCTTCCGTAAGAAGGTGAATGCGACAAGCTACGAGCCATGTCCTTTAGTGGGGTATATTTGTAAATTTATATCATTTACCCATTAATATTTTATCTTCAACCAAATATACATATCAAAAATTTTAATCAATTTGCCTGGTAAAATTTGTTCCAACCAAACAACTTTTTTTACAGTTTCCTACCAAACTCATTTTCCTACCATTTCCCTATCAATTACATTTTCCTAGTATTCAAAAAAATTCTCCTCAACCAAACGCTCCCTTTGTATTTTCCCAAAAAATTGGACTCGGGCTGATGGCTAAATTGTCTTTTCAAAAGTTACTTCAACGGATCTCACATAGACCCTTTTAAGAAATTCTAACATACTACTTAATATTTACATTTTACTAATAAAAGTATAACACATTGCTGACATGTTTTTGAAGTGAGAGAATTTTTTTTTTTAATATTATGCTTATATATTTTTGAGAATACATAATTTGTAATTTTATTTAAAACAAGAGTCGTACTCAATACGACAGTAATTCCAACGATATTCTTTTCTTAAGAATTATTCTGTTCTTGTGTTTCAAATAAGAATTAATGGTCATTTAATATAAATTCAAAAGGAAGGGAAACCTCCAAATTGGAAAAAGTTTTAATATCTGCATTCTCATAGTTTAATGCAAATTCTATGTAATCTCCTATTGACTAGGACTTCGTTTAGGAAAATTCAGTCTCTCTATTGGTCTCTTCTCACTCTGTTTGCTAATTTTTATGATGATTATGAAAAAAAAAAACTCAAAATAGATTTTCTTTAATATTTATTTCTTTTTTTAAAATTAATTATATTTTTAGTTGAAAATATTTTTTCTTAAAAAGAACACAAACAAACAGACCAATAATGTTATCAATTACCATTTTAATACATCCTTTCATGAGAATAGACATAAAAATGTATAAATTAAAGGAATAAAATTGAAAATTGCACTTAAAATTTTATTATATTCAAATTGTTATTATTTTCTACATCCCAGTCTTAAAAAACACATTATTAGGAAACAGCATAGGATTATTATTAGAGGAAGGATATTTTAACAACCAAGTTGTATTAATACCATGTTACTACCAATCAATCTCACCGTTAGATTGATTATGTTGATCAAACGGTTATATTTATTTTCATCTTTGTATAGTCATGATTTTCCATATTTAAAGGGAAATCATAACCATACAAAGGTGGAAATAAATATAAAGTATTAAATTTGGAAAATAATGACCATACAAAGATGAAAATAAATATAACCGTTAGATCAACATAATCGATCTAACGGTGTAATTGATTGGTAGTAACATAATAGTAATACAACTTGGTTGTTACAATATCTTTTCCCTTATTATTATATCATATATATATATATATATATATATATATATATATATATATTATTCATCATAATTAATGGGACTACAATCAATGTTCTTCAAATATTCATTATTATAATTTCTTGGTTTGAAGAAAAGCAAAGTAGAAAAAAGCTAGCAGGGTGGTCTCTGAACTTAGTAACATCCAATGTCAAAAGCTGCAGCTTTTACAATGAAACCAAAGAGGAGGAAAGGGGTTGAGAAGAAGGGGCTATGATCACTGTCTATTTCATACACAGTCAATGGTGGCCACTTCTTTATCATGGCTTCCTGTTGCTCAGGCTTCATCACCTTGTCATGCCTAGTCCTTATATACACTCGCGGCACCTTCTCCACTTCACCATCCTCTCTGAATTTTGCACTTGTCAATGCTAGAATTGGCCCAGGCCTCAACAACATAGCAGCTAAGGTAGAGTCCTGAACCAAAATGATTGTGTAATTAGTGTGACATTACTATTCAAATATTATAACTCAATTATATGGTCTCTCACATTCACACTTGTTGAGTATGGCTCATACTTCGCATGCTGATAAAAGCTCTAATTGTCAGGGTTAGTAGAAAGGCAACTGAGAGTCTCGCTCCTAGGTGATCGGGCGGGGGTCCAGGGGAGCCGCCCAGCGGTGTCCGGGGACAGTGCCCCAGGCCCGTAGAGACTAGGTATTGTTGTGGGCCTCTGATTTATTGTAATTTTCTTAGTAGTTTGAGCTTGGGCCCATGAGGTGAGCAGACGGAGGTCCGGAGGAGCCGCCCAGCGGTGTCCGGGGACAATGCCCTGAGGCCCGTAGAGACTAGGTATTGTTGTGGGCCTCTGATTTATTGTAATTTTCTTAGTAGTTTGGGTTTGGGCCCATGAATAGCTGCTGTTATGGTTTTCTAATTCTATTTATATTTTTCTTGTAAACCGAGTGATTTACGAGTGGCGGTGAGATGAATATAGTACAAACAAGCTGGACGTAACCTAAATTGAGTGAATTAAGATAAATCTCTGTATCTATTCTCTCTCTTTTCATTTACGATTTGTGTGATTGTCGATTTCCAACAACAACAGTATCCCATGTGGTAAATTACTATCACCGGCTATAATGTTCTGATCTTAGGATGTTTTCATGTGAATAAATTTTCTTGGTTTTCACCATTTTCCAAGAAAATTTCAATTAATGGTCCTACAAGTGGCAAAAGCAGAAGGTGGCAGTGAAATTGATAATAAATCACAAGTATATGGCATGTGGGGTACCCTGGAGAGAAAAGGCCTGAGAAATTGAACATGGGGTGAACAGTTTTTATAGAGAAAGCACATGCATGTTTTTTTATTTTTTCCCCTTAAATATACCTCGTGAGGGCTTAAAGGGTAGATGATTTTGCGTTGAAATTCTTTCTTAACCAATGCACTAGTTGGAGGCTTATCCTGTCCCAATCCAAATCCTAGCTGGTAGACATCCCCATACTCAGATAGGTCAGGTACACCCTGCTTGACACAAATCAAAAACACTTTCTAAGCATCATTATAGCTATTATTTACAAGAGGCACAAAAAGTTAGCTACTCTACTCTATCATGCAAAGCTAGCAATTAGGTTCACTAATTGTTTGTTTCTTATCAATCATTGGAGGTATATTGAGCACACTGAAAATTTGCTATTATACCCACCTCTATAGAGGACAAAATAGACCTGTGGTACAGGCTTTGGATAAGTCATATAACACCCACTCTTGTTTGGAAAAGCAAGAAAGCAAGAGATTTGATGATTTCTTGTCTCCAAACAATAAAACATGACAACCAAAGATGTTTATAATGATTAATACACGGATTGCTGTATTGGTGGGGGTTTAGATGGCACAAAATTATTGATGATGATATATACAATTCGAAGGGGAAACAGAAACTTTATTAGATTGATCGAAGCTCTCTATGATTATGTATATTAGCTTTGTTCGTACACGTTATAGGCTCTTAGAATATTGTGTTAGCGTTAGATTCCTATTCATTTTTCTTAATCAAAATCTCTCTCTATATTTCACCCCAAAAAAGAAATCCATCTCTATAATATAAATCTGTTAGAGATCATGCTTTAGAAACTGCAATTTGATATTTTTAATTATTTAGGAGTCAGTTTTCATTATGTTTTAATGAGTTGTTATGTAGATGGGCAGTTTACTTTTGCTTTAATGGGTAGTTATATAGTGAGCAGTTTTCTTTTCTACTTTGATGAGAAGTTATGTAGTAGTGAGCAGTTTCTTTTTATTATTTTGCTTTATAAGTTGTATTGTCACACATCAATAAAATGTACTTCATTTCTAAAACCAACAACTGGTATCAGAGCTATCTTCCTAAAGGGATCTGTGTGTCAATTTGAGGCGCCATGGAAACTGAAGCGAATCTTACGTCAATTGCTCCGCCAGTATTTGATGGAGAAAACTACCCAATTTGGGAGGTACGCATGGAGACGTACTTGGAGGCGTTGGATCTTTGGGAAGCAGTGGAAGAGGACTATGAAATTCTGCCTCTTCCAGCTAATCCCACCATGGCACAAATAAAAGTGCAGAAGGAGAAGAAAACTAAGAAGTCAAAAGCAAAAGCCTGTTTGTTCGCTGCAGTTTCACCCACTATTTTCACTCGTATCATGACTTTGAAGTCAGCAAAGGAGATATGGGATTATCTCAAGACTGAATACAAGGGAGATGAACGCATTCGAGGAATGCAGGTGCTGAATCTAGTTCGCGACTTCGAGATGCAGAAGATGAAGAATGATGAATCTATTAAGGAGTATTCTGAGAGGCTTCTTAGTATAGCAAGCCGGATCAGATTGCTGGGCTCTTCTTTTCTAGAGTCAAGAATTGTTGAAAAGATCCTTGTAACCGTTCCTGAAAAATTTGAGGCCACAATTACATCCTTAGAGAATACTAAGGATATGTCAAGCATCACTCTTGCTGAATTGTTGAATGCTTTGCAAGCACAAGAGCAAAGAAGAGCCATGAGGCAAGAAGGTGTCATTGAAGGAGCTCTACCTGCAAAATATCATGAAGCTGGTAAAAATAAGAAAGTGCAAGAAGGTAATTCTGGTTCTTTTTCTTCAAGTAGCAGGAATGGAAATTCCAAGGGGAAATATCCTCCTTGTCACCATTGTGGGAAGAAAGGTCACCCTCCTTTCAAATGTTGGAGGAGGCCAGATGCAAAATGCTCCAAATGCAGCCAATTTGGGCATGAGGCAGTGGTATGCAGAAATAAGAATCAAATGCAGGAGGCAGATGCTCAAGTTGTTGACGAAGAAGAGGAGGATCAACTGTTCGTAGCCACTTGTTTCTCCAGCAATGAATCTAGTGAGAGCTGGCTGATTGACAGTGGGTGTACAAACCACATGACTCATGATCGAAGTCTTTTCAAGGAGTTAAAACCCACACCAATCACAAAAGTCAGAATCGGTAATGGTGACCACATTTTGGTAAAGGGAATAGGAACTGTTTCTATCCTAACAAATTCAGGTACAAAGTCAATCTCAGATGTTCTTTTTGTACCTGATATTGATCAAAATTTGTTAAGTGTTGGACAGCTCATTGAAAAAGGATTCAAAGTGTTTTTCGAAGATAGAGTTTGTCTCATTCAAGATGCAAATGGAAAGGAAATCATCAAAGCAAAAATGAGAGGCAAGAGTTTCTCATTTGAACCAGTCAAGGAGGAGCAAGCTGCTGTTTCCACAGATGAGAATGTGACTGAGACTTGGCACAAGAGACTAGGCCATTGTCACCTCTCAAATATGTTGTTGATGAAGAAGAAGGAGTTGTCAAATGATTTACCAACCTTTGCAGATCATTTACCATATTGTAATGCCTGTCAATTTGGCAAACAAAAAAGAAATCCATTTCCCAAGTCAAGTTGGAGAGCCTCCAATAAGCTGCAGTTGATCCACTCAGATGTTGCTGGTCCTCAAAGAACTCAATCACTTGCAGATAGTCGTTACTATGTTATTTTCATAGATGATTTTAGCAGAATGTGTTGGATTTTTTTCATGAAGCATAAATCAGAAGTGGCTAGCCTGTTTTGGAAGTTCAAGAAAACGGTGGAGAACCAGAGTGGTTGTAGCATTCAATGCATTAGGACTGACAATGGAAAGGAGTATACTTCAGAACAATTTAATATTTTTTGTGAAGAATCTGGCATTGAACACCAACTCACTGCTCCATACACTCCGCAACAAAATGGAGTAAGTGAGCGAAGAAACAGGTACATAATGGAAATGACTCGATGTATGCTTCACGAAAAAGAGTTGCCAAAGAATTTCTGGGCTGAAGCAGCAAGCACTGCTGTCTTCTTGCAAAATAGGCTGCCTACAAAGGCATTGGAGGACAAAACTCCATTTGAGGCATGGTATGGCTATAAACCCTCACTCAATTTTCTTAGAGTGTTCGGTTGTATGTGTTTCTCTCATATTCCACAGGTAAAGCGTGATAAGCTTGACCAAAAGTCAGAACCAGGAATCTTTGTTGGCTATAGCTCTTCCTCCAAAGCCTACAAAGTGTATCAACCTCAAACTGGAAAGATACTTATTAGTAGGGATGTTTATTTTCATGAAGAAGAGAAGTGGAACTGGACACAAGCACAAGAGGCATCCATGAGTAAGCAGAAATCAAGTCCTCTCATCCAAATAAGCAAAGAGCAAGGAGTGGAACAGTGGCAAGAAGAGTTAGAAGATGACCCACCAATTCGTGGAACAAGGTTGTTGTCCAATATTTATCAAAGATGCAATGTAGCCATTTGTGAACCTGCAGGATATAAAGAAGCTATTCAAGACCAGAATTGGAAGAAGGCAATGGAAGAAGAGTTGTTAATGATAAAAAAAAATAATACTTGGGAGCTTGTTGACAAACCAAAGGATAGAGCAGTTATTGGAGTAAAATGGGTGTTTAGAACCAAGTTAAATGCAGATGGCTCCATCAACAAGTACAAGGCTAGACTTGTAGTCAAAGGATATGCACAAATTTTTGGTGTTGATTATTCTGAAACCTTTGCACCTGTGGCTAGAATGGACACTATTCGACTCTCGCTAGCTGTTGCTGCTCAAAAAGGCTGGAAAGTATTTCAACTAGATGTAAAATCTGCATTCTTGAATGGTATTTTGCAGGAGGAGATTTATGTTGAACAGCCCGAAGGATTTGTGAAAGAAGGTGAGGACGAGAAGGTCTACCTGCTCAAGAAAGCTCTATATGGCTTGAAACAAGCACCTAGAGCATGGTACAGCAAGATAGATGAGCATCTATCAAGCTTAGGATTCAAGAAAAGCACTTCAGAAGCTACTCTGTATATAAAGCACGAAGATGATGATCTACTTATAGTCTCTCTTTATGTTGATGATCTCTTAATCACAGGTGGCAATGACAAGCTTGTTGAAAAGTTCAAAAGAGAAATGATGCAGATTTTTGAAATGACAGACCTTGGACTCATGACATACTTTTTGGGAATGGAGATTAAGCAGTCAGAAGATGAAGTTTTCATATGTCAAAAGAAGTATGCCAAGGAAATTCTCAAGAAATTTCATTTGGAGGATTGCAAGGCAATGACCACTCCAATGAATCAAAAGGAGAGCTTGAGCAAGAATGATGGAGCTGACAGAGTTGAAGAAGGCTACTTTCGAAGTCTGATTGGTTGTCTAATGTACCTCACAGTATCAAGACCAGACATTTTATTTTCTGTAAGTCTTTTATCTCGTTTTATGCATTGTGCTACTGAGATGCATTTAAGAGCAGCAAAAAGAGTAGTGAGATACATCAAAGGAACGATTGATTTTGGTGTGAAATTTAAGAAAAGTCAAGACTTTAAGCTCTTGGGATTTTCTGACAGTGATTGGGGAGGTTCTGTGGATGATATGAAAAGTACCTCTGGTTATTGTTTTAGTCTTGGCTCAGGAATTTTCTCATGGTGCTCTAAAAAGCAGGATGTTGTAGCACAGTCCACAGCAGAAGCGGAATTCATAGCTGCTACGGCAACAGCTAATCAAGCAATTTGGTTAAGAAAATTTTTATGTGATTTACACCTGAAGCAATGGAACAATACTGAAGTTCATATTGATAACCAAGCAGCAATTGCCATTTCTAACAATCCAGTTTTTCATGGGAAAACCAAACATTTTAAGATCAAGTTTTTCTTCTTAAGGGAAGTTCAGAAAGAAGGTGAAATCGTACTTGTCTACTGCAAGTCAGAAGACCAATGGGCAGACATATTCACAAAACCATTACCTACAAGCAAATTTGAAGATCTAAGGGAGAAGATTGGTGTTTGCAGCTCCAAAAGCAAGGAGGAGTGTTAGAGATCATGCTTTAGAAACTGCAATTTGATATTTTTAATTATTTAGGAGTCAGTTTTCATTATGTTTTAATGAGTTGTTATGTAGATGGGCAGTTTACTTTTTTGCTTTAATGGGTAGTTATATAGTGAGCAGTTTTCTTTTCTACTTTGATGAGAAGTTATGTAGTAGTGAGCAGTTTCTTTTTATTATTTTGCTTTATAAGTTGTATTGTCACACATCAATAAAATGTACTTCATTGAATATTCTAACTACTAAAATTTTTCACTACCAACTTACTATCTATCTAATCACTATTAGATTAATATTTTCTCTCTCTTCAAATTTTTTTTAGCATTCTCTCTTTGATCCAATGATATGATGGGTAGTAAGTTAATAGTGAGAATTTTTGGTAATTAGAATATCCTCACTCATTATAAAATTACAAATAGTTTGTTATCAAACCCTAAAAAAGGAGGGGAGCTTCCTTCTAACTTAAAACATATGGAAATAATTTATATAAAAATTAGCTCAAAGATACCTTTATCTTAAAGGGTAAAGGGTAAATTATGATGCACTAAGTTTCCCAACTTATGAGATTAGAGATGGGAGTGGGTTATACACAATTTTACCCTTGCATTTTTCAAATAAACTATTTTCAATACTCAAATCCGTAATTTTTTTGTCACAAGGAGCAACCTTATCTAATACTTTTATTGTACAATAAGAAAAATATAAAAAAAATCTTACAATTAAGAAAAGTTTAGCTAATAATAAACTTATAATAGTCTCATAAACAAGGGAAAGAAGAAAGGGAGATAAAATGCAACAAAGAAAAAAAAATCATTTTATTATCATTATTTTTCCCTTTTGTAAGTTGTAACACACATTCCCTTATTGCTGAACAGCTGCTAGTTTGTTTTTATATGGAACTATTGTTAGAAAAATATGAGAGTAGGTGCGTGCGCCTCAAATTTGTGAAGACAGTTGGCAATCAATTATTTCAACAGAGCATCTACATCAACCTTATACTGGAACCTTGAAGAGTCCAAACATTGTACAACAATGGAAACCAGCAAGCATCACTATGATCACACACTCTCATCCCAAGTTTAGGTTCATGTACACTTGACAACTAAGTTAGTTAATTATCATAGTACTCAGTCGCCCAGTTTGCAAATATTACTAAAAGGAGAGACACTAGACATGCATGGCACATTGAATTCAAGGTTCAGAAACTAAATAAAGAGAATGAGACATTGAAACTGGAACAGAACAGATTTGGTGAAAAGGACTCACATCTTTTAGATCTTCATCTGTTAAGTATCCCAACTTGAGCATAGTTGCTGCCACATACACTGCTAAATGAATCTTCTTGGCAAATTTGTGACATGCCTGAGTAATACTCAAGCCTCCTGCACTGTGGCCCACCAATATAACCTATAGTAATCACATCACTGATAAGAACTAAGCCACTCTAGTTGATCATATTCCCATATAAGAATGAGAAAGAGCAATATCTAAATAGAGGGGGAGCAAAACCTGTTCATTCTCAGGCAAAGCAGACATGAAATCCATGAGGGGTTGATTATAATCATCAAAAGAAAGAACAGAATCAGCATCAGATTGATCAATTCCTGCACTTTTGAGGTCAATGCATGAGACCTTGTAGCCAGAATTCTCCATAAGGCACCGGATTTTGTACCAGCACCAACTTCCTCCTCCAATACCATGTACTAGCACAAAGTGCTGCTTCAAGGGAATTGTTCCTCTTGGTTCAGCACCTTCCTCTCTCAGAGGCATGGCTTTCTCTGCCTTCACTAACATGATGTTTCCTATGTTCTTTTGCTTTCAACTTTGTTGGTGAGCATATATATAATGGGAATAGTCTTTATGGGTCATGATGTTTCCCTTTTAATTAACTTTCATTGTTAATCATGTTATTTGATTTTTTCAAGAGTTTATAGAGGTATCTTTATTGGGTCAGGGTCATTTCCTTCCATCGTAAGAACTTTGAAAATGTCACAAAACATAGACAACTATAGAAGATAACATTTTGCATAAGCACTGGCGTAGGATGCATTCAGAGGAGGCTTGGACTCATAATCAAGTGGTTCAAAAGGGCTCCAACTTGCACTAGTACTTTTCAGCATTCCTTAGGATGCAAACATAACTAAAAGTAAAACTGTGAGGTTCATTTAAAATTATTAGACATTCGTGCAAGGAAGATTTAGCTTTGGAAATGGAGATTTGTCCTTCCACAAGACAGCAAGAGTTTTGTTTTTCTTTAATACCTAATTATTAGCTGGATTTGATATATAGTGGAATTGGTCCGGTGTGTGACACATTAATTTTTATTATAATAGTCATATGTTTATTTATTAGGATATTGCTGGCCGACAATATCTTTTATTTTTCTTTAATAATTCATTATGTACATAAAATAAAAAGAGGAAATAAAGAGATTGAGACAAAAGAAATATGGACTTTAGAAATGTATTTCTACATATATTAATTAATATTTCTTTCTTAATTTTTCTAAGAAAATATAACTGTATATAGAACTCCAAATATAAATAAAGAGATTATAATTCATGATATAAACAGTATAATGATTACACTTTAATTTAGCACACTAAAGATTATAATCATAAACACTTCTTAATGACATTCTTAATTTCTAATCAAAATATCTACCATGTAAAATATGCTTAATTTACAATAATTATTTGGATGTTCTATATTATTTTACTTGTTGCTGTCCTTTTATCTCTTTCATGCAATGAGATGACTCATATCATTGCTTGTCTGTCATATGACATGTGACTTACTACTAGTATTCAAGGAATAACAAAGTTTCAAAAAGAAACAAATGTTTGTAAGACATGGAAAAAGAGGATGAACCGGGGGAAAGTTTTACTTGGTGGCTTGCTTGGTTTCTCAATAAATAGACTGCATAACAAGAAGTGATAGCAAGATGATTCTCTTTTTTTTTTTTTTCTTCCTTTCTTCCAATAATCATAAATTCATTTTCTTAAAACTTTGAGCTAAAATATGATGTTCCTCAACTCTTATTGTGGTTTATCATTTGGTCCATTAATAAAATATTACAAAAGGTTTTGTGTTCTTCCGTAACATTCTAACAAATATGCTTGAAGAGTGGTCCATTAAGCATGTTAATATATTGGTCATGAATAGTGGTCAACCTTTTAGGCCTCCATGAATTTTGGTTCACATTATTCGTGAGGGAGATCCAGATGGAAAATGGTTACTAGTAAAGTCATTGATAATTGTTTTTCTTTTAAATAAATGATTATGGGCAGCTGGCAGCGTAAATAAAGTAATTGGAAAGTGAGTGTACCCAAAAAAAAAAAGTAATTGAAAAGTGAGATTTCAAGTGAGCAGATTATACCCTACCCTCACATATGCCGTACTCATTAACCTCACAATTATTTTGTGCACACAATCTCCACAACAAATATAATACCCAAGATAAAAAATAATAATAATAATAAGGAAAATGATATATTTACCACCAAAAAAGTTTACAACCTTTACAACCAACTTAATCACCGTTGATTTCCGTCAATCTAACGGTTATAATTTATTAAAAAATCAATAATTAATTAATAAATGCAACCTAATAATTTTCAATAAATTATAACCGTTAGATTGACGGGAATAATCAGTGATTAGGTTGGTTGTAAAAGTTGTAAACTTTTTTAGTGGTAAGTATATCCTTATCCTAATAATAAAGGTTTTTTTCTTCTTAAAATCGCATTAAAAGGATTTTTCTTCTTCAAAATCAGTAGTCCTTACACTGCCGGATGAAACAAGCTTGAGCTAGTGCATTTTCTGTTTTTTGAAATGGTCTCGATAATCCATAACGTGGTTGTGCCGTGCTCTCTTCCAAAACGTCATTTGACAATATACCAAGCAATGCTGATGGTAACTATAGGTCATCATCATGTACAAACCAAGCCCATTACCAATTTTTATTTGGTTTAAAACTTAGAATTCCTAGTAGACTTTATTGCTTATGTCAATTTCACTTGTGAATAAGATAATATTCGGTTTCGGAGAGGAGGCATGTGTTTAATCTTCCTTGACTTTCTCTCGGTCAAATAGTCAAGTCAAGCAATCTAATTTTTTATTTTTTTAATACATAGTCAAGCAATCTAATTAATTATACTTGTGAATTACATGCTAAGTTTAGTTACTCAATATTTCAACCCTTTCCACCTAAGATGAGTTTCTAATGAGAATGTTATCATAAGGTTCACCTCTCCGGGTGATGAAGATATATGAGGACCTAACTCGCCAAAAGGAATAATTAGATCATGTAATCCTCTCTCTATATATATTGTTAATGGTAATGCAGTAATATATGAAAGTACAAATTAATTCAGTATATATTCAGCTGAATATCATATTGGGGCATTATATATGTGTGGTCTTCCATATTCATAGGCTTTCTAGTGATCTTCTTGAGCCCATTTCCCTTGTCTGCAATGTGTGGTCTTTGGGTCTCTTCCTGGCCTTTGTGGTTTAGACTTTAGACCCACATTAATGGAAGACACTCAAATATCATATAGCATATGACTTATACTTGGTCCATTGTCAAACTCCACGAAAGTCAAACTTTGTTAGTTGTTACTCCTTCTACTGCTTGATATTGGTAAATATTTTAAACCCTTTTACTTCTAGATCCAAATTAAATAAATTCAGCGACAAAGAAAAATGGAAACTCAGTTGATACCCGACAGATTTTTAAATACTGTCACTAAAAGATGTACATGATGTCACATTTGTCTTTCATTCATCAATTTGGTCATATAACTTCCATCCTTCAATTATCAATTTGATGTTATTTTAATGATTAATTTAAGGGTTATGAATTTTTCCTTGTCGAGAAGAGTTTTTTCTCCTGTAAATACAATATAAAGATAGAGGTCATTGAAAAGAAAAAATAAATAAAATAAAAGTGAAACTCATATCTTTATATTATGTCTGCAGGAAAAAAAAAATTATTCTCCTACAAGAAATCTATATCCCTTAATTTAATGATAAAAATGAGATAATAAAAACAATTTAACATTGCCCATATTTTTGAAAAAATAATTTGATATATTTAAAATTTGAGGATGAAAAAAAATTCTTCATGAGCATATTCTATCATTTAAACGTAAGGGATCCCAACAGCACTGAGTTAGAAGCCACAGATGGATGCATTCGAATTTTTGTATGAACAGAGAGTTATTGACTGATTCGCAATTAAAAGACGGGAAAAAAAGAAAAGAAAGAAAGACGTACTGTACTGACCGTAGCAGAATTCCCCCATTTAAAAAGGAAAGCAACAAATCATTTGTAGATAATAAAAACAATAGTTGCTTTTCCCCTCAAATCATTCTCGTGAGGACCATCACTCAAACCATTAATGAAATGAATTTGATAGTAGAAGTTTCCTTAAATAACTTTTGACAAAACCCTTTATTTCCTTTCTTTTGTTGATTTTCAATGAATAGGGAAACAAATCTTCTGGAGAGAGAAACAAATTTCCTTGTTGTCCTTGCATTAAACGAGAAGGTTTCGTTAGCACCAATTAAATAATTGGGAGTGAATTCTCGTGCGTTAGTTAATATGAATACTGTTGGTGAGATGATCTTAAATCATGGGTAAATTAACAGTGATGATGACATGATGTTGTCACTCCCAATTCTTTCTCTCTTTTTTTCTGTCATTTCTTATCACTAATATATCTGAATGGTTATGATATCCGCGTAACATGATCATATTAATTATCACATAAAAGAATTCATCCCCTAAATAATTAAATTGACTCCACCAATTTAAGGGGGTGTATTTGATTAAGATTTAAAAAAAAAAATTTTTTTTTTTCTTTAATTTTAAAAGACTATTTAGAATTAGTGGGACTTTAAAGACTTTTTTAAAAAACTTTTTTAAAAGACTTTTTTTACAACCAATATTTTATAAGATTGGATTTTATAGAATTTTAATAGAATTTATAAGATTTGAAAGGACAATATGAATTTATAAGATTTTAAAAAATTATATGAATTTTTAACAAAAATTTAAAATTACAAGAGTCAATAAAAAAATAACAAAGAAATGCAATGATATTAGTAAAAACAGAAGTAAAACCTAGTATAATTTTTTCAATCAGTAAAACAAAATATAATTTTCAACAAACATTCAAAATTATTAAGCACAAACTCTCCACATATTTAAAGTTATACGAGTCCTCCATGCATTAGCATTTTCTGCTCTTAGGTTTGACCAATGGTTAAAAATTATCTTCTTCATTGGTATCAGAGCTATGCATATATGATTATAAGACCCAATTTTTTTATTAAAATAATTCTAAATTTGCATATAGAATCTAAAGTTTATAATAAAATTTTGTTTGGATTTTTTTGCAATTGATCTTGGAAACCTTTGAGTTTTTGTTCTACGTGATGAGATTTTCTAACCATATATTATATGCATGTTTTCATTGAGTATTATAAGGTGACGATAATGACCATATTGATAATAGTGACGATATAAATTTTGAATTTGAATTTGAATTTCTAAGTTTTATTACATAAAAGTTTAGAAAATTTCTCAAATTATTTTCAATCGATACATTGACACCTTAAATTGCTTTGAGACTTTTGAAAAACAAGTTTTTAGTTATCTATTGACACAAAAATTGTTTGAAATCGTTTCTTGTAGTGAAGGAATTTCATTCATGAATGTATTGTTACAAAGTATAAGATTTAATTATGAAAATTTTAATCTTTCTTTAAATTTATATCGTTTGATTGATGTAAAACGAAAATTGGTTTATTTTATGTTATTTTTAATATAAAAATCATATCGCGACCATAGTTTGAAAAATCATTTTTTAAACTTTCAAAAGCTCTAAATTTTTTTTTGTTTTGAGATAGATTATATTAAAATCTTGTTGGTTTGTTGTTTCTGGGTTGTTTGTGATAAAATTGCTAAAAAATATGCTATTTTGAGTTTTGACGAAACTCTCACGGCCGAACCCAATTTCGAGTAGGTCAACCCGCTAATGGAAAAAGAAAACACTGCAATATAAAAATCTCAAAAAATCTTAGAGATTAGGGTGAGATTGTAAGAGAGACATCATTTTATATTTCTCACTAAAAAGTCTCACAAAATTCACACCAATAAAAATTTCATTAAAATCGTCAAATTTTTTAATACCACAAATTCATTACTATTATATATATATATATATATATATATATGATCTCAAATCTTTTTACCCACTGCCGATGGCGGAAATTGACCCAAATTGACTCAAACTGCATCCCCTTTAAAATTTTGGGTCAATTTCCGCCATCGGCAGTGGGTAAAAAGATTTGAGATATATATATATATATATATATATATATATATATATATATAGGTGTTTATATCTGGGCTTTAATAAAATGAATGTAGATAAGTTATCTACATTCGTTTTCAAAACGACGTTGTTTTGAATTGAAAAATTAAAAATTTTAATGAAAAAGACTATTGTAACCCTGAAATAAATTATAATTATAAAAATACCTTGATTTCTGTCTCAAAACGACGTCGTTTTGGATTCATTATAGATAAGTTATTTACATTGACTGTAGAAAAAACGAACCCTTATATTTACAATGTTACAAGAAAATACCCCAATTTTCTGTAGACACAATATTTGTGGGGTTTGTTATATTTTTTTTTTTTTAAAAAGAAAAAAAAAAGCTGGCGTTGTTTTTTGTATATATGCAGAAAAAAAATTATGTTGCTGTAACATAACTTTCCAATTTCCCACATATTTATTAAAAAGAGTTTTTAAATATGAATAGTAAGATTAGTTGTTATTGTGCAAATAATAAATATATATAATCATCGGCAAAGTTAAAGAGAAAAGCAAAAGATGAAAGCTGAAAGAAAGATGCTATAATAATGTTTGACTGATAAAGCGTGACAAGATGTTGCCGTGTATTTGGTTTTCGTTTTATCTTTTTTATAATTATTTTGTCATAACTTCGTCTAAATTTAGGCTACAAAAGAATATTAACAATCTTTTAGGTTATATTTATGTCATGAATGACACATATCGTTTTACTTTTATTAATTTATATTTTTTAAATTATACTTAAATTAATTACGAATCCATTAAACATTTTGGTTTCGTACGAAAAACTCAGTCCTAAAAAAATATGAAAGAAAGTTTTACACGATTTTGATAAAAGCTTATAAAATTAAAAAAGTGTTGTTCTAATTCTAATATAAAATATTACAAGTATGGTATGATGTGATGAAAGAAAGAAAAGATTCCGTATTAGTCATATTATATAATTGTAAATACACATGATAGAGAAGAATTTTATATGAGAAGTTGGAAAATTTTGCATTTGGAAAACAATAGGTGGATAAGAGAAGGCCAGGTGTCACATTACAGCTGGTCATAGATAGACCCAGTCAGTCACACACAGCCCTCATGTTTCTTCCACTCTTCTATTCTGTAGTGTACTTTGACTTTATCTCTCGACCTTGTTTCTGCCTCAAATAGTCAAATTTCATATTTCACCCATTTAAATATTTAATAATAGTAATAATAATAATAAATAAATAATACTAATTGTGGATCTGGTTGTGTTTCCAAAATCAGGTCCCCAATGCAGCGTGCACTGATTTTGATACTAATTCAGAATCTTCCATTCACCTCCAAACACGACAAACAATCATACCCTTTTATTATCATAATTTATTTTCGCATAAAAGACTATAAAATGATAAAATCTAGTCTTGGAATATTCTATTTAATGTTATTTTAATTTTTAAAATTTATTCCTTGCACAGATTGTTTATTTGTTTACAATTTGTATTAAAACTATTAATTTTTGGCATTAATTTATATAACTAAAGAATTTTCAAAACCAAAATAATATAATTAAAATTTTCAAAGAGCGATTAGTGTATTTATTCTTAAAAATGAAGAAAAAGATTTATTTCCTTAAAATTATGGCACGATGAGTCGACAGAACAATTTATATTTTTAATTTCTTTATAATAAGTCACAGTGAGTAAAGGAACAAATACACAATTTATTTTATATAACAACTCTTAAAAGAATTTGAGAGATTCAAACATGAAATCAGATTAATTAAACTTATTAAGATATTGAACACGAGGAATGTCATATTTACAATCTATTTTTATTTATAACCTTTTATAACTATAATCTTAACCGTTGATTTCTGCTCATCAACGGTTATTATTTTTGTAAATTAAATTTATTAATTAATTATTAATTAATAAATGATAACCGTTGATTGACGAAAATCAACGGTTAAAATTATTATGGTAAAATGTTGTAAACAAAAATATGTTGTAAATATAATCTTCCTATTGAACATTATTAATATCTAATTTTTTTTAGATATTTTTAAGCATATAATTTTGAATTTGATTTTAAAATTTATGTGTATAAAAAGATTTTCTCATTCAAAATCAACTCATATTCAAAAAAAAAATAAAAATAAAAATTTAAATAGCCAGTGAAAGTTATTATTATTACTAGCCTTTAAATAAATAATTCGTTTCATTTTAACTTATATAACCATGATCCTTAAATTTTCTTAAATAAATTTCTTTAAGGTTGCCGTGTACGATTATTTTAACTCCCCGCGTCGCAACAAAACCTAATCCTCAAACTGTTTAAGTAAAAGTCAAAAGACGGGACCCACAGATGCCACGTCGACAGTTTGGGGGTTGGTCTGCGCTTTAAATGCGTGAAGCGCCGACTTTGAAACCCGTTGTTACGGGTAGTCTTGTTTGTCTCTTTCCATTTTCATTTTTCACTTTGGCTTTCGCTTCAGAAAACGAAGAACAACACATACTTAAAAACACGCATAAGAGAGAGATGGTGGAGTTGAGGTTGCTGTTTACACAAGATCCATTTTTGTCTCAGGTTGTTGTAGCTGTGGTACCTTGATTCTTCAAGTCAATGTCTTCTTCTTTTTCATTCCACTTGTTTTTTTTCTTCTAAAAATCAGTTATTTTTTTAATTTTAGAAAAAAAAAATGAAAATTTGTTTTTCTTTTCCTTTGTGGGTTTTGCATGTTATGAAATATTACCATTTTTTCTAAAGCTTTTTCGCCTGATGGGTGTGAATGTCGAATTCATCGTTGGTTCGGCTTCTTTGTTCAGTTGAATTTTGATGCATGCCACGGATTCAACTCTGATCTCATCATATTTTGTGGGATTGTTTAAAACATTTGAATGCCTACAACTTATAATTCATGATTCCCTATTTCTATGTCTGAAAATTAACTTCTCTGTTCAAATCCTCTCTCTCCGTCTCTCTGTCTCTTGTTTTTGATTTTTGTCTTTTTGTCGCTTTTAGACCAAGAGAGTAAACTGATCTCACATCATAACCGTGTGCCGATTTACAAAGATTAGAATATAAGAAAATGGTAAATTATTTCATCAATTGCTAGTTATTAATGGCTTTTTGAGTATAGTCCATAGAGTATGGAACTACCATAGAAGACCATGTAGTGGATAAATTCTGAGAATCATGGATTTGTTTCAAAAAATTGGTGTATGTTCCTTTTAAAGAGAATTTCCTATCCCGGAAAACATTTATTTCAGTAGTTGGTGTATCTTCTGATAGTAATGTTCTCTGGTTTCTACTAAACTTAGAGTCCTAGAGTTAGCTGATTCAAGATCCATAAAGTCACTTTGTCAAAACTTACCAAATTTGATTTGCTGCATGTAGCAGATTTTTTGTGCAGTTTTACTTTCTTGAGTGTTATGCTCTTTTTCCATGATTAACGAGGCAATTTTTTTCGACAATCCTAGCTAAACTTCAATCTTATCTGATGCAGGCAGTGAAAGCGTAGGAGAACTTCTTCTTTTTTTCCCTGCCAGAATGTTTTGAGTAAATTTGGTATTTTTCTTTGAGATCTTCTGTGCAAAATTTGTAGCCAAAATCAAGTCTTTGAACGGTGACTTTATTACTAATTTGGAGTAAGATGTCTGTTGAATCGGCTCCCAAACCTCGATTAGTAAGATGTCCTAAATGCTGGCAACTTCTTCCAGAGTCTCCAGATTATGATGTGTACAAGTGTGGTGGATGTGGCACGACTCTTCAAGGTTAAAAAAAAATCTCATTATTGTATATTATTTTACTTTTCAAGTTTTATTTCTCTTGGGAAACACGATGCAGGAAAATTTTTCAACTATCAAGTTTATGCCTGTTGCACTTGTTGAGCTCTTACATAATGTACTTGGGTTGACCATAAGCTTCAATGTCTAAATTTTCTTGCGAACTTAATCATACCAAATTAATTTTTCTGATATGATTTATGCTTCTTGATTGATTGGTATAAATGATTTACTATAATAAATTATTACTCACTCAACGAAGCAAGCATTCTGCTCCAATCTATTGCCTGCCTCTTGTGTATGGATTAATTTTTATGAAATCTTACTTTACAAATGAGGATACTGATTCTATATATATACCTCTTATAGTTCTTATTCTTAATTTGTAACTGAAATCATTTCATTGCTTTCCATACAGCTAAGAAACGAAAAAATAAGGCTGTGAACTCAGAATCCAGTACACGTGAAACTGATGCTGCTCCTAGAAACGCATTGGATCATGTTTCAAAGGAGAGCGGTTTGAAGGAAAAAGCAGCTGGTTCTTCCTCAGGAGAATGTTCTTTAGATGGAAATGATGGAAGGGGTCAAATTGAAAGTAGTGAATGCAATGGACAGGCGCTAGTTATTTCTCAGGAGAGTGATTTGAGGGCAAAAGCAACTAGTTCTTCATCAGGAGAATGTTCTTTGAATGGAAATGGTGGAAGGAGTCAAATTGAAAATGATGAATGCAATGGAGAGCAGCTAGTTATTTCTAAGGAGAATGGTTTGAGGGCAAAAGCAACTAGTTCTTCCTCAGGAGAATTTTCTTTGAATGGAAATGGAGGAAGAGGTCAAATTGAAAATGGTGAATGCAATGAAGAGCAGCTAGTTATCTCCCAGGAGAATGATTTGAGTGAAAAAGCAATTTGTTCTTCCTCAGTGGAATATTCATTGAATGGAATTGGTGGAAGGAGTCAAATTGAAAATGGTGAATGCAATGAAGAGCAGCTTGGACCGTTTAATTTATCAGATGAAGAACTGGAAAACGAGATGGATATCTATAAATTATCAGACATCAGAAAGCGTACAGTGTCCAACCAAGGTTGTTCAAATGAGCTTACTCACTCTGAGATTGAGGCCTCAGCAGAATTGATGGCAGAGAACTCAGTAGAAAATGCAAATGATACAAACTTGCAGCTAGAAGGAGAAGAGCCAAGTAATGGAAATATGCTGTCAGAAGGAGCAGGGGAGCAGTTAATTAGTGCATTCAATACAGAAGATGCCAATGATGAGAAATCAGCTCCAGAAGGGGTAAAGTCTGAAGTGGACAATACCGGAAGTGATTTAGAAATACCAGAAGAGTTAAATAATGGAAACTTATTACTAGAAGGAGCAGAAAAAGAGTTAATACCTGGATCGGATGGACAAGATCTCAATAATGGCAAATCGGTTCTAGAAGGTGCAAACCCTGAAATGGACATTACTGGAAGCAATAAAGCAGCATCAGAAGAATTAGACAATGGAAACTTAATATTAGAGGGAGAAGAAGAGGAGTTGAATATGTGTGCATCAGATGGAGAAGATCCCAACAAAGACCAATCAGCTCAAGTGGATGCAAAATCTGAAGTGGACATTCCTGCAAGTGCATCTGCTGCCAGGAAGTTAAGTACTGAAAACTTTGTACGTGGAAAGGGAAGCAAACTTGAAGAAGGTACATCTGGTAATCATGTATCTTCTCCCAAAATTCTTCACCGTAGCTTTGACAGTGTAAGATCTGTGGATACATTTGATAACATAGAAGTAATTAATCCCAATTCGGAGATTGGTGGTACTCTGGGAGAATTGTCTGAATCCCCAACCACTAGAAGCTCTCATGCTTATGACGGCAGTATCTCTTCTAATGGTGGGGTGGATGAGAGGTTTCCTAGTCAAAATTTAGATTCTTTTGAGAACACTTACACTGTTGCTAATGGTGTTTCTGATGGAGTTTCCGGAAGGGGAAAAGGCCTTGTTCATAGCATGTTATATGGAGATCATGAAACACAGCAGCATGTCCTGAAAGACAGCAGAGGGAATCAAAATGAAGTGCCGGAGACTGCAAGACATGGTTATGCACGTTGGATGAAAGCAAAGAAAGATGAGTTTCCATCGCAAAAGCCTCTCCATCGAAGTGGTTACCAATCCGGCTATGAAAGTGGCAGTCCTTCAAATCAAACGCATGATGAGCTCTACTGCAGCTCAAGCTTTCTTTCACCTGACTCCTTTGAGGACCCTGACCAGGAGAAGATGAAACTGTTGAGAATGGTTTATAAATTGCAGGATCAGCTCAACAGAACTGGCTATGTAAATGGGGAAACAAATGGAAGACTGTCAACGGGAAAGCATGTTTCTGCATACCAAAGCCATGATCTTCATGAAGGAAGATTTTACCATGGTCTGGATTACCCTAGATGCGATGGAAGATGTAGTCATGGAATCAACTGGCGCCAGAGGCATAAATATTCACAGATACCTTATTCAGCTGAGGCAACAAGCAGTACATACCATGTTGATCATTCTTGTTTCCATTGCTATCCACAAGAGTGGCAATGCTCAGCAGAGTTGCCTCCACATGTTCTTTACCAGCATGAAGAGTTTTGTAGACCCCATCTGGGTTGCAATTGTTGCTCATCTCAGCACTCTTATCCTTCAAGTCCACAATGGTTCATGACCTCTAAACTCCTAACACATGGCCGTGAAACAAAATCCAGTGATCAAAGGCACAGTGCTCCCGGGGTAAAGAAATATTTTAGGGAGAAAACGAGCTTGACTAAACGGCATTACCGGCCAGTAGCAGGGGGAGCACCATTTGTCACTTGTCATAAATGCTCAAAGCTGCTGCAAATTCCAGCAGATTTTCTCCTTTTTAAAAGGGTATGTCATCAGCTCAAATGTGGTTCATGTCAAGAGGTACTCAAATTTTCTCTGCAGAACGGAAGTCATATAGTTTCTTTTGCACCAAATGCTTTAGGGACCCCATCAAGTGACATTGATGACCAAAACGAGGTGATTAATGGCAGCAATCTTAATTCAGGATCTCATGCCAACTATTACCATTCTTCACATGCAGACCCCATTTCATATTCTGATGATTATGACCATTCTGTCAGCAAAAGCTACTCCTCAGAAGGAGATCCTGTTTATGTGACACCATCTAATTCAATGCATGCCAGTGAATATGGTAATCCAAGTGTCTCTCATGGTACCTTTGAGCCCATAACAGAGAAGGAGAAGATTGCTTCAAGAGGTCCTAGTGCAAGTAAGGCTCCAGTGGCAACAGAGGAATTAGCTGTGCCTGTGCACTCCTCCAATATGTCATCAGAAATGGATGCAAGGTTACCGCCAAAAAGTTCACCACTTCATCAACTGATGGGTTATTCCTCGCCAAGTCAAGTGATAAGAGGGACTCCGTCCTCTGTTGAAGGGAAAGAGCCCATACTCAATGGAGAAAATGATCCGAGTCATAACTCTCAACAGAGCTGAAATTTCATGCATTGGCTTAGATGACAATTCTGTTTATTCTATGTTTGGTGAATCTAAAGTGAAGCTGGGAAGATCAAGAACGGGGGAGTTATTTATTCGAATTTGAGATGTAGCGTGTAGCGATATAGCATCCGCACAACGACGTATTTTTGTTGAAGTTTTCTTATAAATATTGGGTGTCTTGAACAAGGGCAATAAGATTGATTCATTGCTCTACAATTGTGTATTAGAAACAGACTAGCTCCACTATTCAATTTTCTGCATACCAGTTTGCCAACAGATGCATATAATCGTTGTTAACTAAAAATATGATTTTGGTATATGTAGAAGTAATTGTTGTGTTTATTTTAAACTTTTATTTTCTTAAAGTCATGGCTAATTTTTCATAAATAATGGGTGTATAACAGTGTCTGTACTATTGCATGTCACCCTCTAATAACGACCAGCATCTGACTTTGTCACCGTAATCCCACTCAATCAATTTTCTCGCAAAGATGAAGCATTTGCTCAAGTTTCATTTTAGTTTTACAGCGTGAAGGAATTTTGTTTCACACTTTCTTCTCATTTTGTTGGCATTTCAATTTCGCAATCTCATCCTTCTAAGGCCTAAGGGAGGCCCCACCATTAAAGTAACAACAGGAATGGAAAAGGGATGTTTTATATTGAATCCCTTGTCAAAAACTTACAATCGAATGTCCTTATCAAATCAAAGTAACAACAATGGATTACTTTATTTATTTATATACGATAGTAACAACACAGATAAAATCTTTTGAACTGAAATTGGTACATCTATATTTTGTGTAACGTCTCTTTAAAAACTGTCTCTATACCTCCTGCTTCTTCTATTGGAGGCAATGGAAATCCTCTGATCCCGAAGCATGTTCATATTGGGAGCCAACAACCGTGTGTACCGGTCAAAGTACAAGAGCTGCTTCAGGAGAAGTGCAAATTCTCTAGGAAACTTTAATCCATACGATTCACTAACCCGAACCTGAGGAGCACATAGAAAACACAAGCATTATATTAATAATTAGCCTTCATCAGCAAAAGAAATTCCCCAGTTAAGGAGGATCACTGTATAAATGGATACAGGAAGCTTCTCATTTCCATTTCTGTGACTTCGAAATGTTGCAATGTTGGTTAACCTACATTAATCTGATAATTTCTCATGTTTATCCAAAATCATATTTCAATAATATTTCTTGTTGGAGAAAGAGCCTCTTGGCTAGTAAATTCGAATTTCCACAAGTACTGTATCCTGTATTAAGTGATGTGACACACAAACTCTAAGATTAATAAACTGAGTAGTTTTAAAGCATCGCATTAATTTGTCAAAACAGTAAGGGAGCATAAATCATCATGTTGCTTAGTAAGTAGCAAAACTCCATATGTCTATCAATTCAAAATACCAGTAGTTAACAATGAGACTTTGGACCTTTTAAATTGACATACAAGCTGTTGTAAAAGTCTAGTAATTTCACATAAAAATAGCTTACCACATCAAGAAAGAGTGCATTCATCTGCCTCTCATCAACAACTATATTAGCAGAGACAGCAGTTGCATTTGTGGCTGTTCCACTAGCTGTTGCTACAACTATTTCAGTGTCCAACTCCTGCACTTGCATAGTGGGTACAAATGCGAAATATAAGCAATAACACTCAACTGGATTTGGGCCAAGTTATATGCATAATTTTGAAAAATCAACCACTCAATGATGGAATAACTTACCACAACACCAGGAAAAATACCTTTTCTAGATAACATTTTTTGCCTACTAAATGACTAAGATAATAAAACCACTTTATTTTAACCCAACCTAACCCCTGTATTTAGAAGACGTATGAATATAAACCACCCAATAAATGAGATCTTAATTTTTCTTAACTAAATATTTAACATTGTTTACAAACAATTCTCCAATAAATTCACAGCGAGAGATACACAGACCTACATACTCATGAATTTTCTCATGACCATGTGTGCAGAGAGAGAGAGAGACACACACACAAAGACCCTTCACAGGGATCGACAAATTTTATGTGAAACACCGCACAAGAGAGGACCCAAATGCATAGGGAATGCATCAAGTAAGAGCACTGATATATTCTATAGTGAGTGAGCAGAGAAAATACTAAACATTGGATCTTGCATGAACGATCACGACTAAAAGACCTAGCGTGTGAGCGTAGACATGCGCATTCCCTGGTTGTTTGGGTACCACTAGAGTACAAAACTAAAATTTGCTCTCCAAATTAGCAAAGCACACACATGTTCACCAATGTAGTCAAACACATAACTGACAAGTGAGTATATATGAGTTATAGTGCTTGCCTTAATTGATGAGAATACTTTTTCCAAATCCATGGCAAAGGCCTTAGCATTAACATCCTGGTTTGTTGCACCCATTTCAATTAAGGCAGATGCCATTGAGTCATAATCTTCAATGCCAATTGATCCTAAGAAGACTTCCATAGCAGCCCATGTTTTGGGGGATATACGACCAACAATTCCTGTAAATTGAATTTTTTTTTTTTTCAATAGAATGTGGACTGAATCTTATTACACACAAAATCTCATACAAATATGTATGTGCATACAACAGAATACTGTAAAACTTTAGTTCTTTAGAAGAGTAAAGACATATTGAGTTCATAAAAGAACAAAACAAAGCAACAACAACATGATGCCCTACAATAAGCATAGCTAAAAATATGCTGATTGATGGAAAAATGTAAAAACACTTCAATTCAGTTAGCTTAAGTAAAACTATCAGTAAACAATGCACAAGGATGATAAAGCATACCAAAGTCAAGAAATCCAATACGGCCATCACGTAGAAGCCACAGATTTCCTGCATGTACATCGGCATGAAAAGATTCACATGCAAGCAAACTTCCAAACCTGCAGCAAAATTTATACCAAGATAAACAAGTTGATGTTTAAAAGGTACAGGGACATTAATTGCAAATAGAATTTTGGAGTCATACCACACATTGAGAGCAGTTATGAGGCTGGCTTCTGGATTAGAAACTAATGAACTTATGGAGTCTAGGTCAGTAAGGGGAACTCCATACAGTCTTTGCATAGTTAAAACTTGCCGTGTGCTGCAGTATGGATACACTTTTGGAGCTGTTGCATCCCTTGTGAGTCCCATTGCTTCTAAATATCTCCTGAAAGCCTCAATATTCGCAGCCTCCTTACAAAAGTCAACTTCTTCAAGCATAGACTCCCGTATGTCTTTGACAATACCAACCTACTAAAAGGATGCACACATTAGAAGAAATTTCAGGCCAATAACATTTTTAATGACAAAAACAATAATAACAAAGGAATGTGAATAAAGAAGTTCTAAGTTTCCTTTTCTATATAAGAAACTAAAAAGAACAATGAATTTAGTGAAAGGGACAAGAACAAAGGGTGATAAAAAATAGGCAACATAATTAAGAATTGTACTTCAGTGTTAGTAAACAGATACTTAAATAAAAATAAAAATAAAAGCATTATTTTCATACTGTAGCAAATATATCCATGTATAGATAAAATTGCCATATTGCTTATACCAGTGATGTCCGGCTGATTTCAGGATTCAAAAATTCCAATATCCGAGCAACAACGTAAACAAAATTAAGATCTGCCACTAATATGTCCTCTATTCCTGGTTTTAAGACCTTTATAACCACATCCTCCTGGGAGCCTTTTAGCCTTGCACCATGAACCTAGAATGTAATATATACCAATTGCATTAGCAACCACATAGTAGTCTGACTAAAGAAGTTCTTGAAAGAGAAAGTCAGTTGTACAAAATATACCTGTGCTATAGAGGCAGAAGCAATGGGTGTTGGGTCCACATATTCGTAAACACTTTCTATTGGTCTTCCTAGTTCCTTACGCAATATAGATTGAATTTCCTCAAAAGGAACTGGAGGAACTCTATCAAAACAATTCTGGAATTCTTGTACATACTCAGGTGGAAACAGTGTCGGTGCTGATGCTATAAACTACCAAACAGAAACTAAATGTAACAATCAGTATAAAGGTCCATAGCATAAAAAGATCAACTATCAAATTAGGAAAGGACTTTTTGTATTGAGGAAATGATCATATCAAGCGGTTATAAAATTTAATCTGCAATCTGCATTATTCTTCTCCAACTATAAATAATTGAATATTGATTAATGAGTCATTTTATACAGAAACAAAGCAAGCATCATCACTTTTTACTTATGAGATAACATTATGAAACACAAACTGGGAGGGGCGAGGAGGAAAAAGAGGAATCCACTCATACCTGACCTAATTTGACATAGGTTGCCCCCATGCGTTCAAACAACCTCCTCAAATAAATGGGGGAGAGTAAACCAAGCTGCATTTCAGTGGGCAACCCAGTAGCTGAATTTGTTGACTACAAATGATGCAAGAGAGTTAATAGTTCTGTCCAAAAGATTGAATAAAAACACCCAAAAAAAATTATTAAGAAATCAATACAAGATTATTAACTACTATTCAAATGGAAGAAAGAGCAGATGCAGATTAAAACAAAATAAAGAGTTGGCAATGTATACACCAGTAAGATATCTCAAACCTTCACTTATATATAGTAAAAAATTTCAGCCAACTTACATGTTTCCCACAGTATATGATTCACTGAAATATCCTACTATATTTTATAACGAGATTGAAAAGGTGTGATAACTTGTCTAAAATCCATTCCATAATCCATACCATACCAAAAAATGTTTATGCCTAGGATATAAACAATAGTGTGTAAGGTTACCTTTGACACATCAGTTAACCACTCTTGACCAACCCCAATGAAGGCTTGAACACCTTGAGCCAACCTAAGGACACCCCTAGGACCTGTGTTTATGGATGTCTGCACAATGTCTTCCACAAGCTTGGGCAAGTTTTCAATGCTATCTGAGGTAAGGGCACAATTCACAGCCATTTCAACAGAAGAAAAAAAACAAATTTTTTTTTTTCCTAATTTGTTAAAATTGACAAACCCCAACTGCTATAATGAATAGGGAGTGAGTAAATGGAGGGAAAGAAGGAACCTTGTAACCGACGAGAGGAGAAAATGTCCTGAGCTTGAGCATAGCGAGCAAAGAGAGTGAAACCCTTTGACTTGGAGTGAAGAACGTTGAGCTTTGCAAAGGAAGGAGGTGATTGTGAGAAACGAAGATGGTGATGATGAGGGAAGTGGAACAACGGTAAACCACCACTTCTCAACCCTGAAACCGCCATGGATTCTCACAGTTGAGACAAGAGAAAATGCAGTTTTTTATTTTGTGGCTATAATGTTTTCTTTTCTTTTCTTTTTCTTCTGATTCAACTTTTTGGAATTTTCATTGATAGCTACGTAGATTTTAAACGGATTTGGTGGTGTCATCTAAATTTTATGGGTCGACTTGTACTTTGATTAACCACCACGTGGTATGATCTAAACTTGATCCAATGATATTGGAGAAGGAGAAAAAAAAAATCTTGCCTAGTTTGTTATGATCTAAATTAATTACTATATGTTACAATTAAGTATGGGATAGGATAAACTTGTATCTGTAAGAATAATCTGTCTCATTAATAATTATTATTATAAGTAATTTTTTTTGAGTCCGAGACTCCGAATAATGATTAATTGAAAAATAAAAATAATCACATAATTGATGTTTTTTTTATGGTCTTTAATTTATTACACTATTTAAATCAACCAATTTTTATATTTTTATTTATTTATCAAATTTGATATAAAATAAATAAATTTAGTGACCGAAACGGGCAAGAATCGGAGTTTAGAATTTTAAATTCAACCAACAATGTTGATGATATATGTTTTTCAATTATTATTATTTTTTTTTAAAAAAAGGAAGGCAGAAGAAAGAATGAAAGATAATAAATTTGCTTCTTAAGAGCCGAATTGGCAGGTTGTATTTAATTTGACGCAAAAAAAAGTGAAAAAAATAAGGTATTCAGGGTAAGTTATATTAATTTAATGACTTTGTTTATATTGAAAATCAATTCTTTAGAGACACCATTTAATTTTAATGTTTTTAATTTATTCAGTTAATGTGTTTTTTCTATAGCTAAATTTAATTAGGAAGCTAAATTAAAAGAAACAAAAATTAAAATTATAAATAAAAGTTCTATAACTTATACAGATAAATTCACAATTAATGAAATATTATTGATACAAGTGGTAAAGAACTTGTATCTCTTAATCAGAGATTTTATATTCAAACCCTAAAAATGAAAAAATTAATTTCGGGAGAGCCAATCTCCTTCATAGGATTCAACAATGCTTAAATTAGACTAATCTGATAATGAACTCATGGAGAAAACTTAAAAAGTTAAAAACACATAAATTATTTGAATTCCTTGATTGAGTTGGTGTTTTTAAAGTTATTATGTTTGGTTGAAGGTTTATTTTGGGATTGATAAAAAAGTATAACAGATATTGGAAAATATCACGTTTGGTTCAGGTTTTTTTAAAAAATACTAGACAAATAGGATAGATGGGAAAATGACTTTTGTGTTGATTTTTGGATGAAATTCACTGTTACAGAATACCACTTGAGATGTGGTGTTTTGAGATAACTGGGGAAGTGAAAAAACATGTGCAAAGTTTCTCTCGAACATAGATTTTGCATATTTAAATAAATTTTCCTGATAATATTTCGGCCGACCAAACAACTTTTTTTACATTTTCCTACCAAACTCATTTTCCAACCATTTCTCTATCAATTACATTTCTCTAGTAAAAAAAAATTTATCCCGAAACAAATACTAGCTTAACCTTTCGCTTTGTAATGGGTTAGTCTCGTAGATATTCTTACTTTACATTTGGCAAGGGGGTGATTGCATTATCTCACTACTCCCCTTCTGGCTTCTACGATAGCAAGGCTTAATTTCATTAGTTTTCAACAATTGTGCTAAAACAAATAAATAAATCATTTGTTCACCAACATAGAGACATAATATCAGCATGAAAACATTTCTTTTTGGATAATATGCTCGGATTGAAATAATTGACGAATCGATGAATAATATAAAAAATTATAATTTTCTTTTTCTTTTTTAAAAAATAAAGTGAATAACATATTGAGTGGCTTTTTAATTAAAATGTAAATATTGACTTGCTTTTTATGTAAGACAAACCGCACGCTCTTCTGAAATTTAGCGACGAAAACAAAAATAAGAATTGTAAATTACGATATGAAGTTTATCTTAAAATCATTCAGATCATGATAAACGAAAATTTTTTATTGTGTTCCAGCACTCTTTTTTAAAAAAGGTAAATTATTATTTCATTTATATTTCTTTTTTCTTTTCAATTTTTTTCTCTTCTATATTTACAAAAGAAACACGTACTCTCCAACCATAGCAAACAAGCTCTGATAAACAAACTCAGAATTAATTTTATACATATATAAACTGGAAAAATATTTTTTCATATTTTATGAAAATTCAATTTTCATATTGTGATCTTTTAATTTACGTGTATTCATTTTACCAGTGTCACTCATATTCTTCTTGTATTCATTTTCTCGTCTCTTTCTACCTTTTTCCTTACCAAAATTATAGTTCAGTTGGATTAAAAAATTTATTTGCTTTTTACCAAAAAATAAAATAAAAAAATTATTTGCTGAAGTGTTTCAACTTTCAAGTAATTCTTGTTAGCTAATTAAAAATTCAATTTTGAATGGTTAGATGATAACGTAGTAACCTAATTATAAATTTCTCTTGCTCTGGTGATCAAGGTAAATTCAGTATAAGAAATGGGACAGAAAGGTCATATCATTAAAATCACAGTCGAATCAATACCATTGGATTTGCTGAAAACACAAACATTAAAATTTGTTTTTTTTTTTTTAAAAAAAAAAAAAGATAAACACAAAATTTTTACGTCAAACATGTATTCCAAAAATTAACCTGATCTTAAACCAAGGACTTGTCAAACAGAAACAGTGACCCTGGTTCCCTTCTTCTATCTCTTCAAACCTGTTTACGATTTTCGCGAACTCGCTACCTCGCGCGTGCGACTCAGTCTCCTGTTGCATGCTTTCCCCAATTCATGTTCTGTTCACTCGGTGATTCTCTTGCTCTCTTCAGGTTCCATTTCCATAATTCCCTTCCTTCTTTCAATTCACAATTTAACGTGCAACACTTATCGGTGTACTTGTTCCATGCACAAAGTGTTGAAATTTGAGATTAGTCAATGGCTATGTAATAAAATTTCTGTTTTTAATTTTTTTTTTTTTTAATGGCGGTGTTGTTCCCACTCTATGTTTTTGCTCCTACCCTTTGATTCAGTTCTGTTAAATTTCACTTAAAGCTCTGTTCTTTCTAACCCTTTGTTGTTGGGTAGTTACATTTGTCAACTTTTGAATGTTTCTGCATTTGTTCTTTACCTTTTGAGCTTATGTTTAACTGTGGTTTATTTGTTCTTAACTTGATGTTATTATATAATAACGGCCTTTCCTCTGGTTTTGTGCTTATGCTGTTTGAGAACCGAAGTCCAAATGAAATTCTTTGTTTCATAAAGATTACTTGATATCATAAATAATCTTAGTACTCTATAAATATGCTTAGCTGATTTTTTTTATTTTTCTTATAATTTTTTTTGCCAGTGGTGCTAAGTGATGGGTAGACGAAAAAGTAAACCACATCGATCAGGTGGGATAATATTAGAAACAAATGCTACTGCTGAAACAGATTTGGATAAACAGAATGTTGTAGAAGCAGGGGAAGAAAAGAAGAATGATTCTGGTGACATTGATAAACCTTATTTTGTTGACGTTGACCGGTCTGGTTGGTTGTCCAGTGAACACCTTGATATTTCTGAAGTAGTTTTAAGGGATTTAAATTTGAGAGAAGGTTTTTCTGGTTTTGAACTGTCTGAGGATTTTTATCAGGATCCTCACTATTCATTAAGATTTCGGGTGTGTAATGCCAATAATGTTCTTGGTCGAATAGGCCATTGGCCTGTTTTACCATATACTGATATTCATCTAGAGTTTGTCAAAAGAGTTACAGTTGAGCATATGGAAACTTGTACAGTGTTGTTATCTGGTATTTTTGATGGACCTGATGAAGGTGTTTCTGGTCTTATTCACTTGGTAAGTTTGAAATTTGTTACAGTAAGGGCAATTTGTGGGATTAGGCTTTCTGAGGACATTCCCTCCCTCAGAGTAAGGGTAGAGGTACTAAAGAGTGCTTTTGATGCATGCGAGTCACTTCTTGATGGTTCTAGACAACTATGGAAAAAGAGTATGATGAATATCATGTCTTGGCTACGTCCAGAAACAATGACTTCAGAAGTTAGGTATGGGTTTGGTAGCTGTATGAAAATGGAAGTTGATCCACAGACAGAGAAGGGAGATGACATTTGCTACACCAGGAAATATGCAAGGTTTGATCCTTCAGGTTTTTATGAAGCCATTAAGCCTTCAAAGTAAGTTAGGCGTTCTCTTTGGTCTTGATCTCTAATTTAAGATAACAATAATTATTATAATGGTTGACTGCTCATATAATAACATACTTCTAACTTCATCCAAGCTTTACAATCATTCTCCTGTCAATTTTTTGTTTAGCTTTTAGCTTATCGCTTTTATATCATGCATACAGAGCAGCGCCAATGCTTGATGATGACATACCTGAGTTACTTCCTGAACTGAGGCCATATCAAAGGCGTGCAGCTTTCTGGATGGTAGAACGGGAGAAAGCAATGGAAGAAAGTCAGAGTGAAAGAGAAAGAAATCAGTTTCTTTCTCCATTAAGTGTGCCTGTGGATTTTCTTGACACAAGTTCTAAAATGTTTTTCAATCCATTCAAGTAAGTTTTATTGTCCAGTTTTCAAAATATAGTATATATGCATTCTTATCTAATGCATAATCATGTCTTGACGGTCTCACTTTCCCTCTCTCCCCCGACTCTATTATGATGCTTCCTTTCCTTTCTCTCCTTATGCTTATTTGAGTTACAATGGCTTCAGTGGAAATATTTCGTTGTGCCCAGAGACTTCTTCGCCTTGTGTATTTGGAGGCATTCTTGCTGGTAGGTCCCAAGCTATGTTGCGTATTTCATTTATTTCCTCATATAATCATTTGGATTTTTGCTTAGAATTTAGATATTTTACTGTGGTAAAAAGTTTTTTTTTTTTTTTTTAAAAAAGAAATTGTATTTTTCCTAGTTGGACCCACTTGACATATTAATGACTTGACAGTTTTCAATGAAATTTATTACTTGATGAATAAACCCATGGAATCTTGTGGGTGCATGATCAATATGAGTCTGCTGATACCATCCTGTTCTCTATGCTGTTGAAAGTCCAATCAATGCCTTTTTGTATCTATTATACATATAAACCACTCTTTGGCCTCTTCCAATAGTTTAAGCTTTTTGGGAGTTGGTCTTGGTCAAGAGTTCAATTCTTGTTTCTCTTATTCTTCATAATTAAATTATATTTCAGCACAAGGTCATTTGGCATGTGCATTGGACATGTCTAAACCTAAAGGACTCTTTTATGAGGGGCATATTAGAGACAAACCATTCGTGAGCTTTGGGTAATATATTAATCTTTTAAGAGAGTTGGTATTTGACAATATCCAAACATATTGGTAAAAAAATTGTTGTCAATTTGCACCATAAATATTGGCAATATCAACCTGGAAGCTTAAGTTGTTAGGTGCATGCCTAGGAATTTATATCTATATCACGCTCACTCATGCAGAAGTCTCAAGATTTTAGCCTGGACAAATTACTGGTCTACCACAACCTTTTGCTAGAATTTAATTGAATTACAAATAGATTGAGGGTGGTCAGAATTGAACTCCTTATCAGTTACCACTTAGTCAAAGAGACTAGTTGTATAAAGATGTTTGAAATCTTATTTCAGGGAAAAAATTTATTTTCCTGATTGAGTACCATGAGCATGTTTGTTTTCTAAACTTTGTAAATGTTTAATGGCTGGTAGGATGAAGACTGAGTATGTAACTGTAATGCCTATTTGTTCTGAAATCTGAGCAGTACTAGTTTGAAGGTTAATGTTCTTTATTGATACTATTGACAAACTGTGTGGGTGTTTTATTTATATAATTTTCCATTTTTCAGTACAAGGGAAAGTTCTGTTCTCTGTGACTCAATTTTTTTAATGCAACAGATGAGATGGGCTTGGGAAAAACTGTTGAATTGCTTGCTTGTATCTTTGCTCACCGGAGATCAGCATCTGGAAGTGAGATAATGATTGATTCAGTGCCTCAAGTTAACGGGGACCAAAACCTAACTTTAAAAAGACTCAAAAGAGAGCGTGTGGAGTGCATATGTGGAGCTGTGAGTGAAAGTCTCAAATATCAAGGTCTATGGGTTCAGTGTGACATTTGTGATGCTTGGCAACATGCTGATTGTGTTGGTTATTCACCTAAAGGTAAATCACTGAAATCAAAACAAGGATGTGAAAACAAGACATGTAAAACCACCATATCTGTGAGGGATGGGGAATATGCATGTCAGATGTGCTCTGAACTAATACAAGCTACTGAATCTCCGGTTGCCTCTGGTGCCACTCTCATTGTTTGTCCAGCTCCTATTTTGCCCCAGTGGCATGATGAAATTACACGGTATAGTTTTTTCATGATGAAAATTATGAATGTTGGACATGTTAAAGCTCACGTCACATGTTGCAAGCTACTACTACTTTTGAGTCTATATTGCGTGTTATATTGGTATATTGCATGTCATCTTTTGGGCTTACAATTCACAGCATTTTACAAGATTTAGTTTCTTTAGACATGAAGAAGTTGGATAATTTTTCCGAATTGGGTCATACAGTGTAATTCTTTTTGAGTGATTTAATTTAATTGTACTTATAACTGTCTCATTAACTTTTAATTGTCACTATAGTCATACACTTCCAGGCTCCTTGAAAACTTGTGTTTATGAAGGCGTGCGAGACACATCTTTATCCAATACATCTGTGATGGATATCAGCGATCTTGCCAGTGCTGACATTGTAATAACTACGTATGATGTGCTTAAAGAGGATTTGTCCCATGATTCTTATAGACATGAAGGTGATCGTCACTTTCTGAGATTTCAGAAAAGGTTTGCTCTAAAGAGTGTCATATTTATCCCTTTGTTATGATATAATATGTAGGATCTTCTACCTATCCAATTGAGAATGACAACATGAGTTTATACTGAGTTTCACCGTATTTCATTCATCAGATTCTCATTTTGTGTGTCTTTGAGGTGTTAATATTATCTTTATATTTTACTTTTTATTTTTTAAACCTTTACAACAAAACATGCTCATGATTACTCATATCATATACTAGAAAAAGTTTGGATCTGTATATTTCCTTTATGACCCAAGTATTTTAGTAGCCTTTTTTTCTTGTAGGTACCCAGTTATCCCAACTCTTCTTACCAGAATATACTGGTGGAGGGTTTGTTTGGATGAGGCTCAAATGGTGGAGAGTAATACTACTGCTGCCACTGAAATGGCTCTGAGACTCCATTCGAAGCATCATTGGTGCATTACAGGGACCCCAATTCAGCGAAAGCTTGATGACCTCTATGGACTTTTAAGATTTCTTAAAGCTAGTCCTTTCAATGAAAACAGGTGGTGGACTGAAGTTATTCGAGATCCTTATGAGGTATTTTCTCTGTAATTTAATGTTTAACTTATTTATTGTTGATTGACTTTCCTTATTACTCAGATTTTTTTTTCCATTTTCATTTTATAAATAAAAATGGAATGTTGTAAGCTGAGTTTGTTGTATTCCCTTATGGTAATCTAATAGCCAAAGACAATATTACGGTCTAAGCAGCTAGAGCTAAATGTCCTAATTGTATTCTCATATGACATGCTGTAGGCCTTGTGTGTTTAGAGACAATTAGTAACCTTTCTGCAATATTATCTTAGTTTAGATTTCTCTAATTTGTCTTGTCCCGGATCTAAATCACTTCTCTTTCAGCAAAGTTAAAAAAGGTTTGTACATTTCATATATTCTTAGCTATTGCTCCATACTTATGCAGAAGGGAGATATAAGAGCTATGGAATTTACACACAGATTTTTCAAACAAATCATGTGGCGTTCTTCTAAAGAACATGTTGCAGATGAATTGGACCTTCCCTCCCAAGTGGAATGCCTCTCTTGGCTTACACTCTCATCAGTAGAAGAGCACTTTTACCAGAGGCAACATGAAACTTGTGTTAGAGATTCCCATGAAGTTATTGAAAATCTGAGAAATGATATTCTGAATAGAAGTATCCCAGGTTTTTGCTCAGTGTTGTCTAATTTCATTTTAAAAGTCATTTGAAAGCAATGTGCATCTGGGATAATGATTGAACTTGCAATACTTCATGCGGATTCCAGGTTCTGTATCATTGAATGGTTCCTCTGATCCATTAATCACTCACACAGAGGCAGGGAAGCTACTGAATGCTTTGCTGAAGCTTCGTCAGGCTTGTTGTCACCCCCAGGTTGGAAGTTCTGGGTTACGGTCCCTGCAGCAGTCGCCTATGACCATGGAGGAAATACTAATGGTGTGTTATTTGTTAGGATCTTTAATAAGTTTTTACATACAGTGCACATATGTTTTTCAATCAACATGGAACTTAATTTGTAGGTTCTTATAAGTAAAACCAAGATAGAAGGTGAGGAAGCTCTTAGGAGGTTAGTTGTTGCTCTGAATGGGCTTGCAGCAATAGCTACAATACAAAAGGATTTTTCTCAAGCTGCATTGCTCTACAATGAAGCTCTTACTTTGGCTGAAGAGCATTCTGAAGATTTCCGCCTGGATCCTTTGTTAAATATCCACATTCATCATAATCTTGCTGAAATACTCCCACTGGTTGCAAACTTTGCTTTAATGTTGCTCTCCAAAGGAAAGCAGTTCTCTGGAACTTCTGCAGTTAAGATGACAAGAAAGCATTTTATTGAAAAGGTTGATCATTGTCAGGTGAAGAGGCAAAAAATAAATGGATGTGATAACATGAATTTAACAGCGGCTTCTGTAGAACCATCAAATGTTGCATCTAGCCCATCAGAAAATAGCTTAAATGAGGATTGGGAATTTGATAGTGTATCAGCCAGTTCTGTCAAATCTCTGATAGCAGAATGTGAAGATTTAAAACAGAAATACTTATCCGTATTCAGTTCAAAGCTATCTGCAGCTCAGCAGGAGTTTCAAAATTCTTACATCCAGGTAAATATCCTAAATGGGTCTTAAGGAAAAATTATTTAATTATTTGTATTAAATTTTGAGATTTTTTTTCAGTGGAGTCTAGTATCTTGTAAATATAAGTTGATATTTTCCTGTGACTTGCAAAGAAGTTTAAGAAGTCTGTGTGTATAGTATCTTATTTACCCAAAATTGGATATAACCAAACTATTTCTTACTACTTTGATTCCTAATACAGAGTTTGTCCATCATTAATTTAAGCCTTAGCAACCATTTCTATGACCATCTATGTGACTTATTTGAATGGCACAACCTAACACCTTTTCCCGAGATCCTTCTAACAATCGTCATATTCTATTGTAAGACACAATTCACCTTGGTTCACTCAGTTTAATTTCATGCAAACTGATATGAAGCATGGACACTGCTCCTTATTGAGGTGTCGGACACACTTATAACAAATGCCGGACTGCTTATCTCATCTCCAATTAATATATATATATATATATATATATATATTTGGTCGGCTAGAACATGCTCCAGGCATTGCTGGGACACTCAACTAACACTCACATATGGCTGGACACTTGAAGGACATGGCTCTTGACAATTTTTTTTAAAAAAATTACTCTTTTTTTTAAATAACTTTCAGCAAATTCAACGTAAAGTATAAAAAAATAATTAAAAATGAGGGATATAGCTGGAGATGATTTTCGATGACTTGATGATTGTGGAATTCTTGATGTTACTAATTTGTCACTTGATGAACCAAAGTTAGAGAGGCTGTTGATAGGCTAAAGGTTAGAGATATAGTTCATCTGCTTGTTTTGGAATCTTTTTGTAAGAGACAAAGTGCTTACATTGTATAATGGTGCCTCTTGGTATTTTTTTTGTGAGGCTTTAGAGGGAAAATGTAAAGCTTAGCAAGTTGTTTTGAGAAGGTGAATATATCAATCCCGATTCTCAATATAGTTATTTTGTCTTATTGCTCTAATTTAAATCATTTAACTTCTACATGTGCGTGCCCACACAACACACACATACACACAGAGATATATATAGTGTTGTGTCCCAGTGTCCTATATTTTTTACATTGTACCTGTCCGTGTCATGTCCGGTGTCCTTTTCTGTGTTTGTGCTTCATAGAACTGAATTACAATACTTATGTCTCCTTTTAAAGGAAGGAATACAAGTTGCACTACTTATACAGGCCAAAAGAAGAAAATATATCACTTGCTTCATTTTGATGTTAAGCCATCTTAATCTTATTTAGTTGATACTTTGAGATGCAAAACAACACCATGCTTTGTTGAGTTATTGTAGTATTATAAATTTTTTGAAGACGGAAGTCTATTCAGGGTTTTTCTTGCTTTGATGATATTTCCTTTTTATTATTTTCCTTACCTAGTAGTATCCTCTCCCTTCCCCTTCTCCCACCACTTTCTATTTTCTGTAAATGACATTTGGACTTTTTGTAGGTTTGTAATGCATATCGTGACAGCAAAACAGATCAAAATACATTTTGGTGGTTAGAAGCGTTTGATCATGCTGAGCAGAACAAGGATTTCTCGACTGAGTTGCTTAGAAAGATTGAAGAAGCCATCTCAGGAACTTCAAACAATTCAAAGTCATCAAGAATAGCTTCTCGGTTAGTGATGCTTTGATTTTGTAAGATGCCTGTCGAGTAGTGCAGTTTTGTGATAACCCATATTCTTAACTTTCTAAGTTATGCTGTATTGAATACGTAGCATAAGCATAAAAAAGTTGCTGGACAATGTATTACAGTTAACTGACATCAACAACATAAATGTACTTGCAGTAAACTGTGTTTTAGGTTATATGTGTTAAGAGTATGGTGTTTCATTCTCTTATTTAGACTCTCTAAGTTAAAAGGGTATTCCTTAGATTAGCAAATCACCTCTCCCTGTCCCCAGAACACGAACAGTTTCACTATTAAACAGAACCCACCATTGCTGCTGCACGAACAGTTCAAAGGGCTCTTGTGTGAGAGAGCGAGTAAGAGATGTTAATATAAAACGATTTATGTGTCATCACCTAACGGCTTAAACTTTTGAGATAGTTGGTTCATTACAAAAAAAAATTCTTTGCTAAGATTTTGATAAATGATAATTACTAAATTGACTATGACATGCACTGAGACTAAAATATATTACTACTAATCCAGTTTCCGGAGCATAAGCTCTCTGAAGTATCAAATTCAGACAGGTTTGGATCAGCTAGAGGCCTCTAGGAAAGTGCTATTAGATCGACTGTTAGAAATTGATCAGACAATGGAAAAACCAAAAGAAGAAGATATTGAACGCGTGGGTAAATGCCAAAATTGTCAACCTAATTGTGATGGTCCCCCATGTGTTCTGTGTGAACTAGATGAATTGTTTCAGGTTTGCAACTGAGCTTATCTGTCAATTTGATTCATCCACATCTAATGGATGTAATATGTCTCATGGTTTTTTTTTATCCTCAGGAATATGAAGCAAGACTCTTTGTTCTTAAGAATGAACGTGGAGGGATAATTTCATCGGCTGAGGCAGTAGATTTTCAGAAGAAAAATTTTGCATTGAATCATTTCCTCTCAAAGCTATCACAATCTAATCATAGTTCAACCGGATCTGATATTGGTTATGAAGAATCAAAAAAAAGGAATGTTGGACAAAGAGTTGTGGTTAGTTAGTTCATTTAATTTACTCTTGCTTTGAGTTAAGATGGATGCAGATTGATTATACCTCTTCTCTTTCCTTCTCGTTTTTTATTTTTATTTTTATTTTTATTTTTATTTTTATTTTTATGGTTAAGCATATTAGCATAATACTTCTTCTCTTTCATTGAGTCAAAGTGTTCAGTGTCTGTTGAATTGTAATAAAACGAAAAACGAAATAAAAAAGAATAAAAGAGTACTGAAATATATCAACGAATTCAACACCATGCTCCGTTGCACAGTATAATTCTCAAGTCATTTTTGTATTAAATTTCACCATTCCCTTTGTCCATATCCCCGGTGTATATTGCTTTAAAGTCAAGACACTTGCCCTCTGCAGAAATTAGATTTGGATTTGACTACAAATGATGACAGCCTTCTTTTTCATTTTAGAAAATCTCAGTTGGCACTTGAAATATATTGCATGTGCTTTCTAATCTTCCATATTGATTATGTTGGGTTAATTAGGTTTCAAGATCAGCATCTGAGTTGGAGCTTATTCTTGGAGTTATAAAAAGCTATTGCAAGGTTCGGTTGGGAAGAGACAGGGTTTCAGCTGCCACCAAGCATTTACATATTTTTGAGGTATAGCCTGATGAAATATTTTCTATGCTTATCTACTGTTGAATGGCTGGATAGGATTCCTCGAGGAGGAATTAATCTAGGGAAATCTTTGAAGATAGGTTGGTTATACTCAGTAGCAAAAAGAAATAATTGACCGATTTTTTTCTACTGGAATCATTTTGAAATCTGAGTTTATCTCTTCTAAGAACCTATATTCACTGAGTTCTGATACTTTGTAAGGGAATGCGAAAGGAGTTTGGCCATGCAAGGTCTTTGGCATTAGCTCAAGCTCAATATCTGCGTTCCCATGATGAAATAATGATGGCGATTTCCCGTTTGCACCTAAGGGCAAATGAAAATGATCAATCTCTTGATGCTCTAGGTGAAAATGAATTATATGCGGCTAGCTCAAGCTTTTCCCACGATAAGTTTATGTCATTGACCTTGTTGTCACAGATAAAAGGAAAACTCCGCTACTTAAAGGTATAGAGAAATAAGCCTTAGAAATTTGTATGTGTTGAAATTAATTTACTCTGTAGTTGCTAAATTTCTAATAATCAAATTGATCACCCCTGAACAATTAATGGTGACCATTGAAGCTTGCAGATACTGCTGAAGTCTATGGGGGATTTGACTGTAACTGAAATCTTCATAACTGAATATTTTCATTAGCAATTGTTAGAATCACTCATGGGTGTCAATGTAACACAACTTAAGTTTTTAGGAGAGTTAGTTTTGGACATGGTACGAAAGACTCTGAGGTAACCAGGAGTTCATTTCTTGTTGCCCTCATTCATTCTTCATAATAAACTTAAAAATTTCAGCATAAGATAACGTGGAATAGTTTATTGTACACACTTTCAATCCTGAAGGGCTCATGCATGAGGGGCATGTAATTTGTTAGATGTAAAACCATTTCTGAGAATTGTTCTTGACAGTAATCATGAACCAACATTTTGTTTTGTTTTGAGTATTTCAGCAAGATTGGAAGGCTTAATTGTTTTTTTTTTTTAAGTTATTTTCTTTTTCTTTTTCTTGTTTTGGGCAGGATAATGGGTTTAAATTTATGATCCACCTAAAGCATTTTTGTCATGGTGGTTGTCATTTGCTGATCTCACAAAAAAATCAACATGTTATTTTCAAATTTGAACTGAGCTTCCTTAGATTCCATAGAATCTACAAAATTTTGTTTTTTGCTTTGGACATTCAACCTAAGCTGAACCATTTTTCAGGGTTTGGTTCAATCTAAGCAAAAACTGCCATTGGAAAGTCCAGATAGTTCTTCTTTCTCTCAAGAGACAACTACAATGTCAAACTCTACTGAAGAGAAGGGTGCACTCATATCCAAAGCTGATGATCAAACATGCCCAGTTTGCCAAGAAAAGCTAGGCAATCAGAAAATGGTATTTCAATGTGGGCATGTTACATGCTGTAAATGTAAGTATTATATGACCAAACTTTGTTATCATTCTATAGTTGTGTTTGAGTTGTAACAAAGTCATTCATAAGTCTTCACCTAACATCTTAAGCTCTTAAGAGAGTTGGTTCTTAACATTGTATCGGATCCTTTATGATCAAGTGGTCAAGAGTTCGATCTTTGTTGTTTCCATTCTTCTACATAAAATACTGAGTTTTAGCACATGTTTAATAAGGGTATGTGCACTGTCTACACTTCAAGCACAAATTTAAGTGTTCTTGTGTGAAGGGAAGATATGTTGCAAGTTTTAGGAGAATTGGTCCTCGATAAGTTTTCCCCAGACCTAGATGATACTTCATTCAGTGTTACCAGACATATAATTGCTATTGTATAATGTAGAAAATCTTTTTATTTTTGTAAAGAATCAATTCATCCTAAAAGCTTAAGCTGTTAGGTGAGGCTACATTAATGGTTTTATATATCTCAAGATGCCCCTTCACACGAGAGCCCACTGGGCTTGAAGGGTGGATAATGCACAGGCCCACTTACCTGTGCGAACAAAGAAATTCCACTTGAAAGAAAGTGGGGGGGCGGCGAGGATCGATCCCGGGACACGAGATTCTTCTTCTTCTTGTTAGAATAGTTCTAAGAATAGTTCAGTATATATAGTCCCACATCTTATGAGCTCAGCCCATTAGGTTTTTTAGTCTCTTTAAATAGAGAGCTCTTGTACATTGTAACACACTATGATTATTCAATATACAATTATTCTTTAATCTTAAGTTGGTATCAGAGCTTCGTGTCCCGGGTTCGATCCTCACTGCCCCCCACTTTCTTTCTAGTGGAATTTCTTTCTTCGCACAGTTAGGAGGGCCTGTGCATTATCCACCCTTCAAGCCCAGTGGGCTCTCGTGTGAAGGGACGTGTTGAGATATATAAAACCATTAATGTAGCCTCACCCAACAGCTTGTTGAGATATATAAAATCATTAATGTAGCCTCATCCAATAGCTTAAGCTTTTGGGTTGAATTGGTTCTTTACATGGTATCAGAGTTTTTTCGCTATGGGGATCCGCTTCCGCTAAAACCCTAAGCCCACTGCTTAGGTGTTCTCTTCTACTTTGCCGTGCATTCTTCCGGCAAGTTTTTCATCAGCCGTGTGTCCCTCCGGCAGATTCTCTAAGCCGTGTGTCTCTCCGGCTTGTTTCTTCAACTGTCAGAACCACTTCCCGCTGCCAACAACCACCGTTCGTCACTGTTCAGGCCACTAGAGCACTGTTCCGGCGTCGATTTCAACCGGAAAGCCTGCGATCAGAGCCCTCTCTCTCCGGAGACCAAGTCTGTGGAAGACCCGTCATCAGAGGAGCCCCCACGCGCTCTCATGCGCCGCTCCTTCTCCCTGTGCGTGGTGCTCACGCGCCACCCTTCACCGGCGCGTGTGCACTATTCCAGCGTCTTTTTCCGGTCGTTCCTGGACAAACTAGTGGTTCTCCTTGATTGGATATCGTTTACCTTCGTTTACGGCTTTTATATTTTGTCTTTAAATGGCAGCAGCATCCCTTGATCTCTCGAAGGTTAACTCTCTTTCTCCTCCTGCCAAAACTTCCTCAGGAATCATCTCTACTAATATTGGGCCCATTACATCTTCCAAACTGAAGGATTCTGACAACTACAAAGATTGGGCCACCTTTCTTGTTGCAAATATAGCTCAGTCAAACAATGAATCATTTGGTTCAGGTTCTCTCTCACCTGCGGACTATGCTGCACTCTAAACTCTTCTCAGGAAGGCTTCTCCTCAGTCTCAGCCATATACTGGTAATCCCGTTGCTTGTGTTTCTCATTCTACATCATTTGGCACTTGGATATTTGACTCAGGTGCTACCGATCATCTCTGTGGTAATAAGGAACTCTTTACATCTCTTACTTATTCTGATCATTTACCTTCTTTAACCCTTGCTGATGGAACCAAAGCCCCAGTTCGTGGGATTGGACAAGCTCGTCCGACCTCTACCTTGGCCTTGACATCAATTTATTACATTCCTGGCATCCCTTATAACTTAATTTCTATTAGTAAATTGATCCACTCCCTCACTTGCACCATTACTTTCTCTAACCATTCTGTTTCTGTGCAGGATCCGGGTACGGGGAAGATGATTGGAGTGGGTCGTGAGTCACGGGGGCTTTACTATCTGGATGTGCCTCGTCCTTCAGTGGCATGCTCTCTCACAGAATCTCCACAACTTATTCACAGTCGCCTCGATCATCCAAGTCTTTCAAAGTTGCAGAAAATGGTTCCTCTTTTATCCGGTCTTCAGTCTTTAGATTGTGTGTCATGTCAACAAGGGAAGCATACACGCTCCTCTTTTGCCAGTCGAGTCAATAAACGAGCTGATACCCCTTTCTCTCTTGTTCATTCAGATATCTGGGGTCCAAGTCGTACCTTGTCTGTTTTAGGTTTTCGGTATTGCGTTACCTTTATTGATGATTTTTCCCGTTGCACTTGGATCTATTTAATTATCGTTCTGAGTTATTTTCCATTTATAAAAAGTTTTCTACTGAGATTCATACTCAATTTGGTGTTTCTATTCGTATTCTACGTAGTGATAATGCTAAGGAATATGTTTCTTTCGATTTTTCTAATTTCTTGGCCACACAAGGTACTTTACATCAAACTATTTGTCCTCACACTCCACAACAAAATGGGGTGGCTGAACGTAAAAACAGACATCTCATTGAAACTGCCCGTACCCTTCTTATTCATATGCAGGTTCCCCTTCACTTTTGGGCAGATGCTGTACTCATCTTTTGTTTTCTCATCAATCGCATGCCTTCATCTGTGCTCAACAATGACATTCCTTATAATCTATTGTTTCCAGATGCTCCTCTTTATCCTCTAACTCAACATGTCTTTGATTGTACTTGTTTTGTTCATGATCTCACTCCTGGTAAGGATAAGTTAACATCCAAAGCCTTTCAGTGTATCTTTCTTGGTTATTCTCGTATTCAAAAAGGTTATTGTTGTTATTCTCGTGATCTTAAGCGTTATATTGTTTCTGCTGATGTCACTTTCCTTGATCAACAACCCTTTCATTCTATCATTCTCAGTTGTTACAGGTTGATCAAGTTCTTTCTGTTCTTTTTCTTGAATTGTCTTTACCAGTTGCAGGTGACTCTCTCCCAAAGGACAGATCTCTTGTCTTCATCCCTGTTGACCGCCCTTTTCTCACCTATCAGCGCCGTCATAAAGTTCCTCCTGCAGACTTGGCCCTGGGTGACTCATCGTCCTCTCCAGTCATCTCTTCACCTTCGGCTCCTTCACCAGAGGCTCTTCCTATCGCCCAAAGAAAAGGTATACGTACTACTCTTAACCCTTATCCTCTTCATACCTTTTTAAGCTATGACCGTCTTTCTACTTCACATTACACCTTTGTTTCTAGTCTTTCTTCTATTTCTATTCCTAAGACCACAGGTGAAGCACTTTCCCATCCAGGGTGGCGCCAAATGTTGCTTGATGAGATGACTGCTCTTCATTCCAATGGCACTTGGGATCTTGTTCCTGCTCCTCCAGAGAAGTCTATTGTTGGTTGTCGGTAGGTCTTTAATGTCAAGGTTGGACCTGATAGCCATATTGACCGTCTCAAGGCACGCTTAGTCGCCAAAGGTTTTACTCAGATATTCGGACTTGACTATGGTGACACGTTCTCTCCTGTCGCTAAGATGGCGTTTGTCCGAATGTTTCTTGCCCTCGCTGTTGTTCGTCACTGGCCACTCCTTCAACTAGACATTAAAAATGTTTTTCTTCATGGTGATTTACAAGAAGAGGTTTACATGGAGCAACCACCTGGGTTTGTTGCTCAGGGGGAGTCTGGGATGGTGTGCAGACTTCGTAAGTCCTTATATGGCCTCAAGCAGTCCCCTCGAGCTTGGTTCAGCCGTTTTAGTTCTGCTGTTCAGGCTTTTGGCTTAATCCGCAGTAAGGTCGATCATTCTGTGTTTGATAGTTTCACATCTCCTGACAAATGCATCTATCTGTTAGTCTATGTCGATGACATTATTCTCACTGGAAGTGATCAAGTTGGGATTCATCAGTTAAAACAGTATTTGTTCAGTCAATTTCAAACAAAGGATCTTGGTAAGCTTCGTTACTTCTTAGGAATTGAAGTAGCACAGTCTAGACAGGGCATTTCTATCTGTCAAAGGAAATATGCCTTGGATATCCTAGAAGAGACTGGTATGTTGGCGTGTAAGCCAGTTGATACACCCATGGATCCTACTATCAAATTACTATCCGGACAAGGAGAACCATTATATGATCCTGGACGTTATCGAAGGTTGATTGGGAAGCTCAATTATCTCACTGTGACTAGGCCGGACATTTCTTTTGCTGTTAGTGTCGCTAGTCAGTTTCTTGATTCTCCGTGTGATTCTCATTGGGATGCTGCTGTTAGGATCCTTCGTTACATCAAAGGAGCACCAGGGAAAGGTTTATTATATTCAGATCAGGGAAATACATAAATTTGTGGTTATTCAGATGCCGATTGGGCAGGATCACCCTCGGATAGGCGCTCTACTTCAGGCTATTGTGTTTTCTTTGGAGGAAACCTGATTTCTTGAAAAAGTAAGAAACAAACTGTTGTTGCCCGATCTAGTGCAGAGGCCGAGTATCGTGCAATGAGAGTTGCTACCTGCGAGCTAATCTGGTTAAAGCAGTTGATTCGGGAGCTCCATCTCTATGAACAGAAGCAACCCATGACTCTCCTTTGTGACAATCAAGCTGCACTACATATATCCTCTAATCCTGTATTTCATGAGAGAACCAAACATATAGAAATCGATTGTCATTTCATTCGAGAAAAGATTCAGTCAGGAGAAATCAAAACGGAATTTGTCAACTCCAATGATCAACTCGCGAATGTCTTCACTAAAGCTCTTAGGGGTCCTCGGGTTGAATATATTTGTGGCAAGCTGGGTGCTTACAATATATATGCTCCAGCTTGAGGGGGAGTGTTAGAATAGTTATAAGAATAGTTCAGTATATATAGTCCCACATCTTATGAGCTCAGCCCATTAGGTCTTTTAGTCTCTTTAAATAGATAGCTCTTGTACATTGTAACACACTATGATTATTCAATATACAATTATTCTTTAATCTTAAGTCTTCTTATTTATTTATTTACTTGAATTTAATAATAAGGAATTGTAATATTGAATTGTATAAAATCTGTACAAGAGCTCTCTATATAAAGAGTACTGGAAGACCTAATGGGCTAAGCCCAAAATACACTTCTAGAGTATTCTAGCTATTACAAATAAATAAAATACTAATTCTAATATTTACAATAATTTTTCATTTGTTTTTCTGCACTTCTAGAATACACTGTTGTATTGTATTAGCATTGATCATATGTGTTTCACCATGATCGTGTAAAACATCCAGTAAAGCAAATAGTAGCAGTATGCATAGTGCATATTCTTTTAGTGTTACTCTCATCCATCTGTGTTCAACAGACATAAGGTTAAGCATTTATTGACTTTGAAATAAATATGATATGAAACATAACTATGCTTCTATTTCTTACAGGTTTATTTGCTATGACTGAGAAAAGACTTCAGCATAGCAAGATTCATAATTGGGTTATGTGCCCTACATGTCGACAGCATACCGATTTTGGAAACATTGCCTATGCTGTTGATGTACAGAATGAATCTTCCAATTCTTCAATGCTGCATACAATTGACAGCTGTGAAAAATGTGAAGCATCCATGAGTGTTAAAGGCTCATATGGAACTAAGGTGTTTTCTACAGAACAACTAGAATCCCCAAGATGAAAAAGCATAATTCTTTTATACATCTACACTCCACATGCCATCTACTTGTCATGTCTAAGGTTCAGAACTGGCATAGTTTTTTCTATTCCAGATTTTACTTGTAGTTGAATGGCACAACAGTGCATGGTGTTTATGTTGATATTTGTCAACTAACTTTTTTTGTTTCATATAGGCTCAAGTCCACCAATGTTGTACTTGAAAAACTGGCATATGGGAGCTGTGTGTGTCTGTCTTTGTGCATATAGACTTAGACTTTTATTGCTTTTGGTTGCATTTTGAGTATGACATAGAGTTTACATTTTATTTGCATTTGGTGGCTCATTGATTTTCTATGGAATTAAATTTCCATTATATAAATAAACTAGGGGCATGTTTGGTGCATAGTATAGGATAAGGCCTGATAGTATAAGACCTGATTGTATAAGACCTGATTAAATTTTAATACTATCCAGCGTTTGGTATGATATTGTATAAGATAATATCCTCTCATATTTTAAAACTTAATATATTAAAAAAATTTATTTTAATATATATATATTGAAATGATATATTAGTTCTTGGGAATTGTACTTGTAATCAATATTAATACATCAACCCCTTATCAGACCTAATCCACCACTCCTAGGCCGGATTAAGTTATACATCATTTTGATGTATAAAGGAATCCTGCTGTATAAGCTTATACTATACGATGGTCACACCAAACAACTGAAAATGTCATAACGTATAGTATAAGCTTATACTATCAGGCCTTATACATCACACCAAACAGGCTCTAGTAATAGTAGTGGTAAGGAAAGTTTCTATATGCAATTGTTAGATATAAAACCATTATTCAGCCTCCACCTAACAACAAGTTTTTAGGAGAATGGGTTCTTGATATGGCATTGGAGCCTATATGACTAAGTGGTCAGAAGTTCACTCTTCAAGAACATGGGACTCTTTGTGACTAGGTGTGTTAAAGATATAAAACCAGGATTGGGTTTGTGTTTTACCATTTCTTGTACAAATATTTGAAAACAGGGAAACAAAATGAAAAACAAGGTGCCATTTTATAGTTAATGAAAACAGAAAACATCTTCACAGACCAAACACACGTATGTTTTTAGGAGAGTTGGTCCTTTAAAATAATGGTAAAAAATGATGACTTAATTCTATCTAAATTAATAATTTGGTATTTTGATTAAATTCAATGAAACAAGTAACTTGTATAGTGCCTAAAACCATTCTTAGAAGAAATGGGATCATTTTTTACATTTTTTTTCTTAAATTAAGAAAACTAAATATTTCAGGCTATGAAAAACAATTTGTTGTAAATATTAGTCATTTATTATTATTTGTTGTATTGGGCCAAGCCCATTAGGTCAAGAATTAGGTCTTTTATTCTCTATAAATAGAGACCTCTTTGTATCAGATTATTCACACAATTCAATAATATCAGAATACCCCTTTTCAAGTTATGTATCAGAGCTCTCAATTCTGAGGGCTCTGCTTCCGCAATTACCTCTGTTAAAACAGAAACCTTCTTTCTCAGCCTCTCGCCGCCATTAGCCGCCACCGGAAAATTTCCCGGTGGACCAAGAGGACCTGTTTTCAAATTCTTTTTTTCTGATCTATCAGCTTACAGATGTGTTATAATCGTTTGACGACCGGATCTCCCCAAAACAACACAAGGCCGCTACTTTCATCATGTTTTGGACACTTTTCTGGCGACCTTTCAACTCTGACCGGCCACAGACAGGTTCGCGACCGTCGGACGACCTCGCAGCAAAAAACTCAGCTCCGGCGGCCGTCGCACGCGCTCTCACGCGCCGCCACACTCCCGGCGAGTGAGGCCCACTCGCAGACACCTCCACCGGCGCGTGGAGGCGCGTGGCTCACTGTTTCCAGCTCCGGCCAAAAGCGTTCTGATCGTCTCTTCATTCTCTTTCTGGATCTGTGCTTTTCTCTCAGATCGGACGTCGTTTGGTATTTTTTCTGTATTTTTTGGCTTCTTGGAGCTTTTCTTTGACTAGTTTTTTGCAGTATGGCCTCCGACGCTGAAACTGAATCAACCCTTGCAAACACAACTACAAATTCTTCTACACAATCTGTGGTGACCCATCTTGGTCACAATGATCTTCCTGCTCTTCATCAGAATTATCGTCTGAATGGAAAGAATTATTTACAATGGTCCCAGGTCGTTCGTACCATTCTCAAAGCACGCCGTAAAGTTGCTCATATTGAAGGACCTGTTCCTGCCAAAACAGCTCCAACATTTGCTGATTGGGATGATGAAGACTCACTTATTATGACGTGGCTATGGAACTCTATGACTCCTGAGGTTAGTCAACACTGCATGTTTTTACCTACTGCTCTTGAGATCTGGAACGTTCTTAAGCAGACCTATTCAATGAAGCAAGATGCTGCCACTTGTTATGATCTGAGGAATCGGATCTTTTCTACCAAGCAAGGTTCTCTCTCTATAACTGAATATTATGGTATTATGAATAAGTTATGGACTGAGCTTGATCAGTATGAGAATTTGAAGATGGAATGTAGCAAGGATGTAGCCACTCTGACCACCTCCATTGAACGCCATAGAATCTATGATTTTTTTTGTGGTCTCAACTCAAAATATGACCCTATTCGAGTTCAAATTCTTGGTAAGGAAAAATTACCGTCTCTTTCTGAAGTTTTTCACATTGTCAGGGGTGAAGAAAGTCGCAGGGCTGTCATGATGGATACCAAAGTGTCCGAAGGGTCCATTATGCTCTCATCTAAAGCTACTACTCCAACTCCTTCTGATTCTAATCCCACTGATGGGTCTGCTATGATTTCAACAAAAAGGGATGGTTCTTCTCAAAGGAACTCCTTTACAAATTTTTCTGATGGTGCATCTTCTAGACCTAAGAAAGATGATCGCTGGTGTTCTTATTGTAAAAGAACGGGTCATATCAAGGATCTATGCTTTCGCCTCCATGGAAAACAAATGGTCTTAGAAAAGATGGCAAGGATGCGTGGTCAAGCACATTTTACTTCCTCTGAAATAGCTCCTGCACCTAATGAGACCCAACCTGCGTTCGTCAAGATGAGTTGGAACGGCTCCGAACCATCCTTGATTCTCTGAGTAAGCCATCTGATACTAATGCTTTGGCTATGACTGGTATGAGCTTCAAAACTTATTCTTCTCGTTCTTCATGTACTGATTTTAATCATTTTTGGGTGGTTTATTCTGGTGCTACTGATCATATGGCTTATTGTGCTGACCCCTTTACTTCTTATCATCCTACCATTGGAACTCATACAATAGCCGTAGTTGATGGCTCACATACATCAGTTACGGGTTCTGGTAACATAAACTTACAACAGTCCTTACATCTTAAAGATGCTCTTCATGTTCCTAAACTCTCCACGAATCTTCTTTCTATTCATAAAATTACAAAAGATTTGAATTGTACTGAAACCTTCTTCCCTACCCATTGTGTTTTTCAGGATCTCGCCACGGGGAAGACGATTGGTAATGCTAAAGAGCAAGGTGGGCTGTACTATCTGGTGTCACAATCTCCCGCAAATAAAGTAACAGATCACATCTTGCTATCTCATGGTCAATCAACTGCTGATTCTTTGATTTGGCTTCATCATAAGCGCTTGGGACATCCTCCATTTAGTTTAGTCAAGTCTTTATTTTCGTCATTGTTTTTGTCTAAGTCTGTTGAGTCTTTTCATTGTGATGTTTGTGAGTTTGCTAAGCATCATCGTGTGACTTTTCCTTCTAGTATTACTAAGAGTGTTGAACCTTTTGATCTTATTCATTCTGATGTTTGGGGTCCTTCTAAGGTCCCTCATTCTTCTGGAAATAAATGGTTTGCTTCTTTTATTGATGATTGCACTCATGTAACTTGGGTTTACTTAATGCGTGAAAAGTCTGAGGTACCACAACTGTTCTTTCAATTTTATAAAATGGTTGAAACCCAATTTGGTAAAAAAATCAAGAGACTAAGGACAAATAATGGTACTGAATATGTTAATCAAAGTTTTTCCCAATTTATACGAAATAACGGTATGATTTATGAACTTACTTGTGTTGACACCCCTCAACATAATGGGGTTGCTGAAAGAAAAAATCGTCACCTTCTTGAAGTGGCTCGTGCATTAATGTTTCAGACATATGTACCCAAATACTATTGGGGAGATGCTATTCTTACTGCAGCATTCTTGATCAACCGTTTACCTACTCGGGTACTTGACCATGTAAGTCCTATTCACTCTATAACTTCTTTTTTTCCTTCTATTCCAACTATAAGTCTTCCTCCATGAGTGTTTGGGTTTGTTGCTTTTGTTCATGTTCATAAACATCATCGCAGTAAGTTGGACCCTAGGGCTATTAAATGTGTTTTCCTTGGTTATGTTCCTGATAAGAAGGGCTACAAGTGTTATCACCCTGGTAGTCGAAATTTTTTTGTTTCTATGGATGTTACATTTCAGGAATCTGAGTCCTTTTTTCAAGGTCTTCATCTTCAGGGGGAGAATAATTCACCAGAAAACTCATCACCTTCTTTCTTTGAGTCTGAATCTTCAGTGTCTACTCCTTTACCTGTGTCAGTGTCTCCTCCTCTTGTTCCTGTTCCTTCTATGTCTGATCCTCCTGTGAGTGATCCTCCTGTGACTGATACATCAAGTACACTAGAGATACGAAAGATTGTGGCACCTGAGTTGGTATATCAAAGAAAGATACAGCCCACATTGCCTCACCAGCAACCTCAATCGTCTGAACCACTGGTAAGTCCTGAATCTCATATTTCTGATCATGATGTTAATACTTCTGATGACTTACCCATTACTACTGCTTCTGATGATTTACCCATTGCTCTAAGAAAAGGAAAAAGATCTTGTTCCAAGAAATCTTGTTCCTCCTGTCCCTTTTGTACTCAATACCCTATCTCCCGTTTTGTTTCCTCTACTAATCTTTCTGTGCAGCACAAAAGCTTTGTTTCAGCACTAGATTCTATTTCAATCCCAAAATCAATACATGAAGCCTTGAAAGATGGGAATTGGGCTCAAGCCATGCAAGAGGAGATGAATGCGTTGGAGAAAAATAAAACATGGGAGGTTATTGATAGACCTAACGGAAAGAAAGCAGTAGGGTGCAGATGGGTTTATTCCTTGAAATATAATTCTGATGGAACTCTTGAGAGATACAAGGTTCGATTAGTCGCCAAAGGTTACACTCAAACCTATGGCATTGATTTTGAAGAAACCTTTGCTCCAATTGCAAAGATGAATACGGTGAGAGTCTTGTTATCCCTTGCTGCCCATTACAATTGGGATATAAATCGATTTGATGTGGAAAATGCTTTCCTCAATGGTGAGTTAGAAGAAGAAGTCTACATGGAAATCCCGCCTGGTTTTGATTCTGTGAAGGGAGAAAATAAAGTTTGTAGATTAAAAAAGGCCTTGTATGGATTGAAGCAGTCACCTCATGCCTGGTTTGGAAGGTTTACTAAGGTTATGATGACCTTAGGATGCAGACAGAGTCAAGGAGATCGCACTCTTTTCTTCAAGCACTCCCAAAGTGGGAAGCTTATTGTGCTCCTTGTATATGTTGATGATATTATTATCACAGGTGATGATTCTGTGGAGAGACAGATTCTACAAACACGGCTTGCCTCTGAGTTTGAAGTCAAAGACCTTGGTAAACTGAGATATTTCCTAGGGATAGAAGTAGTTCATTCAAGCAAAGGAATTTTTATCAGCCAGAGAAAATATGTTCTTGATCTTCTCAAAGAAGCAGGAAAACTTGGGTGTAAACCCTCTAATACTCCTATTGAGCAGAATCACAAGATAGGCTATGAAGAGGCCAGTTGATAAAGGACAATATCAACGGCTAGTTGGGAAATTGATATATCTGGCTCATACTAGACCAGACCTAGCTTATGCTATTAGTGTTGTCAGTCAGTTTATGCACGATCCAAAGGAGAAACACATGCAGGCAGTAGAGAGAATTCTTCAGTATCTTAAAGCTACTCCTGGTAAAGGATTGTTATTCCGACGTGATGGCAATCTCTCTTTAGAAGTCTACAGTGATGCTGATTATGCTGGATCCGTGACTGACCGTCGTTCTATCACTGGTTATTGCATGTTTCTTTGCGGTAATATGGTGACATGGAGAAGTAAGAAACAAGATGTGGTTGCCAGATCAAGTGCAGAAGCTAAATTTCGAGCTATGGCTCAAGGCATTTGTGAGTTACTGTGGCTGAAAATTGTACTTGATGATCTCAAAATAAAATGTGAAGGACCTATGAAGCTGCTATGTGACAATAAGTCTGCTATTTGTATAGCTCATAATCCGGTTCAACATGATCGGACTAAACATATTGAGGTCGACCGTCATTTTATCAAAGAGAAACTTGATAGCGGGTTGATTACCACTCCATACATTCCCACTGGGCGTCAATTAGCTGATCTATTGACAAAGGGACTTCCTTTAGACAGATTTCAAGAACTTATTAACAAGCTGGGAATGATAAATATCTATTCCTCAGCTTGAGGGGGAGTGTTATAAATATTAGTCATTTATTATTATTTGTTGTATTGGGTCAAGCCCATTAGGTCAAGAATTAGGTCTTTTATTCTCTATAAATAGAGACCTCTTTGTATCAGATTATTCACACAATTCAATAATATCAGAATACCCCTTTTCAAGTCAAATGAACACGTCAGAAGTGAGAATAAGATGTGATGACAAATTTGTGGATTTTTTAATATTCTAATGACCCATCTTTTAATTATAAAATGACAAATTTGTGGATTTTTTAAGTGCGTATTCTAATGACCCATCTTTTAATTATAAAATGTTCAATAACTGATATGCATATCAATTTGTTTGAAATCAATTAGTGTTTCCTACTATGTTAGGGAGGATTATGATCAATCGAATGAGTTTAATTTGATCCCAAAGTGTTTGTATTGAAGTGGCTATTAGAAATTTTGCATATGGGCAAACAATTTTATTTTTTGGGTAATATGTGGGCAAGGGTTCAGGAAAAAAGTCTATCATCCTAGTGAGAAGGATCAAATTTGAAGACTACGTACAAAAGAAGACTTGGTTATTATTTTTGGATTATTTAAAAATTTGAATATCTATTACAATATAAGATAATTCATAGTATATTCTTGCTCCGTCTCACATTTCACATTGTAATTTGCATGTTCCAGTAAATAAGTCACGTTTTGATTTATTTGCATTATACCATATGCTTGTTCCCTCTAACTCTTGTATTCCCCATTTTTATTTTTATTTTTTGATTCTGGTGTTTTGAAGATTGAGGCAATCACAAGAAGAATCTTGTGGGTAAAGGCTACCGATCATAAAGCAAAAGTTCTTGTATTTTCAAGTTGGAATGATGTACTTGATGTATTGGAACATGCATTTGCTGCCAATAACATCACCTATATTCGGATGAAGGGAGGCAGGTATAGTAATCTATCCAGTTACTATTTCTTTATGTATTTGTGTATTTATGCTGGACTAGAACACATTTAGAGAGAAAATAATACTAATGAGAGACAGGATAGGCAAAGAAAAAATTGTGACTAAAACCCTATTTTGGTCCCTGACATTTCAATTTTCTTACTGTGGTCCCTAACATTCATAAATTTGCTTCAATTTGATCCCTCCGTCTCTGTTTCAATTTTAGCTATCTCTTTCTTGAATATCATGGTTATTCAAGTGCTATTGGTAATTATGGTGTCTAGAAAATTTTGGGGATGTCTATTTTTCATTTATTTTTTGATTATATTGACTTTTCTTATTGGTTGAATGCATTATGGTTGGATGGATTTTTGGTTCTACTGATAGAATAACCCCACACCTAGTATCTAGCTTGCTTTCTAGATGCATAACTTAAAAGGAGATCAAATAACTTTTTTCTAGGATCACTGGGTTTAAGAAGTTTCAAAATTCTGATCAAAACCAAAATTTATCTTTCGATTGATATAGCTTTTCATTCTTAAATATATCGTTTTTCACTTGGTGTGTCTTTTACAGCAATGAAGTCCAGTTCAGTTTGTTGTTGTGTTTAAGAGTTACTCAAATAGCAGGATCTGAATTGTGAGTTACTAATGTTAAAATTATTGAAGTACCATGTTGGAAAATAGCAGTGCCACATCATGACTTCTATGAAGTGAATGTTGAACATATAAGCGGGTGGACCAAATTGAAGCGAAATTATCAAATGTCAGGGACCAAAATAGGATTTTGGTAAAGTATTATTAATTTAATCATATAAGAAATAAATGACTAATAAAAGATATGATTTGTAGTAGGACAAAAGTTGCTATATCAAAAATTGGAATATCAATTCAAATCGGAAAAGATAGCTGAAATGAGAAGGAACACTTGTAATGAAATGAAATTTCTAAAATTGGGAAAGGTAAAAAATGATAAAAAGAAAAGATGAATATAATTCCTTCTTAGTCCATAAAAAGTAAAATAAAATAATTCCATATATAACTTGTTATATATCATTGAATACCTTTTCTATCACTTTAACTTTATGCTGTAATCTGCAATCTCAATTTAGATTTCAATAAAATAGTTTGATTCTAAATTTAGCGAATTCATGTGCTACTTATTCTGTTTTCAACGTTTTATTCGATAAATTTGGCTCAGGATTATTTTCTTATGGAGCCGTGTAGGTTTTTGTGTCAGTTACATGGATGATTACTTATCTATATTTTAGTTAGACAATCAGCCACTTTCAGCTTCATTATGCTCATTATTTTGGTTATGAATTTGTGAGCTCAGGAAAGCACATGTTGCCATCAGTCAATTTAGAGAAAAAGGATGTGAGGGGTCAACACCAAAATCTATTCAGGTGTTATTGCTTTTAATCCAACATGGAGCCAATGGCCTTAATCTTTTGGAAGCACAGCATGTGGTCCTTGTAGAGCCATTACTCAATCCAGCTGCTGAAGCACAAGCAATCAGTCGTGTACATCGTATTGGACAAAAAAATAAGACCCTCATTCATCGTTTCATTGTAAGTTTCCTAGCAAGCCCTAGTTTATATCATGCTATTTGCTAGTTTTATCATCTACTCTTGGTTTTTCTGTTTATTAATTGAACTTTCCTTGTTCAATATTATTGTTTCCATCATGCTATTTACTAGTTTTTTATACTTTGCTTGATGTGATAATTATATATGAATGCATTTCTGGTATTAATGTCCTAGTTCTGTTGCTTCCAATGTTTTGATTTTAGTTGCGTTATTGTGTCTTGTATCCCATGTTTGCTCCTTACTTCAAATAAAATGCCATCTTCATTACTTTAACTATGATATTTCTCTGAGTGCTTATGAATTCTGTAATTCCAATGATTAGCTAATAATTCTATTTCGGCGAGACAATGAAAACTCACCAATCTGTGTGAGTATCCAAGGAAACTAGAATAAATGCTTTTGTAGAAAAAGATGAATTGGAATTAACAAACTCTCCTTGAATGAAAAGAATATGACTTTATACTCATGCCTGTCTATGCACTTTCATACTTGTGGACTAAGATTTGTATTACAAATAAATTCATACATGAAGTATTGTTCTTATAATTTTGTTCTTGCATGTGTTAGGTAAAAGACTCAGTTGAAGAGAGCATATATAAATTGAACAGAAGCAGGAGCAGTCATTCATTCATTAGTGGCAACACAAAAAATCAAGACCAACCTGTTTTAACCCTGAAGGATGTCGAATCCTTACTGGCAAGAGCACCTCTAACGATGCCAGAAAGTGATGAAAATCCTAATCCTAATTCAAATACAAATCTAAGTCACTTGCCACCATCAATGGCCGCGGCTATTGCTGCTGAGAGGAGACTTAATGAGCAGAGGACATGATCTTGCTTTTCTCTTCATTCCAAAGGTGCTACTAAACAAAAGTGCAATAAATTCTAGAGGCAAGAGGAGTTGCAGTGTAATAAATTTCAACCGTAGATTCTTCTAACCAAAATTATATCTTCTATATCTAGAAATTTATTTATTCTTGTACATATTATTGAGACACATGACTCTTTCCTTTTCAATTTTGAGCTAAGATCTGTGTAATATATATTAGGGTTTTATTAATCTCATGTAGTATGTAACAAAGAAATTTATCACATATAGTATGAGTAGTTTTTTTCTATATATTAACCCGATGTATCTCTCTCTCTCTCTTTAAGCCATTGACACAGACATGAAACCTAAAACAGTCCTATCTTTTATTAGATTGCACGTAATTAACTAATTGTCAAATTTATTTATTTACTTATTCATATATTATTGATTATAATATATTATTTATTTATTTAAATAATTTAAGTACTCATACAAATTCATTCTTTTTATTTAATAAAAAATAATTATTAAAATTGTTTTTAGAATAAATTTATTTTAAAATGTATCATAATTTTAATTTACTTAAAGTCTTAAAATTAGACATATCTTGCTTATTTTAAAATCAATCTCCCTAAAAACGTTTATTTTGGATGGGTTAGAAACCATTTGTATTAACTTTTGGCAGACAAAGTAAGAAGGGGTTCAAAATCTCTTACACGTAGATAAAAATATAAAATTTTTATTTTTATTTTTATTTTTTTTCTTCATATAATTTCATATAAATCTAACATATTTTTATGTGTATACATACGTTATGTACGAGAAATATCAAATACATTAAGAAGACAACCTTTTTACAACAACTATATACGTGCTATCACTCTATTTTCTACACGTGACCCTCTGCACTTGTTGCCAATTGCCATGTGGAGGACATACTCTAATCATAATGATCTCGAACACTCTGTCACCGTGTTAGAAAGACAACACGTGTATATATATATATCTCGAGCATTGTACTGACACGTGCACTGGTGGGGTTACCATCCCTCTGCTTTAAACCTCGTATACGTATATATATATATATATATATATATATATATATATCGACGGATCCACACACTCCTAAGAATATCTTAAACACAACACAATCATCCAGACATGCATATGTCTTGCTCTGTCTCGTCTCTTTCTTTGAGCAACGCCAACCATTACCATCCTCTAATTCCATGTCAACAAAGCCTTAGTAATGTCACAGTGCCATTGTTTGCAAAGGTGACAGATTCGAGATTCAAGGTCACCATTACTTGGCAAAAGGATAATAATAATAATGGGTTTGTGGTGGGATGTGCAAGTTGGGGTTTGGTGACAGAGTTGGAGAGAGAACTAGAAGCTGAGATGAAATCACAAGAAGATCATGAGGAAAAGGGTAGGAGTGGAATGACAAGGTTTAGACACAAATGTGGAGAAAGAAAGGGGGTTATGGAGCTATTGGAGTGTTTGGAAAGTGAAGCAATAATGGGTGAAGATGTTGGAAAAGAGCCTACAGATTACAACCGAAGGGCTCAAATATTTGATAGAAGCTCGAGAGTGTTCCAAGCTCTCAAGGAACTTAACAATGATGTTTTTCCTCCTCAACAGTCTCCACCATCAAAGGAAGTAACTTAGATATGACTTTGATTCCGTACTTGTGCTTTAAATAAACAAATAATGATCAGTTATATATCATATGATGCATGTGGATGTTGTGCTACATTAACATTACCGTGTAACATGTACCCGTCTCTTTTGTCTTCTTGCTTAATAAACATTGAGAAACCAAGTTATATATATTTTTATTGGGTGGCAGCTAGGCTATAAGGGGACCAAGTGAAAAAGCAAACTAAAATTTAGAGAAGGGTGAAATTTAACATTGGATAAAATTAAATAAATTAAAAGTTTTACAACGAAAATATGTGAAGAAAAAAGAACCTTAAAACTAAGTGACTAGAACATTTTAGCCTAATAAATTTTTACATGTAATATTTCTAAGAAATTTTTTGGCACGGCTGTTAATGGAACCATACGATCACACTTAGCTTCCTTCACTAATTAAGGGTGCCAATTAGCAACAAATGACAACAGCTTCATGAGATTCGCTGTACTCACCAATCTTCCAACGATGGGTTGTCATATATGTTTACTATAAGCCTCTTAGAGGCAATTTAAAAGTCAGATATACTATTAGACAATATTTTTTTATCTAATGTATAATTTCTCTTTCTTATTATCATTATTATACGAATAAAGATTATTGAAATAATTAAGGTATATATTGAAGATCAATCAGTGGAAGTAAAATTTAGTTGGTGTCAAAAAATTCAACCTTGTAAAATTCAGTCAGTGTCAAGGTTATATTATTTTTAAAAACTCAACCAATGTTAAGATTATACCATAATTTTTAAAGAAAATTTATACTATTTTTAAAAATTAGTTGGTATCAAAGTACCACCTAAACAACAAATGGCGGAGCCATTGAGATCAACAATAAAATATTTGATTATTCACTAAATTTATTTCTTAATCTAGTGTCACCAAGATAAAGGTATTGGTCAGTTCAATTAGTCTAGCATTGTTACTTATATGGTGATGTTAGATACGAACATTATAGATACAAGTATGAAGATGTCTTAAGTGATGTTATGGGTGGATTTGTTAATAGAATAAATCTTACAAAACTGACCTTGCGAAATAATCCTTATCAATAACATCATCTCTCTAGTGTAGCAAACGTCGATATTAGATGTATTCGAGAATATTTTTCCTTTATCAGTTCATATTTTTTAATGTTGGATTTTTGTCCATTTTGAATATATAACCTTTAGTTTGAAGAATTTGAATTGTTTTTTCTTTTGGATTTTTTTATTTTATTTTAACTTTGAAGGTGTCCTTATATTTTTGTGCTAGTTTTAATAATTTTGGAAGAAGATTACTCGAATCACATCTAAGATGCAATGACATCGATAGCCATGCAAATGGACTTTCTTGAGAGCGCTTTTTTTTTTTTTTTTTGGAGTTATCCAACCCTAATTACCTCTTTGAGGTGAGTTGGCTCCTTCCGGTATCCCCACAAGCTTCGACTCTTTGTGCCGGCTGTGGGACTAATCCGGAGTGCGGGGGTCAGTGATGGTTAAAGGTTCAGCCCCTCCCCAAGAATGCATTCAGCGAGAATCGAACAAATGTCCAACCCCACTAACTCAGCGCCAAGGAACCAACTGAGCTCTTTCGTGTCATACTTTTATACTTCTAGATTTACATTTTTTAAATGGATTCTACATGAATTTTTTTCTCTCACCTTCAACCTTTTTCTCTCTCCTATTTAATATAAAAAAGTATTACCCTTTTTATTATTATCCTTTTATGGTAAATAACTTCTCTCATGCTTTCTCAATTCAATTCACATTCCCCTTTATTTTTTTCCTTTCTTGTAATGATAGAACTCATCTATCTTCTCTTTATAAGATAAGATAGTTATCTCCTATAAAAGTAGAATAATATTTCCCATAAAACAAATTCTAAAATAATTTAATATCTTTTCTTTCCCATGTGCACTAATGCCATCCCAAAGCACTATATTTCACACCGGATGAAAATGATTAATTTTCAATACAATTTTTTTTATATGGCATTAAATCATCAAGGCATACAATCTAAATTTTAAAAGGATATAATTTTTGCATGAGGAATAAGTTTACTATGTCCTTTAAAAGCAGAGGTGAGAAATTAGGAAATGATTTTTTTATATATAAATTTTCTATCTAGAGATATACCAAAATAACTATAAATAATGAACAGAAATTTTACATTAAGGATTAGCTTAATAACCTTAAGAAAAGAGCGAAATTCTGATAGATAACTATTTTCATTCATACCGAGTCTGTTTAACAAAATGAGGAGCTTGGATTGGACAAATTGGCTACAAAACTCATGGAATGTCAGCAAGGGATGAACTTTCTCAGGAGACTAGACAGTAGAGACACCACATGGTTCCTATGACAAGAAATCATAAAAGTTAAAGGAATATCTATAGTTTCATGCACTCTGAACACATTTTATGAGGGGAGCAAGAGTAAGAGAAGGCCAAACATTTGTTGGAAACAGATATGAAAGATATTTGTCATTTTTCCTTGTCTGGCTAGTTAAACAGAATGTGAAAGCTTGATTGGTTTCAGGCTAGCACTATCTGGGTCACATGTTGACCTGCGACCCTTATCAGGACCACCTATGATTCCCCATCTCTCAAATTGTCTTTGTCGAGCACGAGCTCTCTCTTTCTCTTCATCTGATTTCAGTGAAAAACAGTGAGGACAAGAGACTCCATATTCATATTCTGGGGCTTGCATGTCAGCATCACTCACAGGCTGCTTACAACCATAGCAGAGCTTGAAATTTCCTTGCACCAAACCATGCTCCACAGAGACTCGCTTGTCAAAAACAAAGCACTCTCCCTCCCACAGGCTCTGTGTCTCTGGAACCTCCTCAAGATATTTCAGAATCCCACCTTCCAGGTGATAAACCTGGGAAATTTTAAAAGAGAAACGTGACAAAATCGTATCAAATGCCAGAAAAAAACTGTTAGCTGCAACTAGCACTTATATATTCATGCCAGCTGAAATATTACTATTAACTTGTTTATCAAATAGCACATTAAAAAAACAAAAAAAAACAGTGGTTTACAGAAGACTAGCAAACAGCAAAACAAACTAACACCTAGGAATATAACACTATGGTTGCTTTCATGTGACCAAAGCCTCACTCAGTCTTGAACCCAATTTCTGAAGAATGTCAGCAGAGAGATTCCCCTACTAAGGATCTAATGTCCGGGGTCAAAGCTTTGTATTCATGAAATCTGGAGTTCGAATCTTTGATAAGCTCCGGTACCTCATGACAGTCTCAGCTTTACACACAACCTCATCATAATGCCTTATCGTGCCAAGAAAATAATGGGCCAGGAGACTAGAGAGGATACATGGGAGGCACTTACCCCTTCTTTAAGCAATTTTTTTTTAGTCTTAAGTACAAATGATATAAGAGGCAATACCAGAAACATATATGGGTGGGTCAAAATTATTTAAAGTGGTTTTATTATTAAAATAATGTATTGTTAGAAAACAGATTTTGTTTTGGCCATAATTCTAAGAACTGCCAAATTGCTTCTGTCCCAATATTCTCTGGAACTGCACAAGCTTACTTAGTATATGAAAGGGACTAAAATTTATTAGTATTATCAGTACATCTGACAAGACTTCTAAGATAAATAAAAAAAAGGATTCTTTCATTTAGATAGGTCTTGGTATTGGCATCAAGTTCCAAACCAGAAATGTCGTTGGGATATTAACATATCATGACCAAGAATTAGTAAAAAATAATAATGTCTTTTCTCTTTGATAAAAAGAAGAAAAAGTCAAATGATTTTCTCAAAGAAATTTTTGTTTGTGCCAAACAAAATAAAATTTAAGGGGAGAATCACCTCTTTGAATCCTTTGCTGAGAAGTAGACTTGATGCTTTCTCACATCGAATACCTCCAGTGCAATACATTGCAACACGTTGTGGCATATGTTGCTTTGGATTCTCTCTCTCTTTTTCAGCACTTTGGACTGAATTGTTTACCTCAACTTTTGGTTGCTCACCATCTTTTCTGGTAAGCTGGAAATGTTCCTCCGCCCAAGATGGGAATTCACGAAATGACATAGTACAAGGATCAACTGCTCCCTTAAACTTTCCTATTCTGGTTTCATAGTTATTTCGCACATCAATTACCACCTGCACATGAAGATGTTAATAACAATGAAAATTTTGCATTTCAGGTACACAATACCAGTACCATGTCTCCACCCTCCCAACTAGCAAAATGTGAAATTATCTACTGCACTTCTCGATCATGTGCTTATGAAATGAATTATCTAAATTTTTATTCAACCGCACAGGACATAAACAATTTGCAATCCTTACATATATCAGTGATAATCAGAAATTACAACTTGGTAAAAGTAAAAATTCTACAAATTCTCTGCATATCTTTTCTAAAATAAATAAATAAATGGTGAATAGATAATCAGAAATACAAAAGTTTTAAGTTTTTGGGATATTACAAGAGTTTATCCCCTTTTTAGCTAGAAAAGCCATGGTCTAAAGCTGCATTGTACATTTGTCTCCAGTAACGGAAGACAAACAGATTAGAATGCACAGACTTGGAGCAGCTTAAATATTCAACATTTCCAAGAATCCAAACAATTTAAGTTATACATGTTCAATAATATGAAGTCCCAGCAGCTTACAAGATCGCATAAAAGACAGAGCCTCATAATGAAGATTGGAGAACAATAATAACAGGAATTTAGCTACTCACTGTATCTGGATCACTAATCAAAGCATTCCAATCTTTTGGGCCGACATACTTTCCAACCCTTTCAACGGGTGACACAGTAGGCATTCCGAGAGTGACAATCTGCCAACATGTAACAAAAAAAAAAAAATCATAAGAACCAAGGCAGCAAAATGCCCCAAAAGTTCAACCTATTAAGTTATTTGGATATATATCCATATTTAATTTATCAATGTAGTACAGTCTTTTGGCATTGCAAACGCTACCTCTTTCTTCAACTTGACCCTCACATGATCCCATCGGAAGGGCGCATCTTCCCCTGCAGCAAGAGGAGAACTGGCACTGTGTCCATGATGGATGGCTTCCTCCTCAGGACTGACAGGCGATTCCACTTGTCTTAGCCCCTTAAGACGATCATCGCTCTGTACAAATGCAAGAACTGTCTCCACCGACTCCCTAGTGCCACATATGCTGCCATTGATTCCTTCAGGCGCAAGAATAATACCACCTGAAACACGCTGAGTAGCATCAGACCAGTGAGACGCAAGAACAACCACAGCATGCAGTCATAGGCAGATGAAATCAGTTCTTAATGTACTCTATAGACTATACTCTACACATCTCATCTATGATGAAAGTAAAGATTGCAGTTCATAATGTAAACAACCATAACCCTCTCTATACAACAACAACAACAACAACAAAAAAGAGAGTAAAAAAAGTGCAGAAAAGGTATCTGTCACCCAAGGGTCAAACCCATTGTGTAGGTCTAATCCAACCTGTAACCCTGACTAATTAACTAACCGTTGTACCAAGGATACCCTTTTATGTAGAAAAAGGTATATATCAAAACACTTGTTCCAAGCACAAGAACCAACTGGCTAAAGTGAAGAATGAATGCATTAGTTCCAAGCACATATGCAATATGAATTATGATACTTTCTAATCTCTTAAATGTGATTATGTGAATAAGCACATGTTTAGAAAAGTATTGAATTTGAAAAGAAGATCATGACTAATATATTTTTCATCGAATAGAGAAAGCAAAGAATGAGTGAGAGTACCAGTTGTTGACAGAGTTGCTTCAAGGGCTTTCGCATGTGGGCATGGTCAGGGAAATCAGCGAACTTGTAGAAGGAAACCACAACAAGAGAGTGAAGGCCATCGGATTCGGGCATGCCCGAGATGGGGATGGGGTTTGTGGGCTCAGAGTGGGAGAAGCACTTGGAAAGCGTCATGCTTTGAAGAGTGTGACAGTTGGAGAAGAGTGGAAGGTGGTGGAATGAGGATTTGGGGTTTCGAGAAGAGGGTTGTGTGGTTTCGGAGGTGGCGGAAGACGACGGCGGCGACAGCATCCTCGTACTCAGGGACAGCAGTGGCAGAGGAGGAGGTATAACACTCCTGCTGCTTCTCAGCATGGAGGCTGCGTTTGGATGTGGCTCCATTTCTTTTTCTTGTATTGAACCCACTAAGCCTTTTCAACCCAATTATGGGACCTGGGTTTTGCGGGCCAGGCCCAAGTCGGTTTTGGTGAATGTGCCAATATGGTTCTTATGTAATTGTATTTATTTTACACATTCATCAAGTGAAAAAATTTTGTTCTGATATAATTTGTATCATTTTACTTTATTCTCATAAAAAGATGAGATTTATACCTTTATTTTTTCTATTCACTATCTCTTCCCTTTTATCTATCTCTTTCTGTCATTACTTAAAATGACACAATTTTGCCTCCTTTAAAATGACACATATTTTACCTCTTTATCTATATTTAAATGTTTATAATTACTCATTTAAAGTAACTAGGAATACTCAAGGTTTACTCTCAAATATGCCCTATTTTGGAATTTGTGATTGTAATTTGTGTGTTACAAGTTGCCTTTCATCTGCACGCATTTTTTTTGTTACTGATTAATAACATCTGCTTGTTTTCTTCCTTAGTAGCGACATTTGAGATCATTTAGTGTCTCTTTGCATCTCTCTTTTTTTTAAGTTAGAAATTATTTATAAGCATAAGTTACGTTAAACAGACTTTGAGAAAAAAATTTATAATAAAAAACTATCTTTTTATAAGGGGAAAGATATTGTGACAACCAAGTTGTGTTACTACCAAGTGACTACCAATCAATCTCACCGTTAGATCGATTATGTTGATCCAACTGTTATATTTATTTTCACCTTTTGTATGGTTATGATTTCCCATATTTAATCCTAAATTAAATATGGGAAATCATAACCATACAAAGGTGAAAATAAATATAAAGTATTAAATTTAAAAAACCATGACCATACAAAGATAGAAATAAATATAACCGTTTGATCAACATTGTAAGAACCTGCACCGTTAATTAAGGTATTTAATTAATTAATTATGCAAAATTAGGAAATGATTCCATAATTGACTCTAATAATTATTATGAGACTTTAATAATTATAGTAAGTGAGTAATAATGCTGAAAGTCGCTTTTCGGAAGAAAAGTGCAGATACCGGTTCTGCTAGTCGGTATAAGCGCGTACCGAAAAAGTATCCCGAAAAATTAATGTAAGTGCATGATAATTACTAGAATAATATGTAGGACTTGTAAAACGATTTTCAAGTCCAGATAATGAGAACTGGTACTAGAAATCGATACTGGCTTGGAAAAGCGCGTACCGGTAAAGTGCTCAGAAAATTATAAGAAAAATATTATAAATCTTAGAAAATTATGTAGTTTCATAATCCAAAGTTTGGGATTAAAATGCTAAGCGTAGCAATTAAAGTTAATACCGTGTGTTTAATTGTTAAACCACTATATAAGCCTTAGTGGGCACTAAACCCTAGGCCATATTACATTCTCTACGTGAGTTTGGAGCTGGTGGCTGCTGCCTTGGCCTTCTTCACCTTTGTTTAACCTCCCTTGTAGCCTTTCTTCCCTTTTTTCTCCACTAAAACACCTTGGGTGAGTGGGAATCATCTTTGTGAGTGAAAGGTGAGCACCTTTTCTGAGTTGTGGTGGCTGTGGGAGCTGAGTTGTTTTCTGGTTTGGTGGCATTCTTGTTGAGGAGTGTTGTTCTTAGCTTGTGAGGCTCCAAGGAGCAACCTTTGTGAAGAAATGACCCTCCTTTGTGTGTATTTTCGTGTTCTGTGAGAGACAGAACCTTGGAGTTGTTGTGTGAGCTCCAAGAGCACCCTTTTTCTGAGTTTGAGCTTTGGTAAGCCTTATCACCTTTGATCATGAGTTTAATGCTTAAAAATGAAAGCTTGATGCATGTTAAGGCTTAAAGATGATAACTTGTGGTTGGGTAGTGTTGAACACACCTAGAAATGCATGTTTAGGTGCTTTAAATCGTTAAAAACCCAACCTTGGAAGGATATCTTCATGAAATGCATTTTCTGCATTCTGTCGTGAAATATCTGGATATGTGCCCGATGAATATCCGGATATGTGATATCCGGATATGGGTTTTGAGTATCCGGATAATAGATATCCGGATATGGGATTCTGGATATCCGGATATTGCATATCCGGATACGTCCAGTGAGATATCCAGATATTGCATATCCGGATATGGTCCCGAGGAATATCCGGATATTCTGGGATTTCGTAGAACAGTAGCTGTGTTGTGTGTACAGTTGACTATTGGGGGTTTGTGGACCCTAGATTGATGAAGTTGAACTTCTGTTTTAATTAAACTAAGTCAGAATCGAGTGATTAAGGACTTATGGCTTGGTATGGAGCCTTAAGACGTTAAACGTAAGGAAATGCGTTGTCTTTAAGTTTTATGCTTGTGTTGCTTTTTATTGATAAAGTATTGGTCCATAACAGATTGTGAATCTGCTGTGTTTGGACTTTGAGCTGTGGACTCTTGGCTTTTGGAGTTAGCTTGCAAGGTAAGCTTTCGTGTCCTCGGTTTAGCCATGTTGTGGTTCCAACATGTCCCATGGGGGTATGGTTTATGCATGTTGTGTACATGCTTTTGGATATTTGATATGTTGATTGAACTTTACATGTAATGGCTTTTAATATGCATGTGTTGTTTCATCTTGACGGGAAGCCTGAGTATGTAGCGCCATACAAGACGGTGTACCGGGGTGAATGCAAGTGGTACTTGCACGGTGTGTAGGTGATAGACGTATACCTGCACTGTCTCTGGCCAGTAGATTAGTATTGACACACATGACATGATTATCTGCTGCATTGCATTGTTTTAGAAATGATAAATGATAAACTGTTTTTGAACTTATATTGCACATGTAAGTGAGCTTGGGGTGGAAGATCCTTGAGGACTCACTGACTTACTGAGATTTCTAGATTAGAGATCTTACCCCAAGTTTGGGAAATGCTTATTTCAGGATCAGGTAGTATGGGTACTGATGCCTCAGGCGGCAGGAGGCCGGAGCTTAGCTGATTATGTTTTACTGCTTATGTTAGCATGACTGGATTTGGATGCTGTTTATGTTTTCCGCTATTTATGATATGTTGTTGTTGAGACTGATGTTGGGCATGTTGCCTTATTTGAGTGAGCATGAGGATTGTCCATGACACTTTCTGTTAGTACTTGTAGTTTGGAGTTGTATAAACTGTTAGATGGTCCGGTCTACGTTGTTGTAGTTCCGTGACTAGAGCCACACTTATATTATCTATGTTATGAGGTATTTCAGTTAGCTGTTTTATTGCAATTACATACAGACGATGTTTTATTAATTGATTATTAAGCAAGTTGGTAATGTTAATGGCATCATAATTGAAAAGAAAAAGTAATTCCGCATTTTAATTAAGCGCATCTTAATACGATATTATGATAACATTACCGGATATATACGGGGTGTTACAAACATAATCGATCTAACGGTGAGATTGATTGGTAGTCACTTGGTAGTAACACAACTTGATTGTCACAATATATTTCCCGGTATATATATATATATATATTAATTTATTATGTTTTGAACCTAATGATAATATTTAATATCTTTGGATGTAATAGTAAAATTTGTATATTCTTAGTTTGTAATACTTACTCTAATATTTTTGTTTATTGAGTTGCATGTTTTTGCTTAAACTATTTAAGTACAAAATTTGTTTGGGGATGTTATTATTTGAATTTATAACAAACAAAGACCGGCGTGAGGGCTACATGAACAATAAGAGCTTGTTTGTATGGACTTATGAAAAAAGTCATTTTTATGACTTCCTTATTTTAAAAGCACTTTTTATAAAAGTTATCGCTACCTAGATTTAAAAAAAAAAAATTGATTTTAAAAAAATATATTTAACTTTTGACTTCTGCTTGCTTTTTTGAGAAGCTAAAATTTTTAGTTTCTGAAAAAAGTAAATTTTTGACTTTTTTTACGATTTTTGCTTTTTTTGAAAGCAGACATCTAAATAAACTTTTTTCGAGAAGTGCTTTTTTTCTTAAAAAAAAGTAACTTTTGAAGAAAAAAAAGCCCATGTAAATATTGACATGCGAGAAGGTACTCGTTATCAATATCCTATAATAAGCAGTATACACTACGGACAGCCGCCGAAGTTTCAATATATCTTGACATTCTGACTTCACAGATTACTAAGTTCGGGAATTTTTATTCTGGACCAACCTTATGACCCAAAGATATGGGCTGACTCTTAGAGGGCTCATTAAGGGGTCACTTCCCTTCCATGCATCCTTAAAGTGAGGCTACATGACTCTCAACGTAGAGAATCTCCTACTCTCCAATACAGCTCACTATTGTGCACATTAGTTATGCATTACCTCACCACATGCAACATAGAGGTCTTTGACTAAAACAATTATGACTCATATTCTCTCTTGTCATTAGAGAATATTTTTCACCTATATATACCTCCACAGTGATATATTTCATTCGTCAAGAGATAAAGACCTAGCTCTTCAATACTAGCTGTTCAACAAGTATTTTATTTATAAGATAAATATTTATTACAAGTTCAAATCAACTAATTTCATTTTGAAAATTCTTTAATCAAAATATTACAAAAAAAGGATTTTATTATTTTTTAATGTAAAATAAATTATTATAAACATATCTACATAATCTTATAAAGTATAATATAGAGGCACATTTTTAAATTTAATAACAACTTTTTTTTTTTGTGAAGGAATTTAATAACAACTTAACTTCATTTTATCTTGTTTGTTTGTAACCATATTTTTTTACATATTTTAATATTATATACACAAATTAATGGAAAATAATATTATAATTTTTACGTATATATTTTACAAAATTATTTTATAATTGGATATTAATATATTTTTGATACTTTTCTTTAAAGTTCAAAACAAAATTATTTATGTATAAAGTAAATAGTTAATATTATCATTAATTACTTCTCACTCAAGATAATTTTATAATTTATTTGAGGCATAATTAATAATTAATATTGTTATTAGATATTAAGCAAAGAAACACTTAAAATTTATTAATTATATACCTCAATCTTATTTTATTTGACTTAACCAATATTTAAATACATTTTTTAAGTATGAGAAAGAAAAATAACTACGGCTTTAAATGTATTTTGACATAATAAGTATATACTTTTTTATAAATTTCAAAATATTACTCTTTATTTTCTATTTTACAAAATGGTTTTTTGACTCGATCCTAATAATGTTATGACAAATTTTTTATTTAAGTCATAAATAAAAACATATATTAACTAATTGATAACAAAATATATAAATTATATTTACTATTAATTTGTCAATTATTAAGTCAATTATAAAAATATTTTCAATGAAAAGTAATTAATGACGGTATTAGTTATTTTGACATATTTGTTATTGTTAGTTTTTATAATTGATTTAATAATTGAGAAATTAATAGTATTATTAAATATTTTTAATGCATTTTTTCATATAGATATTGAATTTACGTCTCAAAAAAAAATATGGTTATAAATTTAGACAAAGTCATATATATTTTTTTCCACAATCCATTTGTCTCATTCATGTTTCTAGTCAAAATTATTTGAACAACTACTTATTTTTTAATGAACAACTGTTTTCAAACTGTGACGATTGAGCAAATTCAAACATATATGTTTATTAGTTTAATTATTTTCTGACACACAAAACTTAATTAGATGTTTTCATCAAAAAAAAATTTGGTGAGCGGTCTTTTCATTATTATTATTAGAAGACTTATCATTTAATCTAATAAAATAATTCAGGATGTATTAGTAAAATAAAATTCAAATAAAAATATGCCTCTCTTTTTTTTGGTAAAAAGAGAGGGTCATAGACCCAAAACAAAAATATACCTCTTTATATAAGAAGTAAGCTCTCTATTTAGAATATTATTTAAATACATTTATAAAATTATTAACGTATTTTATGCTATTATTATTAACATAAAATAAATAAAAAATATATTATAAAGGGAATATATAAAATAATAAAATTGTACCATTTTATTTATAATTTGCAGAAATAATACTAAAAGATAATGTAATTTATAAATAATTAACAAAATAATACTTAAAGGATATTTTATTGTATATATATTTTTATTTATTCTATTTAATATTAATATATGAAAAGTATATATTTTTAATTTATTAAAAATTAGTACACTGACTGTTTAAGAAAATTTAAAAACAAATAAGTTTTTAAAAAATTAAAATATTATAAAGATAAAATTTTAAGAATGGTATAATGAAAAATCATAAAAAATAAAAAATTTAATTTAAAAATAAACTATAGATAAATGAGCATTTTTTATAGTAAAAATCAAACCGGACACTAGTAAATTATTATACCTAATCCATTTTGTACCTATAACTAAGGGAAATCATACTCTCGTAGAATAGGAGAATAAAAAGTTTTTCTACACAAATTTATTTTTCGTGCCAATTAATTTTTCTTTTTTTATAATATAAAATATGGGACTCACATTTAATTTGTCTCTATTTTTGTTCTCTCATGTTTTCATGAAACATAAGAAAACATCAACCCAAAAAGAGTAATATTACTTTCATGTAACATGAGAGATTACAGAGAGAATTTAAGTAGGACCCGCTATTTAAAAGCAAAAAAGAAAAGAAAAAAAAAGAGGCACAATTTTCGAAATGAGAGAAAAGGAAATAACTACCTCATGTATGTAAAATGAGAATAGCATTTCCCATAAAAAAAATTAAAATTAGTTGTTTTAAGTTCGACAAATTCGATTTTTTTTCAAAAATAAAGTACTGAACGTCATAATCAAACGTCATCCTTCACTCTGGAAGGCAACTGAAGCAATTATCTGCTATAAATGTATTCAATTTGAATGTATTAAATTATAAATTAACGATATGAAAAAATATTAATAAACATATTTCGTGAATAAAAAAAATATATCATATAACATAGTAAATATTAACGATATTAAAAAATATTTTTTGCACACTACTTTTTTTTATGTTACATGTTTTAACGTAATATAAGGGCCTGTTTGGTGTGACGTGTAAGACATGATAGTATAAGTTTATACTATACATTATGACATTTTTAGTTGTTTGGTGTGACCACCGTATAGTATAAGCTTATACAGCATAATCCCTTAATACATCAAAATGATGTATAACTTAATCCGGCCTAAGGGTGAGGGATAAGACCTGATAAAAGATTGATGTATTAACATCGTTAACCAATGTAATTCTCAAAAATTAATATATTATTTTAATATTAATCTATTAAAATAAAAATTTATTTTTCAATATATTAATTTTTAAAATATTGAATATTTTTATTTTTATAAAAAATAATTTATATTTTGGACACACTGATCAATAAATTTTTATAAAAATTAATATCATATGACATTTTTTGAAGAATTATATAAATTCTTTATTAAAGTATATTTTTATTAAAAATATTTATTTTTATCATATATAGTATTATACAGTGCATTACCAAATACTAGATGATATTATCTTATACAATATATTATTTTATACAATACCGTGCCAAACACTTGATAGTATTAAAATTCAATCAGGTCTTATACAATCAGGTCTTATACTATCTGGCTTTATCCTATAGTATACATCAAACATTTTGTATAAAAATATCTGGAGAAGTTCATATTTTTAATATAAAGAAGTCATCTCATTTTATATTCTTAAATATGAAACATATCAATGATAAAAAAAAAGATATAGTTAAAATAAAAATTAATAAAAACTCATTTAGCAAATATCTCACATATAATAATGCAAAGTTAGAGCTTATCGGTTTCTCTTTTATCTGTTGAAGCATTTTGTTTGTAAGGAATATTCTCTGGTTTCGCATCTCACAACAATATCTCTTTTCTACTCTTTCACCCACTTGCTACTTTTTCATTGGCAAATCTGAAGCAAAGGGACAGAGAAAATAAAATTTTCAAGAAAAAACCAAACAGATTCTGAGTGAAGAAGACAGTTACAGAAAATGAATATCCTTTGTCCTGAAAGTGTCTCAGCCAAGGAGAAAAGAGTGATCATGAAAGAGCTTCTTCAGGGTCAGAAATCTGCTACACAGCTCAAGGTTTTGCTTGAGAAACCCTTTAGGAATGATGGGTCTCTCTCCTCTGAAGAACTCGTGGCCACTGTACTGAGATCTTTCACAGAGGCTCTTTCCATAATAACTTCTTCCTCAGAACCCGGTGGTGATGGTGAGGTAGCTCATCAGAATCTGCTGAATTCCGGCGAAAATGGGTCTCCATTAACGTCTGCAGATTCCGGTGAGAGTAGGAAGAGATCCTCGCCGGCCAGAAAGGTTGGGAGAGGTTGCTACCAAAGAAGGTTATCTTTTATTTATTGTCTTTCTGATGAGTCTATTATTTTACTTCAGTTACATATTTTTAGTTCACTTCCTCACCAAAATAAAGCCTTGTTTTGTCGGCGATTAGGGTTAGTGAGATGATTTTGATAAATTGGGATATGTACGGAAGTACGGACATATAGTAGCATTGTTATAGTGGGTGAAAATCACTTTTTTTTTTATGAAAAAAAAAAAAGTTTAAGCTTTGAGATTAACTTGGACTAGCTTGATGATATATATATATATATATATATCAAGAATTAATGGAGTGAATCGTATATGTTGAATTTGATTAGTTTAAGAGATTATCAAGTGTTGAGATCCAACTGTGGTTTTTTTTTTCATGCTTGCTGTGAAATATTTGACAGATTCTAAATGTTATTGTATGTAGTATAGTAAATGAAACGATGACATGCATGCGACATATTGAATTGTTGTTGTGCGCGCAGGAAGGGTGCACAGACAAGAATCACACTCTCCCACATCACCGATGATAATCATTCATCATGGAGGAAGTACGGACAAAAGGATATCCAGAATTCTAAGTTCCCTAGGTATGGTAATCATTATTTCTATTTTTATTTATCTTTTAATTTTCATTAGAAAGATATTCTGACATGGTATATACCTACATATGATTTATACATAATATTTCTCTATCTCCGAATAAAAAATGCTGATCGACAGAGTGATCTGCTGTAGATAGAAATTTCATATTAGAAAAAATGACTGTAATAAGGTTAGAAGTGAAGAGTCTCTCACTCATATCAAAAGTAGGTATTGAACTCAAACAGATGCAATTAGAGGGCTAATATAGCAGCAACCAACTTAGAAACTTGCTGAAAGGTGAAATACTGTTTAGAACTTAATTTTGACACTTGAAAAGGACATTCTAATTATTTAGTATTGATCAGTACTGTTTAGTGGGTACTATGAGAGTGTGAGTTCTGTAATTTTTTGTGATTTTTGTTTTAAAAGATTAGCCATGTAACTCACATTGTTATTAATAATTTGCAGGAGTTACTTCAGGTGCAGTCGCAGGTACGATCAAGGTTGCAAAGCAACCAAACAGGTGCAGCTGACACAAGAGAATCCTGATATGTACCAAACTATGTACATTGGCATTCACACATGTAAAGCCATTCCCAAGGCTACACATTTGGTCACAGATTCAAGTACTTGGGAATCCTCTCTTCTGAATTCTGATCCTGACTCAAAGATACCAAATGAATAGGATCACCATATTAGCTCACCAAGCCTGACTATAAAACAAAAATATCCCAAAAACACAATTCGAGTGATGTTACGGATCGCAAGTTGGATCCTAGCCTGTTGTCGGATTTGAAGGATTTTGAACCCTCCATGCCTGTCATTATGCCTTTAAAAATGGAATCTGTTAATGCAGATTCATGTATAGTTTCTCAACATTTGGACATAGATTTCGAGGTGGAGTCTGTTCTACTTGCCACTAACTTCCACTTTGATGAGAGTCAGTTGCTCTGATGCTTCCATTAGATTCCTAAGATTAATTGTTTAGATTAGGATTTTGATCATCTCATTTTTCTTAATAACATGATTGTACTGTGTTTTGAGAGAGAAAAATGTTAGAATTTTTTATAATTATTGTGAGCTTCAATCAATTGTAGTTTTTCTTGTTTTCATCAAAACAGGCTAAGCCATGATTCATATGAGATGCAGTATAAAACTTATTTAATTAAGTGATCTTTTGATTTGAGCTTGGATGTCTGTAATACATTTGTGTTAGGTAATAGTGTAAACCTAACCCACACGCCTATGTTCGAAAGGGAACTAGGGTTAATAAGTTTGGCTAGGTCCCTCTGCATTTATAGTATGTTGGAAAAATAGTCGTTCACAACTTGTCCCAACAACAATTGTGATCAGGGAGAGTGTGGTGTGAACTGTAGAGGAAGATCCTAATCCTTCAACTTTTGCAAGAATATCGGAGCAACCATGACATGACAACCTCGATATCAAGAATCATGTCTTCAACAAGTAAGCCTAAACCTTTTGGTATTCTAATTTCATATAATCCCTATTATGTGATTTTTTATAAAAAAAAGAATTACAGTTCCTATGTGTAGGGACTAAAGTTATCCGTGCAAGGTTTCGTCCTGCATGCACAAAAGTGTTTATTTTTTCTCTCTCACAACTATAACACTTCATGTTTTTATGAAAAATGAAAGGATACAAATCCTATAAATTTAGATATTGGCTTTTCGTTTTTCTCAGTTTCCTCTTCTATGAGAGAGTGTCACTCTGACCATTCTCAGTTGGCTGAATAATTAATCAATCTGGTGGGAAATATCAAATATGTGTGTATGTGCTCCGAAAAAAAGTGTGAAAAATAACACAGACTAAGCCAGCTTTTTATGGGTATTGTCTGTTGTGCATGCATAGCTCTATATACCCTTTATGAGTATATAGAGCCAACCACGTCCTTAAAATTTGATGGAAAGGAGTGTGAGAGTGGAGTAAGAGTGTCTAGCCAAAAAATTGAGTACAAGGATATATCCGTATTAGAGAGGGTAATTGTCTATAATTGATGGGTGGAAGATATATAATAGGTACATGCGTTCTAGCAAATGAACAAAAGAGGTCATTTTCGTTTACCAAAAAAGAAAAAAAGAAAAAAAAGAGAGGTCATTTTCAGAATCACCTTGGAAGTAAAGAGTTAAAAAACTAAATAAATCTTTGCGATATAACCCTTAATAACTTTGATAAAGTTAAGATTTAGATTTGTAATAATACATACTTGTCAGTTGTCACTATATACTAGATCTGTCAATCCTAAAATTTTAAATGGCTATTAAAACTGGAATCGGCTTGTTTTTCCACTTGATAGCAACAACTTATTTGTGTTTTATTCAATCCAATAGTGCATAAAATTAAATATCACTATAATCTTGGCAATCTTTAACATACTCTATTTTTTTTGCCTCCTTATCTTCTTCAGAAGGAATGTTTACCGCCTTGTCATATGCCTCTTGACTCCTTCTCTTTAGCATCATGTTTTCCTTGGATGCAATTGTTCTGTATAAAAAAATAAGATACAAAGCATGTATTTGAAGTAATAAAAAAAATAAAAAATAGAATCTCAATTTTTTTTGTACAAAAATAATTAGAATATGTAACAACAACACAATAAAACAATACCTGGTAGGCAAGGCAGTAACCTCCGCAAGTATGATTTACATCACGTTGTTTAAATCAGAACCTGTAAATAATCTCAAATTCATCGACCCGGGGCTGAAAGGTATTGCCCCTACTCACATGTCCACTACCCTGCTGTGGTGCTATACAAGGGACATTTGAGAATCTTTATTTCCCCCCCTCATTATTTGTGTTTATATGAGTGTGTGTGTAACCCTGTGTTTTATATGTCCTAACCAAAGCATGTATTGAAGTCATAAATATCAATATTCCCTATCAAATTCTAAGGAGTAAGGATCTGAAAATTTATTATTTTGTTTTAAGGATTATATTTATCTTATGTTATAAGAAAATGGTTATTTCATGTTATAGAAATAAAATTATAAGTGGGACCTACATGTAAGAGGAGAGAGAAAAAGTAGATATGGGACCCACATCTACTTTGTGTGTGTAGGAAACTTGTTTATCTTATGCAACATAAGATAAATATAACCCTTGTTTTAAATAGTATATATTTTGGGTTCGCTTTTTCTGCAGTTAGTGCAGATAAGTTACCTGTAGTAAGCCCAATATAACGTCGTTCTGGGGTGAAAATCATGGTGTTCTTGTAATTTTAATTTATTTCAGGGTTATTATAGTCTTTATAATTATAATTTTCTAATCTTTCAATCCTAAAACGACGTCGTTTTGGAAGTAAATGCAGATAACTTATCTGCATTAACTGCAGAAATATTTTTTTGATATATTTTATGGGAAAAATATTTCTCCAGTGAGATAAAATTATCTCTAGTGAGCTCAAAATGACGTGATTTTAGAATTATAAGATTAAAAAATTATAATGTTAAGACTAATATAATCCTGCAATATATTAGAATTACAAAGACACCTTGATTTTCGCTCCAAAATGACGTAGTTTTGGACTCACCGAAGATAACTTATCTTCGTTACGGAAGAAATTCTTTACCCATATTTTATCCTATTAAACATCGAAGATATCATGTGCGACATATAAAAAAGTTTTGTATTCTTGACATAAGTAAATGTGTCAAATCTTTGAAGTTTTTATGGCGAAATCTAATACTTCACACAAATTAATAAAATTTTAGATCCTTACCTCTTAGAATTTGATATGGAGTAATTGATATTTATGGCTTCAGCAAAATCTTAAAATTAAAATACTCACCATATATTTCCTTTGGTCTTGAGTATAAATACACCGATTTATATGCATTTGCATTCATAAGGATACGCATAAGCATTTGTATATCTAAACAAAAATAATGAATGGGGTGACATAGAGTTTCTCATGTATGTTCCTTGTGTAAGCATCAACGAGAGGAGGTGTAACGGGACTGAGTTTGGCCGATACTTACCTACCCACAAGTTAAACGAATTTGAGAATGCATAAAGTCTCTTTGGTTTAAACAACCTGTTGAGAATTATGCATTTTTTATAATTTGATAATCTATACGAATTGATATCTACAAATAAACATATACAATTATTCATATAAATACCAATAAAAGAAATTTATCAAAATAATCAGATTGCATATGTTAAATAATGAAATTGTTTTAATTAAAAACAAACAAATGAAGTTTACTTAAATAAACAACAATTTATACCTTTTTTTGTTAAAAAGTGAATTCTATACATAAATTCATAAGAATTAATCAAAATGCACAAATTTCATTTCTTTTCAAAAAACTAATAAGTCCAAACTGATTTATCAAACTACATAGAAATATGAATCCACGTTCCAAATACAAGTTCAAATTAATTATAAAATTCTAAATGTGTGATTAAATGTAGTGTTCAAACTATGAAACCAGAGATAAAAATAATTTAGTTTAGGATATAATGATAAATTTCCTAATTAACTATGGAAATCCCAATAAGTTTACAGGTGAAATGTATTTATAAAAGTATATAAATTATTTTGTTATGTTTAGATTTTCAAAACTAGGACAAAAGAACGATCAATTCAATTATTATTTGGTTTATGTTTTTTTTTTTTTTTTTAATTTGATTTGATTTCAAACACCGATACAAATAACAGTCACAAGTTATAAAATTGTGAATGGATCCTCTCATATTTTTTTTCCAATATAATTATATTATATGAAAAATCTTAATAATTCATTCATCAACCAAGGATAAATAACTGAAGTTATAATTTGTACATTCTTAATTTACAAATTTCATTAAAATTATATTTGTGAATGAATGACTAAAATCTTTAAAAAAAAAAATTACTAACCATCATAGTGATTTGAAGAAACCCAAACCTAATCTCGATACAAACATCTTTAACAACCTAAAAATCATTGATTTTCTTGGGAAAAAAAGAACTTAACAAAAGAAATATACATCAAACAAAAGCACTCCGTTGAAGGCAAGATCAAATTCTAACAAAGAAAGTTTCAAGTCGTTGCTATAGTAAGCCCAACGAGAATACATAGAATGGACCTACGATAAATATAAAGGAGAAGATCAAAATTTCAAGCCTGAAGTTAATCCAAGTACTCAAAGTGTATTGCCTCTTTTTTTCTGTGCGTCTCAGGTTTGATCTTTCATCTCTTTTATATTGATCGTGAAATTAACATTTTTTTTATTGTTCTCATTATTTTTTTAAAAAGTTATAGCTCATTTTTGGAGAAATATATTTCCTTTTTTATTTAATAGAGAAAAGGAAAGATTGAAAATATTTCTTTTTAAAGTTTTATGATTTGTTCCTTTTCAAGAGTATACACAATTTTTTGAAAGAATGAAAAAGCCTTTTAATTTTTTCTAAAAAGTCGTAAATACACTTTTTAACAGTATATACACAATTTAATGGGAAAAAGCTATTACATTTATTTTGACACATTAAGTGAATTTTTTAAGAACATGGAAAAAATTTATGATTGTTAAAATATACACTTTACAAAAGTATTTTATAATTTAACCTTAATTGTATTTTTCTAAATTTTTAAATAAAATTGTTTACTTGTAACATGAATAATTCATTATTTATTTCTCACTCAACGTGATTTTATAATTGATATGGTATATAATTAATAATTATTATTGCTATTATATAATATATAAATTCACATATTTAAAATTTAATAAGTATATCATTCAATTTTATTTTATTAGACTAAGACAATATTTAAATACATTTCTTAATTGCATCATATGAAAAGGAAAAGTCATTTAAGGCCATTATAATTTTGACATGTTGAGTAAATTTCGTCATAAATTTGAAAATATTTTTACTCTTTTACTTTTATATTTAATAAATATCTTCTTAACTCAATCTTAACAATATTGTCATAATTTTATAAAAAAAAATTAAGGAAAACAATTTATGCTTATTATTAATAGTTGATTGTTTTATAGATTTTTCATCGAGAGTAATTTTTCAATTGATTTGAATTAATAGTATTATTAAATATAATCTTTCATAAGGATATTAAAGATAGGTTTCAAACAGTTACTATTATTTTTTTAATCATCCATTTAACTCATTAATATTTCCATGCAACATTATTTGAACAGCCTTTTTCAAAGTCCAATGGTTCAGCAAATTCAAACATTTATAATTGGGTTCATTTTTTCTGCACTTACTGCAGATAAGTTATCTGCAGTAAGTTAATACGACGTCATTTTGGGGCAGAAATTATGGTGTTTTTGTAATTTTAATTTATTTCAGGGTTATAATAGTCTTTATATTTATAATTTTTTTGAGATTTCAATACCAAAACGACGTCGTTTTGAGAATAAATGCAGATAACTTATCTGCATTAACTGCAGAAATATTTTTCCCTTTATAATTCTTAGTTTATGGGTTCGTTTTTTCTGCAGTTACTGCAGATAAGTTATCTGCAGTAAGTCCAATACGACGTCGTTTTGGGCGAAAATCATGGTGTTTTGTAATTTTAATTTATTCAGGGTTATAATAGTCTTTATATTTATACTTATTTAAGATTTCAATACCAAAACGACGTCATTTTGAGAATAAATGCAGATAACTTATTTGCATTAACTGCAGAAACATTTTTCCCTTAGTTTATTTAATTTCTATTTCTCAATTCTCACTCCCTTTTATTAGTGTTATTGGAAGGCTCATTATTTATTCAATAGAATAATTCAGAATGTATTAAAAAAATTAATATTTATATATATAATAAGTAAAATCTCTATTTACTATATTACTTTGATTATTTTTTGGTATCCTATATTACTTTGATTATATTTGTAAAAGTTTTTGCGCATTTTATGCTAATATTATTTATACAAATAAAGTACGAATATATTAAATGGAAGATATAAAAAAAAATATAAAATTATAAACAGTAAAAAAAAATCTTTTCTTTATAACTTACTGGATTGAGATTAAAAGATTATGAAATTTATAAATAAGTAAAAGAGTAATACTTAAAGGTTATTTTACTAGAAACATTTTTATATTTTCCTATTTAAGATTAACATGTATAATAAATTAAATATTTTTATTTATTGAAACTCAAAGCACTTTGTCTGTTTAAAAAATTCCAATAATTAAATAATTAAAAAAAAAAGATTAACAATTTTTTTTTATATATAAATGCGCATTATTTAGACAAAGCATATGTATTTAACTACATATAACAAATCTTATTATGTGTATGTATTATAAAAATGTAATATAATAATAAAATCTTAACTATTCAAGCATATAATCACAGAACTGCACGAAATGTAATGAATAAATTTCTAATAAACTATTAACTAACGTGATATCGAAAAAGTATATTGAAAATTAAATATAAAGAATTTTTCGATTTCACATCTGCATTTTATGTATAATTGATATTCCGAGATCAGAATTAAGCTTCTGGATGTCCTGCCGAAGCTATATATCTTCATGGATTTGTTGGTTTCGCCATTTCCATAAAAACCAGAATCAGAATTATATAACAACATTTTGCATAACCCGCTAGAAAAAGAAACCTTTTCAAGGCAACTTACCATGTGATGATTGATTTTCCTCTGATTTGCCAAACCAAGAGCCAACAACACCCTTAACCTTGTCAACTACACCTTTTCCTGGACTCTTCATACACTTTCTCTGACTTCTCATCAACAATATCTAATTTTTTATGCTCTTTTTTCTCTCGCTCTTCTTCTTTCCGTTTATGTAAAGCTTATGACATTACCTCAGAAAGTGCCTTGTCTTCTTCGCCAGGCCTTAGCTTCTCAGCCAAATAGTCCTTCATATAAACCCCTTTGTCCTCTTATTTAACTCCTCTTCTCATACAGTACGGAGGTACAAAATAATCAAAAAACTGAATCAAACCGTGAATCGAATCGAACTGTACTTAAAATAATCAATTTTTAAAGAACCAGTTCATGAACCGAACCAATTTTTAAAGAATCAACTCATGAACCGAACAAGTTTTTAAAATCAGTTCAATTACCTAACTGTTTGTGAAACGTTTTTATTATTTTATTTCTTTAATTTTTTTTATTTTCAGAATAAAATTGACCCAAACCGTTTTCGAACCAAACTGTGTCCAAACCAAACCAAATCAATTTTGAACCGAATCGAACCAAACCGAATGAACTATTTAAATCAATTTAGTTTGATTTTTTAAAAAATTCGATTCAATTCAAAACATGCACACTTACCAAAAAGTGCCTTGCAAAAGTTTGGCTGTTTGCGAAATCTTTGAGTGGTTTATCCATCCCTAGCCAGTTATCAATCCAGAGTCTCTGATGCTTAGTTGGGAGTTTTATGTATCTTAATTATATGAAAAAGCTTATTCAAGTTTAATTTTGGTGACTATTAGAAAAGTCAATTTCTATCGCTAAATGTTTGCATCCATACACAACCGTTGGTTATTTATAAGACATACTGGATCAACAAAAAATAAAATAAAATATTATATTATACAAATAAACCATTTTTTTAGTGCAATTGTATATTTATAATTTGTTGATTTTATATGCCCTTAATAATAAAGATAATAATTTTGTTATTTGTTGTTAAAGAAATATAAAAATCATTAAAAGACCTTCACTGATATTAAACATTTTAGTTGAATTAGTTCTTTATATGATATTAGAACGACCATAAAGTTACAAATTCAATCTTCACTGCCCTTATTCTATTAATAAATAATTAAAAATTGTGGAGTTTCTTTGACCAAAGTTCTTACATGATAGAACATGTTAGAAAAATATAAAAATCATTAAATAGGCCTTCATTTAATAATTTAAACCTTTAGGTGAAATAATTGCTTTGCATTTATTCTCTAAATTTTTACACCATTGTTATACCAGTAAAAAAAATGTAACTTAATCATCAATTAATAGCGTATATCAAATAATTATCAAGAGATTATTAACTACTTGAAAATAACATGATACATGTTATTACTCAATAATTAACGATGATGTGAAAATTGTACTGTGCAAGACTCTTTTTTCTATAAAAGAAGCTACAATAAAATTTTACCTTCATCTCTAAAGTTGGACATAAAACTTGTGCACCCAAACTTAGGAGGAAACGGGACAAGCAGGAAGATAAACAAAGAGCAGAAGTATAAAATGAGAAGAAAATTCAAACTAGCTACTAGAAGATGGGAAATAATAGCAAGACATTTTTTTTTTCAACATATTTTCATTATTAGATAAATAATTAGAAACTATGTGTTATCAGTAAGGGTTTGGAGGAGAAAGGAATGAACCAAAAAAATATGCTTGTTTTTTGTGATAATTCCAAGTATGTCCTTCTTACACGCTGTGTGATTGTTTATATTATTGCGAAGAGTATGCAGTCATTAAAGAGAGATAAATTGGTTTAATTACGGGAGATACTTGTCTATGTAACTGTTTTTTTGGTAAGCAATTGTCTATGTAACTTAGGTAGAAAGGCATAAATTTGGATCGGATTATTTCCATGCTTTAAAGTTTTTTTTTTATTCTAGTTAATTAAATTTCGTGATATATGATGTCCTGGTGAATGATTTGACCACACACAGAATTCCTCTCTTCGTGGAGAAGATTTTTTATGAGCCGGAACCACGGTGGTCCCTCTCCAAAAAAAAAAAAAAAAGAGGTACGAAGGGCAAAAAAATTAAAAAGAAAATGGTAGAAATGGAAGAAATTTTTTCAATTATAGAAAGGGACCATTGAATAAATGACGGGCCTGGAGCATATTATATTTTTCCCTCTTCGTGGCACTGTGTTTGTCTTTTGTTTATATATATATATATATAAGAAAATTATTTGTCCTTTTAAATGACACAATTTATATCCTTTCACTCTCACAAAGAGGTAAGATCCACACTTTTATATTTTTTTGTCCATTCTCTCTCCTCCTTTATCTATCTCTTTTTCTCACTTAAAATGATACAATTTTATATATATATATATATATATATATATATATATATATATATATATATATATATATATATACACTCCATGCAATATGCATTTTATTTAAGTCTTATTAAATAATCAAAGCTCACTTCCCATTTAATCACTCAAAAATAAAAAAATTATTAAAAAAATATATCAAAGAATTTATTACTTAATATATAACAAATTCATAGTTCTCGTTGAAACCAATTAATCATAACAAGACAAAAACTAAAATACAATTTTATAATATTTTCATCAAAAGTTGAACTCAAATTATTGGTGGATCTCTCAATTATTATTAGATTTGTGAATCATTAAATACAAGTAAATTAATAATCAAAATTTGATGTAAAACTTATATGGGTAGATTCTGGGAAAGTGAACGTCATCCTTAGCGTTATAATCAAACGTCATCCATGGCTCTGGAAGGCAAACTGAACTACTAAAGCAATTATCTGCTTCTTCAACAGATGTATTCAATTTGAATGTATTAAATTATAAATTAACGATACGAAAAAATATTAACAAACATATTACGTGAATAAAAAGTAAATATTATATAGCATAGTAAATATTAACGGTATGAAAAAAATATTTTTTGCACTATTATTATTGTTAAATTTATATAAAAATATCAGAGAAGTTCATATTTTAAATATAAAGAAGACGTCTCATTTTATATTCTTAAATACGTATCATATCGTTTACCAAAAAAAATATATGTATCATATCAATGATAAAAATATATAGTTAAAATAAAAATTAGTGTCTCTTTTATGTGTAAATTTTTTGTGTCTATAGAATATTCTCTCTTCTTTTAAGCGTAAAGTCTATTTTGGGTCCTTAACAGAAAACATGAATCCAACTTTCGTCTCGTATAAAAAAAAAGTCAATTTTTAATCTCTTTATAATTTCAGTTTTTTGAAAATGTAATTTAAAATTTTGATGAATATCCAATTTAATCCTTAAAAAAGATTAATATGAGTATTTTTTTTTGTAAGGGATAAAAGTAAGACCATATTTTTTTTGTTGAAGATACAAAATGGGCTTTACTCTTTTTTTAATTAAATCAACCCTAATTATTTTTTTTAAAGTGAGTTGACTATCTGATATATCCACAAACTTCAATTATTTCTATAAGATTAATCTGAAGGGCATGTGGGATAGAAATAAAGATATATAAATTCAAAACAAAGATAACATAAAAAAATGGAACCGGCTGCCTTGAGCTACCAGTTCTATAGAATAATCTATGGTTTCACATCTCACATCAATAGCTCCTTTCTTCTCTTTCATTCACTTGCTACTTTTTTCTTGGCAAATCTGAACCAAAGGGACAGAGAATTGTTTTTTTCCAAAAAAAACCAAACAGATCCTGAGAGAAGACAGTTAGAGAAAATGAATATCCTTTGCCCTGAAAGTGTTTCAGCCAAGTGGAAAAGAGTGATCATCAGAGAGCTTCTTCAGGGGCAGAAATCTGCTACACAGCTCAAGGTTCTACTTGAGAAACCCTTTGAGGATGATGGGTCTTTCTCCTCTGAAGAACTCGTGACCAACATACTGAGATCTTTCACAGAGGCTCTTTCTATCATAACTTCTTCCTCAGAACCCGGTTGTGGTGGCGAGGTAGCTCATCAGAATCTGCTGAATTCCGGCGAAAATGGGACTCCATTTACGTCTGGAGATTCCGGTGAGAGTAGGAAGAGATCCTCGCCGGCAAGAAAGGTTGGGAGAGGTTGCTACCAAAGAAGGTTATCTTTTATCTATTCTCTTTATGATGAATCTTCTGTTTTACTTCATTGACATATTTTTTAGTTCACTTCCTTACCCAATAAAGCCTTGTTTTGTTGACGATTAGGGTTAGTGGGATGATTTGATGAATTGGGATATGTACGGATGTACGGACAAATATAGAGTAGCTTTGTTATAATGGTTGAAAATCACTTTTTTTATGGAAAAAAGAAAAAAAAAAAGTTGAAGCTTTGAGATTAACTTGGACTATAGCTTGATGATATTGATATATATATATATATCAAGAATTAATGGAGTGAATCGTATAAGTTGAATTTGATTAGTTTAAGAGATTATCAAGTGTTGAGATCCATCTGTGGGTTTTTTTTTTTCATGCTTGCTGTGAAATATTTGACAGATTCGAAATGTTATTGTATGTAGTATAGTAAATGAAACGATGACATGCATGCGACATATTGAATTGTTGTTGTGCGCGCAGGAAGGGTGCACAGACAAGAACCACACTCTCCAACACCACCGATGATAATCATTCATGGAGGAAGTACGGACAAAAGGAAATCCAGAATTCTAAATTCCCTAGGTATGGTAATTATTAAAACGCCCTTACCTAACAGCTTAAGCTTTTGGATTTAATTGGTTCTTTATATAGTATTAAAGCTTTAATGACCACAAAGTCACGAGTTCGATAAAAGCACATCATTGCCCCTTACTTTCTATTGGAATTAAATAAAAGCATAGAAAGGTAAACCAAAAATTGGACCTATACAATATCCATATTTCAAGCCCAAAAGGCTCTTACATAAGGGTGTGTTAGAGATTTACGTTTTTGAGTTGAATTGATTTTTTACGGTAATCATTATTTATATTTTTATTTATCTTTTAATTTTCTTTAGAAAGATATTCTGAGATGGTATATACCTATACATGATTTACACACAATATTTTTGTATCTCCGAAGAAAAAATGCTGATCGACAGAGTGATCTGCTGTAAATAGAAATTTCATATTAGAAAAATGACTGTAATAAGGTTAGAAGTGAAGAGTCTCTCACTCATATCAAAAGTAGATACTGAACTCAAACAGATGCTGTTAGAGGGCTCATATAGCAGCAACCAACTTAAAAACTTGCTGAAAGTTGAGAATACCATTTAGAACTTAACGAAGACACGTGAAAAAGACATTCTAATTTATTAGTATTGATCAGTACTGTGTAATAAGAGTGTAAGTTCTGTAACTTTTTGCGATTTTTGTTTTAAAAGACTAGTCATGTAACTCACATTGTTATTAATAATTTGCAGGAGTTACTTCAGGTGCAGTAGCAAGTATGATCAAGGTTGTAAAGCAACCAAACAGGTGCAGCTGACACAAGAGAATCCTGATATGTACAAAATTATGTACATTGGCATTCACACATGTAAAGCCACCCCCAAGGCTACACATTTGGTCACAGATTCTAGTACTTGGGAATCTTTTATTCTGAATTCTGATCCTGACTCAAACATACCAAATGAACAGGATCACCATATTAGCTCCCCAAGCCTAACTAAAAAACAAGAATATCCCAAAGAAAACAATTCGAGTGATGTTACGGATCACGAGTTGGATCCTAGCCTGTTGTCCGATTTGAAGGATTCAGAACCCTCCAAGCCTGTCATTATGCCTTTGAAAATGGAATCTGTTAATGCAGATTCATGTATAGTTTTTCAACATTTGGACATAGATTTCGAGGTGGAGTCCGTTCATCTTGCCACTGACTTCCACTTTGATGAGAATCAGTTGCTTTGATGCTTCCGTTAGATTCCTAAGATTAATTGTTTAGATTAGGATTTTGATCATCTCATTTTTCTTAATAACATGATTGTGATGTGTTTTGAGAGAAAAAAAAATGTTAGTTTTTTTTTTTTTATTGTGATTGTGGGATTGAATCAATCGTAGTTTTTCTTATTTTAATAAAATTAAGCTAATTTATGATCTATATGAGCTACAGTATAAAGCCTATTTAATCAGGTGTTCTTTTGATTTGGATTTGGATATTTCTAATTCACCATAGGCCCATGATGGGAATGGGATTAGGGTTAACGGTTTGACTAGATCTCCTCTGTATTAATAGTATCTTGGGAAAACAGTTGCTCACAACTTACCCGATGAACATTTGTAATAAGGGGTGTGGTGTGAATGGTAGAGGAAGATTCTTTTTCTTTAATCTTTGCAGGAATATCAAAGAGCAAGCATGACAATATTTGAGATTTCAAGAATCATGTCTTCGACAAGCAAGTAAGCCTAAATTTTTTGGTATTCTAATTTCATATAATCTCTATTATGCGATTTTTTATAAAATAAAAATAAAAAATTTACAGTTTCTCTGCGTAGGGACTAAACTTACCCGTGCAAGGTTTCGTCCTTGATGCACGAAAGTATTGTTTTCTCTCTCTTACAACTATAACACTTTCATGTTTTTATGAAAAATGAAGGATACAAATACTATAAATTTAGATATTGGGTTTTCGTTTTTCTCAGTTTCCTCTTCTGTGAAAGTGTGTCACTTTGACCATTCTCAGTTGCGTTAATAATTAATCAATCTGATGGGATATATGTCTGTATGTGCTTTGAAAAAAATTGTGAATAAATAACACGGTCTAAGCCAGCTTTTATGGGTATTGTCTGTTGTGTATGCATAGCTTGCCTTTTATTTTATTTACTTTGAAGTCATGCGTGAGTATATAGAATCAATAACGTCCTTAAAATTTGATGGAAAGGAGTGTGAGAGTGGATGTAGGAGTGTATTGCCAAAAAATTGAGTACAAGGATATATATATATATATTTATATATCCGTATTAGAGATGAAAGTATGTGTTCGGTTGGCGTATGGTGGGATGAAAGTATGTGTTCGGTTATTTTCGATATTATTTTTCATAGGAGTTTAAAGTTTAATCATGTCTTCGCTCCGGATAGAATTACTTCCCGTGGGATACAATAGTGGTTTATCCACACACACAAAAAATTGTTGCACTGTTGGAAAGGAGAACCCCAACAGTCGTGCTCACAAGTTGGCTGGGAGGATAGGGGGTTCGACAAGCAGATATTCCAGGAAGTCCAGGGGTTCTCACGTGGTATATGGCTATTTTGGGATTCTCAAACCTTTGGATGTCAAGCTTCGGAGAGGGGACAACCACCGAAGTGGCCACCAAAGTGGGAAGTGTGTCCTTGATTACATTTGTTTATGCCAACCAACGGGATTTCCATGAAAGCTTTCCCATGGGAAGAATTACGCAGTATTAGCCATGGGATTAACAAACCATTTGTAATATTTGACATGGCTTTTATTATTTAGTATTCCATAACTTTTACTCCTTTTTACTCAATTTATAATATTTGACATAAAATTTATAATTAAAAATAAAAATAGATTGTCACTTTTTTATAACATAAAAGTATCAAATGAACCCCAAGAATCAAACGTTAAAGTTTCGCTATATAACAGACATGACAACCGGAAACCACTATCATCGTCGTAATCAACCGGAAATCTTCTCCCTTTGCCTCTGTTCCTTTGCATTCGTCTCTTTCTTTCTTCTCTGTTTCTCTCTTTCTACCTAACCCATCAAGCATCCATTGCTACCTTATCTTCTATATATTACAAAAGAGAGCAACAACCAAGAAATGTAAAAAGTATGGGTTTAATGTGTCACAAAAGTGTGTAGGATTCGTGTGAAGAGAAAATACAGAAAAAGAAAATATGTTCCACATATTTTTATATGGGTGTAGCAGATAAAAATTATCTCCTAGAACATCAGAAATATCAAACCCCAAAAAAATTGACCTCTTTGTGTTTTCACTTTCTGGCTTAGTAATTTATTCCAGCAGCCCATCTGATCCGATCAGGTGAAAACTCATTTATGACCCTCACTTCTATTTTCTGTTGATAACTGACCAGTTACCATTCTCCGTTATTGTTAATAACCTTTGGTTCTGTTTCTTGCATAGCTTTCCGCTGTACATGTTAATAATGTTCCTTTTGTTGAGCAAAAACTTGTAAATCTAGCTGCTTCATTATATATTGTCTTGCACTTTTATCTATCTATTTATCTCCTAGTCCTAGTGTTTGTCAGTAGACTTGAGATTAAAAGTTACATATAATAGAAGTTACGAAATTTTATTTTCTTTATAGCTTACTTGATTTAAATTAAAAGATTAGGAAATTTATAAGGGAAATATGTCTATCCTGTAATAGGAGAGAGTTTTTTATCTCAAGCATAGACAAAAAAAATCGTGAGACCCATTAGAGTTAAAAAAAAAGGATGAAATAGCTTTTGATGGGTCTGTCGTCTGTCTGAGAAAAATATTCTCTCCATCAACATGGGAGTTATTTTTTCTAATTTTATAAATAAGTAAAAGAGTAATACTTAAAGGATATTTTATTAGAAACATTTTTATTTTTTCCTATTTAAGATTAACATATATAATAAGTTATATAATTTTTTTTATTGAAAATTAATGCACTTTGATTGTTTAAAATTTTTCAAAAATTAAATAACTTTTTAAAAATAAAATGATTAACAAACTTTTTTATATATAAATGCGCATTATTTAGACAAAGCATCTGTATTTAACTACAAATAAAAAATCTTATTATGTATATGTATTATAAAAATGTAATATAATAATAAAATCTTAACTATTCAAGCATATAATCACAGAAGTGCACGAAATGAAATGAATATATTTCTAATAAACTATTAACTATCGTGTTATTGAAAAAGTATATTAAATATAAAGAATTTTTCGATTTAGCATTTGCATTTTATGTATACTTGATATTCCAAAACAAACAAGTGTCGGCGATGGCTTTTTAGTTTTATCTATCTTAATTATATGAACAAGCTAATTCAAAAAAGTCTAAATCTATCGCTAAATATTTGCATCCATACGCAACCGTTGGTTATTTATAAGACATACTGGATTAACAAAATAAACTAAAATAAATTAGATTATACATATAAACCATGTTTTTAGTGCAATTGTGTATTCATAATTCGTTGATTTTTAATTTCCCTTAAGAATAAAGATAATAATTTTGCTATTTGTTGTTAGAAAAATATAAAAAATCATTAAAAAACTTTCACTTAAGATTAGGGGTGTGCAAAAAAACTGGTTCACTTGCCCTGCCCTTGATCCGACCTTGACCCGACCTATAAATACCCATATTTTTTGAACTGGTTTAAATACTGACCCACTTTTATTTGGGTCAGTTTTAGACCTGACTCGTTTTAATATTGACCCACTGACCCAAAACTTGACCCATACCCATTATGTGAAAAAAGAAAATCACAATTACATTAAAAGAAAAATTTTAACGTAAAACAATTACGTCAAAATTTTTTATGCAAAATATTTTCATAAAAAATTTCGCAAAAATTTTTGACGAAAAATATTTTCATCAAAATTTGTGACTAAAAACATATCAGTAAAAAAATTTGACGGAATATTTTTTTTGTCAAATTTTTTTACGGAATCTAAATTTCGTCAAAATATTTCACAAAAATATATATTCATAAAAACTTTCGACGAAACACATTTTCATCGAAATTCTTTGACGGAAAAAAATTTCATCAAAATTCTTTATAGATTTCAAATTTCGGCGAAAGTTTTCGACGGAAACATTTTCGTTAAATTTTTGACAAAAAAAAATTTCGTCGAAATTTTTAGCGAAACACATTTCTATCAAAAATTTTCGACTAAATATTTTCGTCAAGTTTTTTGATAAAGAATATATCCATCAAAATTTTTAACGGAACACATTTCTGTAAAAAAAATTCGTAAAATTTTTTGACAAAAATATTTCGATAAGAAATTTTGACAAAAAAAATATTTTGTCTAAATTCTTTAGAAAATCTAAATTTCATCGAAAGTTTCAAATGAAACATTTTCCTCAAAACAATTTCCATTGAAAATTTCGACGAAACACATTTCCATCAAAAAATTTCGACGGCAAAAAATTTCATTAAAATTCTTTACAGATTTCAAATTTTGGCGAAAGTTTTCGACGAAAATATTTTCTTCATCAAAAAATTTCGACGGCAAAAAATTTCATCAAAATTCTTTACAGATTTCAAATTTTGGCGAAAGTTTTTGACGGAAACATTTTCGTCCTCAAAAAATTTTGACGGCAAAAAATATCAACGGCAAAAAATTTCATTAAAATTCTTTACAGATTTCAAATTTTGGCGAAAGTTTTCGACGGAAACATTTTCGTCATCAAAAAATTTTGACGGCAAAAAAATTCATCAAAATTCTTTACAGATTTCAAATTTCGGCGAAAGTTTTCGACGAAAAAATTTTCGTTAAATTTTTTGACACAAAAATTTTCGTCAAAATTTTTAGCGAAACACATTTCCGTCGAAAATTTTCAACTAAATATTTTCGTCAAGTTTTTTGATAAAAAATTTCCATCAAAATTTTCAACGAAACACATTTCTATAAAAAATTTCCGTAAAGTTTTTTGACAAAAAAACATTTTGACGAAAAAAATATTCTGTCAAAATTCTTTAGAGAATCTAAATTTGGTCGAAAGTTTCAAATGAAACATTTCCCTCGAAATAATTTCCGTCAAAATTTTCGTCAGAACACATTCTCATCGAAATTTTGAACGAAAAACATTCCGTCAAATTTTTTGACAAAATTCTTTTTTCGTTTAAAATATTTGATGGAAGAAATCATTTTCGTCAAAACTGTTGATGGAAACTAAATTTCAATAGAAAATTTTTTTTTTTTTGTAAAAATTTCGACGAAAAAATAATTTTCTGACGAAATTTTCGTCTTTTGCAACGTAAAAATTTCGACAAAACTTTGTGAGAAAACCAAGTCAAAAACAGGTCAGGTCAGATTTGACCCAGTTCAGAAACCAAGTCAGACCCACTCCAGAAACCAAGTCAGGTCAGATCCAAAATGGTTCTGAACTAGTTCAATAAAATCCAATCCAAGTTAGACCTGACTTGGATCAAATTAAAGCGGGTCGGGTCAAACTACCTGACCTATAAAAATCAAGTTGGGTCGAGTCGGACAAAAACCTGACCCATGCACAGCCCTACTTAAGATATTAAAGTTTTGGGTGAATTGAATCTTTACACGCTATTAGAGTCTCTGTACTTATAGGATTACGAGTTCTATCCTCATCATCTCCATTCTTTAAATAAATAATCAAATATTATGGAGTTTCTTTGCATTGAAGCTCTTATACGAAGTAATGTGTTAAAAAAATATAAAAATCATTAAAAAATGCTTTCATTTAATAATTTAAACCTCTAGGTGAAATATTTGCTTTGCATTTATTCTCTAAATTTTTACAACATTGTTATACCAGTAAAAATGTAACTTAATTATTAATTAATAACGTGTATAGAATAATTATGAAGAGATTGTTAACTATTTAAAAATAGCATGATACATGTTATTAATCAATAATTAACAATGATGTGAAAATTTTAGTGTGCAAGACTCTTTTTTCTATAAAAGAAGCAACAATAAAATTTTGGAAAAAGTTCAAATTTCCACGTGCTTTTCTTTTAATCATTTATTTTCATGTGTTTTTTTTTTTTTCATTTAAGTCTTTTCTTAGGGTGTGTTTGGTACAAGTTTTATTTTGGGTTTGATGGGAAAGTGTGGGTGGGTATTGAAAAATATCATGTTTGGTTCAAGGTTTTGGAAAAAAATACTAGGCAAATAGGAAGGCTAGGAAACGACTTTGGTGTTAATTTTTGTGTGAAATTCACTCTTACAAAATATCACTTGAGATACGGTATTTTGAGATAACCGGGGAAGTGGAAAAATAGGTGCGGAGTTGTTCCCAAACTTAGATTTTGCAAATTTATATAAATTTTCCCGGTAATATTTTGGTCAACAAAACATCTTTTTTTTAAACTTTTCCATTAAACTGACTTTTCTATCATTTTCCCAGTAATTACATTTTCCTGGTAAAAAAATTTCTCCTTTACCAAACGCCTCCTAAAAGTATTAGAATTTTTAATTAATACGATTCTGAAAAAAAAAATATATCTTTTTAAAGGATATACACTTAGGGGGTGTTTGGTTGAGGAGAAATTTTTTGAATACTAGGGAAATATAATTACTAGGGAAATGGTTGGAAAATGAGTTTGGTAGGAAAATGTAAAAAAAGTTGTTTGGTTGACCGAAATATTACCAGGGAAATCTATTTAAATTTGCAAAATCTAAGTTCGAGAGAAACTTCGCACCAGTTTTTCACTTCCTCAGTTATCTCAAAATACAACATCTCAAGTGGTATTCTGTAACAGTGAATTTCATCCAAAAATCAACACAAAAGTCATTTCCCCATCTATCCCATTTGCCTAGTATTTTTTTGAAAAAACCTGAACCAAACGTGGTATTCTCCAATATCCACTTACACTTTCCCATAAATCCTAAAATAATCCTTCAACCAAACACTACCTTGCGTCATTTTAGAAGAGAGGTAGACAGAAAGAAATGTGGGACCTACACTTTTATTTTATTTTTTATTTTTATTTTTATTTTTATTTTTCAATAGGACACACATTTTTATGTCTATCTCTCTCCTAAAATCACCTATAAATGTATGTTTTTAAAGTACATATACTTTTCCAACTATTCTATTTTTCTTACAAAAGTACGCTTGAGCTACTTGTACCTCAAGCTCGTATGCTTGCTTTACTTGCATTTATGAATAGACTGAAAAGTCAAGACCTCTGCCATCACACACTCATGATGAAAAACTTGCACGTACCAATCACATTAAAAGTTTGATGTACCCCACCCTAGTGGTGAGCTGGTTTTACTGATCAAGTCAAGGAAGAGAGTAGTAAGTGACAGTTTTAAAGACTCAAAGATCTTCAACCCCTCTTAAAAAAAGGAGCAAGGCCGGGAGGAAATAATGAAAATGATCTACCAATAAAAGCCTTACAAGGGCTTCCCCTGCACAACAAAGCCTCAAAGGCACGTTTCACTCAAGAATTATATATTTAACTTCTTCTGAACACCTTCACTCAATAAAACAGATCAAGCCATGAATTATGTTCTCTCAAAGGGTTCCAAGAGCCCCATGCTCTTTTCTTCATAACTTAATAAACATTAGGTTAGAACTCTTGTTTAAGACTAATCATCATATATACTCTTTGGAGAGCTTGGAGAAGAAGATGACATAAGGTAATTGAAATGTGTTTTTGTAAAAATAGTAAAATAGTCGTATTAGTTAGAAATACTAATGCTGTTAAAGAGAGACTTTAATGGAAAAAAACACAGAAAGTAAATGAAAGAAAAAAAAAAACACAGAAGAATAAGTGATTAAGAGACAAACCACGGGTATTTGAACTATTCCCTAAAAATTTTCCTTCATCTCTAAATTTGGACATAATACTTGTGGACCCAAACTTAGGTGGAAACGGGATAAGCAGGCAGATAAACAAAGCGAGAAAGGATAAAAGTGAGAAGAAAATTCAAACTAGCTAGCTACAAGAAGAAAATAATAGCAAGACATTTTTTTTTTCAACATATTTTTCAAGAAGAAAGGAAGTAACCAAAATGTGCTTGTTTGTTGTTATAATTCCAAGAATGTCCTTCGTACATAGGGGTGTTCGCGGTCCGGATTGGATCGATTCTGGAACCAAAAATCATCCGATCCAATCTCTTCAGTTTGATCATATCATCATTCATTCGGTTTGGATTTTTTTTCAAATCCGATCCGATCCAATCCAATTTTTTTCGATTTGGATTGAATCGATTTTTGATTTTTTAAAATCCTAAAATTTATTTCATGATTATTGTGCAAATAACATTTTTTGTATATATTGTATATATTGGCTTTGTAAATTATTATTTTTTTGAAATACAAAAGCATTAGTAAACTATAATATAATTTTTTTTTTTGGCAATGAGATATGAAGCTCTACAAAAATAAAATTTAGTTGATGAGATATGACTAAATTTTTTCTTGGGTTTAGTTGATGGGTTAATAGGTCTTGAGTTTAGAAATTTTTAGGCTATAATTAGAGAAAGACCCAAGTAAGTAGAGGAGAATTAATATATTGGATCGGTTTGGATTGGATCGGTTTTCATCAACCCATCCAAAAATCGATCCAATCCAATTAAAATTTGTGGTTTTTTTTTTATTTTCAATTATTAGATTTTCGGTTTATTCGGTTATCTGTTTTTCGGTTCAATTATCGTGGTTTGAATTGGTTTGGATCGGTTGATGAACATCTCTATTCGTACACGCTGTGTGATTGTTTATAATTACATTATTGCGAAGCCGAAGAGTATGCAGTCATTCAAGAGAGATAAATTGGTTTAACTACGGGAGATAATTGTGTATGTCACTTAGGTACCATAGAAAGGGATAAATTTGGATCCGTTTACTTCCACCATCCATGCATTAAAGTTCTTTTTTTCTTCTAGTTAATTGAATTTCGTGATACATGATTTCCTGGTGAATGATTTTACCACACACAGAATTCATCTCTTCTTGCCAGTGTTTTTGTTCTGTTTATATATATACTCCATGTAATATAAATTTTACATAAGTCTTATTAAATAATCAAAGTTCACTTCTATTTAATCACTCAAAAATGAAAAAATTATTAAAAAAATATATCAAAGAATTTATTACTTAATAATAAAATTCACAGTTCTCGTTGAAACCAATTAACCATAACAAAAAAAAAATACAATTTTATAAAGGCAAACTAAAGCAATTGTCTGCTTCTTCAACAAATGTATTCAATTTGAATGTATTAAATTATAAATTAATGATATGAAAAAAATATTAATAAACATATTACATAAAAAATATCCGGATAGATTATTCTAATTACTTTTTTTATGTCTATTTTATTTATTACTCTCTAACACAGTTAGATCAGAATTTTAATGTTGAGATTTTGAACTAACAACGATAGTAAAGATAGGCGAGGTATGTATAAAAAAATATATGTAGAATAGTTTATCCCTATTATATAACATAGTAAATATTAATGATATGAATTATATAAATTATCAAATATATATATATATATGTGTGTATTTTCCAAAAAATTAAAAAATGTATCATATCAATGACAAAAATATAGTTAAAATAAAAATTAATAAAAATTCATTAAGCTAATTATATCTCACATTTAATAATGCAAAGTAAAAGCTTATCTCTTAGGTTAGGTGTCTCTTTTATCTGTAGAAATTTTTTATTTCTATAGAATAATCTCTGGTTTCACATCTCACATCTATAGCTCCTTTCTTCTCTTCCATCTACTCGCTACTTTTTTCTTGGCAAATCTGAACCAAAGGGACAGAGAAAACAAATTTTCCAAGAAAAACCAAACAGATTCTGAGAGAAGACAGTTACAGAAAATGAATATCCTTTGCCCTGAAAGTGTCTCAGCCAAGGAGAAAAGAGTGATAATGAGAGAGCTTCTTCAGGGTCAGAAATCTGCTACACAGCTCAAGGTTCTGCTTGAGAAACCCTTTGAGGAAGATGGGTCTTTCTCCTCTGAAGAACTCGTGACCAATGTACTGAGATCTTTCACAGAAGCTCTTTCCATCATAACTTCTTCCTCAGAACCCGGTGGTGGTGGCGAGGTAGCTCATCAGAATTTGCTGAATTCCGGCGAAGACGGGTCTCCGTTAACGTCCGGAGATTCCGTTGAAAGTAGGAAGAGATCCTCGCCGGCCAGAAAGGGTGGAAGAGGTTTCTACCAAAGAAGGTTATCTTTTATCTATTCTGTTTTACTTCAGTGACATGTTTTTTGGTTCACTTCCTTACCCAATAAAGCCTTGTTTTGTTGACGATTAGGGTTAGTGGGATGATTTGATGAATTGGGATATGTACGGAAGTACGGACAAATATAGAGTAGCTTTGTTATAATGGTTGAAAATCACTTTTTTTATTGGAAAATAAAAGAAAAAAAAGTTGAAGATTTGAGATTAAGTTGGACTAGCTTGACGAATTGTTATTGAGCAGGAAGGGTGCACAGACAAGAACCACACTCTCCCACATCACCGATGATAATCATTCATGGAGGAAGTACGGACAAAAGGAAATCCATAATTCTAAATTCCCTAGGTATGTTAATCATTATTTCTATTTCTATTTCTATTTTTTTTATCTTTTAATTTTCATTAGAAAGATTTTCTGAGATGATATATACCTATACATATGATTTATACATAATATTTTTCTATCTCCGAATTAAGAAAAATGCTGATCGACAGAGTGATGTGCTGTAAATAGAAATTTCATATTAGAAAAAACGACTGTAATAAGGTTAGAAGTGAAGAGTCTCTCACTCATATCAAAAGTAGATATTGAACTCAAACAGATGCTATAAGAGGGCTCATATAGCAGCAACCAACTTAAAAACTTGCTGAAAGTTGAGAATACCATTTACATTTAGAACTTAACGAAGACACGTGGAAAAAGACATTCTAATTAATTTATTAGTATTGATCAGTACTGTGTAATAAGAGTACTGTGTGAGTTCTGTAACTTTTTGCGATTTTTGTTTTAAAAGATTAGTCAATTAACTCACATTGTTATTAATAAATTGCAGGAGTTACTTCAGGTGCAGTCGCAAGTATGATCAAGGTTGCAAAGCAACCAAACAGGTGCAGCTGACACAAGAGAATCCTGATATGTACCATATTATGTACATTGGCATTCACACATGTAAAGCCACCCCCAATGCTACACATTTGGTCACAGATTCTAGTACTTGGGAATCATTTATTCTGAATTCTGATCCTGACTCAAAGATACCAAATGAACAGGATCACCATATTAGCTCCCCAAGCCTAACTATAAAACAAGAATGTCCCAAAGAAAACAATTCGAGTTATGTTACGGATCGCAAGTTGGATCCTAGCCTGTTGTCCGATTTGAAGGATTCTGAACCCTCCAAGCCTGTCATATATGCCTTTGTAAATGGAATCTGTTAATGCAGACTCTTGTATAGTTTCTCAACATTTGGACATAGATTTCAAGGTTGAGTCTGTTCATCTTGGCACTGACTACCACTTTGATGAGAGTCAATTGCTTTGATGCTTCCATTAGATTCCTAAGATAAATTGTTTAGATTAGGATTTCGATCATCTCGTTTTTCTTTATTAACATGATTGTACTGTGTTTTGAGAGAAAAATATGTTTTTAGATTTTTTTGTAATTATTGTGGGATTCAATTAATTGTAGTTTTTCTTAATTTAATAAAAAAACAAGTTAAGTCATGATCAATGTGAGGTGCAATATAAAATTCATTTAATTAAGTGATTCTTTGATTTGAACTTGAATATTTGTAACACTAACTAGTGTGAGTAATAGTCTAAAGTAGCGCATAGGCTCATGATAAAAAAGAGATTAGGATTAATAAATTTGGTTATGTCTTTTTTGCATTCATAATATGTTAAGAAAACAGTCACTCACAATTTACCCTATCAACAATTGTGATTGGGGGGGGGGGGGGGGTTGGGGTGGGAACTGCAAAAGAAAATCTAGTCTTTCAACCTTTGCAGGAATATCAGAGCAAACATGACAACCTCTGAAATATCAAAAATCATGTCTTCACCAAGTAAGTCTAAATTTTTTGTTGTTCTAATTTCTTATAATCCTTATGATGTGATTTTTTATAAAAAATAAAAAATTACAGTTTGTCTTTGTAGGGACTAAAGTTACCCGTTTAAGGTTTCGTATACACAAAAGTATTTATTTTTTCTCTCTTACAACTATAACATTTTCATGTTTTTATGAAAAATGAAAGGTTCCAAATCCTATAAATTTAGATATTGCGTTTTTTCTCAGTTTCCTCTTCTATGAGAGAGTGTCATTTTGACTAGGGGTGAAAGTGGGCTGGGCTGGGCCAAGCTTTGCCCCGAAAAGCCCAAGCCTACGTCAAAAAATTTCAATTTGGCCTGGCTCAAGCCTAATATGAGTCTAACTGTTAGCCTGGTTTGGCCCGTTTATAAAAAAACAAACGGCCTGGCTTGACCCGTTAGCTTGTTAATTTTTAACTTCCAAGCAGAACCATGAATCAACTTTACAAAGTACTCAAATTCAGTCGCTACACCAAAAATCATAATTTCAACGTCCAAACAGAATCATGAATCATAACAAAACTCATACAATATGCACTTAAGTCATTTTCGAAAGCAAAATGCTCAAACTAAATAACATATATTTCATCAGATCCAATAAACAAATCTATACTATGTAAATCAAAATAACTACATGAATCCAACAAACAAATCATGATGCTTGTAGTAAGTATAACTCTTCCAAAATTCTTTTAATATATTCATATATACAATCTAACATGTTGAGATGTTGGTTTCTCCTATATAAGATATAAAATAAGATTTCTATTAAAATATAATCGAATATAATTAAGTTATAAATAATTGCAATTGATTAAATTTATATCTTTTGTTTTTTCTTCAAGACATACTTACTCTATTATATTTTATTTAAAATAAATAGTACAATATAGGCTGGCCTGTGGGCTTATAGGCCCGACCTTTTGAAAGTGGGCCTACGGCCTTTTTATTAAACAGGCTTTTTTAAGGTCCAAGCCCGCCCTATTATACAAAATATACTAGGTCAGATCTGGCCTGATGTAGGCCGAGCCGTAGGCCCCTGTAGGCCGGCCCGGCCCAGTTTCATCCCTAATTTTGACCATCACTACAAGAAAAAGGGTATTTCACGACGGTTAGAATATGTTTTTGCGACGGTTAAAATCGTCGTCAAAATCGTAGTGCAACAGTTGTGTGACCATCGTGAAAATAAGCGTCGGCAGGGAATCCACGACGGTTCATATCAAATGCTGGAATAACCGTAGAGAAGTATACAACGACGATTGCGAAGGCGGGTACCACCGCCACATACCACTAATCAAGTTACTTTTAAAGATGTATTTCTTGCAAACCGCCTCTAATATTAAATTATTATTTAAAAATAATAATTTTTATATATTAAAATTTTGAAAATTCAAATTATTTTAATTTTAATAATCGTGATTTATTATTAATTTATTTTAATATTTATTATTTTATGTTAATATTATTTCAAAAAATTAAATTATTTTAATTTGAATAATAGTGATTTATTATTATTTTATTAATATATTTATTATTTTATTTAAATATTATTTCATAAAATTTAAATAAATTTTTATATATTAAAATTTCGAATATTCAATTATTTTTATTTGAATAATAGTTAATTATTATAATTTTATTAATATATTTATTATTTTTTAATATTATTTCCAAAATTGTAGTAATTTTAAAAAAATTTAAAAAATTAAAAATTAAATATTTCGAAAATATTAATTATTTTAATTTAAATAATATTGATTTATTATTGTTTTATTAATTTTTTTCTGGTAAATATTATTTTATTAATTTTATTGTTAAAATTAATTTTTTGATGAAAATTTGATTTTCAACACACACAATATTAATATCATACTGAATTTATTCAAATATATTTTAGTGATATTGTTAGCAATTAAACAACAATTTATGTCATCCAAATATAATTATTTAAAATTATTAACAAAACATGATCATTTAAAAAAATGTCAAAATATAAGCAAAAAGTAAAGATTACAAAATATCATCCCAAAGTATTGTAACCTAACCCAAAAGTAAAGATCACAAAAAAAGTCTTACACAATGTCATCCAAAAAAAACTGTAATCTAAACTAAAAGTAAAGATCACAGTATGTCATACCAAAGTATTGTAATCTAAACTGATAGTAAATATCACAAATTAAAAGGGTCCAACAAAACATAATCCCAAAGTCTAGAAAATATCTATAATTCAAATGTCATCCATGAAAATGTCATCTTCAAGTGGAGTTGCTAATCCTTCATTTTGTCCTTCTTGTGTGGATGGTCTGTTATTATTTGGATCATAGTTGGCTAATGAAGACCTTCTATTACCGATGGGGGATTCCAAATTTGGAGTCTACAAATGACAAATAAAGACAACATTTTAGGGACAAAAAATAAGACATTACACAATAGAATTATTGGTTTCACAATAGAATGAGATATCACTTTTTATTGTAAATTGCATGCAAACCCATTACATTAAGGCTTTACACTAAGAAGATCCATTTAAAAATAAAACTATTCTGTTGTCACATTAGTAACATGCAGGACCCAAAATATACCTCAACATTCTACAAGATTCACCAAATATAAATCTTAAACGAGGGTCCTGCATGACCATAGTGGTCCACACAAAAGGTCACAATGCTCAACTGAACTAATTTACATAGTTGTTGTGTGGTTTGTTAAAACAGAAATATAATAGAGTTATTTCATAGTCAATACAAACCACCAAAGCGATAGGTAATTTCATTCACCAGCCTTTACCTAATTATATATCCTTGTCAATCAAATTCAATAACTGTATGAATTGGCCAAAGCAAGTTCATTCAGTAATGTCTTCAAAATAAAACAAATCAAAATTTATTTTCAAAAATGTAACAACATGGATAGTTAAGGTGTAACTGTTCAGCAATTAACATAGGAATTCATATCTCAGTCTCACAAATTTAGTAGGCACCAAGGAATTACTATATTGGTTATAATGGTTCATTGATAAGTAACTAACTTTAACAAGACAAAAATCTACTTATGCGAATGACATATAATTATAAAATAACTTTTTAATAGAAATGAAAATGTGACTGTAACGCCCAGCCGCTTCAAGAATCAATGACTATCCCCACATACTAACACGAGACTTTTCAGTGTGCTTTTTCCTCACTCGCACACTTCCTGGAAAAACTTCCCAGGAGGTCACCTATCCCAGAATTGCTCCAAGTCAAGTACGCTTAACTATGAAGTTCTTCCGTTATGGGCTATCGAAAAGTAGATGTATATTATTAGTATAGGTAATACTAATTAATTCTTATAAGCTATTCTCAACTGTACCATCCCATACCAGCACAATCTCTGGAATCCCTCTCTTTCGGGTGTTGATTCGATTCATTCATGTACCCCCGTCGCTGGAAGCCTACCAGGAGCCGCTCCTTGTCCATGCTCTTTTGCACCGGCGATCACCCCCCGCCCTCGTCAACGCCCAGGATGTTACAGTGACCAAGATTGAACAAAACTAATATGGATGTATTTAGGTGTATATCAACATCATGAAAATCGAGGATTTTATGCAGCAATTAGCAAATAGGAATATTTTAGCAAGTATGTTTAAAACAGAAGTCACAACAGCCAAATCAGATTAGACAGTGATACAACAAAATTTTGTGATACCAAAGATACTAGTCAAACAATCAAATTAGGCTTTACTACAACTACAAGTCAAATATAAGATAGTTAGTTGTGTAACTTAATATAACTATCATTGGGTTATAAAATGTTAAGTACCTGATGAGGTTCATTAGGTGCAAGATTAGACGATATTTGGCCTCCAAGGCTTCAAACCAAGTATGCGACTGTTTCCTTGAGTAATTGAATTTCAGATTTCATCTCCTTAATTTCATTTGGTGAGGCTGTTGAGCTAGAACCAGCAGAAGTGGAACCAAGAAATTGGGAAGGACAGACACCAAATCCCATTCCCCGTACACGTCCTGGATGCTCTTTCCCAAAAACATGGACATAAGCTTCTTCCTCAGCCCTTCCATCATTTTGAGCAGTTAATAATTGTTCCTACAAATATTTGTGTAACACCCCGTATATATCCGGTAATGTTATCATACTATCGTATTAAGCTGCGTTTAATTGAAAATGCGGAATATCTTTTTCTTTTCAATTATGATGTCATTATCATTACCAACTTGCTTATTAATCAATTAATAAAACATCGCATGTATGTAATTGCAATAAAACAGCTAACTGAAATACCTCATAACATAGATAATATAAGTGTGTCTCTAGAAATCACGGGACTACCACAAGTAGGCCGGACCAACTAGCAGGTTATACAACTCCAATCCAAAAGTACTAACATAAAGTGTCATGGACAATCCCCATGCTCACTCAAATAAGGCAACAAGCCCAACATCAGTCTCAACAACAACATAATCATAAATAGCAAAAAACATAAACAGCATCCAAATCCAGTCATGGCAGCAATACAGCATAAATATCATAATCAGCTAAGCTCTGGCCTCCTGCCGCCAAAGGCATCAGTCACCATACTACCTGAACCTGAAATAAGCATTCCCCAAACGTGGGGTGAGATCTCTAAACAAGAAATCTCAGTAAGACAAGGGGTCCTCAAGGATCTTCCACCCCAAGCTCACTTACATGTGCAATATAAGTTTAAAAGCAGTTCAACAATACCATTTCTAAAACAGTGCAATGCAGCAGATAATCATGTCATGTGTGTCAATTCTATTCTACTGGCCAGAGAAATGCAGGAAAAAGTATGCGTCTATTACCCACAATTAGTGCAAGACGCCACTTGCATTCACCCCGGATCACTATATCGTATGACGCCACATACTCAGGCTTACCGTCAAGATGAAACAACACATGCATATTAAAAGTCATTACACATAAAGCTCAACAACATTTCAAATATTCAAAGCATGTAACACAACATGCATATAACCACACCCCCATGGGACATGGTGGAACCACAACATGGCTAAACCGAGGACACGAAAGCTTACCTTGCAAGCTAACACCCAAAGCCAAGAGTCCACAACTCAAAGTCCAAACACAGCAGATTCACAATTTGTTATGGACCAACAATATATTAATAACATGCACCACAAGCATACAATATTAAGACAAAGCCTTTCCATTACGTTTTACGTCTTTAAGGCTTCTCACCAAGCCATAAGCCTTTAATCACATGATTCTGACTAAGTTCATTAAATAGAGAAGTTCAACTTCATCAATCTAGGGTCCTCAAACCCCCAATAGCCTACTGTACACACAGCACAGCTACTGTTCTACGAAATCCCTGAATATTCGGATATTCCTCGGGTGCATATCCGGATATCAATATCTGGATATCCAGATCTCTATATCCGGATATTCCACGGGCAGATATCCGGATATTTCACGACAAAATGCAGAAACTGCATTTCGTGAAGATATTCTTCCAAGGTTGGGTTTTTACCGATTTTAAACACTTAAACATGTATTTCTAGGTGTGTTTGACATTACCCAACATTAAGTTATCATCTTTTAACCTTTACATGCATCAAGGTTCCATTTTTAAGCATCAAAACACAAGTTCAAGGGTTCAACCACTCACCCAAGCTTCAAACAGAAAAGAGGGATGCTCTTGGAGCTCACTACCAACACCAAAGGTTCTGACTTGGTTCCCAAAATGAAAATGGAGACAAAGGTAGGTTCTTGCACCCAAAGATCACTCCTTGGAGCACTAAGTGCCAAGCCAAAAGCTCCACCAACCCCAACAACCCAAAACAACAGTTCCACACACTAAGGTCAGCACCCTCAACTCAGAAAAATGCCATCAACACACTCCCAAAGATCACTCTCACTCACCACAAGTGTTTAGGAGAAGTTTCCATGAAAGAATAAGCCTCAAAGCTTAAGCAATGACGGAAGGAAGGCAATGGAGGCAAGTGGGAATGCTGGTCAGCCACCCTCTCACGTAGGGAATTCTGTTTTCTAGGGCATTGTGCCCTTAAAGATAGTATTTATAGTCACTAACTCAATAAACACACAGTATTAACTTTAATTGCTACACTTAGCATTTTAATCCCAAACTTAGGATTCTGAAACTACACAATTTTCTAAGATTTATCATATTTTTATTATATTTTTCTGAGCACCTTTCCGGTACGCGTTTTTCATAGCCAGTATCAGATTCTGGCACCAGTTCTCATTATTTGGACTTGAAACTCGTTTTACAAGTCCTATAAATCATTCTAGTAATTATCATGCACTTATTATAATTTTCCGGGATACTTTTTCGGTACGCATTTATAACGACTAGCAGAAACGGTATTTGCACTTTTCTTCCGAAAAGCGACTTTCAGCATTATCACTTACTATAATTATTAAAGCCTCATAATAATTATTATGGTCAATTATGGAATTATTTCCTAATTTCACATAATTAATTAATTAACTTCCTTAATTAACGGTGCAGGTTCTTACAATTTGCATAGCTCATTCAATTATATACTAACATATCATGAATAATAATCCAAGGAAAAAGGTGTTTAGACTTACATTTTTGTGTCTAGCCTCTTCATTGACAAATCTACCATCCTTCTTTAAATGTGATTCAGCATACATTTGTGCTCTAGTTATAGGGTGACCCAACTCAATTTCCTAAAAATGATTACAAGAAAAGTAGCAAAAATCATATGAAGACAAAAAAAATGATGACATATTGCACATGAATTATAATAAATTAGAACTGTACCATTTTGTTTCTTCTTCTCGCAATTGATTTTGATCCTAAAGTATGTGGGATTGATAGTTTACCCCTATTTGCAATATTCTTTTCAGCAATTTTCTGCATTATGCTCAAAATAAATAAATTAGTAATAAGTTTCAAATTTTCATTTTCATTATCACGTGAAGTTACCTTAATTTGTTTCGTCATCCATTTTGTATTGCAAAAAAGAAGCCCATGTTCTCTTGGAATACCATTTGGGCAACGCTCAACACCTTGTTCAAAGGTCAAGCCACTCCTTTGAAACATGCCCCCACAACCTTGCTCGGTTGTCTTTCCATTTTTTTTCCAATATCCATCATGATCCACTTTTCATGCTCATTAGTGCTGACATCAAACTTACGCTAAAAAAATAATACATAAACAGTCAAAAAATAAACAACAAAGTTTGAGGCAATTAGGAGTTAGAAAACAAGATTAATAAACAATCAAAATGTATATACGTTGTCACCCTTATAAAAAATTACATAGCAGAGTTAAATAGTTGTGACTCTAGTACGAAAAATAAAGTTTGGCACGTTACTTCTGAGTTGAAATTCCCTTACCCAAGCCCCAATGCCACTAAGCAATCATTCTGATGATGATAAATTTAAGGGCCCAAATTGTCCAACTAAGTATAATTTAGATAAGCACCAAAAATAGGTATTAATCATAAAATCATCCCAACCCCAACCTCTGAACCCGAAATTTATGACAAAACAAAAATAGAAATGAAAACAGAAATAGGTATTAATCATAAAATCATCCCTGCCTCCACCACAGTTACTTCCTCTCCCACAAAATGAAAACAGAAATGAAAAACAAAATAACCTCAACCTCTGAACGAGATTAAAACAGAACAAGAACCATGTTTTTGCAGATTAAAAACATGTTAAAAATAAAAAATAAAAACTTTTTCCTCTCTTTAATTAACCACAACAACATAATGTGCATACAGAGTTCACGCACACAGAACAAGAACAGAACAAAACCAATTTCATCAACTTTAAAAAGGTTCAATTTTTATATAAAAAAAAAAAAAAACTGTACCCTTGCCTGCTAAGAAAGGTAGACACGCTGACGATTCTTGTAAGAAGCTTGCTCCAGTTGAAGGCCCCAGCCACCTGTTATGAGATTAGCAGTGGATTAGATTGTAGATAATAGATGAAAAAAACTACAAACCCTAGAGAGAGAAAGAGAGTCAGAGAGAAACTAACAAGAAAGAAAGAGAGCGAAACGAGGTTTGTGCATTGCAGCGTCTTCGCAAATAGAGACCAGGAAGGAAAGACGCTTAGAGAGACGTTTGTGCATGTATTTTGTTAAAACAAAGAGCAACGGAGGTTTTGGTGAAAAAGATAACTAAAGGGAGTGGTTAAGTGACCAGGTTTGGTGAAAAAAAGTAACTGAAGGGAGCGGGTAAGTGAAAAGGCATAGAGGGAATTGGGAGCGGGTAAAGTAAAATAAAATTCGTTGTTTTAATTTTTACTCATTTAGATGATTTTTTTATAAACTTTTGAGTGCATTTTAATTATAATGATTGAGTTCGCTTTTTCTGCGATTACTGCAGATAAGTTATCTGCAGTAAATCAATACGACGTCGTTTTGGGATGAAAATCATCGTGTTTTTGTAGTTTTAATTTATTTTAGGGTTATAATAGTCTTTATATTTATAATTTTTTAAGATTTCAATACCAAAACGACGTCGTTTTGGGAATAAATGCAGATAACTTCTCTGTAATAAATGCGGAAATATTTTTCCCATAATGATTCTATAAAAATGCGCTTGTATCCTTTTTAATCTATTTATTACAAAAAAATAATTTTTATTTTTTAAAAGAAAGAATTTTAAAGTTTTTCTAAGTAGAATAATTCATTTGTGTTTTATATTTAGGTTTGGTGTTTGTCATTTTAAATGGCATAAGTTATGTCATTTTAGGAGAGAGATAGACACAAAAAACTATGAAAATCATGGGAGAGAGAAAGTGAGTGATTTTTTTTAATTTAAAATTTAAATAAATAAAAAATCTGTGTCTGTCTCTCTCTTAAAATGACATAACTTTATGTCATTTAAGATGACAAACACTTTTTCCTTTATATTTATATATGAAATACCAATTATTTAAATATTTTAATTAAACATTAACACATATAGTACTTTTTTCCTATTGTTTTTTATTTACTAGATAAAATCTTTTATTCATTAAATTATTTATTCATTAACGTACTAATCACCCATCACAATTTGTGTACCAATTGGATGTTAATTTTTGATTGTACCACTCACCAATCACTTCGGAAGACCATAACTTTTGATTCGGATATCCAAATCAGGTGATTATTTTATTCTATTTCACATGACTTTTCAAAATCTACGCAATGACACCTCATTTGGCATATTTTAACTCTCACAAAAATTGTTTGAATTTGTAACAGTGATATTCAAACAATCAATGTATCAATCACTAATCACAATTAATATACCAATCACCAATTACAATTAATGCACCAATGAAAATTAATTGTGATTGGTACATTAATTGTGATCAAAATTAATTATGCTCAAAATTAATACCGATTTGTGATTGGTACATTAATTATGATTGGTGATTGTTACATTGATTATGATTGGTATATTAATTAAATAGCTCTTTTCCTTCGTTTTCTTTTCTTAATTGTGATTGGTACATTAATTTTGATCGGGCAATGAGATTGTTCCACATAGCACATGAAGTTCTTTATCTTTGGTAGCGAACTTAGTCTAGTCAGCTTTTCTTGCGAAAATTTGCCACATGTCATGACATCATTGGCTACGAAGTTCGCTACCTGTCATAGCGAACTTGGACACGTGGCAGTCAGCTTTCCTTTTGAAAGTGTGCCACATGTCAAGAACTCATTGGCTACCAAGTTCGCTACCAATCGCAACGAACATCAACGCGTGGCAGTCTGGTAAATTTCACTGTTCGTGTGGTAGTTTGATATATAAATGCCAAAAACATGGCACATTGGTCAATGTTCCATGATTTAAGTTTTCATCGTTCCTATTGACAGCCAATATATTAGGGTAAGTATAGCACTTATGTAACCATCATTTAATTATTAGCTGAAAAGCTTGATTTAAATGTATACAAAAGTTTGTAATATATATTATTATTAATAATAGACTATCACAAAGAATTTAATGGCATAGTGGTCGTTGTCATTTAAATCCTCTAATGTATACTGTGTTCAAATCCCGTTAACGACAATTATGTATAAATTTTTTACACAATTTGTCAGTACCCGTGATCTTAGGTGTAAGAACCTGCACCGCTAATTAAGGTAATTAATTAGATATTTATGAGATTAATGAGATAATTCCATAATTGACCCTAATAATTATGATAAGGCTTGTATAATTATAGAAAGTGAGTAATAATGTTGAAAGTCGCTTTTCTGACGAAAAGTGCAGATACCGGTTCTGCTGCTCGGTATAAATGCGTACCGATGAAGTATCCCGAAAAATTGTAATAAGTGCATGAATATTCCTAGAATAATACGTAGGACTGTGATTTCTAGTTTCAAGTTAAAATAATGAGAACTGGTGCCAGAACTGATACTGGCTATGGAAAAGCGCGTACCGGAAAGGTGCTGCGAAAATTAATATAAAAATATGATAAATCTTGTAAAATTGAGTAGGTTCAGAATCCTAAATTTGGGATTAAAATGCTAAGCGTAGCTATTAATGCTAATACTGTGTGGTTAGTGTTAAGTGAACTATATATAGTCACTTGCACACAACCCTAGGCTGATACTCAGCCATTCTATGCGTGGGTTGTGTGTGTGTAGCTGCTGCCTCCTTCCCTTTTCACTGTTCCATTGAGTTTTCTTCACAAAATCCTTCAGGGCACCATTTTTATGAGAGCTAATACACCTTGAACCTTGTAAACACTGAGTAGTTGGCTTTGAGGGTGAGTAGATAACCTTACTCTGAGTTTTTGGTCACTGGTTGGTGGGGTATAAGGGATGTTTTTTGAGTTTTGGTGTGAGAGGTTATCTTCTTGGCATTTTGAGCTTCATGGTGCCATTTGGATGGTGAAAGGTCCAAGCTTTTGGTTTAAATTCGTGGCCTTGTGAAGTCAGAACCTTGGTGTTGTGTTGAAGGCTTCCTTTCTGTTTCATTTTCGGAGTTTGGAGCTCTTGAGGTGAGCCATGATCACCTCTTTGTCATTTTGGAGTTTTAAGCTTGTTTAATCGGTTAATAAGTGAAACTTTAACCGTTTGAGTAAAAGAAGGTGTTTCTGAGTTCATAACATGTTGGTGTTCATCTTTTTAGGGAGTCATTGGACTCCCAATCGCGTTTGGACACTTAAAAATGGGATTATGCAGATCATTGTTCGTATTTCTGCATTCTGGTGAAGAATTATTCAAATACTTTTCGAGTGGTATTCGAATACTTGTTCACTGGTAGTCGAATACTCCTTGCAGGAGTATTGAGATATTTTTCTGGGAAGAAAAGTATTCGGATACCTTTGAAGAAGTATTCGAATACTGGAAAGTATTCGAATACAGTAAGGTTTGGTATTCGGATACTGTGGTATTCGGATACTAGTGGGTAAAGTATTCGGATACTTGGTAGTATTCGAATACTTAAATGAAAGTAATCGAATACTTTCTGGAGAGCTGGAGTATTCGAATACTACTCGTAGAGTATTCGATACTTCTTGCAGAAACAACACGTAATGAGTTAAAATGAGTAAGAAAGACTTAATCTCTTAATGGAATCTGAGCTATGATTATTGATGATTAATTATGGTATGGGCAGATTGTGATTGTGCTGTTTGTGGGCCTTGAGCTTGTGTGGACTCTTGGCATTGGATAGTTAGCTTGCAAGGTAAGCTTTCGTGTCCTCGGTTTAGCCATTGTGTGGTTCCACCATACCCCATGGGGGAATGGGTTATATGCATGATGTGTTACATGCTTTGATATTTGAAATGCTGTTGAGCTTTATGTGTAATGACTTATAATATGCATGTGTTGTTTCACTTTGACGGTAAGCCTGAGTATGTAGCGTCATACAAGATGGTGAGACTGTGGTGGATGCAAGTAGCGTCTAGCACTATTTGTTGGTAATAGACGTATATAAATCCTGCATTTCTCTGGCCAGTAGAATAGTATTGACACACATGACATGATTATCTGCTGCATTGCACTGTTTTAGAAATGATATTGATGAACTGCTTTTGGAACTTATATTGCACATGTAAATGAGCTTGGGGTGGAAGATCCTTGAGGACCACTTGTCTTACTGAGATTTCTTGTTTAGAGATCTCACCCCACGTTTGGGGACGCTTATTTCAGGTTCAGGTAATTCGGGGGCTGATGCCTCTAGCGGCAGGAGACCAGAGCTTAGCTGATTATGATATTATATGCTGACTTGTATGGATCCTGGATTTGGATGTTGTTTATGTTTTCTGCCTTTATATTATTATGTTGTTGTTATTGAGACTTATGTTGGGCTTGTTGCCTTATTTGGGTGAGCATGGGGTTTGTCCATGCCACTTTGATGTTAGTACTTTTGAGTTGAGTTGTATAAACTATCAGGGTTGTCCGATTTACGTGTTGTAGTTCCGTGACTAGAGACTTATACCTGTTATTTTAATTAATGAGGTATTTCAGTCAGCGGTCTTTTGCAATTTACATACAGGCAATGTTTTATTAAATGATTAAGTAAGCAAGTTGGTAATGATAATGACGTCATAATTGAAAAGAAAAAGATATTCCGCATTTTTAATTAAGCGCAGCTTAATACGATGATGTGATAACATTACTGGATATATACAGAGTGTTACCTCCAAACCCAGAAAAATACCCTAAACTTTAGCCATAACAGAATTACCACGACCAAGGTTTTTAGAAAAACCAATCAATTTCCAATAGCATCTCTGACAACACCACCACAACTAACCCAGTTGCTGCCATTAGAACAAGATCCATCCACATTTACTTTCACCCTATCATCCAGTGGAAAGTTCCACTTATCAGTCTTTCTTCCTTCTGTTGAGTCTGCAGACCTGCTAAACATAGAAGGTTTTTAGCCTCTAAAGTTTAGAGTTGAGCCCCTTGGCATTCCTGATAAGAGTTTCTTGATTAAATCCAGAATTGGAGAAAACAAGATTATTTCTATCATTCTAAATCATCCAGCAAGCGATCCCAAATAGAATATTTCAACCCGTGTCCCTTCTGTTCACCCATTTCCTACCAGATTAAGGTTCACCTAATCATTTAAATCATAATTGCAGAAAATATCCCACTCCTGAGGCTTGACTAACTCTCTCCAAATTTGTTGAGTCCAATGACAATCTCTCACCATGTGTAAGTTGGTTTCACTCCCAGGGACAATCTCTAACATAATATAATGATAGACATAAGGGTATATGTTATTATTATTATTATTATTTTTTTTTTGAGTTATTACAATTATTGTTTATTCTTTTAAAAGACATAGAATTATATTATTTTAATTAAAATTACAGTATTTTATGGTGACAAAAGAGTTACACAATAGAAATTATGGTGAGAGAAAGTAAGAAATTTTTTTATTTAAATATTAAATAAAAGATAGTTATTTTTTTTTTGGTATGCTTTTTTAACTAAAATGACTGTTATTTAAAAAAGACAAATATTTTTTCTAAAATAAAAATTAATAATAACTCATTAACCTAATTATATCTCCCATTTAATAACGCAAAGTAAAAGCTTATCTCTTAAGTGTCTCTTTTATGCGTAGAAATCTTTTGTTTTTATATAATAACACAAAAAATATTTGTTCTTTTAAATGATATAATTTGTGTCATTTCAGTCTCATAAAGAGATGTGAGACTCACACTTTTATTTATTTATTTTGTCCACTTTCTCTTATATGATTTATCTTTTTCTCTCGCTTAAAATTTAAAATGAGACAACTTTACGTGTCTTAAGATGATACAACTTTATTTACTTGTAAAATGATACAAACTTTTCCGGTAGAATAATCTATGGTTTCACATCTCACATCAATAGCTCCTTTCTTCTCTTTCACCCACTAGCTACTTTTTTCTTGGCAAATTTGAACCAAAGGGACAGAGAAAATAATTTTTCCAAGAAAAGCCAAACAGATCCTGAGAGAAGATAGTTAGAGAAAATGAATATCCTTTGCCCTGAAAGTGTTTCAGCCAAGTGGAAAAAAGTGATAATCAGAAAGCTTCTTCAGGGTCAGAAGGCTGCAACACAGCTCAAGGTTCTGCTTGAAAAGCCATTTGAGGATGATGAGTCTCTCTCCTCTAAAGAACTCGTGGCCAGTGTACTGAGATCTTTCACCGAGGCTCTTTCTGTCATAACTTCTTCCTCAGAACCCGGTGGTGATGGTGAGGTAGCTCATCAGAATCTGCTGAATTCCGGCGAGGATGGGTCTCCATTAGCGTCTGGAGATTCCGGTGAGAGTAGGAAGAGATCCTCGCCGGCCAGAAAGGGTGGGAGAGGTTGCTACCAAAGAAGGTTATCTTTTATCGATTCTCTTTCTGATCATGAATCTACAGTTTTACTTCAGTGACATATTTTTTAATTCACTTCCTTACCCAATAAAGCCTTGTTTTGTCGGCGATTCGGGTTAGTGGGATGATTTGACGAATTGGGATATGTACGGAAGTACGGACATATTTAGAGTAGCATTGTTAATAATGGGTGAAACTGTGAAAGACCCCTTTTTTATGAAATTTTTTTGAAACTTTGAGAATAAGTTGGACTTTATGATATATATATAAAGAATTAATGGAGTTAATCGTATATGTTGAATTTAATTTGTTTAAGAGATTTTCAAGTATTCAGATCCAATTGTGGGTTGCTTTTATTTTTAGTTACACGCTTGCTTTGAAATATTTGGCAGATTCAGAATGTCATTGTATGTTGTATTGTACATGAAATGATGACATGCATGGGACATATTGAATCGTTGTTGCGCAGGAAGGGTGCACAGACAAGAACCACACTCTCCCACACCACCAATGATAATTATGCATGGAGGAAGTACGGACAAAAGGGAATCCAGAATTCCAAATTCCCCAGGTAATCATTGTTTATATTAATCTTTTCTTCTAATTTTAATATTCATTAGGAAGATATTCTGAGATGGTATACCTATACATGATTTTATACATAATAGTTGCATTACAAGTAACTTTCCTTTTCTTTTTCTGGTTATTAATTTTTCTATCAGCACTTAGAAATATCATATTTGAAAAATGACTTTAATAAGGTTAGAAGTGAAGAGTCTCTGTCTCATATCAAAAGTAGATATTAAACAAAAACAGATGCAGTTAAGAGGGGAAATATAGCAGCAACCAACTTAGAAACTTGCTGAAAGTTGAGAAAACTGTTTAGAACTTAATGAGGACACTTGAAGAGGACATTCTAATTTATTAGTATTGATCAGTACTGTGTACTGGGTACTATGAGAGTGTGAGTTTTGTAATATTTTGTGATTTTTGCTTTAAAAGATTTGTCATGTAACTCACATTGTTATTAATAATTTGCAGGAGTTACTTCAGGTGCAGTCACAAGCTTGATCAAGGTTGCAAAGCAACCAAACAGGTGCAGCTGACACAAGAGAATCCTGATATGTACCAAATTATGTACATTGGCATTCACACATGTAAAGCCACCCCCAATGCTACACATTTGGTAACATATTCTAGTACTGGGGAATCATTTATTCTGAATTCTGATCCTGACTCAAAGATACCAAATGAACAGGATCACCATATTAGCTCCCCAAGCCTAACTATAAAACAAGTATATCTCAAAGAAGACAATTCGAGTGATGTTACAGATCACATGTTGGATCGTAGCCTGTTGTCGGATTTGAAGGATTTTGAAGCCTACAAGCCTGTCATTATGCCTTTAAAAGTGGAATCTGTTAATACAGATTCATGTACAGTTTCTCAACATTTGGACATAGATCTCCAGGTGGAGTCTGTTCATTTTGGCACTGACTTCCACTTTGATGAGAGTCAGTTGCTTTCCTGCTTTGATTAGATTCCTAAGATTAATTGTTTAGATTAGGATTTTGATCATCTCATTTTTCTTAATAACATGATTGTATTGTGTTTTGAGAGAGAGAAAAAAAAAACACAGTTTGTGTGTGTAGGGACTAAAGTTACCCGTGCAAGGGTTCGTCCTTCATGCACAAAAGTACTTATTTTTCTCTCTTACAACTATAACACTTTCATGTTTTTATGAAAAATGAAAGGATACAAATCCGATAAATTTAGATACTGGATTTTCGTTTTTCACAGTTTCCTCCTCTATGAGAGTGTGTCACTTTGATCTTTCTCAGTTGCATAAATAATTAATCAATCTCATGGAATGTATGTCTGTATGTGCTTTGTAAAAAAATTATGAACAAAGCCAGCTTTTTATGCGTATTGTCTATTTTGTATGCATAGCTTGCCTTTTATTTTATATCCTTTCAAATCATGCATGAGTATATAGAGCCAACAACGTCCTTAAAATTTGATTGAGTACAAGTGGAGTACGAGTGTCTAGCCAAAAAATTGAGTACAAGGATATATAAGTATTAGAGAGGGTAATTGTCTAATTGATGGGTGGAAGATATATAATCAGTACTTGCGTTCTAGCAAATGATCAAAAGAGGTCATTTTCAGAATCAACTTGGAATTAAAGAGTTGAAAAAGTAAATAAATCTTTGCGATATAACCCTAAATAAATTTGGGGGTTTGATTTTCTCATGTTAAATGAGAATTCAATTCTCATGTTGTAGAGATAAAAAACATGTGGGACCCATGTGTTAGAAAAAATTATATGTAGGACCCATGTCAGCACGGAAATCGAAGGGTGTGTAGGAAAATTTGAATTCTCATGTTAAATGAGAATTATAAAACCCATAAATTTGATTAAGTTTAAGATTTAGATTTGTAATAATACATATATACTTGTCAGTTGTCACTACTATATCTGTCAATTCTTTCAAATTTTCAATGGCTATTAAATCTGGCATGGGTTGTTTTTCCTCTTGATAGCAACAACTTAATTATTTTTGTTTTATTCAACCCAATAGTGCATAAAAGTAAATATCATTACCAACTTGGCCATCTTGAACATATATTCTAAAGCAATTAGGTTTGGTTTAGTAATAAGAGATTTGGATAAGTTGTAATAAGTTGTATGTTCAATTTCTACTTGTATATATATATAAAAAAAAATCTTTAACATTTTCTATATTTTTGCTTCCTTATCTTCCTCAGATTGTCATATGCCTCTAACTCTTTCACTTCAACAGTCATGTTTTCCTTGGATGCAATAGTTATGTATAAAAAAATTAAGTTACAAAGCATGCATTTGAAGTAATAAAATCAAGACTCAATCTTTAACCTAAATTAAAGAAAGTTCTTTCTTACCAAGAAGCTTCAACCCAAGTGGGTATATGCCATCCAAGCTTCAAACCACCAAAAAGAGGGACTTTTTAAGCTTCTTCACCCTTCTTCTCAACTGGTTCACAAGGTGCACGAATTTGATTCTTCAAAGTTTTATTCTTTTTCCATACAAGAAGTTTTTAGGTGAATGATGGTGTTTAGGCTTTAGTTTCAAGGTTAAGTTTGGTGAAAAAGATAGAGAAAGGTGATGACTTTGCTTGCTCCATGAGAGGAAAATGAAACCCTAGGAGACGAGAGGAAGGTGCTGCCTTAGGGTTTACAAAATGAAGAAACGAAATAGAGGGGAAAGGGTGGGTTGTTTGGTATAGGTTTTCATTTGAGTTTGATGGGGAAATGTGGGTGGGTATTGAAAAAGACCATGTTTGATTCAAGTTTTGGAAAAAAAAAGACTAGCTAAATAGGAAGCCTAGGCAATTAGATTTGTGTTCTTTTTTTGCTCAAACTATCTATTTCACAAATACCACTTTGGGTGTGGTATTTTAGGATAGGTGGGGAAGTGATATTTAAGGAAATCAAGTTATTGATGTGGGACTCTCAATTTTAGGTAGTGATTTGTTTAAAAAATATTGATAATGGGGTGTTTTGGTCAATTCAACCAATTTTTCCATCACTATTTTACATTCAACTAAATATAGATTTTGTAAATTTACATAAATTTCTTCGGTAATATTTCGGTGAACCAAACATCTTTTTTTAAACTTTTCCATCAAACTCACTTTCCTACTATTTTCCCAGTAAAAAAAATATTTTCTCTACCAAACGCCCCCTAAGTGAGTCAACTAAATCTAGTGGGTAATTACACTTCAAACTCACTCACTTAATTCTCCATCACTCTTAACATAAGCATTCTTATAGTCATTGTAACTTTATAAAATTTATGAAATAATAATCACTAATTAATCTTTTCTAGTTTCCGGTTACTTTTGCCTACGACAATTTTCACCGTGAAGTACATAGTGTCCACACTTTTCACAGAAAGTGATTTAATTTAAATAATTCGAGTTTCCTTCTAATTAACCTTTTTAATTATTATAATTTCCAAAAATCGCAATTTATTTTAAGTTTCCGGGTAATTTGCCTACACAGTTTGACCCCAAAAGGACAATGTTCAGAATTTTTTCAAAACGGTGATTTAATATCAAACAATTAAATATTTCATCTAATAATCCTCGTTTAATTATCATTGATTTCTAAAATCCCAATTTAATGGTTTGGATTCTTACAATACGCTATGTTGCTTTAGTTGTTTGTACTTTGATGTTACGGAATAAAGTCAATTTGAGTAAAACTTACATTCCAAGTCTTCTGTATAATATACATATGTAACTAGAGTTTAAAATACCGAGGTAACATTCCTCGGTTAACAATTGAAGGATGTTACACAGATTATCCAGCTACCCATAACTAATCACCATCTCACTCAACCAATGAAGGAATAATTAAAATAGACAAGGTTTCGGCTAAGCCTCAACAATATAATTCGCCAAAATGCATCCTTCATAGAGCGGTAGGCTATGAAGGTAATCTAAACGAGTCAATTAGAAAACATATCAATTAAGCCGCCACACAAAAGCAGGCAACTGAGTCCACAAGGAGATAATGCCACATACTATTAATAGAGAGGAAAATACCTATATATATTCATTTTTTCGAGTACACTCATATACTGACTTGAGTGTGAGAGTGCCTTGTAGGCAAACAACCATCGTGTTCCTATCAAATCAATAATTTGCGGCATCTTGACTTCATCCCAAAAAACCATTCCACACAAAAGTCAGCGATCTCATAAATAGCAAATTCAAGCACAAAAATACATCAATTTAGGTATACTCAATCGTGTGTGATTAGACTCAATACCTTATGGTTTGATCTAAAATTAATTTGATAGCTATAGATTGTGATTATTTTTAGTATATACTTAAATTAATTCTTAAAAGATATTATATGAATATGAATTATATTAATTTTTAAAATAAAGATTATCACTTAAATTTTTAAAGTATATATTTCTCCAGTTATATTAATTTTTGAATTGATTGTATTCAAAAATAATTGTTAAATGCCTTTTGCAACGAATGCCTTCAATACTTTTAATACTTTAGTTGAAATGGTCAATTTTGTGTTATGTTTAGGTTTACCGTTAATTATTTCCAAAAAAAGGTTTACCGTTAATTATAAATGCGAATTACATTTATACTAACCGATGACAAAGAAGTTTGATGTTATATAATTAAAGTAAGAGAAGGATACTTTCAAAAAAAAAAAAAAAGGCAAGAGAAGGATAGTGGATTATACTAATTATTTGTGTAATATGGTACAAAATACTTTCTAACAAAAGTTTATACGAATGACAAGGCTGATGAATTCTAATAGGAAAAAATAATTTTACATAATAGAAACAAATTCATTGTGTAGTTGAAAATCAAAATAAAGTGCCTTCCCTTTTCTTGTGTATTGTTTCGCGAATAACTTTTTGTATTATTTGGTACGACCTAATGAATTATTTAAATTTAATACTTATGATTACAAGTATTTTATTTATGGGAAAAATATTTCTGCAGTTAATGCAGATAAGTTATCTGCATTTATTCCCAAAACGACGTCGTTTTGGTATCCAAATCTTAAAAAATTATAAGTATAAAGACTATTATAACCCTAAAATAAATTCAAATTACAAAAACACCATGATTTCCGCCCCAAAACGACGTCGTATTGGGCATACTGCAGATTCTGCAGAAAAAGCGAACCCTTTATTTATAAGATAAATATTTATTACAAGTTTTAATTACTAATTTCATTTTAAAAATTCCTTTAATGGAAATATTACAAAAATTTTGATAGGATATTTTTAAATCTAATGTAAATTAATATAAATATTTTTATAATCTTATAAAGTATAATAAAGAGGCACATATTTAAAATTTAATATAACCTTAACTTCATTTTATTTTATTTGTTTGTAACAATATTTTAATACTATATACATAATTTAACGAAAAATACTATTTTATTTATTTTGACATATTCATTGATTTTTCTAAGAACATTAAACATTTTATAGTTTTTTATGTATATTATTCACAAAATAATTTTATAATTTAACTAAGAAAATCTATTTAACCACTAACACGTGAATCAATTGTAAGGGGTTGTCTCAATTTTACCAAAACTCTTGAGTTTGAGTCTCTATGAACGTAGCTGTGTAGAAATTTGGTAAAGAAAATTATATCGCTCATATGATTTTATCAGGTTCGAATCAGATATTCGAGACCGATAAATCGATTCTCCAATAAATATAACGAACTCCATAAAAAATATTTGTAATATTTCCTTGTACACAATTGAAAAAATAGTTGGGAAAGTCACTAAAATTGATTTAATAGTAAGTGATTTACATAATTTACCTGAAATAATAGGTTCGAACCTCAGTCTAACCATTATATAAAAAAATAAAAAATAATTGGGAAACAAAAGTCTCAAAGTTCATTACACAAAGGCGGATTAATTGTGTATTGTTGAAAACTATAGGGATATGTCATTAGCAAAAGAAACAAAGTAAAAATAGTTGTTTTCGGTTTCGACAAATTTATTATTATTATTAAAAAAAAAAGAGAGTAATGAACGTCATCCTTAGCGTCATAATCAAACGTCATCCTTGGCTTTCGAAGGCAAAATGAAGCAATTATCGCGATCTGCTTCTTCAATAAATGTATTCAATTTGAATGTATTAAATTATACAATGTTAAAATATCATTAATGTTGTAAAATATTAATTTATAGATAAGATGAATTTTGAATTATGTAAGTTTTGACACTAATGGTGTTATTTTTTTCCATTTATGATTTCGCAACCATCACACTAACAGAGAATTGCTTCCTTGGTTGTAATACATATTGATGTTGTCTGTATTTATAATTCTACTTTGTCTTCTCTATTCTTCTTTGTCTTTTCTCTTATTTCTCTTGCTCACTTTGTCTTATAACACATCTTTCTCTCATCTTTTTCCCTTTATTTCATAAAAAATAATATATTAATAAAAATATTAAGTGAATAAAAAATTATATTATTTAAGGTAATAAAAATTAAAATATTTTTTGCACACTACTTTTTTTACATGTTTTAACGTAATAAAAGTGAGATGTAAGTATCATTATCTTTCAATTTATATAAAAATATTTTAGAATATTTTATATATATTTTTTAAATATAAAAGTCTCATTTTATAATGTTAAATATGTATCGTATTAATGACAAAATAAAAAATATAACTAATAATAACTCATTAAACTAATATCTCACATTTAATAATATAAAGCTTATCTCTTATTCTACTAAGACATAATAATTTTTTCTCCTACATATATATATATATAAATATAAAAATTTTATATGAAATCAAATGAAAAAATATATAAAAAATAAAATATAAATTCCACATATTTTTTATAATACACATTAACCCTCCCTTTTGTAGTTAGAAACTTTTTTCTTTATATAGATTATTCTCAGGTTTCACATCTCACATCAATAGCTCCTATTCTCACATTTCACCCACTTGCTACTTTTTCCTTGGCAACAAATCTGAAGCAAAGGGGAAAGGGCAATAAAAGTCAAACAGATTCTGAGAAAATGAATATCATTTGCCCTGAAAGTGTGTCAGCCAAGGGGAAAAGATTACAGAGGCTTTTTCCATCATAACTTCTTCCTCATAACCCGGTGGCGGCGGCGAGGTAGCTCATCAGAATCTGCTGAATTCCGGCGAAAATGGGTCTCCGTTAACATCCGGTGAGAGTAGGAAGAGATCCTCGCCGGCCAGAAAGGGTGGGAGAGGTTGCTACCAAAGAAGGTTATCTTTTATCGATTCTCTTTATGATCATGAATCTACAGTTTTGCTTCAGTGACATATTTTTTAGTTCACTTCCTCAGCCAAAAAAAGTCTTGTTTTGTCGGCGATTCGGGTTAGTGGGATGATTTGATGAATTGGGATATGTACGGAAGTACGGACATATTTAGAGTAGCTTTGTTATAATGGTTGAAGTGAAACTCTGAAAGACCCCTTTTTATGGAACAAGTTGAAGCTTTGAGATTAAGTTGGACTTTATGACATATATATATATATATATATATATATATATATATATATATATGTATCAAGAATTAATGGAGTTAATAGTAGATGTTGACTTTGATTAGTTTAAGAGATTTTCAAGTGTTCAGATTCAATTGTGGGTTCCTTTGTTTTTTTGCTTTTATTCACAAGGCTTGCTGTGAAATATTTGACATATTTAGAATGTTATTGTATGTTGTATTGTACATGAAATGATGACATGCATGGGACATATTGAATCGTTGTTGCGCAGGAAGGGTGCAGAGACATGGATCACATTTTCCTGCACCACAGATGATAATCATGCATGGAGGAAGTACGGACAAAAGGAAATCCAGAATTCAAAATTCCCTAGGTAATCATTATTTTTATTTTTATTTATATTTTCTTTAAATTTTATTTTTCATTAGAAAGATATTCTGAGATGGTATATACCTATACATGATTTGTACATAATAGTTGCATTACAAGTAACTATTTTTCTCTTTCCGGTTATTTCCCTATATCCGAAGAAAAAAATGCTGATCGACGGACAGAGTGATCTGTACATAGAAATTTCATTTTTAAAAAAATGACTTTAATAAGGCTAAAAGTGAAGAGTCTATAACTCATATCAAAAGTTGTTAGAGAAATATAATATTATTAATATAGTCTCACCCAAAGTCTTAAAGATTTAGGTTAAATGATTCTTTAGATAGTATCAGAGTAGGAGTGACTTAGTGGTCACGAATTTGATCCTCAATGTTCAGTGGTTTTGTTTTTATTACTGGTTTTGAACATTCCTGAATTAGTGGGACATCGATATATGATATCAGTTGTTGAAGATAGTTGACCACATTTGCCCCATTCTTCTCTTGGTTATCGAGAATGAAGGAAAAACTAATATTATCTTACTTGGTCCATATATCTCATCATATATTATAATAAGAAATAAAGTACATGAATCATGGAAGTCCTCTAAACAGTGAGAGTATTATCTTCCATGTATCACAATATATTCTATTCATCAAGCTCATAATGTATCTTAATGAACAAATCCAATTTTTATTCTAAGTCCAAACTTTATTGATATTTCTCGAAATAAATCAATATGCATATAAATTGAATAAGAAAACATCACAAATAGAGTTTCATTAAACATAATATCATTCTTACAATTAAAATTACATATGGGAACCAAGTCCTATTTCTACATGATCCTTAAATTTCAATATTGGCATGCCTTTAGTTAAAGGATCTCCAATCATCAATTTAGTGCTTATGTGCACCATTGATTTATCCTTAACGCACTCTTTTACGACTAGATATTTAGTGTCGATATGCTTGCTTCAACTACTACTTTTGTTGTTCTTAGCCATAATTAAAACAGCAACTGAATTGTCACAATATATCCTCAATGGCCTAGAAATAGAAACCACAACTCTAAACCCAGAAATGAAACTCCTCATTCATATATCTTGTGAAGTAGCCTCAAAACAAGACACAAACTCAGCCTTCATCATGGAAGTAGTAGTCAAGGTCTGCTTCACACTTCTTTATGACACATCTTCACTAGCTAGCATAAAAACATATCCTAAAGTTGACTTTTGTGAATCAATGCAGTTAGCGTAGTTTGAATCAGAGTAGCCTGTCACTTCCAAATTATCAGTTCATTTGTACATAAGCATGTAGTCTTTAGTCCCTTAAAGGATTCTTAACACTTTCTTTGCAGCTTTCTAGTGGTCTAAACTCAGATTACTTCAATATCTCCTTAACACTCCAACAACAAACTTCTACAAACCTAAGTATACATAAGGCCTCCAATAGCTAAAGCATAAGGAATATTAATCAGTTATTCCCGCTTAAGATCATTTTCTTGGGCACGGATTCAAATCAAGCCTATCACCCTTCACATTGGGAGCTACACTTGGTAAACAATCTTTCTTGCAAAATTTCTCCATAACTTTGCTGATATAGGTTTCTTGAGACAAACCTAGAATACCTAGAAATCTGTCTCTATGTATCTCGATGCTAATAACATAAGTAGACCACCATCAACTCGTCAAATAACGAGCCAGCCACCCCGCCCCTCTTTTGAAAATGGGCTAAAATATTCGGCCCACCGGCACGAACATGTTTTACATTGACCCGCCCCGCTCTTCCCTGCCATCAACCAGCCAAAAAATGAGCTGGGAGGGTCGGCCCGCCGAGCTGAGCCCGTTTTGCCGGCTCTAAACATAAGGCATCACCCATATCCTTCGTGTCAAATTTTTCAGAGAGGAATTATTTCACCTCATATAACAAACCCTTGTCATTGACTTCAAGTAAAATGTCATCCGCATATAAAAATTTGTTGCCACTGACCTTCTGGTATATACATTGACCCATGATGTTCTCAAAGAAACCAAAAGAAGAGATAACATCATGAAATTTTAAATACCATTGAAAGAAGGCTTGTTTCAATCTATATATAGATTTCTTAAGCTTGCACGTCAATTCCTCACCATCATTAGAGGAGAATCCTTCTATTTGTTTCATGTAAATCTCTTCCTCTAGATATCTATTGAGAAAAGTCATTTTCACATCCATTTGTTACAAATCTAAGTCAAAATATGCAACTGATGCTAGGATGATACAAAGAGAATCTTTCTTTGATACAGGAGAAAATATCTCCTTGTAATCAATTCCTTCTTTTTGATTGAATCATTTGAATATGAGTCTTGCTTTATATCTCTCAATGTAGCCTAATGAGTCTTTCTTAGTTTTGAAGACCCATTTATATCGAATGACTTTTGCACCATCAGGCAACAAATGCAATCTCAGATTCTATTAGATGTCACAGAGTCGGTCTCATCTTTCATAGCATCATACCATAAGTTTAATTCCTTAGAACTTATGACTTGTGAAAATGTTTCATGATCATTTTTGGCTCCAACATTATAGTCAAATTCTTGTAGATACACAATGTAATCACTAAGTATCGTGTCTTCCTCATTTTAGAAGACCTGTTTAATGTTGCATTATCTTCTTGAGGATTTTGTTGTTCAAATTGTTGATCGATAATTTCTTGTTTCTCATCAGCAACTTGATCCACTAGACCAATATCGATGACATATGGTTGTGGATTCTCAATGACTAGTTGTATAACATTTGATTGAATTGAATGAGTGTTAACAACAACCAATCTCATACTTGAAGTGGATGGTTAAGCATTGAAATGATCTTTCTCAGAAACAAAGTCTACAAATTGATCGTTCCCACTAATCAAGTCAATTTCAAGAAATTTGGCATTTCTTAATTCCAGAATCCCAGTGATGTAAGATGGACTATAAATACTGTATACCATAGACCTTCTAGCATATCAAACGGACATCCCCAAATTCGTGTATGTCGCAAACTCAGTTTCCAACCTTTAAATAACTTAAATGGATATTTGGAATAGCCTTAGTTGGAACTCGATTTAATATATACACTACCGTTTTCAACGCTTCAACCCATAAGGACTTACATTGCTTAGAGATACAAAGCATACTTCGCACCATATCTAATAGTGTTCGGTTTCTTTTTTCTGCTCTATCGCTCTAATCTGGAGAAACAAGCATGGTGTATTGGCCAACTAACTACCATAATATTCTCCACTTCTATTTGATCTCACGATCTTAATTTTCTTATCACATTGTTTCTCTACTTCTAATTTAAATACATTAAAGGCATCTAACGCTTCATACTTATTATTAAGCATGTAGAGATACATGTGTCGTGAATAATCATATATAAAAGAGATGAAGTATTGTTGACCATATACATCCTTGATTGGACAACAAGTATCTGTGTGTATGATTTCTAATAGTTTGATACTCCTTTTGGCACCTCTCTTTGACTTGTTTGTTTGCTTTCCTATAATGCAATTCACACAAGTCTCAAAATTAGTAAAATCTAAAGTACTAAGTATTCCATTATCTATTAATCTCTTAATTCTCTGCATGAAGATATATCCTAATCTTCGATGCCATAACATAGAGGAATCTTCATTCATAACACATTGTTTCATGTAACATGCATAGTGTCATAACTAGTTTCATTTCACAAATCAATATAGAAAGACCGTAAGACAATATATCATTTGCAACAGCCTTAAATTTATAAAACAAACTGAAGGATGTCTCATAAAATGAAAAGGAATAACCAAATGGTATAAGTATTAAAACTAAAATTAAGTTCTTAGAAAAGATAGGAACATAAAAAGTCTTTTCCAAATTTAAAATAAAACCGCTACTTAAAACTAAGTTACAAGTCTCAATGGCCTTCACAAGTGAACTCATCTTTCTGCTTGAATAAAGTTCACTTCGCATTGGCTTCCATAAGTTTTTCATACTTTGCAAAGTATTAAAAACGACTGTAGAATCAAAATCCATCCACCATATATGTTATGAGTAACATTAATCGTATTAGATTGATAACAAATTAAAGAGTTGGCCATACATTGCGTTTTAAACCATTGCTGGAATTCATAACAATCTTTCCTAATGTGCTCTTTCTTTTCGTTGGAAAAGTGGCCTCAAAACTCAAATGGGGGAGAGGTGAATTGAGTTTTAAAAACTTTTTGCAAAATACCTCACTTTCTTTTTGAAAACAATTTCTTGAAATACTTTGATTTAGAATAAGCAAAAGGTAATGAATAATATTGAGACAAAGAAATTATGATCAACAAATTTGAAGTTAAATATACTCAATTATACTTAGAATGCTTAAGTAAAGGAAATAAAGTTATAGAAAGTGAAAACTCAATTTATCCTATTCTTTCACAACCACTGTGACCTACATCCAGCCTTCCAGCCTTGAATCACCACAACGGTTATTCCACTATTGATCAAGCTTTAGGGGTGCTTGAATAAACCACTACAATCACATCAATATTATGGTTTTTGGAAATCTTACACTTCCACCTAATTTCTTTGGCAATGGGCTACCTTTCCAATACTAATTCACTACCCTTAACCAACAATCACTTAAGAAAGAAATGTGTTTTAGGCAAGCTAAGCACTCTTAAAGAGAAAATTATACAAATTGAAGTCTAGTAGCTTTATAACTTAAAGAATAAGAATGAGCTTAAGTATGTGATAATCAAGGATGTAATCAATGAGCAAAAATATGTTAGGAGAAGTAATAATGGTTCAATAAATGTTATAATTAAGTTTTAGAGTTAATAGAACTATTATGATGAGTATTTTTAGTTTTCATATAAAATACAGTCGTTGGTAACCTTTCTTAAAAGTACTTTCTCAAGTAAACTTTGAAGCTTACTCTAGTAATTGTACTGTTTTACCCGAATAAATTATTTACTAGGTGAATGTCTTGACTTACTCGAGTAAACCCGAATTGATGACACACAAAAATGCAGGATTCAGCCTCTTTCAATTCCAAATCATTTTTAACATTGTAGACATATGTAATTGGACTAAGGGAAGGTGTTTGAGGGTTCAAAACTTTTGAAAATCGTCCCCGTCCAATTTTGAGGGATCAAACCATGAAAAAATACTTTTTTCTTTATATAGTTCCTAATATCCATTTCTTTTTGTCTAAAGATGATTCTGACCGTGTGAACACATATAATTGGACTAGTAGATGTGTTTTTGTGGTCAAACCATGTTAAAAACCTTCTAGTGCATTTTTGACCTATCAAACCAAGGTTTTCAACCACTTTTGATTATGTAATGAAGAGAATGACTTTAGCTTACACAATTTTATCTACTATACACCCTTACTTACATGTTCTAAGTTCTAAAAGTAAATTCTAATATATTATTGGGCTTAGCTCCATGCTTTGAGGCTTGATTCATGATTTTGGTACTTGAGCACTTAAAATTGCATTGCTTTGACATGCACTTAGATTCTTTTTGAATGTTGTTGTTGTAGTTCTTGAAACACCTTCAATCTTTTTTTATCATCAAAACTATGTTGACGTGACACCATCAAAGAGGAACCTTGAGTGCATAGAATTCACATCATTACCTTGATTTCACACTTTTTATAAAAGAAACACCTGGATTCTTTCTTAATTCCAGTTTGGGTGGTATTTTACCACTTTATTTCTTCTTGCCTTTCTTATTACCTTCATTGTTAGTTATTAGCAGGGAATTGTCTCCTTGTTCCATTTGCAACCTTCCATCTTCTTGAACATATATGGTCGTGAGTTTATTAATAGACCATTTGTCCTTATGTGTATTATAAGAGATTTTGAAGGGACTACACTACGTTGAGAGAGTATTCACAATAAAATGAATAAAAAAAGAGTCAAACATATTCACCTCAAAAATTTTTAGCAGAGCCTCAATATTTCTCATTTGTATGATGTGATCGTGCACACCTATCAGAGATGTAGGTTTCATGGAAGAAAAGTTCGTTATTAGGGTACTTCTCAATGCTTTCCTTGAAGTCTCAAATAGTTCATCAATGGAATTCAGAAGTACTTTGACTTCATTATATTTTACCATTGGATCTCTATTACCAATTGATAATTTAGTCTTAATTAACATCACACACAGGAGATTAGATCTCTCTCATTTCTCATATAAATCTACTTCATGTGGCTCACAGTTTTTAGTAATCACTGATGGTTTAGGTTTTCTAATTGCATAATTGATTTCCATATACCTTAAGTGCAAAAGAACTCTTTCAAAATTGGGTAATTGTCCCCTTTTAATTCTAGAACATCAATGGAATTCACAAGTTGTATTATTGCAAAAATTAAACATACATGCTTATTGTTTAAAAAAGAAGAAGACCAATAAATCATGTTTTACCAATGCAAAGCATGCTAAAAATTTATGAATCTATAATTTGCATGTGGGCTAAAGCTCTAATTATATTAGATCCATGTATAATTTTATGATAAAACTATCAAATTGTATGTGGGTAAATTAAAAGCATAACTTAAAATTTTATCCTAATTTTCAATCACAAAAAAATATAACAAAACCTCTTGTGGCATAAAATTTATTATATTACATATAACTAATTACAATTCATGTCATCTACTTATCATGATATAGAGGACTTAATATATAATTTAAAGGGAAAAGTTCACCAGTGCCCCTGTGGTTTACTTCCGAATTATTTATGTCCTTGTGGTTTTTTTTTTTTTTATCACATATGTCCCCGTGCTTTGTAAAAAATAAAAAATCACAGGGGCATATCTGATAGAAAACATACCATTTTGCAAACCATAAGGGTATATGTGATAAAAAAAAAAAATCACAGGGGCATAAGTGATTTTGGAGTAAACCATAGGGGCATTGGTGAATTTTTCCCTAAGTTCAATAATTAAAGACGTTGTAGCTAATCTTTAATTAATTAAATCAAAGACATAATTAATTTCCAACCATAAATTATTGCATTTAACCATACCACTATACATTTAATTTCAAATAGCATTTAATCATAATTCAACATTTAATTCAAAATTATAATAATAAATGTAGAGTAATTGCGATGTTAATGCAACAAATGTACATTAACTGCATGCATTAACTTAAATTGACAAATACAAAATGAATTGAATTAATAGCACACAACATATATATAGACTCTTATATACCATCACAGAGTCAGATACGGTGTGCACTAAACATGAACTATTGTTTTTGAACGTTGCTGAATTAGTGAGATATGGATGATGACAGGTTGCTAGCTGAAGATAGGAGACCATATTTGACCCATTTTTGGGTTGGTTACCGAGAATGAAGAAAAACTAACCGTGGTTACTATGAGAGTGTGAGTTCTGTAACTTTTTTTTATTTTTGTTTTAAAAGATCAATGTTATTAATAATTTGCAGGAGTTACTTCAGGTGCAGTCACATTAAATATGATCAAGGTTGCAAAGAAACCAAACAGGTGCAGCTGACACAACAGAATCCTGATATGTACCAAACTATGTACATTGGCATTCACACATTTGGTCACAGATTCTAGTACTTGGGAATCCTCTCTTCTGAATTCTGATCCTGACTCAAAGATACCAAATGAACAGGATCACCATATTAGCTCACCAAGCCTGACTATAAAACAAAAATATCCCAAAAAACACAATTCGAGTGATGTTACGGATCGCAAGTTGGATCCTAGCCTGTTGTCGGATTTGGAGGATTTTGAACCCTCCAAGCCTGTCATTATGCCTTTAAAAATGGAATATGCAGATTCATGTGCAGTTTCTCAACATTTGGACAAAGATTTCGGGGTGGAGTCTGTCCATTTTGGCACTGACTTCCTCTTTGATGAGAATCAGTTGCTTTCATGCTTTGATTAGATTCCTGAGATTAATTGTTTAGATTAGGATTTTGATCATCTCATTTTTCTTAATAACATGATTGTATTGTGTTTTGAGAGAGAGAGAAAAAAAACACAGTTTGTGTGTGTAGGGACTAAAGTTACCCGTGCAAGGGTTCGTCCTTCATTAACAAAAAACACACTTTCATGTTTTTATGAAAAATGAAAGGATACAAATCCTATAAATTTAGATATTCGGTTTTTGTTTTTCTCAGTTTCCTCTTCTATGAAAGATTGTCACTTTGACCTTTCTAAGTTGCGTAAATTAATTAATTAATCAATCTGATGAGATTTATGTCTGTACCCAGAGGCGAATGGAGGTACAAGATAAGGAGACAAGTCGCGGCTCTTAAAATATGATGTGAAAATATAAAAATATTCTTCTCTTAAAATTTAAGTTTTTTCAATTTATTTTCAGGGTAGGATATTATAACAACTAATTAGGGTTACTATCAATGTTACTACCAATTAATTTTACTGTTAGATCGATTATGTTGATCCAACGGTTATATTTATTTTCATCTTTGTATGGTTATGATTCCTCATATTTAATACTTTATTTTTATTTTTACCTTTGTATGGTTATGATTTCTCATATTTAATTTTTTTTATATTAAATATGGGGATCATAACCATACAAAGATGGAAATAAATATAACTGTTGGATCAACATAATCGATCTAACGGCGAAATTGATTGATAGTAAGCCTAGTTGGTTGTTATAATATTATACCCCTTTAATTTTTCTCTTTCTATTTTATTTTTTCGTGAGTTTTTTTTTTCTCCTCCACCTTCATTATTCAAACCTAATCTAGATCTAAATCTAAACCAGATCCAGTTAGCCGGCCATTGCTCGCAAATCACGTTTCAGATCAAACCTAGATCTATATGTACTTGAACTTATTGAGTGTCCACCCTTCGTTAATTTTGTGGATCGCCACTTTCTGTGCGTGCTTTGAAAAAAATTGTGAATAAATAACAGACTAAGCCAGCTTTTTATGGGTATTGTCTGTTGTGTGTGCATAGCTTGCCTTTTATTTTATATCCTTTGAAATCATGCATGAGTATATAGAGCCAACAACGTCCTTCAAATTTGATGGAAACGAGTGTTCGAGGGGAGTACGAGTGTCTAGCCGAAAAATTGTGTACAAGTGTACAACGATATATCCGTATTGAAGAGGGTAGTTGTCTAATCGATGAGTGGAAGATATATAATAAGTACACGTGTCCTAGCAAATGAACAAAAGATGTCATTTTCAAAAAATTATATAGCTCATTTTTTCGAGAAATATATTTCATTTTTTATTTAATAGAGAAAAGGAAAGATTGGAAATATTTTTTAAATTTTTTTGATTTGTTCCTTTACAAGCATATTTCTTTAAAACTATTAAAACATATATTTAAAATTAATAATTATATCATTCAATTTTATTTTATTTGACTGAGAAACTATTTAAATAAATTTCTTAATTGCATCATATGAAAAGGAAAAGACATTTAAGGCCATTATAATTTTGACATGTTAAGAAAATTTCTTCATAATTTTGAAAATATTTTTTTTTTTTGCAAGTAATGAAAATATTTTTTTACTCTTTACTTTTATATTTTATAAATATCTTGTTGACTCGATCGATCTTGACAATATTGTGATAATGTTATGAAACAAAATTACGGAAAACAATTTAAGCGTATTATTAATGGGAAAGGATATTGTGACAACCAAGTTGTGTTACTACCAAGTGACTACCAATCAATCTCACCGTTAGATCGATTATGTTGATCCAACAGTTATATTTATTTTCATCTTTGTATGGTTATGATTCCTCATATTTAAAGTGAAAGCATTAATATGAGAAATCATAACCATACAAAGGTGAAAATAAATATAAAGTATTAAATTTGGAGAATCATGACCATACAAAGATGGAAATAAATATAACCGTTGGATCAACATAATCGATCTAACGGTAAGATTGATTGGTAGTCACCTTAGTAATAACACAACTTGGTTGTCAGAATATCCTTTCCCATTATTAATAGTTGATGGGTGTTATTGATTACTTTTTCATTGAGAATATTTTTTCAATTAATTTGAATTAATAGTATTATTAAATGTAATATTTCATATGGATATTAAAGGTATGTTTCAAACAGTTAAAATTATTTCTTTAACCATCCATTTAACTCTTTCATAGTTTCATGCAATAGGTTTATCAAAAAAAAAAAAGTTACATGCAATAGTATTTGAACAGCCTTTTTTAAACTCCCATGGTTCAGAAAATTCAAACTTTTATAATTATTAGTTCAATTAATTTCTATTTCTCAAATCTCACTTCCTTTAATTAGTGTTATATGGATGGCTCATTATTTATTCAATAAAATAATTCAGAATTTATTAAAAAAATTAAAATTTATATAGAAATTCACCTCATAATATAATAAGTAAAATCTCTATTTACTATATTACGTTGAATTTATTTATTAAATTTTTTGCGCATTTATGATAATACTATTAGTACAAATAAAGTAAGAATATATTATAAAAGGAAGACATAAAAATAATATAAAATTATAAAACGTAAAAAATATTCTTTTCTTTATAACTTGCTGGATTAAGATTAAAAGATTATGAAATTTATAAATAAGTAAAAGAGTAATACTTAAAGGATATTTTACTAGAAACATTTTTGTTTTCCTATTTAGAAGTATATACTTTTTATTTATAGAAATTTAATGCATTTTGAATGTTTAAAAAAATTAAAAATTAAATAATTTTTTAAAAATAAAAGATAATTATTTAGACAAAGCATTTGCATTAAACTACATATAAAAAAACCTTATTATGTATATAATCAATTAACTAATTAAGCATATAATCACAGAACCGCACGAAATGCAATAAATAAATTTCTAATAAACTATTAACTACCGTGCTATTGAAAAAGTATATTAAATAGAAAGAATAACTAGATTTAACATTTGCATTTTATGCATATAATTGATATTCTAAAACAAACAAATGTGCGGGCAATGGCTTTCTAGTTTTGTCTCTCTTAATTATATGAAAAATTAATTCAAGTTTAATTTTGGTGACTATTAAAAAAGTCAAATTCTATCGATAAATGTTTGCATCCAGACGCAACCGATCGTTACTTATAAGACTTACTGGATTAACCAAAAAAAAAAAAATTATACATATAAATAATGATAATTATGTTTCTTTACATGATATTAGAGTCTCCTCATTGCTTCTATTCTATTAATAAATAATCAAATATTATAAATGAGCGAGTTGGGACATACTTTGGTTTAAATTGATTGGGTTTGTGTAAAATATTTTAAGACTGACATGGTTTATTCGCCTGGTATAGGCTAAATTATAAATTTAATCTTATCTATATTTTAAAATAAAAATGTCAGGTATAGACTTGTTAGGCTGTTTAAGCATATTAGAAATTCAAGAATTAAAATAGTAATTGAAATAATATTATTTTATTATTCAAAATTATTTAAATAATAATTTTATTTAAAATAAATAATATGATATAGGTTAATTTATAGGCTTATAAGCTGAGTATATAAAAGAAAGTCTATGGTCTACTTTCTAAATAGGCTTTTTAAAAAGTTTGAGCTTATTTTATTTTAGGGTTTTATAAGAATTATGTTGTAGGAAAAATGATTGTGTTATGTTATAGAGATTTGTTTTGCGTATCGTAGTTTTTTTTTTTCAAAACATGCGGGTCGACGTCCCACAAAATATTGTGTGTGTAGGAAATTTTTTGTGGTCATGTCAAATGATAGATATAAACCCCTTTATTTTATTATATATAATAGGTCGAGTTTAGCTTGATGTAGGCTGGATCAGCCCCTCATAGACCGTCTGATCCATTTACACTTCTATACAAATCTTATGCATTCTACGTTCTTAAAATTCAATAGACTCTTGCTTGAGATAATGTGTTAGAATAATATAAAAACTATTAAAAAGACTTTTACTTAATAGCTTAAGATTTTAGGTGAAATTGTTGCTTTACATTTATACTCTAAATTTTCACAGCATTTTTATATAAGTTGAAATGTAACTTACTTATTAATTAACAATGTATATCAAATGATTATCAAGAGATTATTAACTATTCAAAAAGTAGCATGGTACATGTTCTTAATCAATAATTAACAATGATGTGAAAATTTGTGTTCAAGACTTTTTTCTATAGAAGATGCTGCGCTCAAGTTTTATCTTCATCTCTAAAAGTTGGACAAAACAGTTGTGTGGACCCAAACTTAGGAGGAAACGGGATAAGCAAGCAGCTAACAAAGTGCAAAAGGATAGAAGCGAGAAGAAAATCCAAACAAGCTACTAGAAGATGGAAAATAGTAGCAACACATTTTCTTTTTTCAAAATATTTTTCATTATTAGATAAATAATTAGAAATTATGAGTTATCGAGAAGGGTTTTGAGGAGAAAGGAAGGAACCAAAGTTTCCTTGGTTTTATGTTATAATTCCAAGAAATGCCCTTCTTATAAGGTGTTTGTCCTTGGCAGATAATTGCCGACATGGCTAGCTATTCACGAACAACAGCCATGCCTTTCTGCCAATCTTTATTCGACACATTTACTGTTATTTACCTATCTGAATTTCCTCCATATATATAAGCTATCTTGCTCCAACATCAACACGAGATACGAGATACGATACGGCACGATACTCCGACTCGTTAATTTTTAAAAATATTAAATTTTGACATATTAGGACATGTTTTAATATTATATAATATTTTTAATTTATGTAGTGTATATTATATTTAGTATTCAATAATTTAACAAAAAAATAAAGCTAAACTTATAATACCTATCAATTTTGCAAAGAAACATAATATATCCTAAATGTTTATATTAAACTTAATAAAATCGTAATCATAATCTAACGAATCTAATAGTAGGAACTCAAAATACAACGCAACGTAATCTTTGAACCTTTTTTGAGTCTTTGCAACGAGCATTGGAGTGTCGGGGAATGTCAGAGTGTCGGTGAGTGTCAGACACGACACGTTAAGATTTTTGAAGTGTCGGTGCTATAGTATATAAGTGCAATAGAAAAAAAAATACTATAAAACAATTAATTAGATTTGAGTAATTAATTTTTTCTTTTAATATTTTAATATTATTTGAAGAAAGTGGCAATTGGTGATTCTTGAGAAATCCCATGTAATAAATGATCTAGCTTTACCCAAACACATAATTAATTGGGGCTAATTAATTAAGGGAAAAGTTAAAAAAAAAAACCTATAATTTTACTTTAAATTACTTGCACTCCTCTCTTTTTTAATCAGTTATTCTCTATGATTTTTTCATCCAAATCTATCCGTTAATACCATTAGAAACTTAATTGATTTGTCTTATTTTATCATTCTTGGAAAAAAAATGAAGATAAAAAAGAAAAAATAATAAGGCCAAATATATTAGAAACTTATAACATTTGCAAAAAAGATTAAAAGTAAAAAAAATGTATATGAAAAAAGATCAAATATGTCTAAATTTGAAACAAAATAGAAGACAAAATATATATATGTCAGAAACTTACAAAACTAATTTCATTTCTCTTATTTATTTTGTCTTTTTTTTTTTCTTTTAATCGTGACATCAAAGATTAAAAGTAAAAAAAAAATAGTCGAAAAAAAAACTAAATATATCCAAATAAAAAAAAATAGATTGAAGATAAAAAAATAAAAGAAAAATAGAAGAAAAAAAAGGAACAAATATGCAACACTGATTTCTTTTTCTTATTTTTTTGGTCTATTTTATTCTTTTTAATTAAAAAAGATTTCATTTTCATTTTTACTTTTAGTCTTTTTTGTCATTGTTGTAAGCTTTCAACATATTTGACCTTATTTTTTTGTTTTTGTTCTTAGTTTATTTTCTTCTTTTTGATTTAGACATATTTTGATTTTCTTCTACTTCTATTTATATTTTTTTACTTTTAATTTATTCTGCAAATGTTGTATATTTTTAACACATTTGGTCTTATTTTTTTCTATTTTATTTTCATCAGTTTATTTCTTCTTCTAAGAATGGTAAAATAGAAAAATTAGTTAATTTTCTATCAATGTTAATGATGGATTTGGATTGAAAAAACTATATGAGATAAGTGAATAAAAAAAAACATAAAAGACTAAGTGATTCAAAGCAAAATCATAAAATGATTTTTGAACTTTTCTCATTAACATGAAGTGCCCTCCAATTCTTGTGTTCTCCACTACTACCAATAAAATCATGCCATGTAGCACAATGTGGTGAAACCTGAAGCAATAGATTCTGACTAGTTGGAACTCGCAATGGTCCTAGACCTGTTGCTTCTGATAACGGATCTTGAACTATGCGACACATGTAAAATAAGACCTGGTTTTTGTAAGAGCATTTCCTATCTCATGATATTTCGGTATTTTTATTTCCGAAGCATAGCATTTCGACAAATAAAATCACAAAATATGACATGTTGGTTGTTGTCCCGGAATTCCTCTCTTCTAGCGTGTTTGTCTTCTGTTCATGTATATACTACATGCAATATAAATTTTAAATGAAGTCTTATTAAGTAATCAAAGCTCACTTCGTATTTAATCATTGATCAAAAATAAAAATTTATTACAAATATATATCAAAGAATTTATTGCTTAATATATAAATTCATTCTCGTTGAAAGTTGAAATCAAGTAATAATAACAAAAAAGAAAAAAAAACAGTGTTATAATATTTTCTTCAAGGTTGAACTCAAATTATTGGTGGATCTCTCAATTATTGTTTAGGCAGCAAAGTTAGGTAAAGTGCTCTCTCTCTCTCTCTCACACACACACACACATATTGCATTATAAAAATTAAATAATATAATCTGGCATTCAACTGTTTCAATACCTAATAAGATTTATTCTGCAAAATTGCAAATATTACATGAGGAAAAAATTGTAAATTCCAACATACTTTCACTCTTTTTAGTATTAGCCAAGAATTAAATGCACATGTATAACAAACAACGCAGGATCTAAACCTGCAGAAGCAGCCTAGTGTCTATATATAGGTATATATAAATAGGGAAGACATTTTGTCATGTTGCATGAGAATTCAATTCTCATGTTGTGACTCTTCGATTTATGTGTAAAATTTTTTTATTTTTTATTTTTTAATATATGTGGGACCACCATTAGTTGTGTCACAATATGAGAATTGAATTCTCATGCAACATGAGAAAATAAAATTCCATATAAATATCATGGTATATATACCTATAAATCAATATGAGAATAAGATTCTTGGAAAGTGAATTCAAGTTAAAATTAATTACTATATTCCTCTCAGTTTTTCTTCTCACCTTGTTCCCATTTATCTTCAGCGGGAGGAAAGAGAGATTCCATACTGTGACCGCTACTAATACCCGAGTTGAACATAGCATCAGCCATATCCACTACCGGATAATCAGCAACATATTTTGAAGTAGAGGGCCCAGCACCACCACCACTGCTGCTGCCGCCGCCGTCTCCGCCACCCTGGAGGTTGAGGTTCGCCGACGACAGCCACGCGGAAACCGAAGTTGATGATGTAGACAACCGTGGGGAAATGGTAGTTTGATTCATGTCGTTTGAGATATCCATTAGTAGTTGTGTTTGTGGAAATGATGATGGTGCTGTAGAGGACATGTAGCAGGTATGTTCTCCTCTGTATGTTACTTCAAATATGTTTGGATTGTCATTAAGTCTTTGTACTTGTTTCTTTGCTGGGCACCCATATAATTTCTGGTGTGTGCATCTGAAGTAGCCCCTGAAAAAAAAAAAGGAACATACTTTTCAAACCAAGATAGGGAATTTAGGTGAATATAATCATTAGTTAATTAAACGTGATGTGTTTGTTCTTTTCTTTTTCTTTTTTTAAAAAGTTGTTGGTTGTAATTAATAAATATGGGGCTATTTTGTCTTTTGCTATCAATTTGCTAATCATGTAGAGATAATGTGAAGAGTCTACCAAAAAAAAAAAGAAGAAGATAATGTGAAGAGACATAAACATAGTCAACTACTTGTCGTGTGTAAACGAGTAAATTTCTTGGGTACTAGCTCGTGCTAGTGAATATTCAGACTTGAGCAAGAAATCTTAGAAGAAAGTTGAAAGGTATTCTGGATGATGTAGATGGAAGACATATGTCTTCTACTATGCTTTGAATTGAATATGTCAAACTCTATATGCATCTACCATATTATATGATCCCCCGTAATCTTTTAACCATTCAAGGGATAATACATATATGTGTCCATTTTAGGTGTTTTAATTGATTCTTGGGAGCTACTTGATGAACTGAGTTGATAAAGTATAATTAAATAAAGAACTAATGTAGGACCGGTCGTACACTGTGTGATTAATGTAGGACCGGATAGTGTAAGAGTTTGTACACAAAAAAGTTTGTAAATATAATCTGCCCCATTAAATAATTAATAAATTAATTAACCACACCTTGGGTATTTTTTGCCAAGTATCTCTTTCTGGCCATATTTTCTCCAAGTGAAGCCATCCTCCCGTGGCATCTCTGTGTTTCCAACCAGTGGTGCAGGAATCATCATTGTTTTCTTCTCCGGATCATTCTTCCTGCTGCTAATTGATGTGAAGACACAATCATTAGGTTAATGTCCCAGAAAGTGCCACTTCGTAAAAGAGAATTGTATTAATCTATGGGGTTGTAGAAATAATATATACACAAAATTATATAATTAATTAACCAGTATTGCAATTAATAGGAAATATACATGTAAAAATTGGGTCTATGGAGTATATAATCGATTAATCCTTGAAAAAAATCTTTAAAAAAAAAAAGTTGGGAAATTCTATTCTACTTTAGAGTCAGTCCCCTTTCGGCTAAATACCCAATAATGGTGTACGGATCATAAACGAAAGCTTCCAAAACCGAAAAAGCATTTTACTTTTGTTTCTTTCAATTATTGTGGGGGTTTAATGAAATGTAAGACATCTACATTTGATGATGAAGAGGACAAAAACAGGACAATCTTGCTCTTTCTGCCTTTGCACAAACTACTTACTGAAGAAGCAAGGCAACAAGCTATACCCATAAACGAGTTACCCTAGGAGCAAGGCAAGTACACCCAGAAATTAACTACCCATGCATATATAGCTAGCTAGATTCAATCACATATATATGTACATTCTGAGGCTGTATTAAGCTCATTCGAACTCCAATTTTTTGGTGGCTTTAACTGGGTTTTTTTTTTTTTTTTTGGGTGGGGGGTTGTAGAGTAGACTTATGCTTTCTTTGCTTTCTCTTGTTGAAAATAATTTTCTGTTTCGAAAATTAAGATATAAAACAAAACTTTTTTATTTATCTGATTGTTTTAAAAACTTATTCTTCATAATTTATTTTTCAAATAAAAAAATGAAAGGTTTTATTTAAAATATCCTTTTCCTTATCACCTCTGACAATTATTTTCTAATCAAAATCAAATCAACGTTGACAAAATAACAAATAAACATTGTGATTTAATTTTAATTTAAGGATAATAAAATGGTTGTAATAAAACCTGTAAAAAAAAAAGCATTTTTTTTTCTTATTATTATTCATGCATTTTTTTATTCTCATTTCAAATCACCTCTGGTGACGGATTTGCCACTATTTCCGCCACCATTAGCACCGTCATTGGCGATCTTGCCAACATTGCCGGAAATGCCGGCGGCACTGACAGTGCTCCAACTATCACCGCCACCATGAATATTGGCGGAGTACTATGAAGCTTTCAAAATTTATTCTCAAATTAAACAAATTTGATCAAACAAGTTTCCTTGGTATATTCTCTATTATGGAACATAACTCACGAACATTTCTATAAAAATAAGAACACAATCAAACACTCCTAATTGCCCATTAAAATCGTATCCTTTTGGACCCTTGTCCGGGGATCGAGACTTAAAAAACAGGACAAGCTCTTCTGCATTTGCATAAACTAGTTACTCATTATTAGCTTAGCTAGTTTGAGTCACATAAAACACATATTTCACCATCATCAATCAATTAATCAAAATTAAATAGAAAATGTTATATTTATAAACTTTCTCTTACAAACTCAATCATGTATTTATGTGCATAGACCGTTAGGAATGCCATTCTCGAAAATACATAATGTAGTTTGTAGATAAAAAATTTGTAAATATATACAACGTAACTTAGACTTAATTATAACTAAGTTTATATACCTTTTTCGTTGTCGTGAGGGCGATGCTTCTATTCCTTGCATTTCTCCTTCAGACCCCTTTGATCTCTCAGCTGAACCTTCCAGATCCCTCCCACCCATTTCACCAATCTGCAGGGTGCCCCTATACCTTAACTGCTGAAGATCACCACCACTTATAATCTTAGTTTCAAGCAAAGTCCTCACATCAAACGGTTGTTGCTGCACCATTGCCTGTGCATAACTTCCAGAGCCGAGCAATCCCTGCATTGAAGTTGGACTTGCACCTATCTGAGCATGCTCATGAAGCAGCATTGGAGGAAAAGAAGAAGAAGAAGAAGCTGTTATCGTTAGGTTTTGTTGGGACATCATCATCAATAGCCTCTCTTTGGCATCACCAAATGTCTTCACTACCTCATCAATGGACAAGGATAGCATATTAGGCTGGTTGGCCATGTTGGTTAGTTCTGTTTCAAGGTTTCGAGCCAATTCACAAGCATGCTTAATAGAATTCAAGACCTCTTCCATGGTTTCTGCTTTGTCTGGTTTGCCAAAGATTTTTGAACAATAGGCGTGAAAATATAAAAGGGTTGTTAAGAAGAGCAAGTTTCTTGGTAAGCTTCTAAGTTGGTTCTGTGTATCTTTTAGAGGGAAATACTCCTATTTGAGAAAGCACAAAAAATATAGAAAAGGTGGAATGCGAACTTTGGTGGAAAAAAAGACTTGGTCTTTGGTCTAAGCTACTTGGAATTAAATTCAAAGTGTTTTTTATTTATTGTTTTTATTTTGGGTCTTGAGGAGACCCTTTTGCCCCGTTGAAACCGTTTCCTTGTTAAGACCTCCAATATTTTTGATGAATTTTCAAGGTTTGAAGAAGTGACCCAGGTAGGAAGTTTTCTTCTTTAGCGTGCTAGTTCTTTGCAGTTTGGGATTTGAACGTACAATAAGCGGTTAACCCTAAGTTCTGGGAATGATCCTTTGTCACTACTCACTTTTACTCGAGATGAAATAACAGTGCCCGGAGCGGGCTCCAATTTTAGCCTCCACCAAAAAATTATTCGTATATTTATTTTTTTTAATTTTAGTTAGTTTATATTATAATATATTTAAAATTATATTAAATATAGAGTATCTGAGTACTTAGAAGATTTATAATTTTATTAAATATTTTTTAATTTTATTACAAATATTTATCTTTTATACAAGTAAAAATTGAATACATAATTTAATACAACTTCCTCAAATTTTTCGTAAAAAATATCTTAAATTTTAGATAAGATCAGATTAACACGGACTAAATTATAATTTTAATCCGAGTCAAATTATAATTAATATATAATTATATATAATAAATATAATTTATAAAAATTTAACTCGGATAAAGACCAGAGTCAGATCATACGTGGCTCTACCCTTCAGATGATTAATTGGACACGATATGGCGGTCAATATTCTTTGGTCCTGTGATATCCACACCAATGGGAAAAGGGTGAATTTGGACTACAAAAACTTGAAAAGAAAAATTATTTACACTGTGTGAACATTTAAAATAACCATGTTTACAACTAATAGTAATTACTACTATATTTTTGCCGTCGAAATAAATTCGTATAAATATATTGTACACTATAGTCTATACGTTGCGTATTAGTCGTTGATGTAACCTCTGAAAAATCTCTAAATGGAACTCACCAACCAACTTGGAATTTGGTTCTAGCCACGTAGATAAATCACTTTAGCTATTTAACTTTGTTCTTAAATGCTGGCTTGCCAAAATTAATTATATCCAATATAATACATTCTTTCCTTAATTTTTATTTGGGTTTAATTTCTCTCATGTTGCATGAGACAAATTATCTCATATAACATATAAAAAAGTGAGTGAGACCCATTAAGAAAGAGAGAGAGAGAAAAGTGGGTCCCATCTACTTTTGTGTGTGTTGCATGAGATAACAACATGAGAAACATATTTTTCTTTTTTATTTATGGGAAAAATATTTCTGCATTTACTCCTAAAATGACGTCGTTTTGGGATTGAAAAATAATTATAATTATAAAGACTATAATAATCCTGAAATAAATTAAAATTACAAAAATATCATGATTTTCGTCTCAAAACGACGTCGTATTAGGCTTACTGCAGATAATTTATCTGCATTAACTGCAGAAAAAGCGAACCCTTTATTTATACTATAATATGATAATAGTTTCACGTTGACTTAGAAAGTACACCAGATAACTCAAGTGAGTTACATATAAGAAGAATTTAAAAAAAATTGAAAAAATAATTTAAGTACTTTTTAAATGTTAATAATATTTTTTAGAATTAGAGGAAACTAACTCATTCATGAGAATTCATCTTTGAATTGTGATCAGTCCAGCATTAATTGGGTTGAGTCTAACCACACACAGTTGAAGGTAAAGGATGTTGATGAAGAAAAAGTGATACATGTGTTGATGTCGAGATGATAGGACTAGGATGTCTGGCGAGATGATGTTATTGATTGTAAGATGGTTGGGCAGTGCTTTGGCGTATCTGGGTAGTTTGAGAGCGATTGGGGGTACGTTTTGGCATATCTGGGTAGTTTGGGAGTGACTGGGGATACCTGCAAAGACATTCTGACGACGCTCAAGTCAGTTAGATATCAAAGGAAGTTCGAGTATTCAAAGGAAAATATCATACCTGGTCCAATGACCTCTGTATTTATAGTGATTGAGCGTCGTATTTATCATCGTCCTTCTTGAAGCAGTGTTCATGTTGATCGGTGGAGAGAGGTGACATCTCTCAGACTATTCCTTAGTGGACAAGCCTATGTTAAGAGTATGTTCTATAAATATGGTGGCAAGTATGAGCTGACATCCTTTCACTTGTTTCTAGTGGTGACCAACTTGTCTGAGTTGCTAACATTGGCATTAATAATTCCTTTCAGGTTAAGTTATGTTGACTTGGTGGCTATTGGCTAAGTACCTAAGCGAGATTCATACCTCTTTGACAAGATGGTCTGCTTTTTGGGCTATGTCACAAGGATTTTTTGGGCCTTTTGTGCCTTTAATAATTGGACCTCTATCTTGCATGCAGTGAGTCGAGATCAAACACGAAGCAAAGAAATTTTTCGAAATTTTCAAGTATGTGCGCGTCTATTGAATCTTATTATTTAAAAATTGTGTTGTTAATCATTCAATAATACATTATCAATTAATTAATTTTCATTTATTTTTATGCATTATATTTTGGTCCTTGAACGATACTGTTTATTTGTAGGCTTTGCCACTCTTGCTAGTCGCAAATTTCCATAGTCAATACATCGATCATTTTCAAGGGAGATCAATATTTTAATATAATTTTAATTGAATTAAAAATAAGCATATCTTTATTGATACATTAATTTTACATATAAATTTGTTTTAACTTTTAAGGAATAATTATTCAACGTACATGTATAACTTTTTTCTCTAGAATTAGAAGCAGTATAAAAAAAAAACACTTAACAATTTATTGATACAAAAGACACTAAAAAGTAAGCATGATAGAGGCTTCCTACGAGAGTATGGATATAAATTTTATTCTTTTCAATCGAGAAAATATAGATGCCAGCTTATTAGGATTCTTCCCTGGATTTCCTTTTTTAACAAAAAGTGACTAAGTATATGTTCTGCCGTGGGCAGAGGTGACCGACCGTAAGTCGATTGTTTGATGTTGGATCTGTAGTTTTCTCTCTAGATACCTATGGATTAGGTATCTTGGGGACAGCGAATCACTACACACAGTATGATGGCCTTAGCCTGAAGGGGTGTGTGTGTGCGATATCATGCTTGAAAGAAAATAGGGTTAGAGAGATCAGCCATACATGTGGTCTTTAGCTCTTATTTATAGAGCTTACCTTTGGGCTTGTGTAGGTTGGGCTTCTTGCTGTCGTGGGCCTTTCCCAGGTCCATAACAGTTGCCCCCCAGCCCGGTAGACTGAGTCTTCAGGTTGCCGGGATGTCCAAGTCAAGCCGACTGTTGTGCTTTTAGCTCGGATGTTGGCCACCTGACTGGTTTGTTATTTCGACTTCCCCACTTGGCTTCGAGAGGGAAAGCTTTCCCTGGTTTTAACAAGCATATTTTCATCCGGGATGTCCTACAGAAGTTTTCATCCGGGTTACGTTGCCGGGTTTTAGGGCATGCGACCCTCTTAGACTAGAGACTCGGTCACTCATTTCGGCAGCGTAGAGAATGGTTGTATTTAACTGCTACCTGATGATTGCTTTGAAGTGAGAAACGGTCTCCCTTCTCTCTAATGATTACTTTTCCACGTACTCCCTTCCAATAGGCTCAACGTGTGACTTCGTGCGTTTCTTGCCGCCTTAGCATTTAATGCTCCTACAAAAACGTCTCTCAACCGTCTTGTCCACCCTGCAATTACCGCAATGCCCCTGCCCTTTGGTTTTCGCGGGTTTAACCTTTCAATTTCAGCCCCCATATTATCATCCTCAGTTTTCAATTCAGACCATTTGTCTTACAAATTGTCTGTTTGCCTTTGTTACTACCTCGAATCGCTTGGCAGTACCTGGAACATTTCCCTTCAACGTTCACCATCTCTTGTGTTCGTCAATCTCCAGCTTCTTCAGCGTCTTTCTCCACAGGTATTTTCCTTCGGCATGCCTTTCCTTTCTGACGTATTCTTCATTAACTTTTTAATATGACCATGGCTTTTGGTTTTGCAATGCTTTCCTTTGTTCCATACCTATTTACTTGCTTGTTCCTTTACGTGTGTCAATCTATATGTGTGACGCATCATACTGTTCTTGTCTGATTAAACCTTTTGTACTAGTCTCGCATTGTCTACATAAGCTTATCTGTTGTTTGTTCATTTCCTGCACACCCTACTTTGAATAGTTTCTGATATGGGTGAGAGAAATTATACCATTCGAGGAAGACCCTCTTGCCCCCGCACCTTCGGTCGTGGTGATGAAATTGACGCCGAAGAGGAAGGACGATTTGCGGAAGAAGAGGAAAGGTTCATTCAGAGCCTATCTCCTGGTTCGAGGTACTGGTTGTATGGCAGGCCTTGAACCGAGGAGGAAACACAGGCTGCTTTGCTAGGTGGCTATCGAGGTGGTGGCCATAGGAGAGCCTCTTCATCTCGCTCTTCGGTCCGTGGTCGCTGGGGGGTCTTCGAGGTAGAAGGGCTTCCTCTGGTCCTTCAACCCGGGGTCGAAGCGTTGGTCCTCGAAACTTAGGTAACCTGTAACACCCCGTATATATCCGGTAATGTTATCATACTATCGTATTAAGCTGCGCTTAATTAAAAATGCGGAATATCTTTTTCGTTCCAATTATGATGTCGTTATCATTACCAACTTGCTTATTAATCAATTAATAAAACATCGTCTATATGTAATTGCAATAAAACAGCTAACTGAAATACCTCATAACATAGATAATAAAAGTGTGTCTCTAGAAATCACGGGACTACCACAAGTAGGCCAGACCAACTAGCAGTTTATACAACTCCAATCTAAAAGTACTAACAACAAGTGTCATGGACAATCCCCATGCTCACCCAAATAAGGCAACAAAGCCCAACATAGTCTCAGCAACATCAACATAATAATAAGGTGCAGAAAACATAACCAACATCCAATCCAGTCATGCTAGCAAATAAGCAGTAATATCTTCAACTAAGCTCTGGCCTCCTGCCGCCAGAGGCATCAGTCCATATACTACCTGAACCTGAAATAAGCATTCCCCAAACGTGGGGTGAGATCTCTAAACCAGGAATCTCAGTAAGACAAGGGGTCCTCAAGGATCTTCCACCCCAAACTCACTTACATGTGCAATATAAGTTTAAAAGCAGTTCATCAATATCATTTCTAAAATAGTGCAATGCAGCAGATAATCATGTCATGTGTGTCAATACTATTCTACTGGCCAGAGAAGTGCAGGAATACGTCTATTACCCACACATAGTGCAAGATGCTACTTGCATCCACCCCGGACCACCGTATTGTATGACGCCACATACTCAGGCTCCCCGTCAAGATGGAACAACACATGCATATTAAAAGCCATTACACATAAAACTCAACAACATTTCAAATATTCAAAGCATGTAACACAGCATGCATATAACCATACCCCCATGGGACATGGTGGAACCACAACATGGCTAAACCGAGGACACGAAAGCTTACATTGCAAGCTCACTATCCAATGCCACAAGCTCAAAGTCCAACACACAGCAGATCACAATCTGATTTAGGACCAGCAAGTATATCAATAACATAACTCATAAGCATAAACATAAAGACTACGTTTATTTGTTACGTTTTACGTCTTAAGGCTTCCCACAAAGCCACAAGCCCTTAATTCCTTGATTCTGACTTAGTTAAGTATTTACAGAAGTTCAACTCCATCAAAATAGGGTCCGCAAACCCATAACTCTAATCTGTATGAACAGTACCTTGCTATCCTTCGAAAACCCAGAATATCCGGATATATGTCGGGGGCATATCCGGATATCTCCAAGCCCATATCCGGATATCAATATCCGGATATTATATCCGGATATTTCGCTACAGAATGCAGTTTCCACATTTCGCGAGATATCACTCTCAAGGTTCCATTTTATTAAAACTGAAGTTGTGATTCTTTACCGAAAATTATGAGATTTTAATATGTTAAACTAGACATCACAATCTTTCCAACGACATATCTTATGTCTCAATCAGAGTTGTATAACTCCGGTTATAATTTTCGCAAAATGACTGCTGCCAACTGAATTTCCAGCAACCAAGACGCAACTTTAAACTAACACTGAGATCAAACCACTTATTCAATGGCTACGAAATTTACAGAGTTGTAGCCCTATGTGTTAGCTAAACATAGGTCCAAACGACACTCGATTTGGAGCTCTGTAGCTCAAGATATCAAATTTTTACCAAAACAGATTTGTTGTTGTCCCCATATCCGGATATCATATCTGGACATGCCATATCCAGATATTTCACGACAGAGGCCACAAACAGCAGCCTAGCACGAAAATATCCATTTAAAATTCCATCTTTCACCTAGATGCATCTATCCCATCGATTTAACATGTATTTTAACACTTAGATTCATCAACCGACGTTCAAATTATCAAAACTCATAATTTTACATCTTTAAATCACATTATTCTCATGAAAACACAAAGGGAAATGTTGAGACATATACCCATGAGCTTCAAAACAGCAAAAGGGGAGCTCTTGGAGCTTTCAAGTCAGCTCCATGGTGCTGCCAACAAGGGTACACGAAAATGGCACCCACAACGGTTCTTTCTTCACAAAGGTTGCTCCTTGGAGCTCCCACAACCAAGGAGATGGCTCCCAACACTCAAACAAAGAGACTCAGCCCAAAGTACTCACTCCAACAGAGATGAACAACTCAGAAAACTGACCTCTACTTACACCACACACTCTACTAAGTGTTTACAAGGATTTGCTAGAGAAGAAATCAAGGAAAAAATGACAACTTGGTGGTTTTTCTCCAAGGCAAGAAGGCAAGGAAGAGAGGAGGCTGGTCAGCAGCTCCAACTCACATAGAAGACCATAGGAAATGACCTAGGAATCTGTGCTTATAGTATATATAGTCACATTAAGTCTCAATCACACTGTATTAGCACTAGTTGTTATGCTTAGCAATTTAATCTCAAACTTTGGATTCGTAACCTACTCAATTTTACAAGAATTTTTATATTTTTATTATATTTTTCTGAGCACCTTTCCGATACGCGCTTTTTATAGCCAATATCAGTTTCTGGCACCAGTTCTCATTATTTGGACTTGAAACTCGTTTTACAAGTCCTAGATATTATTCTAGTAATTATCATGCACTTAATTTAATTTTTCGGGATACTTTTTCGGTACGCATTTATACCGACTAGCAGAACCAGTATCTGCATTTTTCTTCTGAAAAGCGACTTTCAGCATTCTTAATCATTTACTATATTTATTAGAGCCTCATAATAATTATTAGGGTCAATTATGGAATCATTTCCTATATTCTCATAATTAATTAATTAAATACCTTAATTAACGGTGCGGGTTCTTACATAACCCGTCCAGGGAAACTTCCCCCCTTTCGTTAGGTTCTACCCCGGTTCCCACAGACGGCGCCAATGTTCTGCCGTGGGCAGAGATGTCCGACCGTAAGTCGGTTGTTTGATGTTGGATCTGTAGCTTTCCCTCTAGATACCTATGGATTAGGTATCTTGGGGACAACGAATCACTACACACAGTATGGTGGCCTTAGCCTGAAGGGGTGTGTGTGTGCGATATCGTGCTTGAAAGAAAATAGGGTTAGAGAGATCAGTCATACCTGTGGTCGTTAGCTCTTATTTATAGAGCTTACCTTTGGGCTTGTGTAGATTGGACTTCTTGCTGTCGTGGGCCTTTCCCTGGTCAACAGTATAATTTAACAAAACTAATAAGCATGGCAAATAAAAGTCATTAGAACACTACATAATAATATAGTTTGAGTATGATGATTGTACTTTTAAAAAAATATATAGTTATGCCATTTTAAATGAGAAAAAAAGTAATTAAAATTATAAAGAAAAATTGGATATTTTTTAATTTAAATTTTAAAAAATATTAATTTATATTTTTTCATTTAAAATAATATAATTTTATATCCTTTAAAAAGATAAATATTTTTTATATAATTTATTTGCAATATATATGCGCAAGTGGTTTCAACTTTTCAAATACAATCATAGCAAACCAGGAACTTTTCTGATTTTGATATTTTATTGAATAGAATGATAGTTTATGTCTTTTGGGATAAGGATTTCTTATGTTTAATAGATAATTTTATTTATTCACATAAATAGAAATAGATAAAATTCATTTTTTTATGACCTAATATGTGTCCCACACACTTTTATATATATATAGGGAAAGTATCCGTTTACAAAATTTTTCGATAAATTTTTACAAATTACACTCTCTTCTTCCGGGAGAACATAGTGAAATTAGTGTTCTCCCAAGAGAAGATAGTGTAATTTGTAAGAGTTTGTAAATAAAAAAATTTGTGAACATAACATGTCCCATATATATATATATATATATATATATATATATATATATATATATAATAAATTTATCTACGTAACACAAGAAATATTAAATTATTTTATTTTGGCAAACTTGAGAAAGGTTTGGCTAATGGATGTTAAAAAATTCGAACCCTTTTTCTCTCTACCCATGACGTAAGGAGAACAATGTATTCAGATTCGACTGCACAGCACGTGTAAAACAGTTTTCTGTATTTTGTTAACATGGTTTGAATTAAAGGTGGAATTGAACTGATTCCACACAAATACCTTATGACTTGACTTGCTAATTTACCAAATAAATTAGTACGTATTTTAATTATTTTATTTTATATTTTAATTCATAATAAAAAAATTAACTAAAAATCATTCCTTAAAATTTAATTTTTAGCAAAACACTTAGTCATAAAATTTACATTAAGGATATAGAAATTTGTTCAAGAAGACTCGTTAATTCTGATAAATTTACACTAACATAAATGTAAAATAATTAGACTAATTTCTTATCCTTAATTTTATTGTAATCTAATAATTGACTGTCGCATAAAATTAATTATACAAAAAAGAGAATTCGATTCGACTAATTAACCATTAAAAGTAAACTATTATCATTTTTATCAAGGAAATCAAACATTTATTTGATGGTATATGTTAGTTATTCAACAGTAAGCCGTTCTAGGTTAAGTCTGTTTAACATATTAACTAGACTAGTTACTGTTGTTCTAGGTTAAGTCTCTTTAACATATTTTTTTTGGTGAAAATCTGTTTAACATATTAACTAGACCAGTTAAGCCAAATTATGAGTTAAGCAAAATATAATAGGGTTGGGCTTAAACTCAATTCAACTGATTCAGTGTAAACATTTTAGACCCACCACAAGGTTTAGAGATGATAAAGTGGGCGGTCCGTCGCATCATCAACCCGTCAAAAATAAGTCAGGTCACTCTGCTCTACTTTTGAAAGTGGCTAAAAAACTTGGTCTGCCGGGCCGAATTTATTTTACACTAATCTGCCCTGCCATTAACCCATCTGAAAAATGAGCCAGCCTGCCTCATTTGGTGGGCTGGTCATCCCAGCAGGCTGAGCCCATTTTGCTAGACCTAACAAGGTTAGTTATCAGCGCACAGATTAAATGACAGCTTGCATTTACCCAGATGATTATATTGCATCTCCCTAGTGAAGGAAGAAAGCCAGGTAGATGAAATAGTGACCATAACGCCACTGTTTCTGAAACTATTTTTTAATATGCCACGTGAATAGTATAAAAATTTAATATGCCACGCATACAAATTCTCTACTTCACCTAGCGAACTTCCTTTGCTGATGTGGCACGTTTCTAGTGGCCACCTAATTCGCTACCAGTACAACCGAACTAGGTGATCAAATGCCAATCTCTACTCTGAGAAATTTAGGACACATGGCAGCCTCCTAGAAATTCATTACAGGGCTTAGCAAGCTAGTTAAGCTGATCTGACGTCCACGTGACAGGCAGTACCTAATTCGCTATGATGCTTAGCGAAATAGGTACTACTCTGACAAAATTGAGACGTGGAAGCCAACTAGAAATTCTTTATGGGGCACAACGAATTTCTTCTGACACATGACAAATTCGTTATAAGGTTCAACGAATTTAGTGCTATATATACCCATCCCCATTTCCATTTTCTCCAACGTAACACTCCATTTTCCTTCAAAAGTGTACATGCGTGTTATTTTTAAGCCCCAATTATTTCTTCCTTCTTATTGTTATTTTTGTTTCTATTTTTTCATAATGAATGACAATAGGAATGATTTAATTGCCATTGTATATTATAATAGGAGGATATATTTTGGACCGAATGGTCAAGTTTTTGAAGGATATACAAAAATGTTTCGCATGAGCCCACAATGCATTATAATGACCTGAAGAAGATAATATACAAGAAGTTGAGATTACAACGGGTTCAATCTCTCTCTCGATTAACTGCTAGATGTGCCTCGGGTAACCCAGTGTAGTGAGTTGCTATAGAGATTCTCGAGGATGAAGATGTAGCGTTAGTAGTAGACACATTTCGAGATCATGGAGACTCTAGATTTATCAAACTATATACAAAAGTAAACTCTGGTGGACAGTCAAGCAGCCAACATCCTCTCCCATCTATTGACTCCATTGACATTAACAGGGAGTTGCTGGTCAATCTGAAAGATAGGTATGTGTAACCCCCACTACCACTAATCCAACCAATGTCTTTTGAAATATTTTTGGCCCACGACATGTATGATCCAGCTTGACGTACAGATAGTTTCGAGGAAGAGGTGGAAGAAGGTCTTGTTCCAGACAGTGACTCATAGGATAAGAACGTCGATGGTAATTTTGATTGTTATCCGTCTAGTGCAATGTGTCATCTGATTCCTTCATTGGGCATTGTCAGAATGCATGACCCACCAGTTCCAGGTTAGTGACCATAATGGTCAAGAGTTTTTTTAAAAATAATTGTTAAATGAAACAGATGGTAAATTGTGTTGCATGTGTGATTATACAGGAGACGATAATGTACCATTTTGGTCTCAAATAAGCTATTACACGAATATTACTTGGGAATACCCAGATCAAGAGTTGGATGAAATGCATGGAGCACAAATACCAAACTGACACATGGGTCCAGGTGTTTAAAAGCAAGTAAAATATGCATATGGCAATAAAATAATACTGTATGGTGAATCGTTACACAACCGTTGTAGATAAGAGTGATATCAAAAGGCTGATAATGGTTTGTCAAAATCTCAATGACGATTGTCCACGGAGGATAAGGGCATACCTAAAAAAAGGCGAAAGTAAAACTAGAGTATTAGCAATATATATAGCGAATAATTTTACAGTCCGACAATAAAAAATAAGTATGCAGTACCTGGCTCCATATATCGCATCTGGATCAAACACTATGGGGAGAGCATGAGAGATAAACGAGAATCTGGTCCACACCCATAATTGCAATAACAAAGCACACCCACTTATATCGGAGCGTCGCATGTCTGTCATCTTGCGCAACTCCTTGTATAAGGATGCAAGAACAGCGGAACCCCAACTAAAAGTACCTGTGCTTTGAAAATCATCGAGAAATAATAAATATTTGGCGGGCACAAAGCTGAAGGCGGGGTCCACAAATAACTTCCCGCCCAAGATATGCAAGATCAATGCGCGAGTGTATTTGATATGACCAACTTTTGTGCCAGCGTGGATCCCATAATCGTCAAACTTCTCCCATAGGAAGTGGAGGCCCAACAAACCTCCATGCAAATCTCGATCGTCCTGCGGCTCGACTCCTAAGAAGTCAGAAATCATCTACCATAATGGATGCCTACCAGCGCGGCCCGAGATAACCTCATCATCCGTGGGCAAACCCAATAGATGGTGTACATCCTCTTGGGTGATGGTAACCTCACCCATCGTCATATGAAAGTATATGTCTCTGGGCGCCATCGCTCGACAAGCGCCGACACAAGCGCATGGTCGATCTGAAATCAAAAATAGTATGATGTCATCAAAATATTACAATCACGGCTCCATAATACTAGGTTATATAATAAGGGTATACTTACCTTATGGTTGTGCAAGCACGCAACGTGATGAAAACCATCCTGCATAAAAAACGGCAGGATCTCCTTAGGTATATCCTCGTGATCATGTGTGACAGTATGTCTAACATTAATTACACGATCCTGCTCATCGAGATCCTCAGAGGTATTCCACACATGAGTGGATATATGTTTCTCCAGTAATGTTAGGAGAGAACGGTCCGAGGGACCGAGGTCAATCAAACATCGTGGAAACCTAGGACGTGGAAGATCATTATGCTCCATAGATCTATTTAGAAGAATAATTAAATGATATTAGCCTTTTTTATAACTAATAACCTAAACAATCGCAATAACATATAATAATAGTAGCAATAATATTAAAATATAAAATATAAAATATAAAATAACTTATATTTTAAATTTTAAAATATTAAATAATTCACCAACTATCCTAGATATTAATTCACCAAAAAATAACATGTCCTCTAACTTAGGGTTTCGAGACCTAAAATAAATTTTTAAAAATATAAAACATAATTTAAAATTATATTTTTAAAATATATAATAAATTCACCAACTATCCTAGAGTTTTAATTAATATAATAACATCATCTTAGAGTTTTAATTGAAATAATAACATTAACACATGAGCTTTATCCTACAGTTTAAAAAAAAATATCCTCTAACCTATGGTGTCAAGTCCTAAAATAAATATTATTAAAATATAAAATATAAAACATACTTAAATGGCGTTTATAAATTTAACTTTACAATATAAAACAATACATCAACTATCCTATGGTTTCAAAAAAATAACACATCTTCTAACCTCAAGTTTCAACTCTTGAAATAAATAATATAACAAAATAACAATGCATAAATAATAAAATATAAAACACTAATAATGCATAAATAACAATATATAAAACACTAACCTTGTGAGAAATAAAATGTAGACGTTGGTGTACACAGAGAGAACAAGTATAATTTTGTATAGAGAAAGACAAGAGAAATATTTTAATTAGAAGAGTGTGAGAGAGTTGGGGGGGGGGGGGTTAGCCAATCGGTGGGTATCCATTAAATATAGTTCGCTACACTGTGTAGTGAATTTGTGCATGTCTGACACGTGACCCAACGTCTATTTTTTTCTAGCCGTTGGAATTAGTTTGCTATGCCTCCTAGCGAATTTCTATGAGGCTGCCACGTGTCCTGAATTTCTCAGAGCAGGGACTGACATTTGACCACCTAGTTCGCTTGTACTACTAGCAAATTAGGTGACCACCAGAAATGTGCCACATCAGCATAGGAAGTTCGCTACATGATGTAGCGAATTTGTACGTGTAACATATTGGGAATTTTTACTGTTTGCGTGCCATATTGGAAAATAGTTTTGGGAATAGTGGCATTATGGTCACTATTCCCAGATATATAACCCCAAAGGGCAAAGTGATGGTGCCTTTAACAACAATGGTCACTATATGGTGCCTTTAACAACAATGATATTGACCATGGCTATACAAAGGAGTCATAGGTGCAATGTGTATAAATGGAGTGTAGTTTAAGTGGCTATAATGGCTCTCCAAGTTGACAAAGTAATGGCTCATGGAATAGTAATATTGTATGTGTTGATGATAAAAAATGGGGGGATATTTATAGGTTCCAATTTATTGGGAAAGTAAGACAAGTCAACTATTATGAGGAAGAGCTAAGGTAGCTTGACCTTATTGTTGGATATAACTCATATTTCACATTCAGATGAAAACTCTTGTTGGCGAGGTAAGTAGAAAGCCAACTGAAGCTGGATGTAGCCTACATTGACTGAACCAGGTGAATCACTGTGTCAATTTCATCTTCTTTTCTATTTTCTAGTTTCGTAATTTGTGTGTCGATTTCCAACACTTGCATGGACAAGCCACTTTGCAGTTGTTGCAATACTAACAACAAAAGGTGTGCATGGGAGGATGAGAAGGGAGACAAAAGGGGAGATGAGAGTCTCCCAATACAAGATATTTTGGTGTCTTACGTTGGGGTGTCTGATAGCAGTGCAAAGGGTGTCAGTGCTGGCACAGCGAGTTGACGCAACATGGTTAGTAAGGCTAAGGTGGTTGATACCCTTGATATTGGGACTATCTTGTTGAGCTAATCAATTGGGCTGGCCAAAACAAATTCCATTAGTAATTAGAAGTAAATTTGATTAATGATTAATTATAAACAAGATTTATTAAATTTAAGAGTAAATACCCTTTTTGGTCCCTAGTAATATTAGCGAAATCCATTTGTCCCTGACAATGTAAAAGTACCAAATTGGTCCCTAAAGTTATGAAAAAAGGGCCACGTTAGTCCTGTCAACTCCTCCGTCACGGTCAAACTAACGGTGCTCATGTGGCACGTTATCTGCTGACGCGGACTCCACAGTGGACAGGGTGGAAAGCTGGACGACGACGGTAGACACCCATGGAAAGCACGACGTCGTTTTACTTGAATGCAATTAATTGATAAAACCCAAATAATGAACCCTAAAATTGAAAAAAACCCAAATGCCTTCAATAGAACCCTAAACCGGAAACTCCATCCCCCAAATTGATGAGCAAATCTGTAAACAGCAAAACGCCGCCAGAAAGTTTGCACTTTGATGATTGAAACTCGACGAAAGACATTAAGCCATCAACCGGATTTCTGGGCGTGGGAGAAGATGAGTGTTTCTTCTGGCATGGGGGGTCAAGTGAGAGTAAATCAATGGGGGGAAGAACAATGGCAAGGACCACTGGTTGGAGGTGCAAATGTGGGAGACAAAGTATTGTCTATACCTCCAAAACTGAGAGGAACCCAAACAGGGCTTTCCTTGGGTGTCCTAACTTCAAGGTACGAATTTGTAATCTACCCCTTTATTGAGTTGGAGCACTTGCTAACCATGGTGTTTATTTTTTCAGGTGAAGAAGCCCTATTGTGATTTTTTTAGATGGGTAGATGACATGTGTAATGAACCCATGGAACTGGAAGAAGCAAGAATTCACACTGTGGAGTTGGATGTTGCTGAAATTAACTTCAAGTTGAAGTATGTGGAGATGATGATGAGAGAGCAAGATGTGAAGATTACTGAGCAAGGAATGAAGCTTCATCAGCAGGACAGAAAACTGAATGATGTATACCTGAAGATGGTGGAGGAGTTAGATAGGATGGACAAAAAAATTAGGACAGTTGATAGGTCAGCTAGGGTCTTAGGTGCTTGTGTGGGTGTGATCATGATCTGTATGTTTGTTGTTAGTGTGGTAAAAGTGAAAACAAGTGACCCAAATGTATTTTTGCTTCAGTGAATTGTAATGAGTACTCTTTCCTGTTGTTATACAAATTATGTGTTAGTTCAAATCTATTTGTGTGTATTATCATATGGCCTATTATAAAAAAGCCTTGAATGTATTCCTTAATATATTATGGCATTATATATTATTGCATAGTTAGGCATCAAATGAAGGATAAAAGATTGCTACATTGTATCACAAACAGATATAGATTGCTACTGATATAGACACATAACTCATGACATTGCTGATACAGAAGTTGCATACTGTTATACATATTTTGTTACTGATTGCAAAACACGAGAACCAATTAGGTCCCTGGCAATGTTAGTCGAGAGTCGTTTTGGTCCCTGACAAAGTACATGGGGCACTTATTGGTCCCTGATTCCAGAATTATAGGACATGAGTTGTTGATGTCCAAATCAACAAAATGCAGCACTCATTTTAAAAAACAGTAGTGCATTACATCAGATACACTTGTTGTCCCTGACTTATATGCTTTTGAATGCAGTCCAGATCAACAAAATAGAAGTGCATGATATCAGAAATGCAGCATGTAGGGGTCCAAATTGGTCCCTGACAATGATTGTCGGGGTCCTAATTGGTCCCTGCATCCAGAAAATTGGACATGATTTGTTTAATCAGTAACACAGCACAAACCTGCACCAGAATGCAAATATGGCAGCTAAATGACCAACAACAAGCTGACTCAGTTAAAAAACATAAAATGGACATGAACTTATCACATTCATCAACCCTGCCACATAACATGCATGTCTAGAAATAAACCAGTTACATATAATTGTCTTCCTACAACTAGAAACCAGTAGTGCATTACAAATAAAAGCCAACTGATAGAAATTACAAGTGAGGCCTATAAATACAATCTTGGCCATGCATCAAAATGATTACATTATATCTGTAAAAGGCCTCCAAAAAAAAATGGCCAGAATGTACAAAAAAAGGGCATTATATCCACTCATTTTCAGTTGGCTCATGCACTACTCCCTTGTTCGTCTTCATCAGCAGCTCATTTTCTTGAGGATCGCCTTGGTGGCATAAAACCAGGTGTTGTCATGAAGTGCATAAATCTGCTTCGTGTGCCAGTGCTGGCTGCCTTAATTGTCTCTTCAGTCAACACTGCATTTGCTTCTTCTGGATTTGAAGGAGGTGGGCTGCATCCTCTCAAGTTGATTTGTTGTGCCTGAGAACTACCAATTTCTGACGGGCCTCCTTGACTTAATGGGATTTCATTTACTGAGTCTGTGCCAATCCTCACAGATTGTGGTCTTGCTTGGCTCTTGTCTGTTTTGGAAGCTGCTGGCCCCTTACAACTCTTGCCATAGTGTCCAGTCTGACCACACTTACTACACTTGGCTTCATATGTCCTTTTAAATTTCTTTGTCATGCTCCCTTGGTCTTCAGTTGGGTCCTTCTTCCTGTGTTTCTTGGGTCGCCCAATTGGCCTTTTCAGTTTTGGTGGAAGAGGTTTGGGTTCATCAGATGCAGGCCAATACTTGTCCGAGTTCACTGGGTTTAAGGTGTGCTCATATGTGGCATGCAATGCATCAACTGTAAGCCATTGATGGACATAGTTCTCGGCTGGCTCGTTTTTGTGACAAATTGCTGCTATAGCATGCTCACAAGGCAGTCCAGTCAACTGCCATACATTGCATGCACATGTATGTGTTGTTAAATTGACTCCAACTCTATCACCTTTCCCACTGACCTCATACATATCTTGCTGCAGATTTCCAGTCCAAGTGGGTGTCCATGAATTGCTAAGAACCTTTAACTGATCCATTTTCAATTGCTGAGCAGGAGCTATTTTACCCCGAACAGTTCATAACACCCTCTGATGTGCAGTCATCCTCCTCGTAATGTAGCATCTCAGTTCCTCCAATAGAGTGATAATCGGTTTTGACCTATATCCAACGATCTTGGCATTCCATACCTCTGCCATGTTGTTTGTGATATTATCACATTTAGACCAGTGGCTGAAATAAGCTTTCACCCAACTTGAGGGCTGGATGCCATCCAAGTACTTCCATGCAGCCTCATTCTTTACTTTCAACCGTGCCATGCATTGCTGGAACTGGGGGACAGTGGTGCATCTTGAACACTCCCAAACTATGGCTCGAATTGCCTTGTTTTTCCATTGCTTTATGAAATTCTTCCAACGTGCTGCACACAAAAACGATGATATGCACCAGGCATCACCTCTTGTAGTGCTGGAATCAGCCCCTACACACAGACACAAAAAAAAGGTATCACAAAACATATATAGATTGCCACAAAGTGTTGCTGACTCAAATAAACGAGGATCAAATAGGTCCCTGGCAATTGCCATCGAGGGTCGTTATGGTCCCTGGAAAATTGCACGGGGGACTAATTGGTCCCTGACATTATCAGGAATGCACTTAACATCAGAAATGCACTAAACATCAGCAATGCACTTAACATCAGCAATGCAGTTAAAAATGCAGTTTATGTAATCATGATAGGGTTAATAAGCAGGTAAATAACAGCAGAAAAAAATCATTCAACAATTGGATCAATCTGAATACTTAAGCAAGTTGAAATGAAACAAGCTTAACACACCTTCTGTTGGTCAGAAATAAAATTCCATCCAAACACTGCGTGAGGGCCAATGTCTTCCTGTAATAGGGTTAAAAACCACTTCCAGTTCTCTTTTGTTTCACTATCAACAATTGCATATGCAATGACATAGAAACTTTTGTTGGCATCCTCACCAACTGCACTTAACAATTGACCTCCATAATATCCTTTCAAGAAACATCCATCCAAACCAATTAAGGGCCTGCAGCCAGCTTTGAACCCTTTCTTGCATGCATCCAGACAAATGTACAACTTAGAAAATATGGGAGAGGAGTTCGGATCAGGTTGTGGGATCACTTGCATTTGACATGTAGACCCTGGATTGCTTCTCAATAGCTCACCTAAGTAGTCTCTCAATTTTGCGTACTGTTCTTTTTCACACCCTTCTATTTTGGCTTTGGCTTTCTGAAGTGCTTTGGTCACTTTCTTCAAATGGACATGAACTTTGTACTCCTCTTTCATGTGGTCGTAGGCCTCAGCCCTTGTCATGTTCGGTTGTGTCATTAGCCTTTTTTCTAACTTTTTCGCAACCCAATCCCTACTTGCCCTCTTGTTTCTAAAAAGTCTGCAGCAAGTGTGTATGTTATTAAAAGTCTTGATTTGGAAAGCTTTCATTTTGTTGTTCCACGAACAGTAAATTGTCCAATCACATTCATCATTACTACACTTTGCTCGGGCCCTTACTTTGTCATTCTTCAGCCACTTGAATTGTCTTCCTAGATCAATACTGTAGTCTTTGACAGCATTTTTAAATAATTGAAGACTCGCAAACTCCATTCCTACCTCTAAGTGCACATGACCAAACTCCTCATGCACATTAAATTTTGGATTGACAACCTTTTCATCCTCTTCAGCACCACTTGAAGGAGGTGTGTTCAACTCTTCAGAGTTATACCCATACCCACCCTCCTCGAAAGACATTGACTTCTCCTCCTCTTCCATTGTATCTTCCCTTGCCACATCTTCAACCTTCTTTTTTTTCGTTCTCTTTTTCTTTTTTTTTCCAGCAGCTTTACCCTTCCCCTTGCACTCCTCTTCACTTTCTGTTTCTGTATCATACATAGGTGGAGGAGGTTTATATGCCTCATCCTCCACATTATCTTCTGAATCAGTAGAAAACCCATGACCACTGATATAACATCTCTTATGTTAACAATAACAAACAAAAAATTCAGAATACAACCAAATTCTAAATACCACCCCAAAAGTCAACAAAGGCAAAGTTAAAATAAAGTACTACTCGTACCGTACCCAAATTGGGAATTTAATAACAATATATGAATATTTTGTACACAAGAAAACACACCACACAACTAGATCTGTTTTCTCGCGAAGCTGCCCGAAACGCACAGAATATGGCGGCCTCGTGCTGGACCCAACTCAGGCGGACCCATTTTAAATATATTATTTTATTATTATTATGAATGTCAATTTTCATGACCTTAATTACCTAATCAATAAAGGAATCTATGTAGGTATAAGATTAATCTCAAATTGAATGGCGTGAAAATTATCCAGCTTTGACCTCATAAATAAATTATTTTCAAATTTTAAATATAATTTATCCGTCCTTGTGGTTGTCACTTGAACCAACTCTTGGGATTACACTTCAAATATATTACTTATTTAATAATTTATGGACACAGGCGGCTCAAGAGAATTGATAATTTAAAGCTAAACTTTAACGAGGGAGGATATTTTCATTATTAAAATTTTTCATTACCAACTTACTACCTATCTAATCATCATTGGATTAACATTTTCTCTCTTTTCAAAAATTTGTTAGCATTCTCTCTTTTTGATCCAACGATGATTACATAGGTAGAAAGTTAGTAGTGAAAAATTTTGATAAGAAAAATATCCATCATCAAACTTTAATACGAAGTTTTAACATATTTAATAAAATTAAATTTTCATTTAGTTATTCTTCCTGGTTTTGGGATTTAAAATTACAAATTAAATTTATAATTTATTTCTTCTAATATTTTTTTTTTCAATTGATAACATAGATACATCAGTTTTTTTTTTAAGACACTATTTTTTTTTGAATATTACATAGAATCGAACAGCAAACCTAACATCCCCTAAACACACCCAACACCACTAGACTATACCCAGCAGTGCAGACATTACTGGTTTCAAGTAAGATTTTATTAAATTTTAACTTTTAAAAACTTATTTCAGCTGAGTCAATACTTAAGCATATGCATCTGGGAAAAGAATTTGTCTTTTTATGTGATTGAGTATCTTAATTGGAGTATTATCTTCCACCTATAGAATTTCTCTTAATAAAAATTTTGAAGGCCACAAGCAAGGATTCCCCAATTTTATGGAAATTTCTACCAGTTTTCTATATATTCTTCCAATTAAAATCAAACAACAAATATCAATACTGACATGTAATAGAAAAAAGAGGGGTCTTAAATCCATATGTTAGATTTTAAATGAAAATAATATGTAATACTGATATACCAAAGATAAACTCCAATTTTACGCTGGGACTGTTCTCTTAACGTATAATAAGTTAATTTCAAGTAAATATGGTATTTTTTATTTATGATAAATTTATTATTATTATTAAAAATATGAGGGACACTGAGCTTTTCTTTTAATAAATTTTAATTTGTGATAAAAAGGAATAATCCTTATTTATTCTTGGGTACTTACTATTCGTCTTGTTTTATATATAAAAAATAATAATGATAATCGAAAGTCAAAACTCGAGACTGGGATTTGTGGGAATTAATTATGTTAAAATTATATTTACTCATTTCAATATATGAAAGAACATCGGACTATTTTTTTTTTTTTTTAAATGTATGTCATTTTATTTTTTGGTGAAAAAATGTATATCATTCTAAATGATACAAATTGTGTTATTTTATAGACACAAAAATGTGAGATTTATATCTTTATTTTTCTTTGTCTTTATTTTTTTTTTCACTAGGACTTTTGTGTTTATGAAATGACAAACTTGCATTATTTAAAAGGGAAAATTTTATTTTCTCCTATTGTGGTTTTGTGATTTATCATTTGATCCCGTGGTTTTAAACTTATCACTTAGACCCATTGTGCTCAAATAATTTATCATTTAACCCCTCATGGTTTTAAATTTTCACTTAGATCCTTTGTGGTTACAAAAAATTTTACTTAAACCCCTTGTGGTTTAAAATATAAAAATTTTAAAAACATATTTAAAATAAATTTTTTGTCTTTTTTTTATTTTATATCCTCATGTAATGCATTTAGGGTTTAAAAAATATTTTAAGTTATTTATTCAAGTGTTAATTTATGAATTATCTTAATTTTTTTATTTTAAAAATATATTTGAAATTAAAAAAATTATTTAAGATGAAATTAAAAAAATATTATTTATGATAAATTAAATATGTATTATCAAAATAAGATATTTACTTTCTTTAAATAGATAAAATAAAAATATTTGATTTGAATTTATTTTCTTGATAAAAATATGTGAATTTTTTTAGAATTTATTTTTATTTTTTAAACCTTAAATGCATTAGGTGAGGATATAAAATAAAAAGAGAAAAAATTTATTTTCCTGTTATTTATTTTTTAAAATTTTTATTTTTGTAACAAGGGATCTAAATGAAAATTTTTGTAACACAAGGAGTCTAAGTTCAAATTTGAAACCACAGGAGGGTTAAATAATAAAGTATTTAAGCATAATGAGTCTAAATGATAAGTTTAAAATCACGGGAGGTCAAATGATAAATCACAATGGGTGAAATTGAAATTTTCCCTATTTAAAATGACATATTTTTTTTTTCAGACATACTTATTAACATATAATTATATATTTAAATAATAGATTTTGCATTTATCGTATTGTATGACAAAAATTGAATTTCATACACATATATTAATATTTATGCTATATTGTTTTTCTTTTATTTATTTTAAAAATAAAGAACCCATACTAATTATCTTGACAATAGAATTGTCATACAACATTATACTTGTTTTTCATTTAGTATTTAATATGGTCACTTCTATTTGATTATGGAAAAAATGTTTATCCATTTAAATAACACAACTTATATCTTTTCACTTTCATACAGAGATGAGATCCACATCTTTATTTTTTTGTCCACTCTTTCTCCTTTTATCTCTTTGAGACGAGTTGGCTCCCTCCGGTATCTCCACGAGCTTCGACTCTTTGAGCCGGCTATGAGACTAATCCGGAGTGCGGGGGAACAGTGATGGCTACAGGTTCAGCCCCCTCCCCAAGAATGCATTCAATCTATCTTTTTCTCTCACTACATAACTTTACATCTTTTAAAGTAATATCCGCTTTTTCCTTTCATTTATATATGTATATTTTACTTTTTTAAGTTTTAATGTAGTATGCCACGTATTAAGTTCTGCTCATTCTCGTACGATAGAAACGCAAATCAGTGTTTTCTTTATTGCATTTTTTGTCATCAACCTCACTCTCACTGCAAATTCTGATCTTTTTACTGTTTTACACATTCAGAGAGAGAGAGAGAGAGAGAGAGAGAGAGAGAGAGAGAGAGGCCATTGTCGAGTTTGGATCAGCAAGAGAGAGAGAGAGAAAGAGAGATGACGATGGGTGATCTGGGTTCAAATGGGTACTTGGTCACCATCTCTGTGATCCTTTATCTGACCTCAATTACCCATGTGATTGCTTCGATCCACGACTACCAAAACGAGACCTTTATCCACCGTGCTAATTCATTCTTCTTCCATGGCGGCAGTGAGGGTCTCTATGCTTCCAGAGTCACCTCCTTCAACGACACTCAACCTTCCGAAGAAAAGTCCCTCAATGGCAAATCCTTCATCAGGTATTCCTTCTTACTCTCTTTGTTCTTATTGTTCCATCCACAAAATGGGAATGTTTGATCCGTTTCTTTCTCGGGAAACAGATTGAGTTTCGTCCTTTTCCTTTTCTTATCACCCTTTTCCATGAAAAAAATCATATTTTTTTTGGGGGTCCTTGGATGCTCCGTTTGACTCAGATTTGGGAAATATGAATTTCTAATCGAGTAAATGCACAAAATGATAGTGATATTTTGATTTGTTTGTTGTGTAAATTAGCTAATGTTATTCTGTAGCTGAACCGTCACCTCTCTTTGACTTAAACAGATTGCCACTAGAGAGCATTTAGTTTAACAAAATGGAAATTCATGGATTCTATATATTTATGTGAGGAAAAGAAATACAGTTAAAAGTAGTTAATGTTTTGTGCTCAATCAGGTTTGAGTCTATCACCTTTCGAAGAACAAAAGAATCTATTGAAAAGAAATATGAAATGCAGCAAAAGACAGGGTTGGTGGAAGCTATAATAGTTAAGGTAAGAGATAGGAAAAACATTGGGGGCACTTATCTGAACTCTGATGCTATATGCTGCACCCCAGAACTTGCCAAGGAAGGTTCATGCAAGTTAGGAGAGGTTATCATCCGCCAAAATCAGGATGATCCGGATGGGCCTAAACGGTTACAGACATTTTTCGAAGGGCAAAATGAAGAGACTAAAATGGTTATTCAAACTGTTGAGATAAACAGCACTGGAATGTATTACCTGTATTTTATGTTTTGTGATCCTCAACTGAAGGACACAATAATCTCTGGAAGAACTGTTTGGAGAAATCCGGATGGTTATCTACCGGGGAAGATGACGCCGTTAATGACATTTTATGGTTTAATGTCTTTGGCATACCTTCTTCTTGGTCTGGTCTGGTTTCTCTGGTTTGTGCAATACTGGAAAGATGTAATACAGTTACATTACCACATTACTGCTGTTATTGGACTTGGGATGTGCGAAATGGCCCTATGGTATTTTGAGTATGCAAATTTCAATTCAACCGGAAGCAGGCCAATGGTAATTACATTATGGGCTGTTACCTTCACTGCTGTCAAGAAAACAGTCTCACGGCTTCTTCTTCTGGTTGTCTCTATGGGTTATGGTGTTGTGCGCCCAACACTTGGTGGTATAACCTCAAGAGTCCTCCTTCTTGGTGCAGGGTATTTTGTGGCCTCTGAAGCACTTGAGCTGGTGGAACATCTGGGTAATATTAATGACTTCTCTGGAAAAACAAGACTTTTCCTGGTGCTGCCTGTTGCTCTGTTAGATGCAAGTTTTATTCTTTGGATCTTTTCATCATTATCTAAAACCCTGGAGAAGCTTCAGGTAACCTAGTATGCTATTGCCATTCACGCACTGGTATAAATATTGTCTCCCACACTAGTTAGCTTGTGAGAGAGGTACCACTTCAATGAGCTCAATTCCAATCTATGAAATTCTAGAATAGGCACATTTTAGACATATTTGTGTCGATTATATTTGTTATCATTGACATATTTACAAAAGTATTATGATGGTTTAACAAAGGAAAAAAAGGGTACATTTAGGAAATGGCTTTTGTGTGTTTTAGAGAGTTTTGATCCTAGGATGAATAAAAAACGGGTAACTGAAGAATGCTCAGAGTTTCAAAATAAGATCATTGTTTTCCTATAGATTGTTAGTGATGCTTCTACATGTTCACTTTTAAATAATGTATAATTTGCATTTCATTTGGTTGGCTGTCAATTAAAGTGGTTTTGTCCATTTATCCATTCTGTGCGCAGATTCGGAAAAGTTTGGCAAAACTTGAATTGTACAGGAAATTTACGAATTCCCTTGCAGTGACAGTGCTGCTTTCAGTAATATGGATTGGCTATGAGGTAGTCTTTTTTTTTCTTTACTACTTTCTTCCTTATTTCCCGTCTTTGCCTTTGATGCTCATTAAGCCACGAAAATTTGCTACTGGATGGTGAAGTCAAACCTACTTTTCTTCTAGCTAAAAAGCTGCTTTCCATGTTAAGTTCTCCCTCCTTATTTACCATTTTTAAGTTTACTATAAAACAGAAAAACCTAATGAAAGAAAATACAGGGTGAGATAATAGACTTGAATAAAAACTTAACAAGTGAATTCGATGCCTTAACTTGTCAAACAGTTCTGAGGAGAGTAGTTCCTGAATAACCAGGAGCAAGATACTCTTAATAATCATGTTTTTATTTTTATGCTGATAGACTCTGATTTTTTTTTGTATCAGTTGTACTTCAATGCATCTGACCCTTTAAGTGAACTATGGCAAAGAGCTTGGATCATCCCGGCTTTCTGGACTTTGTTTGCTTACGTTTTGTTGCTAGTGATCTGCATTCTTTGGGCCCCATCTCAAAATCCAACCAGGTATAGTCCAGCTTTACTATTTGTCACCCCTTGGAACAAAAAACGGAAGAAAAAACAGAAAATATACAAAAAAGGAGGAGGATATGATATAAATTCTGATATAGCATAAAAGCCGACTCATGAAATGAACCGGAGTAATATTTTTCTGATAATTGCATATTTATACTTGTAGTTCTACTACATTTCCTTTCACACCTTTGCCTTTCCCTGGGGATGACATCTTTGATCTGAAAGTAGTAAATCTGTTTTTCAGTTAGTGTGTGTCTTGCTGCGTTCTAAATTTTTGTTACTAGTAAGTTGTGGTTTGAATGATGTGGTATAAATTTTAATGCAAGGAAAATTTGGAAGATACCTCAAGGAATCTCAGTAGTTAAGGACGCAAATATGGAAATTTTTATTTAAGTTCTAATTAATAGTAAAATAATAATGGTTATTTTGTTATAAAATCTGCTTATGGCTTTTATGTTGCGAGAATTTCAATTGCTCCAGTGAGTGATTTTCTCGAAAAAAAATTGTTATCTTTAACTTTCCTGTTCTTGTCTGAAAATGAAATCGCTTTTATGCTAGAGAAAAGACTGTTGATTTTTTGTCAAAATCTACAAGAAATATTATTAGCTAGTTAGTGGAATCAATATAAGCTAGATTCTTTGTCTCTTTATTGGAAAAGTATCAGATGTATATTACTTGATAAACATTCTAGCTTGAAGCTTGCCTAAAACCAAAATCAACTGAAGTTACTGAAGTATATTAAAGGAATTTCAAACCTAAATACTCCATGAGGTTTGAGACAATAACTTAAGAAGAAATGAGATGTTTGAAGGCTGATTTTGAAAGGTGTACTCACTGCTAACTAAATTGAAAATAGTAGTACAGGACTATAGAATTATGCTTGATTTTAACACTGACATAGTGACATTTTACTTGTGATTGTGCAGATATGCATACTCAGAGGAGACAGGGGATGACTTTGATGAGGAGGCTATCAAACTCACTGGAAGTGGAATTAAGGTGTCTGGGGATATGACAATCATGCTAGAAAGAAAGGAAAGAAAGACATCAATTCCTACAGATCATCATGTGTTTGGACTTGGAGAAGATAGAGAGGAGGACAAGAGGGAGTAGTAATGGTCTCAGCTTCTGTATTCTATTATGTCAGAATTATTTAAAGTTTTGCCTTCTATTCTTTGCTGTGCCTCTTTGTATTACTTGGGAGGGCTTAAAAGAAGGGTACGTGTCAACATGGAGAAGCAACAAAAGAGAGGGAAAGAGTGAGGGAAGGATTTGTTAAGATCATTCAACTTCTAATTTCAAGGTAGGTGATTCTGTCAGCTTTCCAGGACGGGTGTTCAGTGGATAGCAAGCAAAAAACTAACTAGTTGGCACGAGTGCTTTGTGAGGTTGGCAGAGTTCTTACCTAGTAGCATCATCCTTGTACTTACACTTACCTCATAACATGGTTCAAGTAACTTCGACCTATAAAAGGGTTTTGCTTACCCTTTTATATGCTCTATTGGGCATTGTTAAAGAAATAGAAGAATGAAAGAAAATATTGTCATGGCATTTGTTATAAGCAAGTCTTCATGGAGAATAATAATACTTGACAGCAATGACTGACATTTAATTAAAACATCAAATTAAAAAAAGAAGCAGCAAAGAACACTAGAACAGGGAATACATTTTTCTAATCAATGCTTTTTCGTATTTAAGACATGTACTCCAAGTTAAGGTCGAATAGTTTGGGGTTTTTACCTCATGGGGTTTTCACCTCTGGTGTAGTGGTGAAAAGAATTAGCACCTACTCTTTGTCAACAAAACATTCCAATCAGTATTGTTTATTGGGCCTTATTTTTAAAACCCCATGAGTAAGCTCCTTTGGTTTGGACCAAAGAAGACTTTATTAGAAGAGACATATCAGTTCATTAGCGTGAAATTAATAATTATGATATATGAATGTCACGTGAAAAAGGTGACACTCCACATGCATGACTCACATACTATTGATTTGTTAGACAGACAATGAGACAATATCATATAGGTTAGTACTAGCCAAAAACCAGTTGCAAATAACTCCGTCATGCAAGATTATTTACAAAGATTGTAATGAAACTAAAGAAATCATTGTTGAAAGAGACGGTAGAAGAAAAAACACGGTGGTATGGTATGTAGGATTTGGCAATATCAACTTTGATGAATGCCGAGAATATATCTTTATCCTAAAGACTCTAGTTGATAAAGCGATTCCACCTTATCAGTAGCATGTTAAAGTTGTAGTATAGTATAGTCTGCGAAGAGCTATGTAAAAGTTATGGCTGAGATAAAGTAGTTGTGTATTACGTAAAAATTGTGGTTGTAAATTATGTGTACCAAGGGTGAATTGTGATATCATGTGTTAATCACTGGATTGAGCGTGAATTACTTAACCTTAGTATCTAAGTGTAGAGGTTATCTATAAATAACGAGCTTCTGGGCTTGTATGAGGCAAAAGTCAATCAAAAATAAAATCTTTCTTGTATCTACAATGTTTTCATTCTAAGAATTTGATCTCTTATTGAAAGTATGAGTTGTTATATTCGTACCATAGGATGTCCACGTAGAAGCCAATATGCTCTGCATTTGCCCCCAAAGAATCTCGTGCATTAAAACGCCTCCAATTAACGATTCAAGCAACAATCATTGTTGTCATGAACAAGTTTGTGAAGAACCAAGTCTTTAAAACTTTTAAAACCCTGAATGATTATGTTTTTGTCTGGGCTTATGAAGAAAAGCTTTAGACTCTAATAATAACTGAAACTATGATGATATGCCCATTCAATAATTCAATTTATATAACAATACTAATCTCATAATAATATAAACGCCCTCTACAACATATTTTAAATGTGTTAGTGTTTATAATTGGACAAGGAAGTTGCTATAACTGCTGAGTGCTAATTCTTTTAATGTTTTCAGAATTTTTAGTCATTGTCAATCAAACATTATTCAAATATGCCTATCCTTGGATATTTGAAGAGGTCCATGGATTTGGAGGATTATTGAATAAAAAGTTATAACCAATTATAAAAGGTTGAGGTTGCTCCCCCATCCATTTGAGAGGATATCATCGTTGTGTTTGCTGAATCTAACACGCTAGAACAGAATTTCATTTACTCCCTTGAAGAACCTTTGTTTATTGGCAAGCACTCTAAATGATATTTATTATTTACCTGGTTTGTCAATACATTTTTTTTTCTAGGATAATTTGATTGTATAGCAGAAGTTCTCGAAGCAAGGGTATCAATATCATTTTCTATGCATGGAATTGTAGTTTCTCGGAGGTCATGAACATGTTTAACCTTCTCATACAAACCAAAACATTCATCAGAGTGCAAGTAAAATCATGGTAAAGAGTGCATTATAGAGTGACACATTTGAGCCTCCAAGTAAAATCATGGAAAGGAAGAATATATTGAGGTGAGATTATGCATTTTCTAAAATCTGCACATTTCTCAAATTTTAATAACTGTATGGTGCAACCCCTATTGTGCAAAATTGTTCTCACCAAGCCTTCAGCACTAGAAGCACATTGGTGAAAAGAATTGAGTACACAAATGTCTTACGAGCAGCAGTTAAAAAGCAGCTAGTAGATAATCGATGTGTTGGGAGGTTTCATACTTCTTCAACCTATGATGAGAAATTGTCATCAATCAAACTTGTAATCTCAATATAAGACCAATATAGTTTTTCTGAGAGGAGGGCCAGAATAACCTGGGGGAGGCTCATTAACTCAAAAACAGCTTTCTTAGGGGTAAGTTCATTGTCAATAATACGAGCAACTGCTGTCAACACTGGCATCTTTACATTATATTTCTGAGCCAAAGCAATCACAGCTCCAGCTGTGGAGACGCCTTCTGCTACCTGCACATAGTAAGGATAAAAATTTCAGTAACCCTGCCACTTGCAAGAATTTCAGGTATGATCAGGCTCAGGCACACTTGGAAACTATTCAGATACCTGATTCATGGAATTAATTATGTTCTCAAGCTTCTCGCCTGATCCAAGACGCACACCAACTGTTCTGTTTCTCGAAAGATTCACAAAACATGTAAGCATTATGTCTCCGGTTCCTGATAGACCAGTTATTGTAGCCGGCTTTGCACCCATCTTCAAAAAGATAATTGGAGGAAAGAGATATAAGATAAGCAAAATACACAGATCGGTTATTTTGGGGGGCAGGGAGGGAAATTATACCTATAGATGTGCATGCGTACATCGATAGATGGTATTACTATTATGTATTCATGTCCAATTAATATATACAACACCAGAAAAACCAAGATCTCGGACCATCGAAATGGCTATAAAGCATCAGAGCTCTATTCTTGACCTTGCGATAGTCAATGTAGCAGTGTGCAAATGAAAATGCCAAAGTTTGCACTATATGTATTGTATATTCTATGCCTGCTGCAAGTTAGATGTTCTATACAGCATTGCATCTACAGTTAGTCAAATTGTTGACAAGCAGACAATTTTAAGAGCAAAACAATTTGGTCCTCTTCGGTATGATTACTTGGAAAAGAAAAGAAAGGTGATAGTTTGTACTATTTGCAAAGAATTCTAAGAATTGATTTAGTAGAAACAATTACCTTAGTTGCAAGCCATCGTATCTCTGAGCAGCCTTGTGAGACAAGAGCAGCCATTGAGTTGTTACCAAGATTCATACCTTCTACTATCCCAGCTGCTATTGCAAGCACATTCTTGAGTGCACCAGCTATTTCAACTCCTGTAACATCACTGGAGTTATCAGAGATTACAAGCTGAACTTTTGAACCAAAATCTGTATATACAGTTGTTTGACATACCATACATAAAAAAATAAAAAAAAATAAAAAAAATCGGGGCCTCATGGAATAGGGGAGAAAGTGTAATGCAAGCAGGAAAGACATACTTGTTCAGAAGGGAGAAAAGAATTCATTTACATATAAAATTTGATTTCATTTATGAGTCTACAGACGATCATGTACCTTGATGTGCTGATTCTTAAATGATCTGAAGCTAGTAGCTGCTGAACTGTGTTTGCCAATTTCTTGTCTTTCGATGCCACCACCATTGCTGCAAGTGGCTTTCAAGTCATCATACTTAAAACTGAAGAAACAAAATCGACATATGCAATTAGCAATTACATTGTCACCTGTGGGTAGCTTATTCATCAATTCCAGAGCAAAAGAAGGCCCTGATAGTGCCACAAAAGGCTGTCGAGGATTTCTTAGTGCTTGAGGAATGATTTGAGCCATCATCCTCAGTGTATTCAGCTCGAGGCCTTTACTAAGAGATATGAATGGCAAGCCTGGATGAACATAATCAGCAATGCTCTCGAGAAAAGATGAGCTGAACTGCAATAGCATAAACAAAGATTCAAACAGTCGCATCTTTTAAGAATGTCAAATGCTGAGATTCATCATATCTATTTTACTTGACTGCAAATACTCAGACTTCATTGAAGCATCAATTACTACTACTAGTTCTACTAATCTGCAAAGACTAAAGAAGAAGAAAAAAGATAACACCAAAATCGAATGACCTGAACAGGCACTGCATGAAGGCAAAAGTCTGCATCAAGCAAAGCAGATTTTGCATCCGTAGTAGCAACTACATTTTCTGGCAGCATGTGATCCGGGAAGTACTTACTGCAAAATCACAAACAGTCACCAAAGAGAAATTGCTGATAAAATTATATGATCACAGCTCACATGTTAGACAGACAAAATGGTTACCAATTGCAATGCCTCTTATTGATAGACAAGCAAACTTGAGGATCCCGAACGAGCATCTTGACTTCTAATTGAGCCTTTCTATTTGCAACATGAGCAGCCATTGCTGTCCCAAAAGAACCCCCTCCAAGCACAACCACCTTTTTGAACAAAAAACACTATTAGAGAACTCACCCAACAGCTTAAACTTTTGGGTTGAATTGATTCTTTACATGATATTAGAGCTTAATTGTCACAGGTTCTGTTAAATAACAAGAAAAGAGAGGAACATTGAAATAATCTGTGTGTATTGACTGATGAAGGCTGTACAATATATAAACAGACTAATGGCCTAAGCCCAAACCTAATGTAATCTGACCTAATACAAAATAAGGAAACCCTAATTACAAAATAAGGAAACCCTAATTACAATATATTTCTAACACTCCCTCTCAAGCTGGAGCGTATAGGTCATATGCACCAAGCTTGTTACATATAAACTCTATTCGAGGGACCCTCAAAGATTTTGTAAACACATCTGCTAATTGCTCATTAGAGGGTACAAAGCTAGTTTTAATTTCACCAGCAAGAACCTTTTCTCGAACAAAGTGGCAATCTATTTCTATATGCTTGGTTCTTTCATGAAACACTGGATTTGATGAAATGTGTAGAGCTGCTTGATTATCACAAATGAGAGTAGCCTGTCCAGTGTCTCCAAACTTAAGTTCTCTGAGAAGCTGTTTAAGCCAGATGAGCTCGCAAGTAGTAGTCGCCATGGAGCAATATTCTGCTTCAGCACTTGATCTGGCAACTACGCTTTGTTTCTTACTTTTCCAGGAAATCAATTTGCCTCCAACAAAGACACAATACCCAGAAGTAGATCTCCTATCAGTTGGACAACCAGCCCAATCAGCATCACAGTACCCAACCACTTTATCATGACCTTTATCTTCATATTCAAGGCCTTTCCCTGGAGATGCCTTGATATACTTAAGAATACGAATGACTGCATTCCAATGTTCTTGACATGGAGAATTGAGAAATTGACTGACAGCACCTGCAAAGGAAATATCAGGCCGAGTGACTTGAGGTAGTTCAATTTTCCAACCAATCTTCTATACTGCTCAGGATCTGAAAAGGGCTCCCCCTGATTTGGTAGAAGCTTGATACTTGGATCCATAGGAGTATCAACAGACTTTGAATTTAACAGAGCAGTTTCTTCAAGAATATCCAGAGCATATTTCCTCTGAGATATCACAACACCAGCTTTAGATTGGACCACCTCGATTCCTAAGAAGTATCGAAGTTTCCCAAGATCCTTAGTCTGAAAATGATGACATAAGTGTTGTTTCAATCGAGTGATCTCATGCTGATCACTGCCTGTGATGACAATATCATCCACATATACCACCAGATAAAAAGATCTAGAAGCAGAATGACGATAAAAGAGAGAATGATCAGCTGCACTCCGAGTCATGTCAAATTGTTGAACAACACTGCTAAATTTACCAAACCAAGCTCTTGGAGATTGTTTGAGGCCATAGAGAGACTTACGAAGACGACAAACAACACTGCTAAATAGATCAGGCCGAGTGACTGTGAGGTAGTTCAATTTTCCAACCAATCTTCTATACTGCTCAGGATCTGAAAAGGGCTCCCCCTGATTTGGTAGAAGCTTGATACTTGGATCCATAGGAGTATCAACAGACTTTGTATTTAACAGAGCAGTTTCTTCAAGAATATCCAGAGCATATTTCCTCTGAGATATCACAACACCAGCTTTAGATTGGACCACCTCGATTCCTAAGAAGTATCGAAGTTTCCCAAGATCCTTAGTCTGAAAATGATGACATAAGTGTTGTTTCAATCGAGTGATCTCATGCTGATCACTGCCTGTGATGACAATATCATCCACATATACCACCAGATAAATAGATCTAGAAGCAGAATGACGATAAAAGAGAGAATGATCAGCTGCACTCCGAGTCATGTCAAATTGTTGAACAACACTGCTAAATTTACCAAACCAAGCTCTTGGAGATTGTTTGAGGCCATAGAGAGACTTACGAAGACGACAAACAAGACCTGACTCCCCCTGAGCAACAAATCCAGGAGGTTGCTCCATATAAATTTCTTCCTCAAGATCACCATGAAGAAAAGCATTCTTGATATCCAGTTGGTAGAGAGGCCAATGGCTAATAGCAGCCATGTCAATAAAAAGGCGAACAATAGACATTTTCGCCACAGGAGAAAAAGTATCAATAAAATTCAAGCCAAAGACCTGAGTGAAACCCTTCGCCACCAAGCGAGCTTTAAGACGAGGTCCAACCTTAACAGCATAAATCCATCTGCAACCAACCACAGATTTTCCAGAAGGAAGAGGCACCAGGTCCCATGTGCCATTATGATGAAGAGCACTCATTTCATCAATCATAGCTTGTCTCCATCCCGAATGTGAAAGTGCATCACCTGTGGTCTTAGGAACAGATACAGAGGACAAAGAGGAAAGGCAAGCAAAATATGATAGAGAAAGACGATGATAACTAATATTGACTGTATACCTGGCCGGAGGGCGAGTATCACGAGTACCCTTACGAAGAGCAATGGGAAGGTCACTATTCGAAGGTGGGACCGAAGTCGTGGGAGGAGATGCAGTTGAATGTGAGTCCACAGATACATCTGACGAACTATGCTCGATCTCATCAGCAGAAGAGGTGATAGAAGGAGAGTCAGAAACATGGACAGGTAAAGACGGAAGGTAAAGAAAGTCACTTGGAAAGGACGACTGTACAGAATCAGTATCCACAGGAGTAGTAGAGGTTCCAAAAAAGGGAACTGATTCAAAAAAGGAGACATCCGCCGAGATAAAGTATCGACGTAAAGTGGGAGAGTAGCAACGGTAACCCTTCTGAGACCGAGGATAACCCAGAAAAACACATTTATGAGACTTGGAAGCTAATTTATTCAAACCTGGACCAAGATGATGAAGAAAACACGTAGAACCAAACACATGTGAAGTTAAAGGATATAAAGCTTGATGGGGAAATGAAATAGAGTGAGGTACCTTATGATTGAGAACAGATGATGGCATGCGATTAATGAGATAGCATGCAGTAAGTATAGCATCACCCCAGAATTTGTATGGAACATTACCATCAATTAACAAGGCACGAGTGGTTTCAACCAGATGGCGATTCTTGCGCTCGGCTACACCATTTTGTTGAGGTGTATGAGGGCAAGATGTTTGATGAAGAATGCCATGAGATGAAAAGAATTGTTGAAATTGATGAGATAAGTACTCACATGCATTATCACTACGAAAAGTACGAATAGGAATACCAAATTGAGTTTTTATTTCATTATAAAATAACTGAAAAATAGAAAACAACTCAGACCGCTTTTTCATTAAAAATAACCAAGTACATCTGGAATAATCATCAATAAAAGTAACAAAGTACTTAAAACCCAAAGTAGAAGAATGACGACTTGGTCCCCAAACATCAGAGTGGACCACAGAAAAAGGAGAAACAGCTTGACGACTAAGACGACTCGGAAACGTACTACGAGTATGTTTCCCAAACTGACAAGACTCACAATTTAAAGTAGAAAGAGACGATAAATGGGGAACCATCTTCTGAAGCTTTGCAAGACTAGGATGGCCCAGACGAGCATGGATAGTAAGAGGAGAATCCATAGTGGAGCAGGCTGAAGAAGAGGGAACTAGTTGATAGAGGCCCTGAGACTCACATCCTTTGGTAATCTCCTTCCCCGAACTCCGATCCTGAAAGATGACAGAGGTTTTAGTAAAAGAAACAACACAGTCAATGGATTTGGTCAACCGACTAATAGAAAGTAAGTTAAAAGGAGAATCGGGAACATATAGAACATGATCCAGAGATAAATTAGGTAAAAGAAGAACCGTGCCAATCTCCCTTGATTGGACCAGAGACCCATTGGCCATAATAATAGTGGGAAAAGAACCAATAGTACAAAGGGAAGTGAATAAGGACTTATTACCAGAAATGTGATCAGAAGCCCCAGAATCTAGAGTCCAAGGGCCAATAGAGTGCAACTGAGATATGCCAGCAAAAGAATTACCAGAATTACGAGTGGGAGCAATGGATGCAGTAGGACCTGATGTTTGTTTCTCATACCACCAAGTCACAAAAGCTTTTGCCTGACTCCAAATAGCTTCACAAGTAACAGTAGGTCGAAAAATCTGCTTGATAGACGGATGAAGAGTAGCTTTAATGAGGCTACACAGCTGAGCATCAATCATTTTCCACTGTGTGCGCTCCTTTTCCGCCACAGATTCAGCCTTAGTGGTGAGATGGGATGTATAATTCTGCACATCCAACCAAAGTCGCAGATCGGAAGACCAAGTATCATAGTTGGAACCATGCAATTTATCCACACTCAACGGAGCAAGGATATAATTTGAAAAAATAGCAGAGTCCGACTTTTTCTCAGCCGGAGTACCAGCATTGGAGACAGGAGGGTCCATAATTAAGAGAAAAAATAATCAAAAAAAGGACAGATCACACAACTAACCGGTAGAAGAGGGATATGACGTCAACACAAAACGAAGTCCAAACACAGAACCAGGACCAGATCCAGAACCGTCACAGGGAGACGAGGAGAACACCACCAGCCGCGGCCGAAGAGGAGGTCCCACGCGCCGCCTTGGGGAGAGGATGACCGGAGCTTGCACGGGCGCGTGAGGGCTCCGATGGAGGTGTGGCCGGTGCGGTTGGGATCGCGCTTCCAAGACGAGCACGCCGGTATGTGGTTTGCCGGAAAACTCCACCGGACGGTGGTGGTTGACGAAGACAGCAGCCTGAACGTGAAAGCGGAAGAAAAAGCGTACCGGAAACTGACAGCGAGATAGTTCCGGAAAAAAATTTAAAAGACGATGAACAGTAGGTTCACCGGAAAAAAAAAAAAATTCAAAGTTCCTTAGGCTCTTGATACCATGTAAAGAATTTTGGGATACACCACCCCAAAAGCTAGCTCAAAGGGTGGGAGTGCCCAAAGCCTTATAAACTCCACATTAGTTGCTCATACAACCAATGTGGACTATATATCTCAACACGCCCCCTCACACGAGAGCCCATTGGGCTTGAAGAGTGGACAATGCAACAGGCCCAGCCTACCTGTGCTAAGAAACGCCACAAGAGAAAGTGGGGGGCGGCGAAGCTCTGATACCATGTAAAATAACAAGAAAAGAGAGGAACATTGAAATAATCTGTGTATTGACTGATGAAGGTTGTACAATATATAAACAGACTAATGGGCTAAGCCCAAATCTAATGTAATCTGACCTAATACAAAATAAGGAAACCCTAATTACAAAATAAGGAAACCCTAATTACAATATATTTCTAACACGTTCAATCCTCACCGCCCCCATTAAATAAATAATTAATTAAGTCTTGTAAAAAAAATTTAGCACGGATAAGTGATCTTGTGCATTGTCCACCCTTCAAGTACTTGACTCTCGTGATGGGACATGTTAGAGAAGTATAAAAACCATTTTAACATAGCCTCACCGAACAGCTTAAACTTTTGGGTTGAATTGGTTCTTTACAAAGAATTTCAAAGCGCCACCCAATACAAAGCACAGACTAACTAAACAATTAAACATCATACTACATTATCAACATTCAGATATAAAACCACAAGAAAAAGAGAGAGAACTTGATTGAAACAAGAGCAACCTTTTTTCAAATTAAGGGGACAATAAATCATAAACCGTGCAACAAATGGTGAAAATGGAGATTGAACATTACCACCAAAGAAACCAATAAATAAGGAAAAATGGCATAGCCAATTGCTTAAAAAAGACGTAGAGAAACACAAGAGTGAGAAAGAAAGCAAATGGAACCAAAACCTACCTTGTTGGTGCGTTGAAGCACGTCAGTGTTGGCCTTAGAGCGCCAAGACCTGGACCAACGGACCAGCTTCTCCCAGGCGACCCTGACGGCTCTACGGCGGTCTCGGGTCGGGTCAAGGTTGGGCTTGGTGTCCGGGTTCGGGTCTTGAGGTGGAGAGGGAGAAGGAGAATGTGAAGCATTTCCAGCACAAGAAGGAGGATGGCTAATGGGGTGCCAGCGAAGGGTAAGAAAGTTGGGTTTTGAGGGTAAATTTTGAAACTTTGAAGTGAGGTTACCGTTGTGAGAAGGGTGAGGCTTAGAAGAAAATAATGGGGTCGCGAATGATGCTTCTAACGCTACTGCCATTGCCAAAACTGATGAAGCTTACTCGCTGTAACACACAGAAAAAGACAGAGATTTGTAATTGTGTATTTCGTAAGAAAAATGCCAACTTACCATTTTATCCTTTCGAAAAGGATAAAGTAAAAAGCAAAAATCCTGTTGCGGAGCGTTGGGTGGAGGTTTGAAGAATTATTTTTTTTCATTTGCTTTTAAATTTAGTATGTTAGCCTAGACTTTTATGCAGTGTAGTTAGGGTAAATAGAATCCAATTGAATCTTATGCTTTAAATTAAATTGTCTTTGAATTTTTTTCTTTTTATAATTGAATAAATTTATTTATCTTTAATATTTTCTATGAGTTTACTTCTTATAGATTGATTTAGGGAAATTGTATGATAATAGTGATGTTGGTGCATGAACCCTGATTTGGTAAATTTATTACAATCTTTATGATCTAGGGATAGACATAGGGTAATTGCGCAATCTTGAATTCTTGAACTTAATGCATGTTTTTTTTGGGAAATAATCGAAGAACTAGGTTTTTTCTGAGATTACATAGATTTAGGGTAACAAGGAATTGAGCCCTAATTAACTTAGAAAGAATTGATTGGCAATATTTTAAGAACAGATTCTTGATAGTTTAATTCATAACATATAGAGGAGATTGGGGGAAGTCGAAACCCTAATTACGCTTGTTTTTAATCTTTAAATTAATCATCTTTCCAATTGTTTTTTAATTCTGAATTTTAATTTGCACGTTATTAATTGTTTTCTTTTTAATTTCAATTTTCTTCATCTAAATATTGATTGTCCAACTAAACTGCGATTAGCGAGCTAGTGTTTGAAACTCAATTCTCGTGGGAACAATCTCGTACTCCGGTATACTTTTATTACTTAACGACCGGTGCACCTGTCGAGTCGCCACAAATTTTTGGCGCCGTTGTCCGGATTATATAACATGCAAATTAAAAACTTGTTGGCATATTCAAATACATATTTAAAGAAAGTTTAAAATACATATTCAAATATAAAAATTGTTTAAAATCATAAAAAATATACATAGTTAATTAAAAAAAAAAAAGGAATCATCTATCTCCTCCACGTATATACCCATCTCACACATACTAAAATTTGGTCTTGACGCTCATATTCGCCTATTATAGTTACTCTCCTTTACTATTCGCCGACATTTGAAATCGAGCCCTCAAAAATATCTCCCTCGTTCTCAACCCTTGCCTAAGACACCACTCCTCAATTCTCATAGTTAAGCTCAAGAGGTATTTGGTATGAGTATTTTAATTCGAACGATGGAAAAATGAAGATAAGTTTTTTTTTTTTACCATGTTTAGTATCAGAAAACATAAGAAATTTCCAGCTAAATAATTCTCCCGGCATTCGAGTTTGTAATTACAGTTTGAAAAAAAAAATCCCTCCCTATACATGGTATTTTTCTCTCTTGAATTCGGATTCTGATTTTTACATTTTGAGAGCAAAAGTCCTCTTGTTTCATGGCTGACATATAATATTTTCAAAAATGATAGGTAATTTGATAAATTCGATTCACATTCCCATCAATATTTTACAATCAACCAAACGTAACATTAGTCAAATTAACCTAACTTTCTCGGTAATATTTTGGGCTACCAAACACTTTTTTGTTATTTTCACAGGCAAAATATTTTTCTACCATATCCCTAGAAATCTTTTTTTTCCGATAAAAATATATATATCTCTTGTACCAAAGACTCCCTAAGTGAAATTGTGTTTAGAGTTAGGATTCTAGATTAATCAGTCACTAATTCAGCAGGAGAAATTATATATATATATATGTGTGTGTGTGTGTGTGTGCGCGCGCGTGCGAGATAAGTTATTTTACCTATCTTTTTTCATGTCTACCTTATCTATCACTCTCCACCACCATTAAATCAGAATTTCAACTAATATTTATCATTTCTTTCTCCTCATCTAACGATATTAGAGAGTGATAAGTAAGGTAGACATGAAAAAAATAGAATAACATATATATATATATATGGGAAAAAGAAGTATCATTTAAAAGGATACACACTTTTAGTCTTTTTAGGTGATTTACACAAAGTTTGATCGGTCAGATTTTGTGTAAATCTGAAAAGTTATTTTTTTTTCTCTCCTCAGTCACATCATTGACGTGTAAAGTAAAAAAAAAGTAACTTTTCAGATTTACATAAAATATGACCGGTCAGTCTTTGTGTAAGTCACTAAAAAGACACAACTTACATCATTTAAAAGGACACACTAAACCCTATACACACACACACACACACACATATATATGTATTACACCGGTGTAAGAATAATAAGTCTTATATCAAATCTTAATCGTTGATTTCTGTGCATCTAATGATTGTCCTTTCAAATATTATAAATTCTATTAAAATCCCTTAAAATCCAATCTTATGAAATCTTGATTGTAAAAAAAGTCTTCAAAGTTCCTCAAATTCTAAATAGTCTTTTAAAATTTATGAGATTTTTTATCTCAAAAAAATCTTTTAAAATCCTAATCTAATACACCCAAGTTGATTTAGGTACTTAATAAGAGTTGGTTTATGTACTTAATAATGAATTCATAGTATTTACTGATGTGTATTTACTTATGTCTGTCTGTGATTGCCGCAAAAACTTTTATCATGTAACCAAAATAATTAAAGAGCATGCAAACAACACGGGGGAATGTTTTTTCCAGTCTCACTTTGCTGTATAAGACCAAAGACCCTACTCCTCCTCCTCCTGACCTCCAACTCATTAGTTTCAATCCTGAATGGAACGTTTTGTAGAGGAGAATTTTTTTTTTTTATCCGAGAATCACGATTTATAGGAATATGATGAGAAAATGAATTTTCTGAGAATGTTACCAAAAGGTTGTTTGGTAGACTAACATATTCTCGAAAATATTGAGTTAATTTTCTTGATGCTATGTTTAGTTGTATTAAATTTTTCCTTTCCATAGAAATCCTAAAATACCACCTCTTGGATGGTATTCCTGAATGTTTTTTTTTTTAAAAATTTACACACAAAATATCTCGAGAAAATCAGATTCTCGAGAAAATTTTAAAAATCTTGTACCAAACGTGAATAAATAAGATTATCACTTTCAGTTTTCAAGGAATCTTAAAAAACCCTTGTATCAAACGGGCCCTTACAAAAAAAACTATCTTTAAATTAGAGTATATTTCTTTTACAGTGAACTTGTATTGAGGGAAAGTGCAAATCAATATACAAAGATCTAAAGAGATACAAGTATGAGAAAAACGTCAATTGCAACGCAAACATTTTATTTTTTAAACATTGCCATTAAAATAAAAATAAAAATTGACCACATTAAGAACTCTTATATTCAATACTTTATATTTATTTCTACCTTTGTATGATTATAATTCTTCATATTTAATGCTTTCACATTAAATATAGGGAATTATAATTATTCAAAAATGAAAATAAATATAATTGTTAGATGAACATAATCGATCTAATGGTGAAATAAAGTGGTAGCAACATTAATTTGTAGTAATAATATCTTATCTCTTTTTTAAATATTATTACTTGTAAAAGAAATGAGATATGATATTGTTACTACCATATAATGTTATTACCATATCTTAACTTTTGGTTTCCGCCAATCAACAGTTATCATTTATTACGAATTAATAATTAATTAATGAGTTTAATTTGTAAAAATAATAACCGTTGATTGACAAAAATCAACGGTTAAGATATGATAGTAACATTGATAACATTGATGGAGCCACATTGGTGCCAGTAGGTACCTTGACGTTGGCTAATTTAGCTACATTTCAAGCGTAGCTAAATAAACGTAGCAAATCATGTTTTAATAATATTGTAGCTATTTTGACACCAGTTACGCTATTTTGACACCAGTTACGCTACATCACAAACGAACAACGAAATTATAATAAATTCATTAATAGGCTTGTTTTAATAATATTGTACAATTGAAAATACACCAGGCACATTAAGTAATAAATAATAATACCCTTGAAAGCTAAAGCCAGGTACGGTCCAATGAAAGGCCTGCAGTGCTGCCGGTCATAGAAATCATCTAATCAGAGAACCATTTTTTCAAACCAACTCTTATTACGTAATTAGAGCAATGGGAGAGAAGAAAATAAACCTACCATGGCCCACTCATTTTCTTTCTTTATCCAAGCTTTATGTGACACACTTCCTATCTAATGTTTACATGTTACTATCAACCCAAAATAAAACACATTGAAAACAAACCCGTTCCTATCTAATTCCCTAGTCGTTTTAACCGTTAGACATTGTTATGTGTTGCATTGCACGATTGCAGTCCCCATAGCAACCACCCCACTTCTCGGATGAAATCATCAACGTCGAAGGTTAATTATAATTTAGCACCCTATACTTACCTAATCATCCTTTACTTTTTAATTTCAACAATTAACCACCTCAAACTATGTTATTAAGACAATTAAGTTTCAATTCTGTTAACTGTATCACGTGATGCATAAAAAATTTTCTCCACGTTCAAAAGAAATAAAAAAACTGCTCCTCTTTCTTGATATATCACTGTTACTCAGCGTCTTATTTTCCCTCTCAAAAAAAAAGTCGTTATTTCTTCTTCTAACTTAAAATTTTCATTCTCTTCTTCCTTTTTCCATTTTGAACATCCGGGCAGTTGCTGCGGGTGGCGTCGGTGGCGAGTGGAATTCAGTTTGGTTGGGCCTTGCAGCTGTCTCTGCTCACGCCGTATGTGCAGCAGCTTGGGATTCCTCATCAATGGGCCAGCATCGTCTGGCTCTGCGGCCCAGTCTCTGGCCTATTCGTTCAGCCCTTGGTGGGCCACATGAGCGACCGGTGTACCAGCCGGTTCGGTCGCCGGAAACCGTTCATCTTGGTCGGCGCTGCATCGATCGTCGTCGCCGTTCTCATAATCGGTTACGCCGCTGACATCGGATGGTGGCTTGGCGACACCGAGAGTAACCGGCCCTGGGCCATAACCTTCTTCGTTATCGGGTTTTGGATTCTCGATGTGGCTAACAACGTCACTCAAGGTCCTTGTAGAGCTTTGCTAGCTGATCTCACTCGTAAGCTCTTCTTCTTCTTCTTCTTCTTCTACTTCTCCTTTCTCAGATTATTAAATTTGCAATCCCTGATTGATTTTACATGGATGAAATTCGTGCCAGCAACTAATATAATTTAACGAAAATCAAGCTACCTCTTGCTATGTTAATCATCTGCTATCTCGCTGTTATAGCATGATTTCACCTATTTATCTTGCAGTTGACTGGTTCACTGAACTATGACCATATTCAGCATGAGTATTTACTATATTGACTAGAATTTACCGAACCTTCTTTCTTGAATTATTTACTAAATAGTAAATTTGGGGTTCGATTTGGAAATGTTATGCGCAGAACAACAAATATAAAATTGGATCGGAATTAACACAGTATGAGATAGAGAAAATAAGAGGGGAAATAAAATGACACACCCCTAAGACCCAGGTGTTTAACGTGGTTCGGCAGTGTGCCTACTCCACATACGAAGACAGATCAAACTTTAACCCAATATAGTTGGACTAAGTTTCACTCCAACTTATAAGATACTTCTCCATTCTTCTACAATACTTTATACGGTGCATAAAATCTTGAATTAAGTTTCTCATTAATTTTTCAAGCCAAAGATTTTAGGCGATAAGGTTGGATTTTAAGTTAAACTTGATCTCCAAGTTCCAATTGCAAGTCTCTTCGGTTTTGTTTGTATTAATTTCTTCACCTCATCCACAACAATTTGATGACTTCCCCGAAATAAAGTTGGAGCTTCCCTTCCATACAATGCCTTTAACAGAGTCATTTTAGCGGAGCTGTGACAATTGATATTATACCAATATTCCGCCCAATGGAGCTGTTACAGAAGTATAAAATTCGTTAATGTAACCTCACCCAGCAGCTTAAGTTTTTGGGTTGAATTGCTTCTTTACATGATATCAGAGCCTCGGTGTCCCGGTTTCAATCTTCCCCCCCCCCCCCCGAATTTAATTAATAATTAATTAAGCCTAAATTTTTGAGTTAAATTGGTTATTTACAAAAGCCAATGCGGCCATTATTTTGGTTGAGGGCTGCAAAAACACCCTAGATAAGTCTCCGAGCACCTATCAATCACCTTGGCTTGTCTATTGGATTAAGAATGATATACTAAAGTGAATTTGACATAAGTCCTTGTCTGTTTAAGAATTTCTGCCCAAAAATGACTCATAAAAACCATATCACGATCCGATACAATGGTGTTACAAAAACCATGTAATTTCTGCATGTGAGTTTCTTGCTTGGCTTGCCCGTTTTTGCCATTGTTCAATGCGGCCTCCAAGGCATTCAAGCGAGCCTGCATCTTTTGGCAGTTATGTACCAATCAAAGCTCCCAGATCGACATTAAAACACAATGTTTGATTTATTTAGGTTCTCTGGTTTAATGAACTCAGATACATAATGACAGAATTACAGAGTTAAACATGCATTCGAGAGGTATGTCTTTCCTAGCAACTTCCGTTGTCTTCTTTCCTGAAAAATCCTCTTACATACACATTCCTACTTCTATTTATGAATTTCTAACTGCTACTGCTAGCAGTTTCGACTACAAAGAATTTATTGTATAACAACATTCCTACATTAATTTACAAATTCCAAACTGCTACTACTAGAAGTTTTACTACAAGCAGTTATTGTATAACTGCCCTCCAACCTCTCCATGACAGTTATGCCATCAGTTGAGATGGTTTGAACTTGAACCCCTGTAATTCCTCCTAGAACATACTTTAGTGATAAGGGGTCTGGGTCTGAGTCTGGGTTGTCTGACAGATCCCATTTAAAAAGTGGGGTTTAGGTAGGTTAATTGAAAATGATTAGTTCTGCATCGATTGATATCATAGGTCCTCTGTCCAGATGATCTTCTACTTTAAATTTGCTGTTGAATACAGTTCTCAATTAAATTGAAAGGACATAGTAATTATCTGTTATTTTCATCATATCTTAACGAAAATTGCTTTGCAAAGTTGACCTAGATGTCTGAATAAATTTTAAAAGACGTTATCTGCTTTTCTATGCCTCAGTATTTTTATTTGTTTTTCTATGCCTTAGTATTTCTATCTCCTACTTTTGACGTATAAAATGCTCGTTTGGAAGAGAGAGAGAGAATCAAAGTGTTCTCGTTGTGGACTCCCTCGACACCACCCCGCCAAAAAAAAAAAAAATCTAACCATTAAGTTTAGTCGTAATTGTTATGAAAATGAAAGTGATCAATTGGGAAAGCAAACAAGATATTGATGCACCACTTCATTCTTGTCTTTATCTTTTTCTTCTTTGAAATGTTAGGTAAGGATGCTAGAAGGACACGTGTTGCAAATGCTTATTACTCCCTATTTATGGCCACTGGTAATATTCTTGGTTATGCAACTGGATCGTACACTGGTTGGTACAAGATTTTTACTTTCACGCTTAACCCTGCATGCTCTATTAGTTGTGCAAATCTCAAGTCTGCTTTCTTTCTTGACATTGCTTTCATTGCGGTCACCACATATGTCAGTATCATGGCAGCTCAAGAAGTGCCTCTAAGTTCAAGTGTGGCTGCCCATGCTGAAGAAGAAGGGGCAGGGGAGTCAGGTAGTGGAGAAGAAGCTTTCATGTGGGAACTATTTGGGATATTCAAATATTTTTCAGCTCCTATATGGATAATACTGTCTGTTACTGCTCTTACATGGATTGGGTGGTTCCCATTTATTCTCTTCGATACTGATTGGATGGGTCGAGAGATTTATGGAGGTGATCCAAATGTAGGCCTTACTTATGATACTGGAGTTAGAATGGGAGCTCTTGGTTTATTGCTTAATTCAGTAGTTCTTGGAATAACATCATTGCTCATGGAGTGGTTATGCAGGAAGCGAGGGGCTGGTTTTGTATGGGGAATTTCAAATATCCTAATGGCTGTTTGCTTTTATGCAATACTAGTAGTAACCTATGTGGCAAATAGCATTGGCAATGTAGGTAAAGATCCACCACCAATTGGCATTGTGATAGCTGCGTTGGTAATCTTTACCATTCTTGGATTCCCATTGGCAGTAAGTTGCTCTAATCTACTAATAAAAGCATATTGTTCCTTTCCTGTGAGTATTGAAGGCAGCCTTTATGTTTCTTATGCCCACTAAAACTAAGACTCAAATTCTGTTGTCTTGCATTCTTTTCGAAATAATATGACTAATGCATGTGAATTGTATTAATTGACTTGCTCTTGGCTGCTTAGTCTCCTTAGTTCATGACATTTCTTGTATAACCTCTCTCATTTTTTGGGTACAATCCTTGTGATACCTTTCTATTCGAGTAACATGATGTGTCAGAAGGCAAATTTGTACATATTCCCATAAATAGTAAATAAGTTGAAAGTATATATACTATTTGATTAATTTAATCTGATTTAAATTATTTATTACAGATCACTTACAGTGTTCCATATGCTTTAATTTCCACGCATATTGAGCCATTGGGACTTGGCCAAGGTGTGCTTCTATTCATGACCTTGTTTATTCTTTCTTGAAGATGTGACCGTAGAACTATTTATATGGATTGTTGGTACTTACAGGGTTATCAATGGGTGTTCTAAATCTGGCAATAGTGATCCCGCAGGTACTTCTTTTAAATTCCTTTCATATGTGATTACTGTTAAATTACCTTTATTTTGTTGTTTGTTCCAACCTAGTGTAAGCATAATCTTAATAGATATTCATTTGAACTCGGTCAACTTCTATAATTTAAAATGTTATCTTGAATTGGACATTATGTCTTGAGGTGAATAAGTGCAGCTTTATGCCACTTGATAAAACTAAAATTTAATATTCAAATAATTGAGGTTGAATGGATGTCTGTTGATATCATGGGTGGCAAGAGGTAGTAATATGTTGTAATCTGTGGTCCCTTACTATGATTTTTCCTTAATTAAAACAGGAGTTTTAGGTCTCTCTCGAGAAGGAATTTTACTGAATAATATCATCGGTGCAGTATTTTTCATGTTGTGGTATAATTGCAATTTAGTGTTGTATACCTTTGACTAAGAAACATGAACATGGATATGAAAATTGAAAGCCAGTAAAATTGAATGTGTTTGTTAGGAAGCCACCTATCACTAAGGTGTATTCTAGGAAGGGCCACTGGGTATTAGAATCCTAGGCAAGGCAAGGAAAGGGAGTTTCTCAGATCTTTGGCGGGAAAACCTACTGTAACTGCATGGTAAGTCAGAAAACATAAAAACAGATGCTGAGGGGAGTTTAGAAGGCAAGCAAATATTTTCTAGATAATGTCTTGGGAAAGATAGGGCCTCTCGAAATCCTGTACTATCATTTTACAATTCAATATACCACTTTCGTCTCAAATTAAGTGTGAATGAAATTTATTTTCTAACAACTGGTATCAAAGCTCCCGGTTTGGGAGCCGTGGATGGTGAACACGCGAAGAATGAAGGAATGAATGGAAGCACGGAAAATGAAGCTTGTGCACTAGAGGAAGCTTCATGGAACTCACACCAGGAAAAAAGAGGAAGTTCAAGAAGAGACCGTCTCCTAGGGGCTTTCAGGGGAACTGACCGGCGAGAAATGGAAGGTTACACAAGCGAGGGGGACTGACGGAGATCCATGACATCTAACTATGCAAGAGGTATGTTTGAAATGTGTCCCAAAATTACAGAAGACTACAGACAAAGGCTAGAGATTTTGGTATTTTCTGGCAACGACGCATACTGGTGGGTGAATTGGGTCGAACATTATTTTCGTATGAATGCCATGCAGGAGGCGGAGTGGTTGCCAACAGTGATCCTGATCTTGGAAGGATACGCAATGAACTGGTATTAGTAGTGGGAAAGACAAATGGAAAATGCTACATGGGCCATGTTTAGAGCATAGATAATCAGAAGTTTTCAACCATCCCCAAATCAGAACCAGTATGAGGTACTTATGAGATCGTGAGTGATTACATGGAGGAGTTCGAGAGGATTGCAGGACCTCTTCTGTACACTTTCCAAGGCATATGGTTGAACGGACTCCAACATGAGCTGGGAGCAAAACTGAAGTTACATAGGCTCGAGTCTTTGGCACACTTGATGGATCAAGCTCAGTTTCTTGTAGGAATTAATTGGATCTGCATGAAAGGAGGACTAGGGCCAAACTTCAGATGCACATATCTAACCAGAGCCCTCAACAGCTCTGAGTCCGAACCACCATCAGAGGTGGTGGTTTCTGGTCCAACTTCACTACCGAAATTCCCAAAGGGAATTATGCTATACGGACTAACCACTCCAACCATAATTTCTTGAATGCAAAGGCAATGTAGAGCTCTGGCAACAACATGCGTGGCAGATCCAGAAGGCTTTAACAAGCTAAGTTACATGAGAAGATACAGAAAAGATTATGTTTCAGTTGCAAGGACAAGTTTCACCAGGCTACATGATGGCTGGAAGGAGGACATGGACTATTTTAGGGTTTTGACCGGACCTGTTTTAGGTTTAGAAGTCAGGCAGGTCAAGAATGAACCATCTCTGCTACCAAATAGAAGAGGGATTTGTGAATTACTTGATTGAATTCTTAGTACAATATTATATTTATGGAAAAAATGTTTATCATTTGGAATTACACTACACTTAAAATGACAGCCGTTTCAATTAAAATGATACAAAATGACAAACATTTTTCCTATGTTTATGCATGATTTACAATCTTTAATATTAGGAAACTAGGAATCTAGGAAATTAAGGAAAATGGTACAAACTAATTCCTAATTATTTAGGGCATAGGCAGTCCCTCAATAGAAGATACTTTCCAACAAAATGCCTTAGAGATAAGCGAAATTCATTTTGCTTTAACAAATTTACTTTCTTGCCCTTAAAATAGGTAAAATAAAATAAGTAAATCAATGAGGGAAAAGTTGTTGGCAAATCAAATTCAACAAAATTTGGGTGAATTTTTTATTTTTTTTGGATAAACTTCGGGTATCCTCAACTGGAGACAATCCTGTTCGAGCCGGAATCATCCACATCATGGTGGGGCTAGCTCTCCCAAAGAGGATTTTTTGCATTCACAAGGACTTGATCCCAAGACCTTGCTTAAACGGAATCAAGTATGTACCACTTGAACCAACCCCCTTTGATTATTACTAGTTAACTACCCAAACAAAATTTTATTTATATATCAAATCAGTTCCCATTGTTTAATTGTTCCAAACATACTGTATGTAGTTCTAAGCTAACGATGACTTGTGTTTCAATGAAAACTTTTTAAATAGAGTCGTTTCTGTGAATAGGAATTGTGTTCATGAAGTTAATGAGTTGCTTATTTATCATGCTTTAAACAGATAGTAGTGTCCCTGGGAAGTGGACCATGGGATCAACTATTTGGTGGAGGAAATTCCCCAGCCTTTGCTGTGGCAGCTGTTGCAGCCCTTGTCAGTGGACTTATAGCTATCTTGGCTATTCCCCGATCTGGTGCTCAAAAGGTCCGAAGCCATGTATGAGGTGTCATGTTCTGTCTGCTTTTGGCACTTATTTCTTTCGAAGAGGGATGGTGAAAATGAACAGGTAGCAAGAATTTGTAAATAGTCATTTTTTATTATAGCCTTTTTCTTCTTGAGCCTTTCTCTCCTCATTCCACACTCCCATCGTTTTGTAATGAATAAATGAGTGCTTGGCTGTGTTTAATCTTATTGGTCATTATTATTTAAAGCCAATGACCTGACTTTTGGGTCTTATTATTTTTGGGATTAAACAAAGCTTTGGGAACTTTTTTTTTTGTGTGATCTTGATGAGTGAGTTGTCTGTTTAAAACAGTGAGATTGGTTAGCTATGTAAACCACGAGGGACATCTTCAGGCTGTAGTGAAGGGTGAACACACTTGATGTCTAAGATAGTGTTTGGTAGGAGGTATCTTAGGAGATAGATAGACATTTGAGATTGGGTATCTAGTCTTACCATGTTTGGTAGAAGAGATTGCAATATTTTCCCACCAAACGTTTTTGCCCAGCAATTGATGTTCGCCTGTTAAATGCAACAAAATACACTGGCACACAATACCACTTGGCATGTGGTATTGTGTTGTCCGGCTAAGTGGAACAAAAAGCAACAAATATGTTGACAAACATACCCTCATAATCTCCTACCAAATCTACTTGCAGATTTACAGCTCATCTAACATATCCTGTTCTTTACAACTAATGTCTCTGAGGTTAATTTTGTTCTATTTTGCTTATCATATTATTTTTGGGTTTGTTTTTCGTTATGTGTTTTCATTCACTGATTGTTCAGATAAGGAACACGATTTTGTAGCAGTTACGATGGTCAAGGTTGCCATGGATTGTGTCAATAACAGCCCAAAAAAGAGACCCGTAATGAGCCATGTGCTTTATGTTGTTGGGTACATTGTCCATATACTGTGATTGAGAATAGATGTGAAGCATTGAATCCACTTTAGTTGGTTTACTTTTTTACTGTTTTGTCAAGGTTTACAATGATTTCAAGCTGCACATCTAATCATGTGTTCCTACGTATATTGCAAAAATGGTAAAGGATGGAGGTGGCATCTGTTGTGTTTAATTAGTTCTTCAAAATTTGTAAAAGGGTTGTTTTGGTAGTTGCAACTTATTTTTTCATCAATATTTAACCTTTAACCAAACAAGAGTTTTACCCAATTTTTTTGATAAAATTTTGACCAACCTTACCAAACAACATTTTTTCGATATTTCTACCAAAATTACTTTTCTAATATATCCCTAGTAATTATATTTTTCTAGTATTCAAAGATTTTCTCCTCAACCAAACGCTCCTCAAGGAACAATGTAAAACAAGAAATTCACATATCATTATTTTTCTAAACATCTTGGAATCTTAATAAAAGCTGTCACCAAATACTGATTGACAATATGTGCAATGTGTGGAGACCTTCGTCATTGTAAACCAGTCCTGCTTGTCTAGGCTAAATGCCGTGGGAAGTTGTTGGGGCATCTTCTGTAGGTTCCAAATTCATCTTGGGCAACATCCTTTTCCCCAAGTTGAGTTGCTGGTTATTGGGAATTATTCCACACCTTATATATATATATATATATATATATATATATATATATATATATAAAAGTAGGATCATTTGACACCGGTGTCAAATTTCAAATTTGATACCTCATCTGATAGCTGTTAGATCAAAAAAGATCAATGGCGTCACATGCTTGCAAATCTGAGTCGTTGATCTTTTTTTATCTAACGGCTTTCAGATGAGGTGTCAAACTTCAAATTTGACACCGGTGTCAAATGATCCTACCTCATATATAGGATCCTTAACAAAAAATATAGTTCTTACTTTAGTCTCCTACAAAAAAAAAAAATTAGTCGCCTGGTCCCTGTAAAATTCAAAGTGGATCTATTTTAGTCCTTTTGAGATTAATGTGGGTATTTTTTAAATTTGTGAGGGACTACGATTTTAACTATTGAGGTTCACTATATAAATTGAGGCACTAATATATATAAATTATTTCATTTATATATTTCTTGTAGAATTTGTGCATTAGTGCTTTAATAATGATGTGTTGGAATCTTATGCATTTGTGTGATTTGATTGTATTAGTGGGATGAATGTAAATAGTGGCCAACCGGGAACATATGAATTTTGCTGATGGAAAACTTGACGGAGACCTGGCTTTAATGCTCCTTATTTTGTTATGGTATTTTTTCTTTTTTATAAATTCTTGAACGACAGGTTTGATTTATTTTGGTTATTTACTGTTTAAGTTTAATTTGTAGGTCTTGTTATGCAGTCACTTAAAACTTAAAAGGCATTGTTTAAGTATTTACCAAAAAAAAAAAGCATTGTTTAAGTAGCATTTAATAATTTTTATTAAATCATATTAATTACTTAAAGAATAAAGTGTTAAATGTTTTTCTTAGTTCTCTAGATTAAATGCTTTTACTTTTCAACTAATATTTTCATTTTGAATTTATTAATTAGTGCCGAGGGACAAATTCCTTAATTTATTTTTCTGATTTTGAACCATCGAATAAATTCGTGTTTAAATACACCTCTCACTATTCACGAAAGTCTGATACCCTGATTTGCTCTCAATTCTTTCACACAATGACTTTTACTATTCTACTCTCCCACTCTGTTACGTACATTATCTCTGTATCGTTTTGATGGACTATCAAATTTATTTAACTAATAATCTACTTATAATTAACTAAGGGATTTTTGAGAGGAATTATTATTAAGTATAGATAGCTAAGTCTTTGATTATAAATTGGTTTGATTAATAAAGTGATATGTTGAAAGTGGGTAACTCTGGCATTATTTGTTTTTTTTTTTTTTTCGTCCGGTTAGCATGCTAAAATTAAAATGAATTTGCTTGCTTATGTTTTATTGCTACTGATCTTCATTCTTTGGGCCCCATCTCAAAATCCAACGAGGTATAGTCTAGCTTTACTATTTGCCACCCCTTGAAATAAAAAGCGGAAGAAAAAACAGAAAATATACACACAAAAAAGTATATGATATAAATTCTGATATTGCATGAAAGCCTACTCATGAAATGAACTGGAGTAATGTTTTTTGATAGGTGCATATTTATACTTGTAGTTATACTACATTTCCTTTCACACCTTTGCCTTTCCCTGGGGATGTCATCTTTAATTGTAAGTAGTCAAATCTGTTTTTCAGTTTGTCTCTTGCTGCGTTCTAAATTTTTGTTAACAGTAAGTTGTGGTTTGAATGACGTGATATAAATTTTAATGCAAGGAAAATTGGAAAATACCTCAAAGAATCTCAGTAGTTAAGGATGCAAATGTGGAAATATTATTTAAGTTCTAATTAATAGTAAAATAATTATGGTTATTTTGTTATAAAATCTGCTTTTGGCTTTTATGTTGAAAGGATTTCAATTGCTGCACTCCGAGTGATTTTCTTCAAAATAAAAATAAAAATTGTTATCTTTAACTTTCCTGTTCTTGTCTGAAAATGAAATCGCTTTTATGCTAGAGAAAAGACTGTTGATTTTTTGTCAAAATCTACAAGAAATATTATTAGCTAGTTAGTGGAATCAATATAAGCTTTGTATTGATGGTCTCAGCCTCTGTATTCTAATATGTCAGTGTCAAAATAATAGTGCCATATTATAAATATTTTTGTCCGTTTATTCTTCCTCTGCTGGGGTAATTATATATATAAATGAGGACTCTAGGTCCATTACAAATTAGCTGTCAATCAGCTATGAATAAAGAAATGAAATAATCTGTTACTATTTCTATTTAATACAAAACTCCTATGATTATGTCAATTAACTGCAAATAAGAAAATTAATCTATTTAATACAAATTTTCTATGATTATATAATTGTGTAATCAATGATTAAAATTCCAACAACTGTACAACTCAGCAAATATTATCTCATTTCAACACTCTCCCTCAAGTTGGTGCATAGATATCAATCATGCCCAACTTGTTAATTGCTTCTTCAAACACTTTTCCTGATACAGTCTTTGTCAAGAAGTCGGCTAACTGATCTTCAGATTTGATGTAGGAAAATTGAATAATTTTTTGATCTAGTTTTTTCTTGATAGTGTCTATCCACTTCTACATGCTTGGTTCTATCATGTTGAACTGGATTATGGGCAATTTCAATAACAGCTTTATTATCACAATGTAACTCCATAGGCTGATTGTAGCAGATTCCTAAGTCTTGTAGGATGCTTTTAATCCACAACAATTCACACACTCCATGTGTCATTCCTCTAAACTCTGCTCCTGCACTCAATCTAGCCACAACTTTCTGCTTCTTACTCTCCCAAGTAACTAGATTGCCTTCAACAAAAGTAAAATATCCCGAAGTTGACTGTCTGGTAGTTTTATCTCCAGCCCAATCTGAATCTGTGTAGCCTTTAATTCCGGGACTATTATTTTTTGAGTAAAGCAGATCTTTCCTTGGACACCCTTTTAAATACCTCAATATTCGATACACAGCAGCCATGTGATCCTCACTTGGATTGTGCATAAATATGCTCACAACACTGCATAAGCAATGTCTGGCCTAGTATGTGATGAATAAATTAGCCTCCCTACTAGCCTTTGATATCTGCCAACATCAGTCTGTACTTGATCAGGATATAAACCCAATACATGATTCATTTCAATTGGTGTTTCTGCTGGTTTACATGCTGTCATTCCTGTTTCTGCAAGTAGATCTAAAATGTACTTTTTTGTGACAAAAAAATTCTCTGATTTGATCTAGCAATTTCAATTCCAAGAAAGTACTTTAATGATCCTAGATCTTTCATTTCAAACTCATTTGCTAAATGTCTTTCCAATAACTCCATTTCAAATAAATCATCACCAGTCAAAACCATATCATCAACATACACTATTAACACTGTTACCTTTCCTCCATTATGTTTTATGAATAGGGTGTGGTTTGCATTACTTTGTTTGTATCCAAACTTCTTCATGACTAGAGAGAACCTGACAAACCAAGCTCTAGGTGATTTCTTGATGCTGTATAGTGTTTTTTTAATCTACACACTTCATTTCCCTTCAAGTTGGCATGTTTGCGCCTGGTGGAATTTCCATATATACTTCTTCTTCTAAGTCTCCATTTAAAAATGCATTCTTTACATCAAACTGCTTGAGTGGCCAGTCCCTGTTAGCTGCTATAGAAATCATAATACGAATTGTGTTCAGTTTTGCTACTGGTGCAAATGTATCTTAGTAATCAACCCCGTATTTTTGTGCGTATCCCTTAGCAACTAATCTGGCTTTACATCTGTCAAGGCTGCCATCTGCTTTAAGCTTCACAGTAAACACTCATTTGCATCCAATTGGTTTCTTCCCAGTTGGTAAAGGAACCAGGTCCCACATTGAGTTTTCTTGTAAGGCCTTCATTTCTACATTCATGTCTTCCTTCCAATTTGGATCATCTAAAGCATCCTGCACATTGTTAGGAACAAATATACTAGACAATTGATTAACAGATGCAATATATGATTCTGACAACCTATGATTGGACATGTAGTTACCGATAGGGTATTTGACCTTAGAGTTTGGATCTGGTTCATAAAGCTATTTTGGTACACCTTTATTTGGTCTTTGTGACACTCTAACTGTAACATCCCTGTCTCGAGCCGGTTCAATTAACATGCATATGATATAAACAGAAACAGCGGAAGACTTAACTTACGAAAATACGAGCTAACTTTTTCTTTTTCTACTTTAATTCTTACTCGGCGTAAACGAAAATCGGGCAGAGTTTCCTCTATAAATCGGACAACGGGGGATTTTCCAATCCCACTCAGAAGCATTTCCTGATAAACAGTTTATACAGCACATCACTCCAAAAGTACCAGTCATGCAAATATAATCAGATACCCATCCATGGGCGCATGCAGAACTTGGCTCCGTGCCACCAATCTAATAGCATGCAATCCAATACATAAACATAACTGAATACTACATAGCCATATCAACATGCCTGAATACAAAAATGTACATGCATTAAACTGAAAGACATGTACAAGACATATACATGCCATATACACAGTAAAGGATCTAACATCATGATCCATCAAATAAGAAAATACGAAATACATAAATGCACTCCAAAAAGTAGTAGCCTATAGCCACTCAAAATCCGGTCTGTCGAACGTCTCAGCCATGTGTCGCGTCCCAGCTTAATGAAGGCTCACCGGAAGCCTGGGAACCTGAAAATATATTCCCAAAGAGGGGTGAGATTACAAATCTCAATAAGCTCCAGGTTTATAGAGAGTTCTCCATACCCCTGGCTCCCTCCTGCATGAAAGTCAGATACAGAGTATACAGATACAACATATAGCAGATATCATAACAGAACAGAGCATATATCCATATCATATCAGAGGCGTGCGCCGTCATTCCCAAGGGAGGACCCCAAGCGGAACCAAAGCATGTGTTCCCAAGGGAGGACCCCAAGCGGAACCAAAGCATGTCAGAGGTGTACATCGTCAATCTCAGGGAAACCCCAAGAGGACATCAGTGTACCATATATCAATACAGAAAATCATATCAGAGCAAGTCATATCATGTTATCAAATAACTCTATATGAATGCATCTATACAAAGTATCACAATAACAGTCATACATTCCAACCACAGTCCACTAACTATGGTGGAGCACTCGAGCAGGAAAAGACTCCTTAAACATATAGCTTACCTCTTGAAGCTTTATCAATCTGCTTACTTGTAACACAAGTTACTTATATATCTTCAAGAGATTCCGATCCTTTTCAGTCCCTAGGTATACCTAGAGCAAGAATCCACAAATACAAATCAATAAAATGCTATCATGCCTAGATTTCACATAAGGCATACATTTTATCGCTTCTTTTCGTTTCATTCCGTTTTTGCCAATGCTATGTCAATACACAAGTCTAGACCTCTATATAACCGTTGATGTTCTTTAATTTAATCAAGCATTCCATTAAGAATTTTCAACATAAATCATACCATTTTACTTTAAAAAAAATCGTGGACATACCCTTAGGAAAATCAAGTTATTTTTCACAATTTCTCAAGTCATTTCACTTCTTAATTCATCCATTTAGTATCTTGAAATCCAACACATTTTATTAAATTAAAATGTAACAAGATCTATCCCTAAGCCACCCTATAGGTCGAACTATACAAGGAAAATAGGCAAAAGGGTTCTTTTCTTTTAAATTATTATTTCTTCACTTAGTTAGCAACTTAAACATACATATATGTATCCCAAAATGGTTCCAATAAAATTTTGGAACATCAAGTCCCTTACAACCCCCAAGGCCGAAATGTAATGACCAAAGCACATAGGATTTTTCCACTTAGGCCTTCTTTCTACATTCATACTTGCTCCAACACAATAAAATGCTCTTAATACATCAACTAAAATTTGCACAAAGGACCCTATTAACCCTATCAAGGCCGAGGCATAGAGGGCCATACACCATGGGATTTTTTTGTTTCAAACATACACCAATGCTTATTTTCCATTCTTATATCCCAAACATCAAAGATTCATCATCAAATCAAAGTTTAACACCCAATGCTTTCCCACCAAAACATACTCATAATTTTTATAACATAAATCATCAAAATACTAGCATGGAAATAGAGGTTTATTACCTCCAAAAGCTTATACTAGGTCTAGGAGGTAACCTCCAAGCAAGACTCCACCAAAAACTCCCTTTTTCACCTTGGATGAATAGTAATCCGAAAATGGGGTGATGAATATCTCCCTCCACAAACGAAATCAGCTCAAATGGAGGGGTGGAATAGCTTCCTTGGATGATTTCCTATGAGATTAGTATAATGGGTCAAAGATTTGGTGGATTATTCATGGAGAAATCAAAGAAATGAAAAACAAAACCCTAACCCTCCCTCCATGGTTGAAACTAGGGTAGAAGAGAGAGAAGGGAGCAATTTTTGATGTGAATAGTGATTCTTTTAAGTCACTTATGTTTTATAAGCACATGTGGCATTTTACCGGATATTTTTCTTTCGCGTATTTTCACTTAAACTGACCCGGAACTAACTTAAAGCTACGTACATATTTTTATTTTTCTGAACACATTTACATTAATTGTTATTTCCTAAGGAACAATATTTATAATTCACAGTATGATTTCTGCACCGTTTTTAATGAAGTGCACTGTGAACCACTAACTGTACTTCGTTTACTTCTGAACTTAAGACTTATAAACTTGTAATTTTCTTGGGCCTATATTGACTTGTTTGGCATATATTGGACTTTCTTACTCTTATTTCATCAATTATTTGTTTCTGGACTCTACCGGTTGCTTAAACAGCAGTACAAAATACCTGGCAGAAAACACTATTCACGAGATTTTCCCGGAAAGTGCCAGACTGTACAATTTTTCGTTCTGAACTCATATATGGAGTCAGAATTGTCAAATTATGTCTCTAAAATTATTTTACTCATTTTAGCTCTACCGGTTAATTCACAAGACTGCAAATTCTCCGGCAGAACGCATTGTTCATAACCTAGTCATGATTACAGTCAAAATACTCGAAATCACTCACTGAATCTAATTATGGCATTTAAATCCTTAAGTTAAACCTCTAATCAAGATTTACTGTTTAGGGTCATTATACTAACAGGTAAGATGGGACCATCTAAGCTAGTAATAGAAGGTCCATTTGAAGAAATAGGAGTAGGATTAGTGTTTACCTCAGGTATGAATTCAGGAACATCCAGGGACGATGCCTCAGTTATAGGTGTTAGACGCGTAGCAAAATCATTCGTGGGAGGGGTAACTTCCGGTCCAGGAGTGTGTTGAAGAGTTATAATTTCTTGTCCAGGCTCTGATACCATGTTAAAACAATGGTGCCATATTATGAATATTTTTGTGTGTTTATTCTTCCTCTACTGGGGTAATTATATACATAAATGAGGACTCTAGGTCCATTACAAATTAGCTGTCAATCAACTATGAATAAGGAAATGAAATAACCTGTTACTATTTTTATTTAATACAAAACTCTTATGATTATGTCAATCAACTGCAAATAAGAAAATTAATCTAATTAATACAAATCTCCTATGATTATGTAATTTTGTAATCAATTATGAAAATTCCAACAACTGTACAACTCAGAAAATATTATCTCATTTCAACTGTCAGAATTAATAAAAGTTTTGCCTTCATTTCTTTGTTGTGCCCCTTTGTATTATTTGGGAGGGCTTAAAAGAAGGGTATGTGTCAACATGGAGAAGCAACAAAAGAGAGGGAAAGAGTGAGGGAAGGATTTGTTAAGATCATTCAACTTCTAATTTCAAGGTAAGCTTTCCAGGACGGGTGTTCAGTGGATAGCAAGCAAAAAACTAACTAGTTGGCACGAGTGCTTTGTGAGGTTGGCAAGAGTTTTTACTAGTAGTAGTAACATCATCCTTGTAGTTACCTCATAACATGGTTCAAGTAACTTCGACCTATAAAAGGGTTTTGCTTACCCTTTTATATGCTCTACTGGGCATTGTTAAAGAAATAGAAGAATGAAAGAAAATATTGTCATGGCATTTGTTATTAGCAAGTCTTTATGGAGAATAATACTATATAACTGCAATTACTTACATTTAATTAAAGAGTTAGTTTTTTCTGCAGTTATTGCAGATAACTTATCAGCAGTAAGTCAACACGACGTCGTTTTGGGACAGAAATCATGGTGTTTTTGTAATTTTAATTTATTTCAGGGTTATAATAGTCTTTATATTCATAATTTTTTAAGATTTCAATACCAAAACGACGTCGTTTTGGAAATAAATGCAGATAACTTATCTGCATTAATTGCAGAAACATTTTTCACTTAATTAAAACATCAAATTAAAAAAAGAAGCAAAGAACAGGAATACATTTTTCCAATTAATGCCTTTTGGCATTTGAGACATGTACTCCAAGTTAAGGCCGAATAGTTTGGGGAGAAAATTTGGTTATTATTTATTCAAATTGTTTTGGTTGTGGGGCGTCTCAAATTTGATAACTATTTTATTCAGTCATCGTAATTTTTTTTAAAAATGTACTTAATTTCACACTCTTTTAACATTTTCTTTTTAATTATTTTTCCAGCACAAATTATATGTTGCATTCATCCGCGTTAATATACTCTTACCAAAAAAGGTGGTATTAAATTAACACAAATTTCTTTTGGTTAACTGAAGGAGAGTGGCACACTCAATATATCAATAACTTTGTGTTAATGTTCATCAAAACGATATCATTTTAAGTTGAAAAATTAAAAATTAGAATGACAAATATTATTCTAACCCTAAAACAAATTAATATTACAAACACACCATGATTTTCGCTTCAAAACGACGTCGTTTCGGTGAACATAAAATCAAATTATCTAAAATAACTTTAGAAAAAATGAACTCATATATCAAAGCTTTTCTTATTTAAAAAGTTGATATTAATATTTCTCATGTTATAAGAGATAAATTTATCTCTTACTCGTACCTAAAAATATATGGGATTTATGTGAGGCCATATAAAGAGAAGAGAAAAAAAAAGCTCCGTACACTTTTATATGTTAAAAGTTTAATCCCTAAAATATTTTGAAGGAGATAAAAACATTGGAACAAGAAAAAGTGTACCTAGATCAACAAGAATATTTTCAGGCTTACTATTTGTTGATTGTTTTAACATTTTTTTTTATTTGAGTTGGGGTTGATGGTGAACTGAGGTTTGGAGGAAAGATTTTCAATGGAGGTTTGGAGGAAAGATTTTCAATGGAGGCATTTTTCAACGTAGAGATGCAAAATTTTATTCATGATCATTCCAACAATGATTCTCTGATATGGATGGTCCTTGAGTGGTTTTCACCTCTGATATGGTGGTGATAAGAATTAGCCCCTATTCTTGGTCAACAAAACATTTGAAAAAGGGATTCTTACTGAATTTCTAAACTTTTTTCAATCAGTATTGTTTATTGGCCTTATTTTTAAAACCCCATTAGTAAGCTCCTTTGATTTGGACCATTATCCTTTGAATCAAGACTTTATTAGAAGTGACATAGCAGTTCATTTGCGTGCAATTAATAATTATGATATGTGAATGTCATGTGGAAAAAGTGACATTCCACATGCATGACTCACATACAATTGATTTGTTAGACAGACGATATCATATAGGTTAGTACTAGCCATAAACCAATTGTGAATAACTCCGTCATGCAAGATTTACAAAGATTTTAATGAAACTAAAGAAATCATTGTTGAAAGCAGTGTTTTAAAACCGTCTTGGACCGGCTGAGTTGATAGTTTTGGTGATTTGGTGGATTTGTTGGTCTGAGCGGCCATTTGAATCGATTTTGCAGTTAGTTTAGTTTGGACCAGTTGACCTGATTGAGACTTTGACAACTTGATGACCCGGTTTAGACCAGTTGATTCTCTCTTTTTTTGGTAAATCATTTTTTTTGTTGCTGAAAACTCTTGAATTAAATCAGGCTCATATTTTGTGGTAAATATGATTAAAAAGTAAGGTAAAAATAAAAAGATATTTTGGATTAGTGCAATTCTTTTGTATAATTTAGTTGCATCTTATAATGATTTCAAGAAGTTAAATAAGGATAAACAATAATGGTCGCATCTCAACGTTGGACGCTTTCTCCTTAGTGTGTATTTCATACATATCATTTATTATCATGATTTAGTTTATTTGTATTATGTCAAAGCACAAAAGGTGTATTTAGTTTACATTGCAATTTTAATCTAATATTAGGATATGGTCTAAAACTAAAAGCCTAAAAGTGTATATGATATTTGTTATCATCGAGAATCAATTTATTTTTTGAAATTCATTAATAATTTTTTTATGTAGATTTTTAATATAAATAATATATTTATATTTTTTTTAATATATAAATAGTAAATTTAGTTGAACTAACTTGAATTAATTTCTTAATGATCCAATACTTTGAGCAAATTGATGAGCAATGCGAGTTTTAAAACACTGGTTGAAAGAAAGAGACGCTTTCAACGGTAGCAGAAAAAACATGGGGGTATGTAGGATATGGCAATATCAACTTTAATGACTGCCGAGAATATAATCTTTATCCTAGTCATAACTCAAGATAAAACTTTCGTTGATAAAGCGATTCCACCTTATCAGTAGCATGTTAAAGTTATGATTGTGAATTAAAGTTGTAGTATATTAGTCTGAGAAGAGCTATGTAAAAGTTATGGCTGAGATAAAGTAGTTGTGTATTACGTAAAACTTGTGGTTGTAAATTATGTGTACCAAGGGTGAATTGTGATATCATGTGTGAATCACTGGATTGACTCTGAATTACTTAACCTTAGCACATGTGTGATATATGATATATGATAATATCTAATAATATAAGATCTGATAGTATAAAGTATAATTATATAAAATTTGATTAAATTTTAATATTATCTAGTATTTGGCATAAGATAATATCATATAGTATTTGATAATGTACTGTATAATATTATATAGGATAAAAAAATATTTTTAACAAAAATTATCCAGAATTTATATAATTATTTCAAATATGTTATATGATATTAACTTTTATAAAAATTTATTGATTAATGTGTAAAAAAAATTATTAATTTTTATAAAAATAAAAATCCTCAATATTTAAAAAAATAATATATTAAAAAATAATTTTTATTTTAATATATTAATATTGGAATAATATATTAATTCTTAAGAATTGCACTGGTCAGCAATATTAATACATCAATCGCTTATCAGGCCTAATCTCACTCTTTACACTTGATTAAGTGCATGTTTGAATCCTCTCTCTTTTAAGCTAGAAACTACTTATAAGCATAAGCTAGGCCAAACAAGTTTTGAAAAAAGCTCTTATAATAAAAAGCTCTTTTTTTATAATGAAGAAAAAAGCTGAAAATTAAAAACTCATAGGAGAAGCTTTTTTTTAAATTCTTATCTATTTTTCTTGAATTGTGTGCTTTTTTTTTAAATAAAGAGTTATAAAGATAGAGAAAATAAATTTCTTGAAATATGTGCTTTTAATTAACTTTTAAGCTAAAACTTTTATGTGATTACCAAACAGCTTTTAGCTTTTTTTTTTTAAGCTCTTTTTTTAGCTTTAGCTTATAAGTAGCTTCTAGCTTAAAAAGAAGAGGATCCAAACAGGCTCTTAAGTTATACACCACTTTAATATATTAAGGGATTCTGCTATATAAGCTTATACTATACGATGATCACACCAAACAATTAAAAATATCATAACATATATTATAAATTTATAGTATCAAACCTTATACATCACATCAAACAAGTCCTTAGTATCTTTATCCATAAATCGGCTTGTATGAGGCAAAGTGAATCCTTAGGGGTGAATTTAATTAATAATTAATTAAGTTTTATATAAAAAAAATTAATATATGTAATGAGTTTATGCATTGTTCATCCTTTAAATTTAATAAGATCTCGTATGAACGGAGATATTAAAAAAGTATAAAAAAAACATTAATGTCATCCAACAGACTTACCAAACACTTTAAATTTGGGGTTGAATTGGTTGTTTGCCACACCATACAAAGCACAGACTAATTAAACATCATACATTCAGATTCAGATATAAAACTAAATAAAAACAATAACTCCTTTTTTTGTTGTTGTAGTGTGTGTTTCCTTTTACGAAAAGAAAAGCTGACCATGAAAGAAAACAGTTATTAGCTCTTAGGGAACAAAACAATCGACATCATGATGAACACATGCATACAGTACTCCCATCAGGCTAAATACAAGAAATGTAAAATTTGGGTCAATTAAGTAAATGCAAAGAGGATATTATTGTTTTTTTCCCTGACAAGAATTGAAAAATGCACAGCCGAACTCAAATTTAAAGCTTGTTTGAATCTTCTTATTTTTAGTTTTTTCTTTTTATAAGTAAAAGTTAGGTTAAATATATTTTAAGAAAATTTTTTATAATGAAAAAAATCAAAAATTAAAAACTGTAAAAAAGAATTTTTTTTTAACTTTTATTAATTTTTCTTGAATTGTATATCTTTTTTAAAATAAAGAATCATAGAGATGTGGAGAAAGAGTCTTTTCTTGAAATGCCTGAAATAGTTTATCAAAAAAAAAATTGCCTGATATAAATCACTTTAAATAGGTTGAATTGGTTTTGTATCAACATTCAGATATCAAATCACAAGACAAAGACAGAGAACTTGATTGAAACAAGAGCGACCCTTTTTCAAATTAAGGGGACAATAAATCATAAACCGTGCAACAAATGGTGAAAATGGAGATTGAACATTACCACCAAAGAAACCAATGAATAAGGAAAAATGGCATACCCAATTGCTTAAAAAAGATGTAGAGAAACACAAGAGTGAGAAAGAAAGCAAAGGGAACCAAAACCTACCTTGTTGGTGCGCTCAAGCACGTCAGTGTTGGCCTTTGAGCGCCAAGACCTGGACCAACGGACCAGCTTCTCCCAGGCGACCCTGACGGCTCTACGACGGTCTCGGGTCGGGTCAGGGTTGGGCTTGGTGTCCGGGTTCGGGTCTTGAGGTGGAGATGGAGAAGGAGAATGTGAAGCATTTCCAGCACAAGAAGGAGGATGGCCAATGGGGTGCCAGCGAAGGGTAAGATAGTTGGGTTTTGAGGGTAAATTTTGAAACTTTGAAGTGAGGTTACCGTTGGGAGAAGGGTGAGGCTTAGAAGAAAATAATGGGGTCGCGAATGATGCTTCTAACGCTACTGCCATTGTCAAAACAAGGAAGCACGGACACTTATAAAATCAGTAAGAGTCGAGTCTGACACGCTCCGACATGGTGTCGGACACGCGGTTGACTTTTTTCGATACGTTGACTATTCCGACACGCGAATTTGACCGTGTCGGACACGGTCAAATGACATTCTCGTAATGTTTTTTAATTTTTTTAAAAAAAATTAAAATATATTAATAAAGCTCCCACCTGATCATATCAATCTTATCTTTTTGTCTTTTTTTCCCTTAAGTAGATAAGAGATCATCTCAGCATTATTGTTGTCGATTCCTATCACGTTCTTGTTGTATCTTCTTCTCTCTGATCTCTCTTAATATAATTTGATCTCTCTATCTGATATTATATCTCTTTCTCATCCCAATTCTTATTTTTTTTATTAAAGCTTCCATCTTTATAACGTGTTGATGGGTATTATTAATTTAGTTTCTTTTTTTTGTTAAATTATTAAATATTAAATAAAATATACACTATATAAATTAAAAATATTATTTAATATTAAAACGTGTCTCAACGTGTCGAAATCTATAATTTTTTAGGATTGACGTGTCGGAGTATCGTATCGTGTCGTGTCACATGTCGCGTGTCGTATCGGTGCTACATAGGCCAAAACTGATGAAGCTCGCTCGTTGTAACATACATGTATCTGGATTCTCTTACGTGAAAATTAATTCACATCATCATGTTATGTGGATGGAGAATCATAGTCGTACAAAATGGATCAATGTAATGGATCAATGGTAATAAATGAGGAAAGAGAAAAAATATTAAAATAAATAATTATGAAATCATAACTGTTGATTTACCTTTGTATGGTTGTTGTAATCTTCCCACATGATCATATCAATGAGAGGATCTATTTCCAACATACATACGGAGAGAGCGTGATACAGATAGAGCGAGAGATTTGTTTATTTTGTAAAAGAAAATGCAACTTATAGTTTTAGAAAAAGTGTTTGTCCTTATAAATAACACAACTTATATTCTTTACTCTCACAAAAAAGTGGGACCCACATCTTTATATTTTTTTGTCCACTCTCTCTTCTCCTTTATCTATCTCTTTCTCTCACTTAAAATGACACAACTTTTTTTTTTTACGTCTTTTAAAATGATACACATTTTTTCCATAGTTTTATGGATAAACTAAAGGGTAATATTTTTATATGTTGTATAAGAAAAGTACTATCTCCTACTCAAACAATAAATATGAGAGAGAAAAGAGTTAGAGGTGAGAGATAAAAAAATTTGTGGGACCCATTTAAAAAATGTGACTGTAGGAGATAATATTTTTCTTATGTAACATAAGAAAAATATTACCCTAAAGTAAATAATAATAGAATAGCTGTCATTTTTTCTGCCTACCTTTGCCTATTACTTTAAAAGACCATTAGATCATAATCTAAAGAGGAGAAAAAAAGATGAATGTTAATTAAGATTCTAATCTAATAGTCTTTTAAAATAGTAAGCAAAAGTGGGCAGAAAAAATTGTAGATAAAATAACATATCCCAATAATAATATATAGAATTGTATCTTTTAATGAAAATGATAGCAGAAGAAAACGAGTGATTTTTTTATAAGGTGAAATGTGTGTTATTTTAAATGACATACTATTGTGTTATCTTTAATGAAACTACGTGTTTTTGTATTCTTTTTCATCCACTCTATTTTTTTACTTAATTTTATAGTGTTCGCTTTTTCTACAGTCAATGTAGATAACTTATCTATTATCTACATTGAGCCCAAAATGACGTCGTTTTGAGGCGAAAATCAAGATATTTTTGTAATTATTATTTATTTCAGGGTTATAATAGTCTATTTTATTATATTTTTTTATTTTTCCACCCAAAACGACGTCGTTTTGAGAACGAATGTAAATAACTTATCTACATTCTCTGTAAAAATATTAAAGCCAATTTTATAAATAAGAAAAATGTAAAAAACAAAACAAAAACACACCAAAACCATATAATTTCTTTAAAAATAACATAAGGTTGTGGCATTCAAAATGATAAATATGTTCTCTCTCTTTTTAATTTAAATTTTAAATGAAAAATAATAATTTTAATTAAAATAACCATCACAAATATTTTTCCCATAATAATAATAAATAAATAAAATTTTAATATTTCTGCTTTGATTTATCGTAGAAATTATTTTATTTATTTAAAAAATAAAAGAAATCTAGCAATAAATAAAAAATATCATATTATCCAATAAGAATATTTTTTACTATATACATAAATTTCAGAACAAACTTAAAAGACTCAAACTATATTTACTGGTAGCGGTGTTAACGAGCCGGGTCGAGCCGAACTTTGATCTTAAAAAGTTAAGTCTGTGTGTAACATGTTACCTGTTATGAATATAATTTTTGGCTTGTAACCTGACTTATTTAAAAAAAATAAAAGGCTAAACTGATTTACAAAAAATAAAAGTCTGGTTTAGCCTATTTAAAAAAATGAGACAACAGAAATTTATTCAAGCAGAATATACAATCAACAGTATTAGTAATTTCATAAATACTCATAAATTCAATGTATATCTAAACAGATATAGAACAAAATCATTCAAAAAATCTGTTTAACCAATAAAATGGAGTGAAATGGATTGAGGAGAGATGACTATTATAAGTAGTATAACAAATATAAAATAAAAATAAAAATTAATGTAATAGACCAAGCAGAGGCTCTAAGGCTGAGCTTTTGAATTGGAGCCTTAGAGTTTTTTTATTAAATGAGCTTTTATACAAGTCCAAGTCTGGTTCCAATAACTAATTTTAAACATTTAAGCTCGGAGGATTCCTCACTTCTTTCTCTCATTCAAAACCGTGCATGAGACTTTCATCTCGCACGGCTCCTAAGTGACAAAATAAAGAAGAACTCATCTTCTTTCTTTTTTGAATACCTTCCTCGCGTATGTATAAGATCGAATCCATTCGATTTTTAATTTTCAAAAGAATTACTATTCTTTAACTTTTCGAGGAATGTAATTTTTTCAATTTTTATGATTTGCTCCTACAAAACGAGTTAAGCGAAAGGCCTGATTCATTTACCACCCCTATTTACTGGTAACAGCACACGTTGATATATAATTACTGTTATCTAGTGACAAAAAAGACAACATAATAATAATCATGATTATATACTGGTTTTATTGAAATGATGAATGACATTTGAATTAAAGTATATCTCTAAAATAACTCCTGGAATTTTCTAAGAGTTATTATAGAAAAACATGGAAAAATATATCTCTGTTACGAAAAATGTTGCTTTATTTAAAAATATAGTTGTAACTTAAAATATTTAAGGAGATAAATACAAAATTACTAAATTATAGGTGCACTTATATATTATGATTACGATATAATCAAAAAATAAAATGAATAATATAAAAATGTATAAGAATTTTTTTTGAATATATCGGTTCATTGATTTTCTGATTAATTGAGTTCAAACACTGGCGAATCTATAAATAAATTATTTTTTTAAACAACATAACCTGTCTTTCAAAATGGTTAGTGTTAAATTATACTTTGCTATTCAAAACGTAACTTCGCTTTAATTGAAAAGGTAGCAGTTGTGTTCGGTGCACATGCCTGGATTAATGGCATCTAATCTCTCCCATGCTCATCATTTTATAAAAGTTAACAGCACACGACCAATTTCTTGGGGGGGCCACTAGCCATTAACTGTTTGTAGGAACCGAAGAGCCTTTGAATTTCCAGAATTGATCTATGTTCAGACTTCAGAATTATGTACATCCTTTTTTAATCATTCTGAGTTTCTTTAGAAAGTGTTCTGAATCTTCTGATGCCGATGCCAATCTTATAATCATATAAGGTTGAATTAATGATGATAAGAAAAGAGAAAAAAAAATATTAGGATAGAAAATTATAACATTATTATCATTGATTTTTTTTTTCTACAATTGTTTAAGATTAATAGTTAAGATTCACTAATTGTTAGGCTTCTTCCTTCAATGCTAAGTCCAAGCCCATTGACGGGTTTTTCAAAAACTCTAAACCTTAAACCCCAAATTCCACCTCCTCTATATATTCATTAGTTGAGGGTGGAGGCTATGTCAGATTGACAGAACATTATTTGAGAGATTAGAAATTTGAGAGAAAATTGTTTGAGCAAAGCTTTATGCTTTGTATTTGAGAGATCTTTAGAGAGAGCTTGAGTGAAACATCTCTAGGGAAGTTTGATTATCACCATTGTTGGAGAGGTTGAGTTAACCACCACATTGGTGATTCTGATTATTTGTAACCATTATTTTCATAGTTGATTTTTGATCTGGACTAGGTCCTGTGGGTTTTTTACTTCTTCATTGAAGAAGGTTTTCCCACGTTAAAACTGATTGTGTTTCCTTTTCTCTCGCTCCTATTTTTCGTTTTGATTTTTCCACTGCGCTGCCCGACCTGGTGAAGTTCAGGCCGAGGTATTGCCGAGATCCGAGATCAAGATCTTGTTGATTGACTTCCGCACAAAGGCTGCTTAGCCGAGCTTGAGGGAACCGAGTTCCCAGTAATGGTATCAGAGCCCGAGTTCGACGGGTTCTGAGGGAGACGAGATGGAGACCAGTGGCATAACCAATGATAGAGACATGTTCAAGTTGACCGCAAATAATTTCACCTATTGGAGACCGATGATGGAAGATCATCTCTACTGCAAAGATTTATATGAGCTCATTATCCTTGATGAGAGACCGACAGGAAAAACTGATAAGGAGTGGGAGATCCTGAGTCGGAAGGCGGTAGCCATGATCAGGAAATATATTGATAAAAGCCTCTTTGAGCACGTGTCCGAGTTCATGAACGCGTATGAGTTGTGGACGAAACTGGAGTCCATGATTCAGAAGAAGACTCCCAGGAATAAAGCATACTTGGTTCGCCGACTTGTGAAGCTTGAATACAAGGACGGCATACGCATGATTGAACACCTCAACACCTATAAAGGTACTGTGAATCAGCTTCAAAAGCTTAGATGAAAATTGATGATGAGATGCAGGCTTTGCTGTTGTTGAGCTTGCTGCCAGAAAGCTGGGATACTCTGGTAGTGACTTTGAGCAATTCAGCTCCAAAAGGAAAGTTGAATATGGATGTCGTGACAGACAACCTCCTGAGCGAAGAAGCCAGGAGAAGAGAACGAGGTTTTTCAAGCACGTCTGAGGCCAACATTACTGAAAACAAAGGGAAATCCGACTCCCGGGGTAGAAGCAAAAGCAGGGGTAGAGGTCGTGACAGAAGAGAAAAGTCCAGAGGTCGGTCAAAGCCATATATGAGTTGAAGTGCTTTTACTGTGGAAAGACAAGCCATAAGAAGCCAGACTGCTGGACCCTGCAGAATGACGAGAAGAACGGCTCTATAAAGCTGGATCAGATTATTCCCAAGAAGAGGGAAGACAAGAGCACCACTGCGGTGGCTGCCAACCCGGATGCCGAGATATTCCTCCTTGGAGAGGATAATTATTTGAATGTTGCATATGATGACTGCACCTGGATTGTTGACTCCGGTGCCTCCTTCCACGTTACTCCACACAAAGGTTTTTTCTCCTCTTACCGAGGTGGTGATTTTGGAGTCGTGAAGATGAGAAATCAAGTGACCAAATGGATTGTTGGTGTCGGTGATGTAACCCTGACCACAGATGTCGGATGCCGACTTGTGTTGAAGGATGTGAGGCATGTACCTGACATGTGATTGAACCTAATCTCGGTAGGCAAACTTGACGATGCCGGGTTAGTGAACTACTTCGGTAGTGTGAGATGGAAGCTGGCCAAGGGAAACTTGGTCGTGGCCCAAGGTAAGAAGAAGGCTCCTTGTACGTGATGCAAGGAAAGATCAATGGCGGAGAAGCCAATTCTGTACGAGATGAACCTAGCTTGGAGCTATGGCACAAGCGCCTCGGCCACAAGAGCGAGAAAAAACTCCAAATCCTGAACAAGAAAGGATTACTGACCAAAGGCCAAGCGTTGGAGAGTTGCATGCACTACGTAGCTGGAAAGCAGCATCAGGTTTCTTTTGTGAAACCGGATCAACCTAGACTACGCAGCTATATTCTTAACCTCGTCCATACTGATGTCTGCTCCATGTCGGAAAGATCCCTTGGAGGAGCTCAGTACTTTGTTTCATTTATTGATGACCACTCTCGCAAAGTGTGGGTATATTTGTTGAAGTCTAAAGACCAGGTACTCCAATCCTTTAAAGAATTCCATGCAATGGTTGAAAGGGAGACTGACAAGAAGTTGAAGGTGGTCCGATCTGATAATGGTGGTGAGTATTGTGGCCCTTTTGATGCATATTGCAGAGCGGCCGGGATCCGACTTGAGAAGACGCCCCCAAGACTCCACAGTTGAATGGACTTGCTGAGAGGATGAATAGAACTATTGAAGAGAAAGTCCATAGTATGTTGTCCAATGTCGGATTGCCGAAATCATTACGGGGAGAAGCCGTCAAAATAGCTGTTGACTTGATCAACCTCTCACTATCACGGCCACTTGAAGAAGAAATTCCAGAAGAAGTCTGGACAGGTCGGAAAGCGGCCTATAATCAATTGAAAGTGTTTGGATGCCGAGCCTTCATGCATATCCCTAAAGATGAAAGGGCAAAACTCGATGCGAAAACAAAAGAATGCATTTATCTTGGTTCGTCGAAATGTGAGTTCGGGTTTCGACTTTGGGATCCAATCAATAAGAAGATCGTGAGAAGCCGAGATGTGATCTTTCATGAAGATGAGAACATTCATGACATCTCGAAGCCTAAAGTCCGAGTTACTGTCAGACGCGAAGAACCCAATCCTCCTGTCCGAGCTGAAGCAGGGGGAGAAAATCAAGAGAATGAAGAAATTGATGACCAGCAACAAGCTGAAGATGACCAAGACATTGAGGTCCGAGTTGATGATGAGATCCGGGATAAGAATGATGAACCGGGTTCTCAAGCTGAAGAACAACCGAGATATCTAACTTGAGAAAGAAGACCCTCTACGAGATACCCATATGATGAATACACTGTTGTTGCTGAAGACGGTGAGCCTCAGAGTTATGATGAGGCTGTAATGAGCTCAGAGAAAGAAGAATGGAAAAAGACAATGCAAGAAGAGATGAAATCTCTGCACGAGAATCAGACTTATGAGCTGACTGATATGCCTAAAGGAAGACGAGCTTTGAAAAATAAATGGGTCTACAAGATTAAGAATGAAGAGAACGGGCAGAAGCCGAGATACAAAGCCCGAATTGTAGTGAAAGGCTGCAATCAGAAGAAAGGAGTAGATTTTGAGGAGATTTTTTCTCCTGTGGTAAAAATGACCTCGGTCCGAACCGTGTTAGCCATGGCGGCTTCGATGGACCTCGAGGTAGAACAAATGGACGTGAAGACGACATTTCTTCACGGTGATTTAGAAGAAGAAATATATATGGAGCAACCTGAAGGATTCCGAGCTCCAGACCAAGAAGACTTGGTATGTCGGTTGAAGAAGAGTCTCTATGGCTTGAAGCAAGCACCTCGACAGTGGTACAAGAAGTTTGAATCATTCATGACTGATCATAAATTTGAAAAGACAGAAGCTGACCACTGCGTATTTGTGAAGAGGTATGAGGCAGGAGATTTCCTGATTTGTTGTTATAGGTTGACGACATGCTTATTGTAGGGAAAGACAAATCGAGGATAGCCTCCCTGAAAAAGGCATTGAGCTCGTCCTTCGCAATGAAGGACCTCGGCCCTGCAAAGAAGATTCTCGGAATCAAGATCATCTGAGATAGACAGAAGAAGCTACTGTGGCTGAGTCAAGAGAAATATATTGAGAAGATTCTGAAGAGATTCAGCATGAACAAAGCCAAAACAGTGAGCACCCCCCTTGCAGGATACACAAAGCTGAACCAGAAGCAATGTCCGAGATCTGATGAAGACAAAGATGAGATGATGAAGGTCCCTTACCAATCCGCTGTCGGAAGCTTGATGTATGCAATGGTTTGCACTAGACCTGACTTGGCGTATGCTGTTGGAATGGTAAGCCGGTATTTGTCAAACCCCGACAAAGAGCACTGGGAAGCAGTGAAGTGGATCTTCAAGTACCTCTGAGGTACGACCAATTTATGTCTCCGATTTGGAGAAGGGGGAGACGCTGGCAAGGCTACTCAGATTCTGATTTAGGGGGAGACGCCGACTCGAGGAAGTCGACTACAGGATATTTGATGAGATTTGTCGGAGTAGCTGTCTCTTGGCAATCAAGACTTCAGAAGTGTGTTGCACTATCGACAACCGAGGCTGAGTACATTGCCGCTACTGAGGCAAGAAAAGAGATACTGTAGATGAAGAAGTTCCTCATGGAACTCGTCCATGATCAAGACAAGTACGAGCTGGGTTGTGACAATCAAAGCGTAATCCATCTTGCGAATAATTCAACCTATCACTCCCGCACTAAGCATATTGATGTGAGGTATCACTGGATCCGGGATGTGGTGGAAGGTGGAGAGCTCGAACTCGTCAAAGTGCACACTGACCAAAATTGGTCCGACATGATGATGAAATCGGTTCCAACAAGAAAATTTGAAGACTGCTGTGAAGGAGCCAGGTTGATGCTAAAGTCAACGCATTGAAGTCGGAGGGGGAGATTTATTGGGCTTCATCATTCAATGCTAAGCCCAAGCTCATTGAGGGGTTTCCCAAAAACCCTAAACCTTAAACCCTAAATTCCACCTCCTCTATATCTTCATTAGTCGAGGGTGGAGGCTAGGTCAGATTGACAGAACATTATTTGAGAGATTAGAAATTTGAGAGAAAATTATTTGAGCAAAGCTTTATGCTTTGTATTTGAGAGATCTCTAGATAGTTTGAGTGAAACATCTCTAGGGAAGTTTGATTATCACCATTGTTGGAGAGGTTGAGTTAACCACCACATTGGTGATTCTAATTATTTGTAACAATTATTTTCATAGTGGATTTTTGATCTGGACTAGGTCCCTTGAGTTTTTTACTTCTTCATTGAAGAAGATTTTCCCACGTTAAAACTGGTTGTGTTTTTTTTTCTCTCTCTCTCTCTCTCTCTCTCTCTCTCTCCTGTTTTTCATTTTGATTTTTCCGCTGCGCTGCCCGACCTGGTGAAGTTCAAGCCGAGGTATTGCCGAGATCCGAGATCAGAATCTTGTTGATTGACTTCCGCACAAAGGCTGCTTAGCCGAGCTTGAGGGAACCGAGTTCCCAACACTAACATAATTTATCATTTTAAATATCTTTTTCCAACCGATATGTTAGTCAAACCAGACTGTTCCATTTTTGGTGGAATTGGTTTGACAAGCTGATAAGGTCTTTTCTTTTTGGGTAAAAGGTAAGGTCTTTTTTTTTTTTTTGTAAAGGTCTTATTTTAATAACAACGCTTTAGAGTAATTACGATGTATTTTAAATTTTAATTTATTGAGATTATTATATATTTTGAATTAACTAAATGATAAATTCACCGCTACATGCTTTCAAGACAAATTCATTTTAGTAGAATATTATTGGTTGAAAAATACTAATGATATACTTTTTTCACACTTTTTTTAAGGAAAAAAATTAATTTATTTTAATTTAAATAAAAAATTATAAATTTATTGCTGTTTTTAAAATATTTATGCGTGTATTGTAGTGTGTCGCGTCCTTATTAGGCGTCATAGGTCACGCTCCATGGAGGCGTCGCTTCCACGTGGATCACGCCTCATTTAGGCGTGACCAGTGACATCCAAATTGGGCATGTGTAGTGCAAGTGTGAAGCCCACATGGGATGTGAATTGTGCAGGTATATCTATTCAAACTCTTATCCTCTACACACTTTTCATAACTCTTCTCCACCGTGAATCCTTACTTTCATATACAAAATTATTAGCTTATTCATAGTCTCTTGTTTTATTTGTTATTCCATTTAAAAATGAGTTCACATTCTGGTTCTGTTCGTGTTGTGTTATATTACAATGGTAGAAAGGTGGAAGACCGATGTTGTGTATTTTTTTAAGGTGAACAAAGGTCAACACATATCAAGCGCAACTCAACAATTGATGAACTGCATCAGAAAATTTGTCAAAAGTTAGCTCTTCAATGTAACCAATCTACCACTTAGGTCACTACAAGGTTATGACAATCTGAACAATACATTAGTTTGCAAGTGGTGGATGATAAAGACGTAGAGATGATAATGGAAGAATTTTTCAACCAGTCAAGGAAAGATTTTTTGGAGTTGTATGTGGACATTGCTGAAGCAGAAGATGTTGTTTTACCTGTGAGGTCAGTTGCTTTAAATTTTCCACGTAATGCATCAACATTTGTTGCTCCTGCTGCTCCAGTTGTTAACATTTTTTAGGAAGATGAAAATGACCATACTTGGGTTATGCATGACGATTATGATGATGACGATGATGAAAATATCACAATGGAATAACGTCTTTTGGTCGAGGATGCTAGTGCTTCAGAAGGAGATGACGATGATGATAGGCTCGTGTCTCAAATCCCAGTATATCATGATCCGGTGGAGTCTGCAACTTCACGACATGGGCTCCACAATTAGCACAACATCGTGAAGGTATTTTAGTAAATAACTCGTATGTGATTTTGTTAATGTAAATATTATATTTGCAAGTATTAATTCGTAGATGCAGGTGATGATGCTGTTATTCCATTTTGGGATGGAATTCCACATTACACATGTACTGATTGGAGTTATCAGAGCGAGCAAGAATCATGTACTGATGGCTCGGTTTTGGGATCAGGATCAATACAGCGTCCGTGGCAATTGGGTGACAAGTTATTTGTGAATCAAGAGTTCGTAACAAAAAACGAGGTTCAAATGGCACTCAAGACAAAATTCATAAATATTAATTCCTAAGCCACAATAAAATTTCTATGTCACTTGTTATTTCTAGGTCACTAACAGTTTTCTAAGTTACTAATAAATTCATAAATCACGAACATATTCCTAATTTATTACTGCAACTTAAACTTATCAAGAGTAGGTATTAAAAACTTACTTTTTGGACAAATATTCACTAATCGATTTCCCGCGGAAAAGAGAGCAACAACATATTAGGGAGAAGTTAGAGAGAGAGAGAGTAAAATGGTAAAAGTAAAAATTTTCGGGGTATTTATAGATTATAATGTATCATGCTTGGTTTAGGTGTCACTGATCACACCTAAATTAGGCGTGACCTATCAGAAAGTGATGCCTCATTTGGGTGTGTCACACTGCAATACACGTGTAAATATTTTAAAAAGAGCAATAAATTCGTATTTATTTATTTAAATTACTATAAAATATTTTTTTAACCCTTTTTTTAACACACTTTAGCATTAAAAATATATTATATTGATTCTATTAAATAATTTGGGTTTAATTTTGTCGATAGGATCTTTGTCTAGCTTGTTTTATTTAATTTTTAAAAATTCCTAAATTTATAGGTGGAGTTGTTGGGTGATGTGTCATGACATGAGTTGTACAACTATTAAGGTGGCTGCATTTTCCTATAATTCTGTATCTGTCGTTGATTCATTATTTCTTATTAAACTCTAACCACTACATATCTCTTTGTCAGTTGGGCTTATATCTTTTTTTTTATGAATTTAATATTTGTATTTTTAAAAGATATAAATTCATACCATTTTATGTAAGAGAAAAATACAATTATGAAAATTATGAGAGAAAAATTGGATATTTTTTAAAATTAAATTTCAAATAAAAAATATTAGATTATACTTTTCTCTCACTTAAAATGACATAATTATATATTCTTTAAAAGGATAAATATTTTTCATTTTAAAAAAACAATTTATTTCTTAAAAGAAGATGATAGTACGATTACATGTAGGTAGGTTACATATTTCTCTTTTTTTGTTTTGGAAACAGATATTTCTCTTTAAAAATCACCAATAAAAAGGTTTATCATTATAAAAGGATTAATGTGCGTGTTTGAAAAAAGTTTTTTAAAAATAAATTTATTCCCGTTTGCTAACTTACAAGGAAAAGCACTGTAACTTTTCTCACCTCAAGGAAAAGCACCCTCATCGAATTTGTTGCAGCCTTGCAGGTCACAATCTGATTTTTCTCCTAAAAAGTAAATACCAGATTCACGGTTCAATTTGCCTTTAATAATCAATATTATGTGGACGTGACCCCACAAGAAATTCTGGCACGTGGTTTTACTTCGATAAAAATTAAAGAATATGCATTCCATGATGAGACAAGTAATATCAGACTTATATCTTTAAAGAAGAGTCACTCAAAGTTATAATTTTTATGGAACACCTAATTTAATATAATCTACTTAAACACCTCACCCTAATGACTTCAAAATTATAAATTTTAGAATAAGGTTATCATGCAAAAAAGGTTCTTAGAATATTGAAAGTTTGAAACCAAACAATCACATATGTAATCACATAATAGAAAATAAATAATTAAAAAACTAACGCAAAATATAAATTTATCTTGATTCATTCAATATAAATTATATTCAATAATATTTTACTATACTTTTTTTTACTGTACTCATTTTAAAGTATTCAATTTATAAAAAAAATATAAATAAGTTTATAAATCTTAAGTAATGACCTAAACTCAAACTATTAAAAAAGAAAAAAAAATTCCAAAATTCACAAGAGTACGAGGCCTTTGCAGTCTCAATAGCGCTGCCCCTTGCACCCTTGTCCGAGTAGTTCCTGACTTCCTGCCGACCTTCGCTTGCTCACCAAAAAAATGAAATTTCTGTTAATTTTCTCTACATCCTACCAACAATTGCTGGTCAAACAGAAATAAGATTTTGGAATTGACCGTGTTTACTTATTTATGTCTGTCTGTGATTGCCGCGAACTCTTTTATTACATAATCAATGTTTGTCAGTGGCGGAGCGAGCACATTAGTTAAGCTAGGGTCAATAAAAATTTAGGCAGGGTATAATATTAAATATTATTCAAAAATTTAGCTACGGTTATTTAAACATATTAAAGATGTGACTAATTTTCAAATATAAGTTAGGGCCAAGACCCTACCCACGTATCATGTGGCTTCGCCACTCATGGTAATTAAAATCTCGATTTAAATCTGCGATTTTATGATTTCACTATTTTTTTAATCAAAATGATTTTATCAAAATTTCAAACGCTTTTACAATTTTATGATTTTTTTCTTACGTTAGAATTTTACGTTTTACGATTTTTTATTCTTCTTCTGATTTTGGATAAAATCCTAATTTTAACTACCGTGCCGCCACTGATGTTTGTCATTTTAAACAGAAAAACCAGCTTGGAGTGGCCGGATCTTGGTGGCCTAGATAGTTTTTCGGTCTGAGCAACTCTGGATAACTTGGCGGGTTAAACGAAATCCGATTTAGACTGGTTGACCCTCTTTTTTTGGTAATTTTTTATTATTGTTGCGAACTCTTGAATTAAATCATGTTCGTATTTTGTGGTAAATATAATTAGAAAGTAAGGTGAAAATAAAAAGATATTTTAAATTAGTGCAGTTTTTTTGTATAAATTAGTTGGATCTTATAATGATATCAAGAAGTTAAGTGACGATAAATACTGACAGTCTCATCTCAACATTGGGCAATTTCTCCTTAGTATATATTTCATGATTATCAAGATTTAGTTTATCTGTATTATGTCAAGACACGAAAAGTGCATTTAACTTACATTACAATTATAATCCAATGTTCAGATATGGTTTAGAACTAAAAGTATATAATATCTGCTATCATTGAGAACCAATTTATTTTTTAAAACCTATTGATATTTGATAGTTTTCTTATATGAATTTTTAATATAAGTAATATATTTAGATTTTGTTAATATGTGAATAGTCAATTCAATTGGATGCGGTTGAACCAATAATTCAGTGATCCAATATTTCGATCGAGTCGATGATTGATCAGAGTTTTAAAATATTGATTTTAAATAACATAAGTTCTGTCCTTCTATAGACATATAGAGATGAAACTCATACTTCTATTTTTTCAATATAACTCACCTCTCTTTATATATATAAAATTACATTATTTATGTCGTTTAAAATGAAATACAATTTTCTCGATAATTAAAGAGCACGCAAGCAACACGAGGGAGTGTTGTTTTCCATTCTCACTTTATTGTGTAAGACCCTACTCCTTCTGTCCTCCAACTCATTAATTTCAATCCTAAACGTGAATTGCAACGCAACGATTTTATTTTTTAAACATTGCCATTGAAGGAAAATAGTCATCTCACGTCCAAATTGCACATTGTTTAGTGATGTTAAAATTTAATATTTATTTTTCTTTTCATTGATATTGATTGGGATAGACATACAATTTTGACATAATCAAATCATATAAAATTTTACAGAATAATATTTCTGCAATTAATACAGATAAATTATTTGCATTTATTCTTAAAGCGATGTCTTTTTGAGATTGAAAAATTAAATAATTATAATTATAAATATAAAGACTAAAATAAACTTGAAATAAATTAAAATTACAAAAATACCATAATTTTTTCTCAAAACAACATCGTATTATGTTTATTGCAGATAACTTATCTGCAGTAACTTTGAAAAAAAAACGAATCTAAAATTTTAATATTAGACTATCCACTCTCACCTTTAAAAAATTTAAACATGTTAAGACTTAAGACAAGCGAAACCCGCATGAATCACGACGCAATGATGATAAAAAATGTGCATTTTTTCATATTATTATTTATTACCTGTAAAAGAAAAAATAAATAACATTGATGATTAAATAATGCTCAATGATAACCAGTTAGTATATACGAGATCACAAACGAACAACGAAATTATAATTAATTCATTAATGGACTTACTCGTTTTAATAGTATTATACAATTAAAAATACGCGAAGCAGCTTAAATAATAGAGAAAAGTATTTGTCATTTTAAATGATATAAAGTTATGTCATTTTAATTTTTAAAAGAGAGATAGACACATAAAAATATTTTTTATTTAAAATTTAAATTAAAAAATCACTCACTTTCTTTTTTATGTTTTTTATTTTTAGTATCTATATCTCTATTAAAATGACATTATGTTATTTAAAATAATAAAAATGAAGCCCTAATAAGTAATAAAACCCTTGAAAGCTAAAGGTAAGGAAAGGCGTGCAGTGCCGGTCATAAAAAATCATCTAATCAGTGAACCATTTTTTCAAACCAACTCTCATTACCTAATTAGCCATGAGAGAGAAGAAAAGAAAAGAAACCGACCATGGCCCACTCAACATCTTTCTTTATCCAAGCTTTATGTGACACAATACCTGTTTAATGCTTACAGGTTACTATCAACCCAAAATAAGACACATTGAAAACAAACCCGTTCCTATCTAATTTCCTTGTCGTTTAACCATTAGACATTATCAAGTTGAAGCTGTGCTCCACTGCACGATTGCAGTCCCCACAACAACCACATGATAGAATCACTAAAATTCAATTTCGGTCTACAAGTACTAATAAATAAAATAGGCAAATAGCCATAAATGCAAGGACGGCTTCATAAATAGAACCTAGTATGACTTCAATTTTGGCGATCACTGCGTCTAGTCACTTGTCAAATGTCAAATGATGGTAATTCATTTTGGTAAATATAAAAATGTATGTTTGATTCTCTTTAATTTTAGTTGTGAAAAAAATTTAAAATCTTAATTTTAATATCTGTTTTGAATCAAATTAAAAGTGAAACAATGAACTTATTAGAATATTAAAATAAATAAATCAAATTACTAGTGAAACGAAAAATTATTAGAATATTAAAAAAAAAACGTGCAAGTCACAAAGAATCATCACGCTATACTGCACTGCACTGTAACCACCTTTGCTTGTGCTATACTCTAGAGAGTGGAACCGCTACTCTATCTCTCTCTAGCTTTCTCTCTCTTCGTATTTTTATTTTTATTTTCTGTTATACCTGCCGAACGGTTTCAGACAGATTGCAACAAACTAGAGAGAGAGAGAGAGAGGCACCGGGAAACACGGAACAGTGCCTGAGTGCCACGCGCTGCGATGCCGAATCCGGAGGCTCAACCTCACCAGCACCGGTCCAGGACTCGACCGTCCACGTCAGCGGCGGTTTCGGCTCGGACGGCGGTGCGGGATAGGGTCCCGCTGAGGCAGTTGCTTAGGGTGGCGTCGGTGGCCAGCGGGATTCAGTTTGGTTGGGCCTTGCAGCTGTCTCTGCTCACGCCGTATGTGCAGCAGCTTGGGATTCCTCATCAATGGGCCAGCATCATCTGGCTCTGCGGCCCAGTCTCTGGCCTCTTCGTTCAGCCCTTGGTGGGCCTCATGAGTGACCGGTGTACCAGCCGGTTCGGTCGCCGGAAACCGTTCATCTTGGTCGGGGCTGCATCGATCGTCGTCGCCGTTATCATAATCGGTTACGCCGCTGACATCGGATGGTGGTTTGGCGACACAGAGAGTAACCGGCCTTGGGCCATAACCTTCTTCGTTATCGGATTTTGGATTCTCGATGTGGCTAACAACGTCACTCAAGGTCCTTGTAGAGCTTTGCTCGCTGATCTCACTAGTAAGCTCTTTCTTCTTTTTCTTCTCCTCCCTCAGGTTATTAAATTTGCAATCCCTGATTGATTTTACATAGATGCAATTTCTAATATAATTCAACGAAAATCAAGCTATCTTGCAGTTGACTGGTTTACTGAACTATGACTATATTCAGTTATGAGTATTTACTATATTGACTAGAATTTACCGAACCTTCTTTCTTGAATTATTTACTAAATAGTAAATTTGATGTTCGATTTGGAAAAAAGTAGTGTGAGCTTTTCGTATGGATTAGCAACTCGATAATTCTTGTTTGTTACATAGAATGCAATGATTAAATCATGTCATATGATGTCAAGGATTATCTAGAGAAGTATAAGGCTGGCACGAAGTTGATTTTTTTGGGGTCAAAATTGTAAAAAAGGAGCTATTTTGGAAAAATAAAATAAACATTGAAGTTGTTATGGATATGAATATGATATCCCAACTACCTAGTAGAATATCTAACCAGATATAGAGTCACCAACATCTCAACAACTCTGAACAGCCAAGGGCACAAGATGAGGATCACATCCCAACAGAAAGGGAGTTGAATCCTATCGCAATTGGGAGCTCAAAAGGCCCAAGCCTAGGAAGGTAATCCTATAAATAAGAGCTTAAAGACCCCAAGGTAAATTCATTCAACCTATCTACTAATAATGCCCACACTGTGCACACACCCACCCTTTGGCTATAAGTTGTGCGCAGTGATTGGGACCTCGGCTATAAGCCTAGTATACAGTTGATATACATTATCTCTGAGCGCATACCAACCGATATAGCAATACGGTCTATCCAGGACCTAATAGAAGTCTTGAAAAAATTAAGTATACTTTAGTTATTGAATAAATCCTCTCTCTGCATTCTTGTTGAGGAGGTGCTACCAGTTTCATTCTATGCCCCTGTTCATTCATGTAAGCTATTGAAGCTAGATTGATAGTTGGGTGCTTGCTTTGAAACTTATGGTTGTGGATGCTGTATCACTTTTTACTTTGGTTGCGGTCTAGCATTTTAATTGCTATGTATTTTTCTTTGATAGATAAAGAAACTAATGTCTATTGAAAACTAAACTTAATTTCTGCATAATCTTATATGTAAAATCAAAAGATGAAATAGAAAATCATGCATGAATAAGATTATCCAGTGATTAGCGCCAACTGCTAAGCATTTGAAAAAAAAACCATGGTTTTTTTATTATATTGAATGTGGGTACAATTGGTTTCTGTTTATAAGCTGTTTCCCGTAGTTTTGTTTGGTCATATTTAATGGAGCATATCACTTGTGAACTAAATAATTTTTAAGGATACAATACAACTACGGTTCATGCTTGGATTAAACCTTCTATTATATAGTCAATAGTCATTTATCTGCCAGAAGTTAGTTTAATTGTCAATTTGTTAGGATACGAGCTGCTTGATTAAGTTGTCAATAGTTTTTATAAGTTTCAATTTTTCAATCTCTGTTAGTATGGGGTTTAGTATTAATTTGGCATAGAGAAGTTTGGCTACTACCAATGTGTAGAATCAAGTTTTTAATCTTCTGCAACTTTGGCTGGTTGGAGGCTATTTACTTGTTTGGGGGTCCCTTTAGGTGGAGATCCTTGTATTTCTTCTTTTTAAGACCCTGTGATTAAGCACCGGATAAATTGAGATGTTCACTTTTTTATTTTGGGAAGTTATGCTACTCTTATTTGAGGATTTCTTAAATAAACCTTTTTTTTATTTTTTTATTTGGGTTCATCGACCATTAACTCCAACCAGTTTGGGATAAATGGGATGTTAATGTTGATGTTAAAGAGATATGGAAGGTATGCAAAAAGAAATACGAGGAAGAAAGAATTTATTTAGGCTTGTTTTCCCCTCATCCCTCATGACTAGTTATCTTTGTTTAGCATGGATTGCATAGAGGATTGAGTTTTTTTAGGTCAGGGATGGGAGAGAAAAAGAATTATGATTTGGTTATTTGGGACATTTGTTTGTAGGCCTAAAGGAGTCAAGGGTTTTGGTCTTGGTATGTTTTTTGATTCTATGTTTGGTAAATTATAATTGCATTCTCCTTGTCCAGGTTTTTAAGAGTATGTCTGGTTTATATCAGAGTGAGTGGGATGCTAAACTAGCAATCATTTCCACTCTTCCTTATGTCAGTCTCCCATTCTAAATTTGTACTATACCTAGGATTCAAACTTCTCTTGGAACCCTAAATTTGAAAAGCTACACATTTATATGTACATTACTCTGCTGCCAATCACATCTTGAATAGGATGTTGGATGTGGTTAAAGTATATGGATATGACCTAAGAGCTTGGAGTACTTTTTGTTATTAAATTTAGAGGATTTGACTAGTGTAATGAGGGAAATATCTGTTTTTAGACTTCCTAAGGGACAAATTTTAAAGCCTTTTTCTTCAGCACATAGTTCTGTTGCAAAGGAATCTCTTGGTGAAATGCAGAAAAGTGGGAGAGCTCTCTTGTTTTATTATTATTATTGTTGTTGTTGTTGTTGTTCTTATTATTATTATTATTATTATTATTATCATAATTGTATATATATATATATGTATGTATGTGTGTATTTATTTATTTATTTATTAGTTTTTGTTGCTTAAGGAGGATACCTTATCATCCTTTTTCTTTGTAATTCTTCTTTTCTGCCAATACAAACTCATTTATTTAAAAAAAAAAAAAAACTTGCTATCTATTCCATGAGTCCATAGTGTCTAATTCTAGCCTGAGATTGTTCAAGAGGTTTTTAAGATATATATAAGCTAGAGAGCATAACATACAAACATGACGTGAAAGTAATTAATCACAGGATGAAAACAAGGATGGTGAGGCCAAGGAGCATAGATGAAACGAAAATTGAAGGCTGTTATTTTAAGTGAGGAGGGGCTATGTACTTGAAATTATAAATATTTTATGAAATTTATGTAACAACAGTGAGTTCCCCTCTTTCCTCTTTAAGTTCTTAAGGAAAAATTGAATCTAGGGTACTCTTCTTATTTGAAAGAGGGGCTAAGGTAAAGGTAGCATTGATTCAAACCACCCCCTACTCCCGGTGGAACTTCACCCAATATTTGAAGGATTAATATCTTTTATTTGATGCGCTGGCTTAAAATTTTTGTTACAAACCCAAAAACAGAGTGATTTTTCAGAGAGAAAGAACTGAGAAAACAGTGAAGAGAGAAAAAGAAAGAATAGGTCTGTATGAATTATCTGTGTCACTATCGAAGTACAAAGGAGAGGATTCTTCTTCCAATGTTTCCCTTCAACAACTGAGCCACTGCTCTGTTTCCAAAACCAATAAATCTGAAGCCCCTCTTCTACTATTTAAGCTAAGTCCCTACTTTTAACAACTTTAATTGTCCAACCAGTTCTATAATTATGCTAAATTTCTAACTAACTACTCTCTGGGCCCTATCAATTTTGTATTTGAGGCCATACATATGATCTCTCCTTAGCTGGAGTGGGGTTCTGCATACCACCCAATATCTGACTCTGCTAAATGTTAAGAGAAGGAATAATCTCTCATTAAAAAGGTCTGATACATACACAAATTCTCATGCCTCGTGCTGCATTGTTATAGTGACTAATGTATTAGTTGCAATAGAATGGGTTGTCACTTGACTCCACAAACTTTTAAAATAGATGTTATTTCTGTAAATCTTTAAGTATATCTTGGAATGATTCTATTTCCTCTATTCATATTACTTGAGATTAAAGAATAATTGTATATTGAATTATAGTGTTACAATGTACAAGAGATCTCTATTTAAAAAGACTAAAAGACCTAATGGACTAAGCCCACTAAATACATTGAACTATTCTAATAACTACTCTGACACCCCCCTCAACTTGGAGCATATATATTGTAAGCACCCAGCTTGCCACAAATGTATTAAACCCGAGGACCCGTAAGAGCTTTAGTGAAGACATCCGCGAGTCGATCATTGGATTTGACAAATGCCGTTTTGATTTCTCCTAACTGAATTTTTCTCGAATGAAATGACAATCGATCTCTATATGTTTGGTTCTTTCATGAAATACGAGATTAGAGGATATATGTAGCTCAGCTTGATTGTCATAAATGAGAGTCATGGGCTAATTCTGTTCACATAGATGGAACTCTCGAATCAACTGCTTTAACCAGATTAGATTAGCTCGCAGGTAGCAACTCCCATTGCACGATACTCGGCCTTTGCACTAGATCGAGCAACAACAGTTTTTTTCTTACTTTTCCAAGAAATCAGGTTTCCTCCAAGGAAGACACAATAGCCTGAAGTAGAGTGTCTATCTGAGGGTGATTGGGCATCTGAATAACCACAAATTTCTGTACTTCCCTTATCTGAATATAATAAACCTTTCCCTGGTGCTCCTTTAATGTACCAGAAGATCCTCACAGCAGCATCCCAGTAAGAATCACGAGGAGAATCAAGGAGCTAACTAGCGACACTAACAACAAAAGAAATGTCCAGCTTAGTCACAATGAGATAATTGAGCTTCCTAATCAACCTCTGATAATGTCCAGGATCAGATAATGGCTCTCCCTGTCCAGGTAGTAATTTGATAGTAGGATCCATGGAACAAACGACTTACACCCTAACATACCATTCTCCTCTAGGATATCCAAGACATATTTCCTTTGACAGATAAACATGTCCTGTCTAGATTGTGCTACTTCGATTCCTAAGAAGTAACGAAGCTTACCAAGATCCTTTGTTTGAAATTGACTGAACAAATACTATTTTAACTGATGAATCCCAGCTTGATCACTTCCAGTGAGAATAATGTCGTCGTCATAGACTAACAGATAAATGCATTTGTCAGGAGATGTGAACCTATAAAACACAGAATGATCGACCTTATTGTGGGTTAAGCCAAAAGCCTGAACAACAGAACTGAAACGGCTGAACCAAGCCCGAGGAGACTGCTTAAGACCATATAAGGACTTACGAAGTCTGCACACCATCCCAGACTCTCCTTGAGAAACAAATCGGGGTGGTTGCTCCATGTAAATTTCTTCTTGTAAATCACCATGAAGAAAAACATTTTAATGTGGAGTTGAAGGAGTGGCCAATGACGAATAGCAGCGAGGGCAAGAAACATTCAAACAGACGCCATCTTAGCGACAAGAGAGAACGTGTCACTATAGTCAAGTCCGAAGATCTGAATAAAACTTTTGGCGACTAAGCGTGCCTTGAGACTGTCAACATGGCCATCAGGTCCAACCTTGACATTAAAGATCCCCTGACAACCAACAATAAACTTCTCTGGAGGAGCAGGAACAAGATTCCAAGTGTCATTGGAATGAAGAGCAGTCATCTCATTAAGCATCGCTTGGCGCCACCCTGGATGAGAAAGTGCTTCACCTATGGTCTTAGGAATAGAAACAAAAGAAAGACTAGAAACAAATGTGTAATGAGAAGTAGAAAGACTGTCATAGCTTAAAAAGGTATAAAGAGGATAAGAGTTACGAATAGTACGTATACTTTTTATTTGGGCAATGGGAAGAGCCTCTGGTGAAGGAGCCGAAGGGGAAGAGATGACTGGAGAAGGCGATGAGTCATCCAGGGCCAAGTCCGCAAGAGACATTTTCTGAAAACACTGATAAGTGAGAAAAGGGTGGTCTGCAGGGATAGAGGCAAAAGGTCTTTCCTCTGGGAGAGAGTCATCTGCAACCAGTAAAGACAAGTCAAAAAAAGGAACATGAAGAACCTGATCAACCTGTAACAACTGAGATGAGATAGAATGAAAGGGTTGTTGATCAAGGAAAGTGATATTAGCGGAAACAATATAACGCTTAAGATCAGGAGAATAACAACGATAACTCTTTTGAATACGAGAATAACCAAGAAAGACACACTTAAAGGCTTTGGATGTTAACTTGTCCTTACCAGGAGTGAGATCATGAATAAAATAAGTACAAGCAATGACATGTGGAGTTAGAGAATAAAGAGAAGCATCTGGAAACAATAAATTATGAAGAATGTCATTGTTGAAGGCATGCGATTGATGAGAAAACAAGAAATAAGTACAGCGTCCGCCTAAAAGTGAAGGGGAACATGCATATCAATAAGGGTATTGGTAGTTTCAATGAGATTTCTGTTTTTACATTCAGCTACCCCATTTTGTTGTGGAGTATGAGGACAAGTGGTTTGATGTAAAGTACCTTGTGTAGCCAGGAAACTAGAAACATTAATTGAAACATATTCTTTAGCATTATCACTACGTAGAATACGAATAGAAACACCAAATTTAGTATGAATCTCCGCAGAAAACTTTTTATAAATGGAAAATAACTCAGAACAATTTTTCATTAAATAAATCCAAGTACAATGGGAATAATCATCAATAAAGGTAACAAAATACTGAAAACCTAGAACAGACAAAGTACGACTTGGACCCCAAATGTCGGAATGAACAAGAGAAAAAGGATCATCAACTCGTTTATTGACTCGACTGGCAAAGGAGGAGCGTGTACGCTTCCTTTACTGACACAACACACAATCTAAAGACTGAAGACCGGATAAAAGAGGAACCATCTTCTACAACTTCGAAAGACTTGGATGACCAAGGCGACTGTGGATAAGTTGTGGAGATTCTGTGAGAGAGCATGCCACTGAAGGATGAGGCACAACCAGATAGTAAAGCCCCCGTGACTCACGACCCACTCCAATCATCTTCCTCGTACCCGAATCCTGCATAGAAACAGAATGTTTAGAGAAAGTAATGGTGCAAGTGAGAGAGTGGACCAATTTACTAATAGAAATTAAGTTATAAGGGATGCCAGGAATGTAATAAACAAATGTCAAGGTCAAGGCAGAGGTTGGACGAGCTTGTCCAATCCCACGTACTGAGGCTTTCGTTCCATTAGCAAGGGTAAAAGAAGGTAAATGATCAGAATAGGTAAGAGATGTAAAGAGTTCCTTATTACCACAAAGATGATCAGTAGCACCTGTGTCAAATATCCAAGAGCCAAGTGATGTAGAATGAGAAACACAAGCAACGGGATTAACAGTATTTGGAGCGGAAGACTGAGATTGAGGAGAAGCCTTCCTGAGAAGAGTCTGGAGTGCAACATAGTTTGCAGGTGAGAGAGAAACTGAACCAAAGGATGCAGTGTCTGACTGAGCTATATTCGCAGCAAAAGATGGTGAGTTAACCTCTGAGAGATCAGGGGACGATGCTACCATTAAGGACAAAATATAAAAGCCATAAACGAAGACAAACGATAGTCAATCAAGAAGAAACATGCGTCGAAAGTGAGAAAAAAAAAAAGCACAAATCCGGAAAGAGGAGGAAAAACTGAGCTAGTCTATCCAAGAACGACCAGAAAAGGACGCCGGAACAGTGCACACCCGCAGGTGAAGCTGGCGCGTGAGCACCATGCGCAAGGAGAAGTAGCCGCGTGTGAGGGCTCGTAGGGACTCCTCTGATGATAGGTCTTCCACAGACTTGGTCGCCGGAGAGTGAAGACTCTGATCGAAGGCTTCCCGATTGAAAACAACGCCAGAACAGTACCCCAGTTGCTGTGAACAGTGACGACCGGTGGTTCTGGCGGTGACCGGTGGTTCTGACGGTTGAAGAAACAAGATGGAAGGACGCACGACATAGAGGATGTGCCGAAGGGACACACGACTGATGAAGACTTGCAGGAAGAACGCACGACAAAGTAAAAGAGAACAGCCAAGCAGTGGACTTAGGGTTTTAGCGGAAGCGGATCTCTAGAACAAATAGCTCTGGTACCAACTTGAGATTAAAGAATAATTATATATTGAATAATAGTGTGTTACAATATACAAGAGTTCTCTATTTAAAGAGACTAAAAGATCTAATGGGCTAAGCCCACTATATACACTAAACTATTCTAATAACTACTCTAACAATATTCATCATCAAGGTTTTCATTAGAAACAGAAGTAGGTCATGCGAAGTCTGGAATAAGAAGAATTGAGCCTGACATATTGGAGAATATGAGAAACACATTGATTATACCAAATTTTTGGCAGAAAATTTTCTTCTATCCCATGTCTGCTAAATGGTAGGATGGGGGAAAAGCTTGAGCCACTGAAACTTTTTATTCCAAAAAATTGGATAAAATGATCCCATTTAAAAGGTGGGGTGTTGGGGTTTCATTTGCAAGGTATGGGACTTGGAGTCCCACATTGGTTGTATGGGCAACTAATGTGGGGGTTTATAAGGCCTTGGACACTCTTACCCTTTGAGCTAGCTTTTGGGGTGGTGCATCTCAAGGTCTCATCAAATGGTATCAGAGCATCCATCACGTGGGGTTGTGCGTGGGGGCCACGCACTAGGGAAGCGTGGTGGAATGTTGGGGTTCCATTTGCAAGGTATGGGACTTGGAGTCCCACATTGGTTGTATGGACAACTAATGTGGGGGTTTATAAGGCTTTGGGCACTCCCACCCTTTGAGCTCGCTTTTGGGGTGGTGCATTTCAAGGTATCATCATGGGGTTTAAGCATGTTAATTGAAAATGAATTAGTTCTGCATCGATTGACACCAAAGGTCCTCTGTCCTAATGATCTTCTAATTGATATTTGCTGTTGAATACATTTCTCAATTAAATTAGAAGTATATGTTATTTTCATCATATCTTAAACCAAAATTGGTTTGCAAAGTTGACCTAGATGTCTGAATAAATTTTATGAGACGTTATCTGCTTTTCTATGTCTCAGGAATTCTATCTATGACTTTAGAAGTATAAAATGCTCATTTAGAAGAGAGAGAGGACCACTGTTTTCTTTGTGATAAAAATGAAGAAGGCGCATTAAGGATAGATTTTGTCAGTCATAGTTGTTATAAAAATGAAAGTGATCAATTTGGAAAGAAAACAAGATATTGATGCTCCTTTTCATTCTTTTCTTTATCTTTTTCTTCTTTGGAATGTTAGGCAAGGATGCTAGAAGGACACGTGTTGCAAATGCTTATTTCTCCCTGTGTATGGCTATTGGTAACATTCTTGGCTATGCAACTGGATCATACAGCGGTTGGTACAAGATTTTTACTTTCACGCTTAACCCTGCGTGCACTATTAGTTGTGCAAATCTCAAGTCTGCTTTCTTTCTTGACATTGCTTTCATTGCGGTAACCACATATATCAGCATCACGGCAGCTCATGAAGTGCCTCTAAATTCAAGTGGGGCAGCCCATGCTGAAGAAGGGGCAGGGGAGTCAGGTAGTGCAGAAGAAGCTTTCATGTGGGAACTATTTGGGACATTCAGATATTTCTCAACTCCTATTTGGATAATACTGTCTGTTACTGCTCTTACATGGATTGGGTGGTTCCCATTTATTCTCTTTGATACTGATTGGATGGGTCGAGAGATTTATGGCGGTGATCCAAATGTAGGCCTTACTTATGATGCTGGAGTTAGAATGGGAGCTCTTGGTTTATTGCTTAATTCAGTAGTTCTTGGAATAACATCATTGCTCATGGAGCGGCTATGCAGGAAGCGAGGGGCTGGTTTTATATGGGGAATTTCAAATATTCTAATGGCTTTTTGCTTTCTTGCAATACTAGTAGTAACCTATGTGGCAAATAACATTGGCTATGTAGGCAAAGACCCACCACCAACTGGCATTGTGATAGCTGCGTTGGTAATCTTCACCATTCTTGGATTTCCATTGGCAGTAAGTTGCTCTACTCTACTACTAAAAGTATATTGTTCCTTTCCTGTCATTATCGAAGGCAGCCTTTATGTCTGTTATGTCCACTAAAACTAAGGCTCAAATTCTGTTGTCTTGCATTCTTTTTGAAATAGTAGTGACTAATGCATGTGAATTGTATTTATTTACTCGCTCTTGGCTGCTTAATCTCCTTAGCTCATGACATCTTGTATAACCTCTCTCTCTTTTTTTTGGTTCTATCCTTGTGATACCTTTCTATTTGAGTAACATGATGTGTCAGAATGCAAATTTGTACATGTTCCCATAAATAGTGAATAAGTTGAAAGTATATATACGATTTGATTAATTTTATCTGATTTATATTATTTTTTACAGATCACTTACAGTGTTCCATATGCTTTAATTTCCACGCACATTGAGCCATTGGGACTTGGCCAAGGTGGGCTTCTATTCATGGCCTTGTTTATTCTTTATTGAAGAAGTAACTGTAGAAATATTTATATGGATTGTTGGTACTTGCAGGGTTATCAATGGGTGTCCTTAATCTGGCAATAGTGATCCCGCAGGTACTTCTTTTAAATTCCTTTTATATATGATTACAGTTAAATTACCTTCATTTTGTTATTTGTTCCAACCTAGTGGGAAGCATAATCTTAATAGATTTTCATTTGAACTTGGTCAACTTCTATTTTAAATGTTATCTTGAATTGGACATAATGAGTAGTCCTGACTCGAGGTGAATAAGTGAAGCTTTATACCACTTGATAAAACTATAATTTAATAATCAAATAATTGAGGTTGAATGGATGATGTCTGTTGATACCATGGGTGGCAAGAGGTAGTAAGGTGTTGTAATCTGTGGTCCCTTACAGTGAATTTGCCTTTACTAAAACAGGAGTTTTAGGCCTCTCTCGAGAAGGAATTTTACTGAATAATATCATCAGTGCAGCATTTTTCATGTTGTGGTAAAATTGCAATTTAGTGTTGTATACCTTTGACTAAGAAACATGAACATAGGCATGGAAATTGAAAGAACAGTAAAATTGAATGTGTTTGTTAGGAAGCCACCTGTCACTAAGGTGTATTCTAGGAATGGCCGCTGGGTATTAGAATACTAGGCAAGTTCAGATCTTTGGCGGGAAAATCTATTGTAACTGCATGGTAAGTCAGAAAACATAAAAACAGATGGGGAGGGGAGTGGAGAAGGCAAGCAAATATTTTCTAGATAGTGTCTTGGGAAAGATAGTGCCTCTCGAAATCCCCTGCTATCATTTTCTTTCTTATTTTGCCGTAATTACACTATATCTATATACTAATATAAGTAGTACAATTCAATATACCATACTTTCGTGTCAAATTGTGTGTGAATAAAATCTAGTTTCTATCAACTGGTATCAGAGCCCCGGATTGGGAGCTGTGAATGGTGAACACACTATAAATGAAGGAATGAATGGAAGTGCCGGAAGTGAGGCTTGAGCAGTGGAGGGAGCTTCATGAAACTCACCAGGAAAAAAAGAGGAAGTTCAGGAAAAGATCCTGCGTCTCCTTCCAGGGTCTTTCAGGGGAACTGACTGGTGAGAAATGGAAGGGTACACAAGCCAAGGGGGACCAACGAGACCCAAGGCGTCTCAATCGAAAACGCTGGAGGAGGTATGTTTGAAACATGTCCCAAAATTACGGAAGACTATGAATGAAGGCTAGAGATTTCCGTATTATCTGGAAACAATGCATAAGGATGGATGAATTAGGTCGAACGTTATTTTCATATGAAAGCAATGCTGGAGGTGGAGTGGTTGCCAATAGTGATCCTGACGTTGTAAGGACGTGCACTGAACTGGTATTATTGGTGGGAAAGATGAATGGAAAATGCTACATGGGCCATGTTTAGAGCATCGATTATCAGACGTTTTCAACCATCCCCAGCTCAGAATCAGTATGAGGTACTTCTGAGTTTACGTCAATCGGGGATCATGAGTGATTACATGGAGGAGTTCGAGAGGATTGCAGGACCTCTTCTGTACACTTATGAGGAGATTCTCCAGGGCATATGGTTGAACAGACTCCAAGATGAGCTAGGAGCAAAATTGAAGTTACATCAGCTCAAGTCTTCGGCAGACTTGATGGATCAACCCCAGTTTCTTGTAGAAAATAATTGGAGCCCTCAACAGCTCCAAACCACCACCGGAGGTGGTGGTTTCCGATACAATGTCACTATCGAAATTCCCAAAGGGAATTATGCTATACGCACTAACTACCCCAACCATAATTTATTGAACACATAGGCAATGGAGAGCTCTAGTAGCAACATACGTGGCAGATCCCGAAGGCTTTAACAAGCTAAGTTACATGCGAAGATGAAGAAAAGATTATGTTTCAGTTGCAACAAGATGTTTCACCTAGGCTACATGATGGCTGGAAGGAGGACATGGACTATTTTAGGGTCTTGACGGGAACTGTTTTAGGTTTAGAAGTCAGGCAGGTTTAGAATGAACCATCTCTGCTACCAAATAGAAGAGGGATTTGTGAATTACTTGAGGGAATTCTCAGTACAATATTATATTTATAGATGATTTACAATCTCTAATATTAGGAAACTAGGAATCTAGGAAATTAAGGAAAAGAGCACAAACTAAATCCTAATTATTTACAGTATGTGCAGTTCCTGAATAGGAGATACTTTCCAACAAAATGCCTTAAAGATAAGTGGAATTCATTTTGCTTTAACAAATTTACTTTATTACCCTTAAAATAGGTAAAATAAGTAAATTAACGAGGGAAAAGTTGTCAATTCAAATAAATTAAAACAAAGTCAAATCAAATTCAACAAAATTTGGGTGAAATTTTACATACACATCTTAACGAAAAGGATTTCAAAATAAAATCAATTCCTATTTTATAACTAGCTTACTACCCAAACACAATTTTATTTATATATCAAATCAGTTCCCATTGTTTAATTGTTCCCAACATACTGTATGTAGTTCTAAGCTAATGATGACTTGTGTTTTCAATGAAAACTTTTTAAATAAAGATTCGTTTCTGTGAATAGGATTTGTGTTTATGAAGTTACTAGTTGCATATTTATCATGCTTTAAACAGATAGTGGTGTCCCTGGGAAGTGGACCATGGGATCAACTATTTGGTGGAGGAAATTCCCCAGCCTTTGCTGTGGCAGCTGTTGCAGCCCTTGTCAGTGGACTCATAGCTGTCTTGGCTATTCCCCGATCTGGTGCTCAAAAGGCCCGAATCCATGTATGAGGTATCATGTTCTGTCTGCTTTTGGCACTTATTTCTTTCGAAGAGGGATGGTGAAAATGAACAGGTAGCAAGAATTTGTAAAAAGTTATTTTTTATTATAGCCTTTTTCTTCTTGAGCCTTTCTCTCCTCAAGATTCCACACTCCCAATCGTTTTCTAATGAATAAATGAGTGCTTGGCTGTGTTTAATCTTATTGGTCAATATTTAAATCCAATGACCTGACTTTTGAGTCTTATTATTTTCTGGATTAAACAAAGCTTTGGGAACAATTTTTTGTGTGATCTTGATGAGTGAGTTGTCTGTTTAAAACAGTGAGATTGGTTTGCTATGTAAAACACGAGGGACATCTTCGGGCTGTAGTGAAGGGTGAACACTTTTGATGTCTAAGGAACAATGTAAAACAAGAAATTCATATATCATTACTTTTCCAAACATCTTGGAATCTCAATAAAAGCTGTCACCAAATACTGATTGACAATATGTGCAATATGTGGAGACCTTCGTCATTGTAAACCAGTCCTGCTTGTGTAGGCTAAATGCCGTGGGAAAGTAGTTGAGGCATCTTCTGTAGGTTCCAAAGTTCATCTTGGGCAATATCTTTTCCACAAGTTGAGTTGCTGCTTATTGGGAATTATTCCACACGAAAAATTCTGTTATTTTGAGGCAATTGCTGATTGTGCATTAGTGCTTTAATAATGATGTGTTGGAATCTCATGCATTTGTGTGATTTGATTGTATTAGTGGGATGAATGTATTTAGTGGCCAACTGTGAACATGTGAATTTTGCTGATGGAAACCTTGACGGAGACCGGGCTTGGCCTTTTGACCTTAATAATTTGATTTTTAAAAACTTTGACCGGAATAATTTCTTTGTCAAATGAAATACCAATATAATGCATAACGATGCGGTAGGTGAAAAATCGTATTAAGACGCGTTAGAACAAGAAACGCGTTCTTTGTATTCTGAAACCCACCATCGCGTGAGAATGAGAGCTGCAATTAATGGGCTAGGACGCGGCACACATGCAGCCGCGTATCAATATTCCCTGAAACGCGATCCACTCACTGCCGCGTTCCTAAGGCGGTTCAACAAAACAATAATTATTAACTATATATTCAAAAAGCCATTCACCAAAAATTAAGCAGCTCTCATTCTAGGGAGAGGAACAAAAAACAAAACAATGCAAATCCAGCACGATTGATATTGAGAAGAAACTCCAAAGAAACAAAACTAAGAAGAAGAAGATTATAATAATAAAAAAAGGGAAAAGTTCACCGATTTTCTGGTGGTTTGTTTCAGAATCATTTATGCTCCTATGGTTTTTTTTCTATCACATATGCTCCTGTGCTTTGTAAAAAATAAGAAACCACAGGAGTATATGTGATAAAAAACATACCCTTTTACAAATTACAGGACATATGTGATAAGAGATATAAGTAATTCTGAAGTAAATCACATGTTATTGCTGAACTTTTCTAAAAAAAAAATTCATAAGAAAGAGATCAACGCAGCAAACAGCAGAATAGCTCCAGATCTGAACTCTTCTCGGTATTGTTGTTGTTGTGGTGGTGGTGTTCCTTCTCTTTCGGTTCTGGTTCGCCGTCGTTCACAGCGGCTATTTTGTTCTCCGGCGAACTTTTGCGACAACCGATGCCTGAGGTTCAATTCGAATATGTGAGAGAGAGCTTGAACTTAAATGGAGAACTCATCGACCAGTGATCGGTGGAGAAATCAGGGAATATAATAATAAATAATAATTACAAACCGAAAAAGAAAACTATAAATACTATTCCTATATGTTTTCCTCTCTTTTTTTCTGCTTCATGCTCCAAAGCATCGTTTTACTTCAGACAGGGGCTACGCTTGTGGACTGCCATAGGCTCTAAAGCATCGTTTTCCTCTCTTTTTTTCTGCTTCAAGCTCCAAATTGAAAAAGACGCTTGTGGACTGCAGGCTGATGAGACGCGTTCGGACAGGGGCCGCGTTAGGTCCCATCTGACACCATTGATACGCGGCTGCATCTATGCCGCGTCCTAGCCCATTAATTGCATCTCTCATTCTTAGGCGATGGTGGGTTTCAAAATACAAAGAACGCGATCCTTGTTCTAACGCGTCTTAATACGATTTCTTACCTACCGCGTCGTTATGCATTATATTGATATTTCATTTGATCAAGAAATTATTCCGGTCAAAGTTTCTAAAAATCAAATTACTAAGGTCAAAAGGCCACCGGGCTTTGATGCTCCTTATTTTGGTATGGTATTTTTTCTTTAAAAATATAATTCTTGAACGACAGCTTTGATTAATTGTGGTCATTTAATGTTTACGTTTAATTTGTAGGTCTTGTTATGCAGTCCCTTAAAACTTAAAAAGGCATTGTTTAATTAGCATTTAATTCTTTTCATTAGATCTTTTTAATTACTTAAAGAATAAAATATTAAATGCTTTTCTGAGTTCTCTAGATTAAATGCCTTTACTTTTTATCTAATATTTTCACTTTGAATTTATTAATTAGTGCCGTGGGACAAATTCCTTAATTTATTTTGCTGCTTTTGAACCATGGAATAACTCGTGTTTAAATACCCCTCTCACTGTTCACGAAAGTCTGATTCCCTGATTTGCTCTCAATTCTTTCGCACAATGCCTTTTACTTGGACACTTTTACTCTCCCATTCTTTTACGTACGTTACCCCTCTGTCATTTTGATTGATTATCAAATTTATTTAATTAATAATCTGCTCTTAATTAACTAAGGGATTTTTGACAGGAATTATTATTAATTATAGATAGCTAAGTCTTTAATTATAAATTAGTTTGATTAATAACGTGATATGTTGAAAGTGCGTAACTGTAGCATTATTTGACTTTTTTTCGTCCGGTTAGCATACTAAAATTAAAATGCATTTTTTTTCTGATATTTTTATAAATGATTACATAAGGCGCCCTAAATGATTACTCAAGGCGCCTTGTGGTGGAATTCAGTAATGTTACGTCCGCAGTTACTCGTTAAACCAAAACAAACGGAAGTACTGGAGAGAAATGAAGAGGGTGACGATGGGGTTTTGGTAGAAGAGTTGCCCCTCTGACGTGTTCTTACACAACAATTCACCAATCTATGACGGAGGAAAAGTTTTGGTTGGAGGGATACAAGTATGGAATCTGTTCGATCTTCTAGAGAAGCATAATCTTTACTGATGTCAAAATTAAACTATAATTTGTCTTGTCACTCTTTTTCTGAAGCCTGCGTTGTTTAATTGTCATATCTATAAAATTCTGTCTGATCTCCACTAAGCCAACTTGTCTTAATATGTCTTTCTGATTGATGACAGTACATTTGTATGCCATAATCGCATGATCCTAAGCTTGTGTCTCTTTCAATTTATTAAATCCTTTGGGTGGGAGGGATCTAGAACTTAGGCATTGCCCTTGCCCAATCAGGAACCCAATTTCGAAATGGGTTTCCTAGTCATGTTCATGGACCTTTGGATGAGACCGGTTTTTATTTCCTATTTTCAGTACTGTTGCTTTATTGATTAATTTCTAAGCATTGGTTCCCCTCCATGATACATGTCTTTCATTCCCAACAACTGGTTGAGCTACAAAACATGGAATCTGACTTGGAATATCATGGGTTTCAGAGAAGTTTGAATATGTCGTCCTATATTATACAGTGAAACACAAGATAGAAACAGCAATAAAGTTGTTTCTTTGTAATTAAAAGGTCAGGTTTCTAATTGCAGGAAACATTTTTTTTTTTAAATATGTAAGGATAAACTTATGTATTGTCGTATTCTTTGTAGTCAGGACTCGAGATTTATCGGGGATTGATTTATATTATACAGTGAAACAAAATGAAATTGCTAGGTAGAGTAGTAGTTCGCACTGTAAGACAAAGGAAAGAGAAAGTTTATCTAATGTGTATGCTTGGGTTAATGATAATTGAGCAGAGATGCTTCTGTTACCGCATAGATAATGCCAATGCTCTCCTATACACAGACAGATTAATAACCTTTATGATACAGATTAAGTGGTTGTGGTTGGAGCTTATAATTCTCTCTCCAATTTTTCTCAGCTTCCATCTGTCTCTTCTGCATACACCACCCACCATCATTCCCCAGTTACGCCAATGGTGGTCCCATCCATGACACTAACACCCGCGTCTATATTAATTTATATACATATATAGATATCATTGAAGACAACCTCTACAACAGGGAAAGTGTTAAAAAGGTGTAATATAATATCCTCTCAGCTGCAACTGAAACATAATACAAGCTCACTTGCTATACTATATCGATTAGAAATCGTTTTAACGATTTCATTTCTCCTCTATTGGTTAACACCTAGACATTAGTCTAGCGGACCTATTTATCTATACTTCATTGCTCAATTTGCCTGCTCGTGATCGAACATTCAACGAGCAATAATGAAAGAGCATCAGAACAAGAGGCACAGAACTATGGGGCCCAAAATTGGATCTTAGTGAAAACTTGCCATCTTTTGAACTAGGCATAGTGGTCGTGGTCCATGGAAATGTTTTTAGCCTTTGGCTGTTCCAGATGGGGCTCTCTATATATAGACAGTCTAGACAGCAGAAATTGGGTTCGGAGTGGGTTTTTATGAAACGGGTTGGGGAAGAACGGAACATGCATGGCTTGGCTGATGCTTTAAAGAACATGCAATGCAAAACTTTTGAATTCCTACAAAAGAAGAAGAAGAAGAAGAAATCAGCACCTCCTGTCGAAAACAAAAAAAACCACGTTGTATTTTGGGTACCTGAAATTTTTTAATTTAGTACAAATACCAACTACGTAAGTTTCAATGTATGCCCTGGTCATTTAAAAACTCAAGTATTTCATGCTATGCGAAGCAACGATAAATGAAAAAAAGACAATAATAATAATGATAATAATTGACTGTATAATAAAATAATGTATTTAATTAAATATATTATCATATTATTTAAAAAGTTAACCTGTGATAATAAGTTACTGAAAAAATATTTTTCTTTAATTAAGTGCTAACACATGATATGATAATAGAATAAAAAAAAAATTAATAACTGCAGTTGATAAACAATGAACTGCTAGTACTACTAACAACAATTGAGTTGATTTCACACGTAAGGAAATTGGCTTCTCCACCGGGCTACCACTTCCACTAACAATTCCCAATTTCAGGATAAATTTTTTTATTTTCCATTCATAAAACTCAAAACATGGTGTTTGAAAAGATTATCTACTTCCATTAACAAGCAAGCTAGTTAAAACCACTATTTAGTGCCGTCAATATCAGAGCAAACCTGTCTTCGTTTTGACGGCTAAAAAAATCATTAAAGGGAATAAATGCATTCATTCTTTTTTGGAGTTTCACCATCCTAAAGATAAGTTTGGACTTATTTCCTCTCCACACTCAAAGGTAAAGAAAGCTTTATTTTAGCCGATATTTCTTCAGATGCCATACTCTAATTGTTTTTCTTGTTCTAATAAACAAATCATTAGGATATCACCATATACTTAAATAGATAGATAGAAAGTGAATAAGGTCGGTTTTCCCAACACCTCCACAAGCATTTCTTTCGTTCAAGTTTGATCTTTCTTTGACATCTTTTTTCTTTTTAAATAATAATAAATTGGCCCTTTTCATTGATAAAAATTTCAGCATTTCCATCTCTCAAAGACACGTTTCAAAAGGGACCCAAGCCTTTCATGCATAAATAAACCCACTCCCCTTCATCCTCTTCTCCCCATACACAAAACCTTGTTATCCATTTCTCCTTCAAACAAGGCACACGGTCACTCGGGCTAAGACAGAAGAGCATCGTATATTTTCCTACCTTTGTTATATATACATACAAACTCTCTTGAACTCTTCTTTATATCCATATATTACAGTTTCAGTTTTGTACCAAGTCATGTGTAATCCCAAGCCGTCTTCAGCATCCCCATTTCTGTGTCCCACAAAAACTTACCCCAAAGTTTTGGATCCTACCCCTGATGATCAAGTTCAAGATGAACTACAGAGATGGCCTACTCCTAATGAGGTAATGAAGCAGAACCTAACTAATAAAATAAATCAACAAATACCATATTTATTTATTTTGTGAAAGTAAATGAAATGAAGTAACAAGTTACTATCCCCTCTATTGTAAAACAAAAAAATAATAATGTCAGCTTATAATTAACATACATACCCATTGATATTAGCTAATTGTCTTTTTGTCTTTCTGCATTCAGGCCTTGGAAGAAATGAAAGCCATATGGAAGATATCAGGTCCAACAGCCATCACTGGTATACTCATATATTCAAGAGCTATGATCTCTATGATTTTCCTTGGCTATCTCGGCGAGATGGAACTAGCAGGAGGCTCTCTCTCTATTGGTTTTGCCAACATCACTGGCTACTCTGTGATCTCTGGATTAGCCATGGGGATGGAACCCATTTGTGGACAAGCTTATGGAGCAAAACAATGGAAGCTTCTTGGCTTGACACTTCAAAGAACTGTACTCTTACTCCTCTCTACATCAATCCCCATCTCATTTATGTGGCTTAACATGAAGAGAATCCTCTTATGGTGTGGTCAAGACCAAGAAATATCATCAAAGGCTCAAACTTTCATCCTCTTCTCCATACCAGACCTTTTCTTTCTTTCACTTCTCCACCCTCTGAGAATCTACCTCAGGACTCAAAGCATCACATTGCCATTAACATATTGCTCAGCTATCTCTGTTCTGCTCCACGTCCCTTTGAATTTCCTTCTAGTGGTTCATCTAAAGATGGGTATTGAAGGGGTGGCCATAGCAATGGTATTGACTAACCTCAACCTCATTCTCTTCCTCTCCTCCTTTGTCTACTTCTCGGGTGCATACAAGGACTCATGGGTTTCACCAAGCATAGACTGCATCAAAGGGTGGTCTTCATTGCTTGCACTTGCGGTTCCAACTTGTGTTTCAGTTTGCCTTGAGTGGTGGTGGTACGAGTTCATGATAATGCTTTGTGGACTTTTGGTCAATCCGAAAGCGACCATTGCTTCAATGGGAATCCTTATCCAAACAACATCTTTAGTCTATGTGTTCCCATCATCATTGAGCCTTGGTGTTTCCACAAGAGTGGGGAACGAGTTAGGTGCAAACCGTCCTGGAAAAGCACGCATTTCCATGATAGTGTCACTGTTCTGTGCTGTCGTTTTAGGCCTTGCAGCTATGCTATTTACCACCTTGATGAGGCACCAATGGGGTAGGTTCTTCACCAATGACCATGAGATTCTAGAGCTTACAGCCATAGTGTTGCCAATTGCTGGGCTTTGTGAGCTTGGGAACTGCCCACAAACCACTGGTTGTGGAGTTCTAAGAGGTAGTGCAAGACCAACCATTGGAGCAAACATCAATTTGGGCTCATTTTACTTGGTGGGTATGCCAGTGGCTATCCTTCTGGGGTTTGTGGCCAAAATGGGATTTGCAGGGCTGTGGCTTGGGTTGCTTGCAGCCCAAGCAGCATGTGCTGTGCTCATGTTGCTTGTTCTCTGCAGAACAGACTGGAATGTGCAAGTAGAAAGAGCCAAAGAGCTCACAAAAACCTCAACTATAACCACCACTTCTTCTTCTTCTACTGATGCTAAATTACCTACATTCACAAAAGCAGAGGCTAACAAGAACAAGAATGCTCATGCTTGTCTTGAAGAGATAGTTATCACTGATGATGATGAGGTTACCAAGACATGTTCACTTGAAAAAGATCCACTGATCATACGCACTGCCAAATAAAATGTAGATTAGTTAACCATAGTTTTTCTTCCCCTCATTTTTTTTCTTTACCTTCATTTATTGGATGGTACTAAAAAATCACTCCCCGTTATACTCGACTAGCGAGTGTGGGGTGGAGGAAATCCTTGTACGCAGCCTTACCCTTACATAATTGCAAAGAAACTATTTTCTGGATTCGAATCCATGACCTTTCAGTCATGAAGGAATAGTTTTACTACTGCTCCGGTTCACCCCTTATTTATTGGATGGTACTGTAGAATAAAAAAAATCAACCCCCCCTTGGCCCTCCCTTTTTAGCCCCTTGATTATGTCTCTTCTTTTCTTCAGATTGTACTATTAATAATAGCCATTGAGAAAGAAAAAGAGAACAGAATGCTTTTTAAATTACTTCTCCATAGGGACATTCAGAGTAAGAGAAGATGTGGGTGGGGGAAGGGGAAAAGGGGGTTTCTACTTTCTACCTCACTTTGGTATTTGATCCCTTCCATAAAAGACCAAAAAACTTGACAACCTAAAATTGGAAAATAAACCTCTAGTACCATTAAAACCTGGCCCAACTCCCTTGTAATATAAATTATTTGAGCATCCTATTCTTCTTTTTCTTCTTGTTCTCCCCTTCTCTCTATTTTCCTTTATAACAATAAAGCAAATGAAATTATATAATATTTCAACTATGCAGGAACAATATCGTATCCTAACCTTTCCCAAGCATATAACATGTGAAAAAGCATTATATTTACCAAAATGTTATCCTTTTGTAATTCTAATTATAGTTTTCCATGGCACAATGCACACACAGTAGTGGATGAGGTTATGACAATGGCAATGAAAATGGTTAGATAGATATGTTCCTTTAATGCTCTATTCCATAGATATGTTCCTTTAATGCTCTATTCCACAGACATGTTCCCTTTAATGCTCTTTTCCGTGGACATAAAAGTGTCTGTACGATAAGTAAAGAAAGACTGAGCCTGAAAACAAACAGATACAGACAAATGCACACACAAACAGAGAGGGGTATCAGCACAGAGAAAGGAGTGAAGAATGATAACAATAATTGGCAGTAGAGAAGTGTCTAAGAAGAAGGGTATTTGAGGGGGGCCATGTTTTGAACTGCAGATTATAGAAATCCATCTATTATTGCCTCTGTCTACTTCTCAGATGGCAACAAAATTGTAGCAGTGCCTCTGCGTGACCACTTGCCCTACACTTTAAGAGGCTACCCTCCTATTTCTTTTTCTCTGAAACTACCACCAAACACCCCGGAACAGTGATTAAAGTATTTGACAAATTTTTTATCCAAATGTCACGCGAACAATATTTTTTATCAGATTGTCACCCGACATAATTCGCTACAACTAGTAGCCTCGTAACGAATTATGTTTGCCAATGATTTTGTGACACATAACCACACATTTCGTACCAAATTCTCTATCACTAGTAACGAATTATGTCCCGTCAATTTTTTTCTGTGAAAATGTGTCACGTGTTATAAAATTATTGGCGAACGTAATTCGTTACCAGTCGTAACAAATTACATCGCGTGATAGTCTAATAAAAAGTACTGTTGAGATGACATTTGAATAAAAAATTCGTGAACGATACTTTGATGGATGTCCCAAACACCACTTCAAGTGACTATTATGAAAACATTAAAAAAAAAAGTACTTTTTTTTTCCTTTTAATTTACCTAACTCTTCCTGTGTACATTTTCTCCTACAAGATGTGGTGAAGGGCCCATCTTATTTGCAGTTTAGAGTGGAACACGTAAGGCAAAGTTTTGTCCTATTCTCCTTTCTTTTCTCTCTATCTAGTTCTTGAAGCCACTTCTCATCTCACCTTGTCTTCTATTTTTCCAACTTGTATCAATAATATCTCTATCTTGCATTACTCCACATTTTTATGCAATTGCGGCAAAGAAATTTTATAATGGGTGGTACAGCATCACCATTTCCTAGATTTCGTAGTGGGTGTGCAATATTTTTGGTTCACAAAATGTTGTTATATTTGGTAATGACCATTTGCACAATCTTATGTAAGATACAACAACTTGCACCCTTTTCAGTACTAAAATGCAATATTCCATCCACGTTTAAAAAAGATTGATTCTTAAGAAATACTTTTTTTTAAGTTCTTTCACAAAATTATTAACAAAAGTATCTTTAAACTTGGGAATAGTATGGACGTGGGTGGGACTATGTGAGAAGAGGAGAGGAGAGAAAAAGAGAAAAGTGAGTCTGATTTATTTTTTTTGAAAAGTGTGTATCAATTTAAAGAATCTAAAGTTGTGTCATTTTGAGTAAGAGAAAGAGATAGATAAAGAAGAAGAGAGTGGACAAAAAAATATAAAGACGTGAGTCACACCTCTTTGTGAGAGTAAAAAGATATAAATTGTGTCATTTAAAAAGATAAACATTTTTTCCTTCTTTTTTATATAAATGTAAGAGATAAAATTATCTATGCAAGAAAAATATTAATTCCTTAAACTAAACTAACTTTTTTTAATATCTCCGTAAATTTATCTATACGGTTTGAGTAATGTAGAACCACAAAAATGACAAAGTTTTTCTACCAAATTTTTATTACAGTTACATATTCAAGGTTGGACTCGAAACGCTCGGTGGTTTATCAAAAATAATTCTAACACGTACTTAATTTGATAGTTAAAAAGTATGCAGATTTCTTATTTTTCTAGTGTAATTTGATTTAGAAAAAAGTAAATAGCATTTCTTAATTTAAACAGTTAATTTAACGAAAATATAATAATACTTGAGCGAACTTATTTTTCAATGAAGAAAATGCAGAGATGCTCGAGTTTGTACCTCTCACTATTGATTTATAACATAAAAAGTGTGTGCGGTGTTTTAATTTTCTTTTTTTTAATAAATTTTCACAGACTCTAACAGCTCAGGGGACACAGCGCCGCACAGCACAACCCTTCATATATTTCTTTAAAGATTTTAACAGTATTAACTTATCTTAACCATTTAAAAATAGTTACAAGTGTATTAGTATGTTATCCAATACGAGGATGTAAAGAGTTCGTATGGATATTTACAACGTGAAAGTGTCGTTATAATTGACGACAATAATGTAAACAATTTACAGTACCAAGATTTGTGTAATGTGGATGGCTATTAATTAATGTTAAGACCGTTGTTATTGTAGATTTATAAAACTCGAAGCTGTTGTAATTCCCATCATACGCCTAATGATTTTTTAATTTCTTGAAGTATACATGAAACCATGGCCTCGTAGGTAGAATTATGTCATCATAATATCATTAAATATATATAAAATTATTAATATAACACTCTCCTTATTAAGATTTTTTATCAAAATAATCTTTTACATTATATCAAAACTTCCCTGATCAAATAGTCAAAAGTTCAATTATTATCGTCTCCATTTTATTATTATTGTCGGTGGAGCCACTCCAGCTACACCAGCTAATTTTTTAAAAAATGGTACATATTTTCTTCAAAAATTATAGCATAATCTTAATTATTATTGGTTAAATTTTTAAAAATAATATAACCTTGACACTGGTTGAATTCTTCCTGATAAATATTTTGCCATTGGGTGGATTTTCTTCTGTCTTTGCCACTGACTGTTGACTCTTTAAGAATTCAATCATAACCGCTAGATTTCATCCCACCCCATTTTATTATTATGTCCACCCTTTAAATTTAATAAGTTTTTATGTGAGTGACGTATTCAAGACGAGTTTTATAAGAGTGATGTTGTAGGAAAAATAATTGTGTAATGTTATAGAGATTCGTTTTACGTGCCGTAGTTTTTTTTTTTGTTTTGTTTCAAAAAATATTAGCCCCACAAAATATTGTGTATGTAAGAAACTTTTTTGTGTCATGTAAAATGACAGATGCAAACTCCATTCAAGAAATATAATATAAATATAATATATAATTATTAATATATCATTCAGTTAATAATTTAAAATTTTAAATTGAGATGATTCTTTACAAATTGAATATTCGAATTAAGATGACAACGGAGGAAAAGGGTATAGAACTGTAACTGTTATAGCCTTATAGGGTAGGTTGTATCTTTATCGGGCCTATTTGGAACTAACAATGTTGAGGTTAAAATATTAACTTAAAGTGAATGATAACCATGAGCTTATTTAGAGTTCGTTCGTTTCAATTTTTAGAAAAAATAATTTTTATCACTTCTTTATTTTAAAAGTATTTTTTACAAAAGTTAAAGTTATTTATATTTTTATAAAAATATTTAGTTTTGAAAACAATATTTGACTTTTGACTTCTGTTTTTTTTTTTGAAGTTAAAATTTTTAGCTTCTGAAAAAAGTAAGTTTTTAGTTTTTTTTGTGACTTCTCCTTTTTTAAAAGCAGACATCCAAACGAACTAAAAATGAGAAGTGCTTTTTTCATGGAAAAAAAACAACTTTTAAAGAAAAAAAATTCATCCAAACGGACCCTTAGTATCTGTGTGGAAGGTTTTATTTTCATCTTTTTTTAGACCAAACAAAATTTTACAAAAACTGTTATAATCAATTTTTTTATATATATAATGAAGAAAAAAGTCAAAAATTCTTAGGCGGAGCTTTTTTTAAGTTGTATCAGTATTTTTTGAAATGTTTGTTTTTTTAAATAAACAATGTTTAAGTAATTTTTAAAGGGAAAAATGTTTCTGCAGTTAATGCAGATAAGTTATCGGCATTTATTCCCAAAACGACGTCGTTTTGGTATTGAACTCTTAAAAAATTATAAATATAAAGACTATTATAACCTTGAAATAAATTAAAATTACAAAAACACCATGATCTCTGCCCAAAACGACGTCGTATTGGCTTACTGCAGATAACTTATCTGCAGTAACTGTAGAAAAAACGAACCCATTTTAAACTAAAAAATTTATATCATCATCAAATAATTTATAGCTTTATTTTTAAATCTCTTTTTTTAATTTTAGTTTAAAAATAGTTTTTAACTTTAAAAAAATATATCAAATAAACTCTTAGCCTAAGAGTAGGATAAAATATAGCTTATCTCACAATCTCCCTTATTTAGAAACTTTGTTGAATATGAGGAATGGATGCTCCTATGTGACATGAGGTCATATAAAAAGTTATCAGCCATCCAAAATGCAAATTAATAATGTTGAGAGAATGTAAATAAATAAAGGATAAGAAAATGAAAAATTTGATCTGTATTTGAATGATTGAGATCCTTTTACATGGCCTCTTGTCACATGAAATGACTCACTCCCTTGACTAAATTTGTCTCAGAGCAATTCTAAAAAAATTTATTCAGTATTTTCTTAATGCTAGAGATTAGGGAAAAAATGACTTATTTAATAGTATTTATTCCATTCACTTGTTTTTAATTTTACTATTGGAGTATACAATAGGAAAACCAAGTTCATATTATCTTAACCAGGGGGCATTTAGGGGCTCGTTATTTATGATCATTGTATTGTAGGATGATATCTCGGCTAAAAAATTTAAAATTTATAATTTAAATAATAAATTACAGAATTAATATTATTTTTAAGGGATAAAATCATTTGACATTAGTATCAAATTTTGAAATTTGACACTAAATCCTAATTATTGATTTTCACCAATCAACGGGTATCAGTAGAATAATAATTAATTAATAAGTTTGATTCCCAATAAATGATAATTGTTTATTGACGGAAATCAACGGTTAAGATTTAATATCAAATTTTAAAATTTATCATCAGTGTCAAATGATCCTATCCCTATTTTTAAATATTTTATGTAAATAATGCAACCAGTTGAACCTAAATTGGTGCACAATTAGTTGTGCACTAGTTATGTGCACAACTGCCATGTGACAAGTTCTTATGAGTTGCGTCCAAATTAATAGGCAAAACTTGTCACGCGTGGCGTTACTAAGAGTGATCATTGATGTAACATACTATTTTTGTTATTTTTTTTTTGGTACATACTATTTTTGTTATTTATGTTATTGCTATGTGGCAAGCTCTTATGAGTTGTACCAAAATTGATATGTAACTGATGTCCAACTAGTTGTGCATTAATTTGGGCACAAGTGGTTGCATTAGTTGTATAAAATATTTAAAAATGAAATTAATTCTATAACTTATTATTTAAATTGCAATTTTAAATTTTTTTAGCCATTTTATGTCACCTAAGATTGATAGAAAAAAAAAAATAGCCCTGATTATGGTTAATTTATGATGATTGTAAGACGAAAGCACGTGGAGGTCTTATATCACCTAAGATAGAGAGACCAAAGATAGAGAGGCAAAAAAAAAAGCTTCCTTATTACCCTAAAACCTTCTCTTGATAACAGCTAGATCCTGTAACCTCGTACTTACAAGGAACTTGTCACAATCAAAATATGAAAATGGATGCTACATACAACCTTAACATAGGATATCCTACAGCACATACATTTCATTAGCTTACGGATCTAATAGTCACATTACCGCAACACCCTTAAAATTCAGTTGGAGGAGGTACGGTGGCAGCGGTTGCAGGTGGCAATTAGATCAGTTTGGTTCTTCGATTTCTTTGTTCAACCGAACTGGATTGGAAAAAAGAATTTAGATTTTAGAATTGAATTGATTTATTAGTTCAGTTTTGAACTCGTTTATAATCAGATCGGTTCTGAATTTATTTTTAAAATCAATTTTAAATTCAAATAAAAATTACAAAAAAAATTGAAGGAAAAAAATTAGAAATTAACAAATAAATAAATGATACTGAAAATTAAAAGTAATTATTATTATTTAAAAATAAAAAATAAGAAATAAAAATACATAAGAGAAAAAAGAATGAAATAAAATAAAAATAAAGAAAAAAGAAGACAGTAAATAAATAAGTAAGAGAAGAGAAATAGAGAGGAAAAAAGAAAAATAAATAAAAAGAAGAGAAAAAAAAATGACTCGCTTCATGAACTGATTTTCAATTGAAGAACTAATTTTTAAAAATAATTCAATTCAAGAACTAATTTTTTTTAAAAAAAATTAAGTGTAGTGATTTTTGTGATTCTTTTGCACACTCTTAAAACTAATTTTTAAACTAATTCTAAAATTATATGAAATACACAATAGTTTTAGCTAAAATAACATAATTCTGTATCAAAGTTATAATTTTCACTTTTATCTTACGAGTAACAAAAGGAATGAGGGAAGGGTGCATATGATGTAGTTAATTTTGTATTCTCTCTAGTCTCTTCCTTTATGTCAGCATTTCTTCTTCCTTCTCTGCACTCACTGGCATTAAGTGCATTCGGATTGAATTCCAAATAAGCCATCTAAAATTCTTGTTACTTTTCTGATCATCGAATTAGGTTAGAGTTCCTTAAACAAGATGGCGTCGTATTCCTTGTCTTCTAATTTTTTGTTGTCTAGTTCAGCTTATGATGTACTGCAACCTCACTTGTTAGTTGATATATTTTGCATACTCCCGCTACTAAAAAAAAATTAATTAATTAAGAAGGGAAAATTTCCGTCACTAAGGGTCTTGTTTGTCATTTTACCTTTTATCGTTTTTAGTCTTGTTTGTTATTTTCTCTTTTATTAAGAAAAAAAAAATAATAAAGTTGGAAGATCCCCCACAATATGAGTTTGATAGTGTTAAAATTTGACTAATCAAATGATCAATGAACTGTTTAAAAAAATTTACACCTCATTATGACCATATAAAATGTTTGGCAAATCATCTTCTAATATAGTAGAAGATGATGATTTTTTCCTACTGACCTTTTGAAAAATGCGTTTTTACTTCTTCTTTTCTTCTCTCTCTTGGTGGGTTCTATTTTTGATTTAATCTAGAGCAAAATATTTACTTCCTCCTATTGCATAAAATTTATGGGTTCGCTTTTTCTGTAGTTACTGCAGATAAGTTATTTGCAGTAAGTCCAATACGACGTCGTTTTGAGGTAGAAATCATGGTGTTTTTGTAATTTGAATTTATTTTAGGGTTATAATAGTCTTTATATTTATAATTTTTTAAGATTTCAATACCAAAACGACATCATTTTGAGAATAAATGTAGATAATGTATCTGCATTAACTGGTAAAACATTTTTCCCAAAATTTATATGCCCAATATGTTTTTGCCAATAATTAACACGTTTTATTGATTGTAACAAACAAAATTGTTTTATTGATAGAATTATTAGTTGGTGTTGTTCTATGAATTTAGTGTTATTTTATAACTATTTTTTGATATTTTTTAAATTACTTTAAGATAATGATGTCACAATAATACTAAAGAACTAGTAATCATTCCTGTTTTATAGGATTTTTTTTTTTAAATTAAGCTGCAATTCAAGAAAGCATAAATAAAAAGAGAAAATATTTGTTTACAAAAAAAAACCAGTGAAAATATTTAAAGAAAAAAGAGGATGACGGTGTCCTTGTGTCAGCCAAAAAAGGCATATACCCTACTAACCTCCCCAAAATTCAGCGTTTGTGCTATTATTTTAAGAGTTTGTTTGGATGGATTTTTCTCTCTCCAAAAGCTGCTTTTTATCTTGAAAAAAAGCACTTCTCATTTTTTGTGCGTTTGGATGTCTGCTTTTAAAAAAAGCAGAAGTCTCAAAAAAGTTAAAAATCTACTTTTTTCAGAAGCTAAAAATTTTAACTTATTAAAAAAGCAAAAGTCAAAAGCCAAATATTTTTTTCAAAAACTAAATATTTTTATAAAAATATAAATAGCTTTAACTTTTGTAAAAAGCACTTCTAAATTAAAGAAGAGATAAAAGTTACTTTTTTTAGAAGGCGAAACAAACGGGCTCTAAGTACTCTTTGCCGTGTTCGAAGGGTTATGTTACCTGCTGTCCCGCTCTCACAGTGAAAAAGGTATTTTGTGGGTCTGGATCATGATGGTTCTTTTCTAAAATAAAAAAAAATGAAGGGATGGAGGGAGAAAAATAAAAAAGGAAGGGCTAGAAATAGAAGATTTTTTATTTATGAAAAAAAGGACCACTGAATAAGTGATAGGCCTGGAACATATTATATTTTTCCCTCACAGTGGGGTTGTCATATTCTTCCTAAATTTTGATATTTTTACGGGACAAAAGATAACTGGTAGATTGAAAAAAAAAGGACATCTTTTATGTAATTTTCACGACAGGTGTATTTGTTTCCCTTGACATTAGGGATGTGTATGGGTCGAATCGAATCGGATTTTTTGAAAAATCGAACCAAATTGGTTTAAATGGTTCGGTCCGATTCAAAATTAATTCGGTTCGGAAGTGGTTTGCTTCGGTTGAAAACGGTTCAGTTTAGAACCAGTTTGGGTCGATCCTCTTTTGAAAAGAAAAGAAAATTAAAATTTTAAAAATAAAGTTATAAAAATCAATTTGGTTCGGTTTGAAAACGGTTCGGTTCGAAAAGTGTTCGGTTCGGTTCAAAATGGTTCGGTTCTTAAATCGGTTCTAAAAACCGATTTGGTTCATGAACTGGTTCTTTAAAAATCGGTTCGGTTCATGAACTGGTTTTTAAAAACCGGTTCGGTTCATGAACTGATTTTTAAAAATTAATTATTTTAAAAGCGATTCGATTCGATTCATGATTCAGTTCAATTTTTTGATTATTTTACACACCCGTACTTAAAATGCATAACAAATTAACAATCTAGCACTCTCAATTTTCTTCTGATAACCACACAAATGATGACCATTTCTTTCTATTTATTAAGGAAATTCTCCCACAATAACTGTCAAATTATGTGCCTTAAATTTTTTTATTTAAAAAAACGTGAACCCCACTAATAAATATCTCTGTTGCAAAATCTTAACATCCGCTGTCTGATGTATAAAGCCCTAATAACTTTCTCCATAAACAATGCTTTTGAACAGTATTTGGGCTCGCAATTAAATGTGTGTATATTTTTTGTTTCGTTATTTAATATATGTGTATATATTAAATATAAAACATACATGAATTCATAACTTTATTTAAATATCCTTCCGTTTTAGAATTTATATATGGGTCATATTTATCTCATGTTACATAAGAGAAGCTAATTTTCTACACACACAAAAGAGAGGTGGATCCAACCTCTATTTTCTCTCTCTCTTCTTACTTGTGGGTCTCACTTGTAATTTTGTTTCTATTACATAAGAGAATTTTTTTCCTACAACATAAGAAAACTATTTCCCTTTATATATTATATAAATCATATTATTGTTTTTTTTACAAGAAAATCGTATTATTGTTTTATTTATGGTGATAACCTATGTAGCACCGATACCGACACGGGACACGATACGACACGACACTTCGATACGTTAATTCTAAAAAATGTTAGATTCCGACACGTTAGTCCACATTTTGATATTGAATAATATTTTTAATTTATGTTGCGTATATTATATTTAATATTCAATAATTTAACAAAAAAATAAAGTTAAACTTGTAATACTCATTAATTTTGCAAAGAAACATAAGATATCACAAATATTGATATTAAATTCAGTAAAATGGTAATAATAATTCAACGAATCTAATAGTTAGAACTAAAAATGCAACGCAACGCAACACAACCTTTGAACCTTTTTTGAGTTTCTACAATACGCGTTGAAGTGTCGGAGAGTATCGGAAAATATCGGACACGACATGTTAAATTTTTGAAGTGTCGATGCTTCATAGGTGAAAACAGAGCTTGTATATATTAAAATCAAACCCATCAATTTCCATGTGATTCTTATTTTAGTTGGAATAGAATATTTTTCAAAGTCATGTGTATAAGAGGAGAAAGTTTTTTGTGGGCTTGGACCATGGTATTCCCTCCTCAAAATAGAAAAAAAAGGAGAGTTTGAGGGGTAAAAAAAAAGGATAGAAATGGATTTTTTTTTTTCATTTATGATAAAGGAACCACTGAATAAGTAGTGGGTCTAGAGTGTATTAAATTTTTTCGCATAAGAGGCTGATTTTTATTGAACAACAAACCGTTGAGAAGATGACATGTGTCTTTCGTATACTTTTCCCTTAGCATAATAGGACACTAATTGCATCATTTATATAAGCGCCACTTTTTCTTATATTTGAAAAAGGTATAAAAGTTGAGAGCGCTCCATGTGGAAAAATGGTATCGAATAAACCAGAAGACATCTACAAAAGAAGAAATCATGAATATCAAAAGAATCATTAACATGTTTGATGTGAATTTTCTAATAACATTCCCAAAGAGAATTGCCTTAATCTGGCAATCGTTATTTGTGCCCCATTTCCACTAAATGTCTTGTCACACACAAAACCATCTCTTTAGAATGAGTGAGTGGCTAAGGGCCTTTATACTCTTCACATTAAAATAGTGAGTGAATGGAGGAGCCTCTGTGCACTGTGGCCACTTCCGGAAATATTTAATCTGATCCTTGCCCACCACTTGATTTAGTTGCCTCTGTCAATTAAAATATAATTTTTTTTGACATGTGGATACAAACGAGAGAGAAAATAAATTTTTTATCCAAATATTCCACTTTCAATAAAAAGAGTACTCTCTCCTCGTGCACAGAAGATGATCTGTGCCACTTCCCATGCATGATTTTTGTTGGCCTTTTCCCCTCTGGGCAAAGCAAATTCTTTTTTGGTGTCAAAAGTAGAAAACTCAAGTTGTGTATTTGCAGTTTCGAATTGTTAATCTATTATTCTCCAATGCCGAAAGAAACTTTAATTTCTTCTCTTCTCTCTGGTTATTTTTAGTTGCTAGTGAGACTCTGGATATATATCTAAAATTAACAATTTAACACTAAGCTTGAATTTTGTTTGGTTAATTATGGTGGCATATTTGTTTATGTGCAAAACCTCTCACTGTGTTAACTTTCGTAAAAGGTGCTTATAACAATGTCTGACATGCATTGCTCTCACCTAAACTAGTCCCAGTGCCAATGATTGAAATATTTTTGTCTTCATGGATCAAGATATTTTTCTTGTTCTACTTTGTTCATGCATCACTTTAATTATAATATATATTTTAAACAAAATAAGATATTGCAAAACATGCAAAAACATATATATTCTTCTTGTCTTTTAATTATTTGGTGCACCCTATAGCGATTTGATTTTCTAATTGACTTTGTCTAGGAGAACTTGATGAGGGAGCGGATTAATGATTAGCATGTATACCGTATATTGTTTAAATATTTGGTGGACCCAGCTCATCTGAGCCGGGTATAGAGAAAGAAGAGGAGAGAGGAAAGAGAGAGTAAGAAGAAAGAGAGAGAAATAGATCATGCAATTAATTTTCCTATCATAGACAATTTCATCTTAATTAACATGTAAAAATCTGTTAGCTAGTCTAATAATTTTATTATTTAAAGGGCGCTTTATGTGGTAGATAAGAATCTTGTCTAGTGTCACCATTGTTTTGACTTCAAATTAATGTATTTGTAAGTCTTGTGTGCACGATGATTAATAGATCGACATAAATTATTTTAATTATAAATAAAAAACTATATTAGCTTTGGTTTACGAATGTGACTTGTGAGTCTAGGCAAGTAAGCCGTGCTGACCGGAATAACCTCTAAAATGAATTAACTATACAAGTAAAGGAAGAAGAAGAAAGAAGATCACAACAACAAAGTATTAGGTTGTTCAAACAGTACTATTTCAACTTTGAAAAGATGACAATCGTGTGGTATATTATTTGCATAACATATAGTCATATATATATATATATATATGACACATTTACACAAGGATGAAATGTAGGAGTGCCGTAATGGCTTTACTTTTTTTATTTTTTATTTTCAAAAAGAGGGTCTCCTTCACTTTACTTGCACGGGTGCGGTACTGCTGGACCATTTGCCTACTCATCTCTGCCACATCCATTAAAGGGATGACACATAGAAAAGCTATTGCAGAATGTAACTTTGAGAGGGAATTGCATTCGTACCGTTTGTAGGGAACATAACTTGTCATTTCACTCATTTTGTCTAGTAAGGATAGGAGGTTGTGACTTTCATCAGGCTTTAGAGTTTAGACCCATCGTGGCTTTTGAATCTCTTATCACTTAAAGAACAAAAGATGGTTCACTCAAATTGAGAACTGCTAGTTCCTCGATCCATTTTGGCACATGTCAAGAAGTACTCTACTCACTAATTGTTATTTTAAAAACAAAACAACTAATTCTTTGGTTGTTTTTGTTTTGGTCCTTCTTTTTTTTTTTTTTTTTCAAATCACTAACTAATGTAGCTATTTTTCTTTATATAAAAATATCTTAAAAGCACAAAGTTAAAACTCAAAGTCGTGATAGGTACCGTTCATGACATTGAAATATAGATGAGCCCCGCACTTGAGTCACCACTATACCTTAGGGTGGACAGAAGAGGCGGAAAGAGAAAGGGACATGCTATAATTTATTAAGAAAAAAAGGACTGGCAACCACAGTACAAGGATTTTGTGCAAAACACGTGGATATATATATATATAAATTATTGTGGGGAGGCTGAGTTTTAAAACATGCATGATTATTGTTTCGTGGGAATATTGGTTTTAATTGAAGTGAAAGTAAAGCAAAGAGAATATGCCGTTTAATGTTGTCACTGCCTCCCCCACAATGTAGTAGTAGTGGTGGTTTGAAATTTCCTTATTTTGTACTTTATAAATGGCATTTGACCTATTTCCATCTATTGTTGTGGTTTGACTATATACCGGGCTTGGATCATTGGATGGCCACCTTTTGAAGCATAAGCTCCAATTAATGATTCAATTGGTTTTGAACGATTGACTAATTAGTTAACAATTAGTGGGAGAAAGAAAAAGCGAGGAAAAAGAAATTTATAAAAACCAATCAATGTAAATGCAAAGATACTAAAACCAATTCATATCCAAAACAAAACAAAACAAAACCAAAAAAGAGATAGATACTGATGCCAAAGACAGCTAGGCCAGCTAGCATTCTTTTTAGTGAGTGGGGTTTGCAAAGACCAGACCAATAATATGGAAATTTAATTACATGAGCAATTCATTTTCAAGAGTCTGCTATATGTATGAATGATCATGACATTGGAGCTTGACAGTCAAACTGTTAATGCTTATATGTTCAAAAACGCTAACGCTGACAGATGACACATGTTGTTGAATTGAATTACCCTCAGTCTAGACTACGACATGGTTGGCTTTTGGGTATTGTCATGTCCCGTTTGAGCACCACCCTCCCACTCGTTTTGCAACAAGATCACAATTCAAGTTTGAATGGTAAGACTATATCATATTAAGGGTTCAATAAACAACTAAATAACTAAAATGAAAAATGTCAGCTAACAGATATGGAGAGATATGCCACAGCATCATTTGATGTCGGTCTCAAATTAAAAAAATTTAACATCAAATTTTAACCGTTGATTTTTGATAATTTAACAGCTATAATTTATTGAGAATTAATCATTAATTAATAAGCGTAGCCCAATTAATTATAACCTTTATATTCAGGAAAATCAACAGTTAAAATGTGATGTCAAATTTTTTAATTTGACAATATGACAAACATCAAATCCCTATATATATTGAATTTCATTGCTCTAATTATCCCTTTTGTGGCAAATGAGATCCCCTAGTTATTCCTACAATCAGCTGGGGAAAGAAAACTGGGCGGTATATGATAATTATCCAACTTCAATCTATTAATCATTTATAGGATTCAATCTCATGCTCTTTTGTCACTTTGTTCGTCCCATCCTTTTGTCTTTCAAAATAATGCAATTTGACTTAGACGTAGGTTGAATTATCTGCTGGATGCATAGTGTGTATATATACACAATATACTGTTATTGGCAAAGAGTAATACGGAAGTAGATACATTGCTATGGTCATTAACGCCATGTTCATCGCCAACTGCATGCGTATAAACTAGTCCAACATGTATCTTAAAAGCAAAGGTAACATTCTAGAGTAAGGCATTAAATACAGTAAAAATTAGAGAGTTTAAATAAATTGATACGACAAATAGCTGGAACACGCTATTCCCAATACTATTTTAAGAGCAGTGTTATTTAGAACGAGTCAGTTTCCAGAAGACTAGAAAAATTGTGGACTAAATAACACATCGTGGTAGGTGAAACAAACACGCATGATAAAGGGAATTATTATTATTATTATTATTATTATTATTTTATGATTAAACACACAGACATCATGCCATAATCCAATTCGTAAACATTTTCATCTAAAGTTTTTCTTGACAAATAGTATTATTCTTATTATGATGCACATTATATTTACGTAATCTCTAGCATTTCTTTGCTCGGATGCTAGGTTTGGGCTGAGCCGACCTTAAACTACGTGAGGGGTTAACCCATTTATTAATTGGATTGTTTATGATATTCACCTAGCCCAATCCACAGCCCGATTGGCTACAAGTCAAATCATAGGCTACCCAGCTTGAATTTAAAATAAGAATAAAAAACAATTAAAACTAATTATTAAATAATGAACATCTCAATTGTGGTCAAAATATTTTAATTATTTGATCTATATGGACTAACTCCATTGGCCATCTTATCTATAAAATCATTATGGACTAGAGTAAAAGTTACTAACTGCATATAATCTTATGCAGTTTCCTAGGGAATTCATTAAATCTTGTATATTTGAAGCCATCGGGTTTTTGAGAACATTGTTGGAAATAAAGTTATTCCAAGCCCAAACTATACGTGGGTTCCCAAGCCCATGACAATTCGAAGATGGTATTTTTCGTGACTCTTGGGATGACTGTATTGCAATTTGCAGAGGTCGCTGTTGTTGAGCCAGGTGCAGTCGTATATTAATTAATAAAAAAAATCTGTTTACAAATTTTTTTAAATTTTTTTTACAAATTACTCTGTGTTCTCCCGCGAGAACATAGTGAAACTAGTGTTCTCCTGAGAAAATACAGTATAATTTGTAAGAGTTTGTAAACAAAAAAATTTGTAAATATAATCTGCCCTATGAGTTCAGATATATTATCCAACCCACTTATACTCTACCCCACCTAATAACTTTTCCTTGGAAAACATATATATGTCATGTAAAATGATTATAAGAGAATTAATGGTGATCAGTAATAAAAGGAAAAAAAATATTAGAATAAAAAGTTACAAAAATTTTACTGTTTATTTATTTATTAATAATTAAAAATTTTACATGACATAATCATATTAAATAACACCCGAAAATGTGATATGTATTCCCCATTTTTTTATCCATCTATTTCGTTCCAGAATATGCAAGGAGACCCCACCCTAGAGGAAGTCCATTTGTTGGGTTGAAAAAGTTCAATCCGTTACCAATACTATTGAATTTTTATCTGAACAAACGCTAAATCTAACCTAGAAATATTCAATTGGATTGGATCTGAGTTTCGCAATAACAACCAACACATTGGAGCAACTATGTATATACTAAGCTTTTGTTTAAGGGAAAAGTGTGTATGATTTTAAAGAATATAAAGTTATATCTTTTTAAGTGAAAGAAAGATAGATTATAGAAGAGAGAGTTGACAAAAAAAAATAAAAGTGTTTAAAGGGTATCAATTATGTCATTTAAAGGATAAACATTTTTCCTTTTGTTTAATTATTTTTCTTTTCTTTGACCGCAGTCGTGCTCATGTCGAGAAAAAAAAATTATAAATAATTTTTTTTTTCAAAATATAATATTTTATGAAGGAAAATATTAAATGTAAGGGAAAGTAATTAGTAAATTTTTTATTACCACTTTTATACAAAGCATTTTTCTTCCATTATGCCTGATATTTTACATGTTTTCTTTAGCTGGTTTTTTTTTCTCCCTTCGCTTCGTTGATACGAGGGAAAAAGCAAGAAAGGCGACAAAAATTGAGCGTAATGTCTCCTTAAATTTCGATATTTTTATTCTATTATATATATATATATATATATATATATATATAACGATATTTTTTTGATAATATTAAATAATGAAAAAATCATTAATCCATGTGATTTTAAACTAAACTACATCCTTTTACCTAAAAAATAGTTAATAATTTGCCCATGTTACAGTTAAACTTAGGGGAGTGTAAAATAACCAAAAAATTGAACCGAACCATGAATTAAACTGAACTGCACTTAAAATAATTGATTTTAAAAAATCAGTTCATGAACCAAACCGATTTTTAAAGAACCAGTTCATGAACCGAACCGATTTTTAGAACCAGTTTAAGGATCGAACTTTTTCCGAACCGAACCATTTTCGAACCGAACCAAATTGATTTTTATAACTTTATTTTTAATTTTTTAATTTTTTTTTCTTTTCAAAATAGGGTCGACCTGAACCGATTCCGAACCAAACCAGTTTCCAACCGAACCGAACCATTTTTGAACCGAACTGTTTAAACCAATTCGATTCAAATTTTTCAAAAAATTCGGTTTGGTTCAACCTATGCACATCCCTAATTAAACCCCGGACTTACTTTGTTGCCGCTAGTAATTATTATTATTATTATTTTACAAAAGGTAAAGGTGAAATAAAGATGAAAAAATTTCTTCTCCATTCTCATACTTCTCCTCCCATCATCGACTGGCCAAGGTGAGTTTTTTTTTTCTCTCTCTCTCTCTCATAACTGCTGCTTTGTACTTACCTTCAGTGGGCATGTCTAATTGCTACATAGGAATATCTTGCCAGATTTAAAGGAATGATCCTAACCTGCAATGGACTTGGTATCAATCATACAGACAGATGGTATATGGTTTGAATTTTTTCTTTTTTCCAATCTTTCTGTTCTCTCGTATTCTATGGTAGGGGTGGAACTCACCAGCCATAATGTCTTCAATGTAACCATCACAGCGCCTGTCAAACCAAGAGGATTTTCAAAATTACCAGAACTAAAATCTTACTAATGGAAACTCTTACTACAGGATATAAAGCTGTATAATTGGTTCTTTCTATGCAATCCGATGAGCTTTATTTTTTTTCCAGCCCTATATTTACTGCTGAGATTCTCAAGTCAACATAATATTTTGTATGTTAATGAAAAGTTTTAGCCATTATTTGGTAGTGTAATGTTATTTTGAATTGAACCGACACAATTGACTTAAAACTAGCACAAGACGTAATTTAACAAAGTTGTGCTTTAGGAATTTGATAATTTTCGATGCCTCAGCTTTCTCATGTTCTTTTGTGTTGATTTTGAGTGCTAAGTTTGCTGATGCTACCATTTTGCATTTCTATTTTTTGTTTGAACATGTCATGTAAAAGCATCCAGTTTTAGCAAGGTCTTGTGTTAACATAGAGGTCGCAAATATTGCAAAAAAATTCAACAAAAATGGTGTCTAATGTCAAAACAAAAAATACATCTCCTTTTGATTGATGATTTCAACAAGTAAGATTTTTATTCTTTTCAGCCAAAATTGGAACACTAGTACTTTTCAAGTTTGTACTTTCTTTTGCAAGGCCTTAAGGGAATAAATCTAAGTTCATCATTATTATTTTCCTTTAAGAAAAAAAACATAACAAGCCTTAGTTGTGATTAGTTGAGATCATGATGGTTTTATCTTTATCTTGAACTTGTGAAACAGAGTACCATAGCTCAAAATGGAGTGAATCCTATAAGGGTTGTGTGAAAAAATTAAAACTTGAACTTGTTATTGTTTTAATACAATTTACCATTTTTAAACTGAAATTATGGCTATGTTCTATGTATTAACTAGTTATGTTATCTCATCAAGTTTATACATTCCTCATTTAGCTGATTGAAACAGCTTCTATATTTCTCTCTAATAGTCTCTTTCTTTTATCATGTACAGCGTATTTAGGATTTGAATGTGGCGGCTGTTGCGCCTTTATCACCATTGGGTGGGAATCGAAGTTTTTCGTTCCCCACAGACGGCGCCAATGTTCTATCTCAAAGACAGAGATGTCCAACCGGTGGCTGGTATATTTTATGTAGGATCTAGGTGCCCTCTCTCAAGTATCTATGAATGAGATACCCTTGAGGGTAGGCCGATCACTGTGCACAATAATTATCGACATAGCCAAGGCGTGAGGTGTGTGCACAGTGACAAGCTAAGAGAGAGGGTTTTGAGCGTGTGTGTACCTTATTGGTTTAACCCTTTATTTATAGAAGGGTTACCTGATAGGAGTGTACTGCCAGGCCTCTTAGGAATATTGAGGACCCAAGTCCAACTGCTTAGCTGTCTGGATAGGATTGTCATTAATAGGAGATTCCCTTCCTTTTGTGCTGTCCTTTATTGGTCCTTCTAGAATATGGGCCTTTTGTCAGGTCCATAACAGAAAGAACTTCAGATGGATCATATTCATTCATTCGTATCAAGCAAATACACTTAACCGATAATCTTAACCTATATTAGGTGTTCACACTGAATGAATAATTAGCTATGTCAATTACTTGAAGTCAAGTTATAAAGAATATCGTTGTGAATCCTAACGTAATTAGTTTTACCTTTGACCAAATCACGAAAGTGGAGTATAATTGAGTTGTATACATCGGCCCACTGGCGGACTTACTTTGTTGCCGCTGTCAGCATGTGCGGACATGAATTTTCAGTAATTATTTTTATTTTTATTTTATTTTATTTTATTTTTACAAAAGGTAAAGGTGAAATAAAGATGAAAAAATTCCTTCTCCATTCTCATACTTCTCCTCCCATCATCGACTGGTCAAGATGAGTTTTTTTCTCTCTCTCCTCTCTCCCTTAACTGTTGCTTTGTACTTACCTTCGATGTGCATGTCTAATTGCTACACAGGAATATCTTGCCAGATTTAAAAGAATGATCCTAACCTGCAATGGACTTGGTATCAATCATACAGACAGATGGTATATGGTTTGAATTTTTTCTTTTTTCTAGTCTTTCTGTTCTCTCGTATTCTTTGGTAGGGGTGGAACTCACCAGCCATAATGCCTTCAATGTAACCATCACAACGCCTGTCAATCCAAGAGGATTTTCAAAATTACCGGATATAGAATATAAAGCTGTATAATTAGTTCTTTCCATGCAATCCGATGAACTTTATTTTTTTTTCCAGCCCTATATTTACTGCTGAGATCCTCAAGTCAAAATAATATTTTGTATGTTAATGAAAAGTTTTAGCCATTATTTGGTAGTGTAATGTTATTTTGAATTGAACCGACACAATTGACTTAAAACTGGCACAGGACGTAATTTAACAAGGTTGTGCTTTAGGAATTTGATAATTTTCGATGCCTTAGCTTTCTCATGTTCTTTTATGTTGATTTTGAGTGCTAAGTTTGTTGATGCTACCATTTTGCATTTCTATTTTTTGTTTGAACATGTCATGTAAAAAGCATCCAGATTTAGCAAGGTCTTGTGTTAACATAGAGGTCGCAAATATTGCAAAAAAATTCAACAAAAATGGTGTCTAATGTTAAAACAAAAAATACTTCTCCTTTTGATTGATGATTTCAACAAGCTTATACTTTTTGTAAGATTTTCATTCTTTTCAACCAAAATTGGAACACTAGTACTTTTCAAGTTTGTACTTTCTTTGCAAGGCCTTAAGGGAATAAATCTAAGTTCATCATTATTTTTTTCCTTTGAGAAAAAAACATAACAAGCCTTAGTTGTTATTGGTTGAACTCATGATGGTTTTATCTTTATCTTGAACTTGTGAAACAGAGTACCATAGCTCAAAATGGAGTGAATCCTATAAGGGTTGTGTGAAAAAATTAAAACTTGAACTTGTTATTGTTTTAATACAATTTACCATTTTTAAACTGAAATCATGGCTATGTTCTATGTATTAACTAGTTATTTTATCTCATCAAGTTTATACATTCCTCATTTAGCTGATTGAAACAGCTTCTATATTTCTCTCTAATGTCTCTTTCTTTTATCATGTACAGTGTTGCCTATTTTAAGAATTTAAGTACCAGTTCTCTGTTGATTCTGTAATTGATTTTTGTTTCATGGTAATGTAGGATAAATTGGATCATGATGTTGAACATTGAGATTTGAGAGCACAAACAATTGTGGGTTCGTAGTAATTCAACAAGTCTCAATGAAAGGTAACTTTCTATATTTATTTATTTGTTATAATATAATGAGTATAATTGATTTAAGTATAAATTATGATTTGTTAGGGATACAATCTTATTTCAAACGTCTAAAACCCACAAATACAGAACCCGAATCTCAAAGTGCACAAGTTTCAAATTGTATTTCAGTTCCAATTGTTCAAGAATCCTATCAACCTCAGAGACAAAATGTTAATATAGAAAATCTTGAAGCGGATCCGGGAAAAAGACCTTCAATTTATTCAATGACATCAAATCCTATAGAGAGAGAGAGGATATTCGGAGAGCTTATTTGCTCAAGGGGCCAACTCATCCAATTCTTAAACCATTCCCTCAAGTGGAAATGTATGAAAAAATGCGGAGATTCAATCCTAAGTGGTATGAAGAATTTGGTTCTTGGTTGGAGTATAGTGTATCAACACATGCTTGTTTTTGCTTGTATTGTTATCTATTTGATATAGAGGTTGGAGGTAGTGGTTCGACGCAGGAAGCATTTGTCGGTGTGGGGTTCAAAAATTGGCAGAAGAAGGATAGAATCAAAGTTCATGTTGGAGATCATAGGAGGGTTAACAATAAATGTTATCAAGCTTGTCAAGATTTGATGAAGCAAAAGCAACATATTGATATTGCCTTTTCAAATATTTCTGAACAACAAAGAATTGATTATCATATTTGGCTGAAAGCTTCTTTAGATTGTGCTAGATACCTATTACAAAATGGTCAGCCTTTTCGGGGACATGATGAATCTGAAAGTTCAAATCAACTAGGTTTATTTCTTGAAACTCTAAAGTTTTATACTAAGCCAAATAAAGAGATGAGTCATGTGGTCTTGCAAAATGCCCCCGATAATCACAAATTGACTTCACCAAAAATTCAGAAAGATCTTGCTCAAGCTTGTGCTGATTTGACTATTAAAGCAATAATTAGTGATCTCGGCAATGATTACTTTTCCTTGCTAGTTGATGAAGCTCGTGATATTGCAATTAAAGAACAAATGGCAATTGTTCTTCGGTATGTAAACAAAAAAGGTCCATTGTTGAATGTTTTATTGGCATAATTCATGTTTCAGATACTACTGCACAATCACTAAAAGCAGCGATTGATGGGCTATTTTCTAAACTTGGTTTAAGTTTGTCTAAATGTCGCGATCAAGGATATGATGGTGCTAGTAATATGCGGGATGAATTCAAAGGGCTTAAGAGTTTGATTTTGGCAGACAACGAATCTGCATTCTACATTCATTGTTTTGCTCATCAGTTACAATTGGCACTTGTGAAGGTTGCAAAACATCACAAAAAGATTCAAGAATTTTTTGACATGCTTCAAAAGATGGCTACCATTGTGGGGGATTCATGCAAGCGGAAGGAAATTCTTCAAATGAATCAATACAAGCAAATAGTTGAAAGAATTGCTCGTGGTGAAATACCAACTGGAAAAGGTTTAAATCAAGAGACAACCTTAAAGCGACCTGGAGACACTAGTTGGGGTTCCCATTTTGGTACAGTTACAAGTGTTATCTCATTATTTTGTCCAATAATTTTGTTGATGAAAATTATTAAAGACGAGCCTAAGAATGATGCTGCAAGAACTGATGCAGGTTGCATTTTGTATGCCATGGAGGATTTTGAGTGTGCATTCTTGTTGCATCTTATGCAACTTATCTTGGGAATTTCTTATGAGTTTTCACAAGCACTACAAAGAAAAGATCAAGACCTTTTAAATGCAATTGGTTTAGTGAGGGTAGTCAAATCTCGCTTACAAGAGGTGAGAGATAATGGTTTTGATGAATTGCTTCAAGAAACGAGCATTTTTGCAAATAAATATGATATTGACATTCCAAATATTGAGGATGTTTATTGTCCTAAAGGGAGATCAAGACGAAGATTGGAATCATTCACGTTCATGCACTACTTTAAGGTGGAGTTATTTAATAGAGTGATAGATACTCAGGTTCAAGAGTTAGGTGATCGATTTGATAATGTCAATACCAAGTTGCTTGAGTGTTTGAGTTGTCTTGATCCTCGTGATTCCTTTGCTAATTTTAACAAAGAAAAGTTGATTGAGTTTGCTAGATTTTATCCTATGGAGTTTAATGAGCTTGCAGATATTCCTTTTTTTTTCTTCAAGTCTCAGTAATTTTATTGTTCATGTAAGAGCTAATTCTGATTTTGTAAATTTGATAAGAATTTCTGACCTTGCTTTGAAGTTGGTTGAGAAGATAAAGGATATTGTTTATCCATTAGTCTATTTGTTGATAAAGTTGGCACTCATTCTACCGATAGCAATTGCTAGTGTTAAGCGAGTTTTTTCTGCAATGACTTTTGTTAAGGATAAGTTGCGTAATCGGATAAGTGATGATTGGTTTAACGCATGCATGCTAACTTATGTTGAACGTGATATATTTGATAAGATTGATGATGAAGATATAATGCAATATTTTCAAAGAATGAAAAAACGAAGAATGGTTTTGTAATCGTTTTATATGCTATAGGTTAGTTGACTCTTGATTACTATTTTTTTATGTTAAGTTGAAGTTTTATTTTCTCTTCTTGTTGATATATAATGAGTCTTGTCCTACTTTCTGTGTGACTTTTTTTTTTATTTGGGATTTGCTTTCAGCTTCTGTGCCTTATTCTGACTTAAAAATAGAGGATTGATGTCAGGTTTGACATTCTCAAGTGAGTTAATCTCTAGAGATGAGGGCATTCACTGTGATTTTGCTTGCCTTCTGTATAGGTAGTGTTGACTTTTTTATTCATCATTATAAATAGAACGATGATGTATGAATGTACTGGAGTATATGCTCATATTTATTTTGGAGGATTGGTAAAAAAAAAATTTGGGGGGAGGAGAGGGGTAAATAATTGGTCAAACTATTGCCTGCAGCTTGTTATGGAAGCAACTAGATTCTTAGCGAGTTCATAACCTTATATATAAAAGTTGATTTAAACTTTCTTTACGAAAAAAAATAAATTCTGGGGGCGTTGGCCCTAAACCCCCATCACTAAGTGTGTGAACATAAACACAACTTCCTTGAGTCCACCACTGCCAGGTGGGTACATCGATTCATGGTGTTTCCTTCTCTGCAATTTCTCTTGGGTTTCACCAAAGCAAACACCTTTTTGCTTCCATTTTCGATTTTATTCCATTGCCTATGTGATACAAGAGAAATTGTCTTTCTTCGAGAGAAGACTTCCTCTTTTTAACCCAAAGGTTTCTGAATAATTTCTCTATTTTTATTAGAAGAAAGTTATACTTATGACTTATTTATTTATTTTTACAATTTCTTACAATTATATCTTAGTCGTTGATTTTCGTCAATTAACAATTATTATTTTTGCAAATCAAACTCATTAATTAATTATTATTTCGTAATAAATGATAACCATTGATTAACGAAAATCAACTGTTAAGATATAATTGTAAAAGATTGTAAACGAAAATAAATTATAAGTATATACTTCATCTTTTTATTAAAAAGAAGTCTGAATTTATAACAGAAAATACCTAGCCGCTACATAACAGAAAGGTCGCGCAAGGAGCAGTAGAATCTAATAACAGAATTCAGCTACACCACACATACATCAGCGAACAGACTCAAAGAAACGCATCCCTTCATCTGTGACTCAATTCACTGCACCACAAAGTCATTCATCCACTTAGGCCTCATTTTTTCCCTTCTATACCATCTGGTCTTTGGGCTTACTTGATGACCCATAGCATGCTCTTCCCAGCCCATATCAACATCCTCTTGGTCCTTTTCTTCACCCTCCACTTCTAGACTAGGGAGCCCATTCATATCACTATGTTTTCAGATCAAGAAGAATTGTGCCCTAATCAAACAAACACCTATTCCAAATTCCAATCTCGATGAACTCCTTGTTCTCCAGCAAATCTGAGCAACTGATACCCAAATGCAAATTAGAGAAATCCATTTCGAAACACTACAAATCGAAATTAAAATCAAAAGCAGAAGTGAAATTCATTAATGGATTTTTGTTGCATGAAGAGAAAATGCATGAGTTTTTCTTCCTAAGCTAAACGGTAAGGTTGCAATTGAACAAATTTATTTATAAAAACTGAGAAAGTGATAACAAAGAAATTAAAAGCAACAAGAAGGAATTACAAGTGAAACGATGTAGTTTAGTTTAAAAGGACAAAACTTTAGGTTCATACAAAAAAAAAACATAATTTTAGCTTCTTTAAAAGAATAAATAATTTTTCCATAAATATTTTGTTTTTCTTATTGCTCTTTATAACATCCAAATATAGGGTTTTAATTTTTTCATACAATAGAAGGAAATTTTCTCATACTATAAACATATTTTATGTGAGACTCCTATTTATCAAAAAAAAAAAAAAAATGCTGCACGATTATAAAAAATAACTGGTAAAAAAATTGTGAAGCCCTTAATTCGGAGTGTGGAGTGGATAAAAAATAAAATTATTTAAATTATTTCCAAAGATAGCATGTGGGAGATATTAATTTTTGAAATAATGTAGCCTAGAATTAAACAAAGTGAACCAATTTCAATATTACTTTGAAGAAGCTCAGCGCTTTTTAATTTTAACATATATTAGATAAAAAAAAGGTAATCCCTCAATTAACTCTATAGTATAATTGGAAAGTAGTTAGCTTCATGCAACAAAATAAACGATTTTTATTTTCCGGATCCCAAAACGTAACATGTGGTGAAGAATCATCATGTTTCGAGAAGATGTAGGCTGCAAGTTGAACAATTATTTTGGGACGCTCCCATGGTATGCACACAACGGAAGGAATGTTGATTCGAGCTAAAGCATCCTCAATATAAATCATAATTTTGAATGTTGTTGTTGATAATGTTTGAAGCAAAGTTGAGAAACGCAAAGCATTTGTCAGGTCCTCAGCAAGACATATATGTTCAGCCGTTCAGGCATATGATTTCCTTATGTAAAGCACAAAAATAAATACTCGCACCATGAGATTGAAGGAGGAAAAAAAAAATGCAACTAGGCATTTTTTTTTTAATTATTTTTATTGATAAGCAACTTGGAAAATTTTGTGTACGCCGAGGTCAAACGCAATACTGTCCATACTATATAGTATATACAGATGTTAGGCATAGATAGCGCTATTGCAAGCGTCAGGTTAACGCTTTTAAAAGAATAATCATCCATTTTTGGTCCTCCAAAAATTTATGCAACAACACATTTGTCTAACATTTATCAACCAAGCTAAACTAGTCATTAAATGATAGTCGATGTTATTAATTTTGTACTTCAATAGCCAATTTGTTATCATTTTAAAGATTAATTTCATAGTGAAAATTAATATTAGATGATTCATTTAAGGAAAAAACTACTCTTATATTACATGTGGTAAATTTATCTCCTACACACCCTTCGATAACTGTGCTACCTTTTTTTCAGGTGGTGGAGCCCACAAGTTTATCTCTATGACATGAGATAATTTATCTCCTTTAACATTAAGATTAATAAAACCCTTAATTTAATGCTCTTATATTTTTAAAACGCCAATTTCTATATTTTTTAAACAACTTGTTTGTATTTGGAATGACATTTTTGTCAAAAAAAAATTATATAATTATAAAATCAGAAAAATATTTCTGCAGTTAATACAGATAAGTTATCTGCATTTACTTCCAAAATGACGTTGTTTTGGGATTGAAATATTAGAAAATTATAATTATAAAAACTATAATAACCTTGAAAAAAATTAAAATTACAAAAATACAATGATTTTGACGTCGTTTTGGACTTACTGCAGATAATTTATCTGCAGTAACTGCAGAAAAAACGAACCTTTATAAAATAACAGTTTAATTAAGAAATTTGTTAGGTTAAAGAATATTTTTAGGTTAATTATAGTATTTTTTATAAATGCGTGTAGGGTGTATGTTTTCATCATATAGATAATACATGAGAAATACACACAAAATACAAGAGATGATAGATTTACTCTTTATTTTAATAGATTGAAGAAAATTTTATTCTTCTCATGTTTTCTTCTAAAAATTTAAATTATAATTTCAACATCTATTTTCTTTTTCTTTTTCGTCAATTTTATTAATATCTCCCACCATTCTTGAAAAAATCATACGATTACTTTCTGCCCCGTTTTTTGCTTTTGCCTTCAGAAGTTAGTCTTCGTAATAATGCATATTCAAAGGGATTCATAGTTGAATCAAATGAAAATATATTGTGTATGTGCCCTTTAAGAATTGATAATAAAATTACTTGTTGAAGCTACTGAAAAGGCAGTATAAAGTTTTTACTGCAGCAACAAATGTAAATGACACAAAGCCTACTGAAAATCTTAGATTTTGTTCAGTTAAAGTGAGATTTATTTATTTATTTTGTAAAAAAAAAGTCTAAGATTAATTTTTTTATTAAAATTATATATATATATATATATATATATATATATATATATATATGTATCTAATAAATGATGAAATTATTAATTTTTTTATGGGAAATATTTTTCTCATTTCGTTGGAGATAGCTATCTCATGCTATACACCCATCGAATTTTGTGCCAGCTTTTTCCATTTCTTTTTCCTTTATTTTAAAGTGTGGACCCCACATATTTATCTCATCATATATATATATATATACTATCTAATAAATGATGAAATTAATAACTCCCTTTTTTTATACAATAATGACCCTTAAATTTCAATTTATATCCCTACGCAAATCATCTAAGTTCCTCGTCACTCCACTTCTCCTAATGGCTTATTAATTTATTTTGTTATTTTTTAATTATTAATTATAATTTCATATATATAGGTAAATATAAAGGGAAACACATTTTAAATGACATAAAATTATGTCATTTTAAGAGCGATAGACACAAAATAATATTTTTTATTTAAAATTTAAATTAAAAAAAATCATCCACTTTTTTTTCTATGATTTTCATTTCTTGTGTCTATCTCTCTCCTAAAATGACATAATAATTATGTCATTTAAAATAACAAACACTAAAATCCAAATATAAAATCTGAAGTGCAATCCTGAAATGTAAGTTCGGCTGTAGTCCACGACTTTCTAATGAAAGATGTGGCAAACACAAACCTTGAAATCCTAGAAACCAATCTCTACCACATATCTACCACGCCCCATCTCTTTTCACCTTATCTTTTTCTCTCAATACCAATCTCTCAGATTTTCCAAATGATTTTTGATATTCCTATGCACTTTTAAAATCTCATGCATGCTGATGTGAACGATCACATCATTAACCATAAACGCCGCGCAAGGTTTAAATATTGTTAATTTTCCGCAAATTGAATACTTGTAAGTTGTAAAACGTAATTTTCAGATTAACCTTTCATGTCCACGTCAAAGATATTGTCTGTATCACATTAATTCACAATTTTCAAAGCTTGAATCACTTCTAAATTGTTTATTGAGTTTTTTTTTTTTTTTTTTAACACTTTAACTTTCTTACCCTTTGTGTAAAGACAAAAACTACGATCAAATAAAATAATAGAGAAGGGAATAAACCAAAGAGAGGGTGAGATGCTGATATTGGGAAGGAGTGTGGATAAAACGGGTGCTTCACTACCCAATCAGAACTCACAGAAATCACACTCTCATATCTGTCCAAACCCTTTTCCTTCTACCACATCTCTTGTTTCATTTCCACAAAGGCCCAAACCAAAACCAAAACCAAACAAAGAAAAAGAGGTTTTTGCCTTTTGGCATCAACTAACTCTACCTAACATCCTCTCACCTGAGATTCCATTTCCTTCAATTTCAACAGCTACCCAATACATTTCTCTCTTGTGGGATCAACAATGGCCCTTTCAACCAGTTTCTCATGCGTAAAGTTGGAGGCTTTGTTGCTCAAATGTTGTTCCTCTTCATCATCATCGTCAGTGTTGTCTTCAAGGCCCTCCAATGCTACCATTTTTGGCAAAAACAAAAGGACCCTCGTTCAGAGTCAGAGAGGGACAATTCGGTGCGAGGCTTCTTCTGCTTCCAATATCATTGTTGATCCCAGTAATAATGCTACCAGTGTCTCTGCTCTCGAGCAGCTCAAGACTTCTGCAGCAGATAGTTAGTCCTCTTCTTAATGTTTTTTTTTTTTTAATGTTTAACCATAATTATTTTTTTATTTTTGAATGAAATAATCAACACCATGTGAAACATATAGGAACTAAGAAAGACAGGGTTATTTTATTGCCCAAAAAGAAGAAGAATGAAAGAAAGAAAATAAGAGTTGGCTAATTATGTGGAAGATGCAATTTTTAATTAGTTTATAGAATTAAATTGGTTTTAAATGATTTATAAAATTGAACTTGAACAGGGTATACAAAGGAAAGGGCCAGCATTGTGGTTATTGGACTAAGCGTGCATACAACGCCTGTGGAAATGCGTGAAAAACTTGCCATACCAGAAGCAGAATGGCCTAGAGCCATTGGGGAGCTTTGTAGTTTGAATCATATTGAAGAAGCAGCTGTTCTGAGCACCTGCAACCGAATGGAGATATATGTTGTTGCTCTCTCCCAGCACCGTGGTGTCAAAGAAGTCACCGAATGGATGTCAAAAGTAAGTCTATTCTCAAATTTATCTCGTAGATGGTTTTTTCTTGTGCATCAATAGATATTGGACCTAGAAGTGAAATAAAAGAAGACTTAATGGAGTGTGAAATATATTGTGCATTTGTCTTAGGATGGAGTTATTTATTATTTATTTTTTCTTAAGTTGTTCATCCTTCATTAATGCAAACATCACTTACTAGCTTAAGTTGTGTGGTTGAATTGGTTGCATTATATGCTATAAGAGCTTGTAACCAATGGTCACAACTTTGATTCTTACTGCCGCCACTCTTCTAACAAATATTTAACCGTAGAAATTTTTAGCCCAAATAAGTGGATTCATGCATTATTCACCCTTCAAGTTCAATGAACTCTTGTGTGATGGGGTGTGTTAGAGGAGTCTAATATAAAATTATTAATGTAAACGTCATTTACAAGCTTAAATTTATGTTGTTGGGTTGAATGGGTTGCATTACAAGTTTATATTGATGTTAATTAATAGATATTGGACATTCCTGTTCTGTACTTTGCAGACAAGTGGGATCCCTGTTTCAGAGCTTTGCCAGCATCAATTTTTGCTTTACAACAAAGATGCGACACAGCACCTTTTTGAAGTATCTGCAGGTCTTGACTCTCTTGTATTGGGAGAAGGTCAAATCCTTGCCCAGGTCAAGCAAGTTGTCAAAGTTGGACAAGGAGTTAATGGCTTTGGGAGAAACATTAGTGGCCTATTCAAGCATGCAATTACTGTTGGAAAGAGGGTTAGAACTGAGACTAACATCGCTGCTGGGGCTGTTTCTGTAAGCTCAGCTGCTGTTGAATTGGCCTTGATGAAGCTACCTGAAGCCTCACAAAACACTGCCAGGATGTTGGTTATTGGAGCTGGCAAGATGGGAAAGCTTGTGATCAAACATTTGGTAGCAAAAGGTTGTACAAAGATGGTTGTTGTCAATAGAACTGAGGAGAGAGTGGCAGCAATCCGTGAAGAACTAAAGGAAATTGAGATAATTTACAAACCACTTTCAGAAATGCTTACCTGTGTTGGTGAAGCAGATGTGGTTTTCACCAGCACAGCATCAGAAAACCCTTTGTTCTTGAAAGATCATGTTAAGGACCTTCCTCCAGCGAGTCATGAAGATGGTGGACATCGACTTTTCATTGATATATCTGTTCCTAGGAATGTGGGTTCATGTGTCTCAGATATTGAGTCCGTGAGAGTTTACAATGTTGATGACCTTAAAGAGGTTGTAGCTGCTAATAAAGAGGATAGGCTAAGAAAAGCTATGGAAGCTCAAGCAATCATTGGTGAAGAATCAAAACAATTTGAGGCTTGGAGGGACTCGCTGGAAACAGTTCCTACCATTAAGAAATTGAGGGCTTATGCTGAAAGAGTGAGGGTTGCTGAGCTTGAGAAATGCCTAGGTAAGATGGGTGATGATATCCCAAAGAAGACAAGAAGAGCTGTGGATGATCTTAGCAGGGGTATAGTGAATAAGTTGCTTCATGGTCCAATGCAACACTTGAGGTGTGATGGGAGTGATAGCAGGACTCTAGATGAGACCCTTGAGAACATGCATGCTTTGAATAGAATGTTCAGCCTTGAGACTGAAATATTTGTTTTGGAGCAGAAGATTAGAGCCAAGGTGGAGCAAAACCATGGTGAGATTTGACACTGACACCAATCTCATTGATTACACTCATTTATTTTTCCTGAGGGATTCGGAATCATGTAATCTTCTCTATTCCTGAGGGAGCTTCAATTGGTTTTTGTTTCTCAGTGTCTACTTGGCCCAACTCTCGTTTGGGCTTTGAGGTCATGTATTTACACCATGTTCTTCCATAGCCATTTGGGTTTGTAGTTTGTATTATACAAAATAGAGAGTTACGGCGACATTTGTATTTATCTCAAATAATATAGGGTTCTATTAATCTCTTGTTGCGTTGCTTGAGAGAAGTTATCTTCAGCTAACACGTGTTTTTCAGGATACGGAATCGTATCATGTGACTGCAACAGATAACTTTTCTTTCCTGCTGCTGAAAAGTAACATTTCCCAATAATCTATGCCTAAATTTATCCCCTGTACCGGGAATGTTAATTGTTTAATTTACTGAGCTTCTGTACTTAGCCGAGATTAGTTTTGGTTGTCTTTCTTTATGCTCCTTTTTTTCACAGCTCTGGTTGGTCGAATTTTGATGTTTCTCTAGATTGTAAACGCAAATTCTCGGTGTGTCTTCTTGTTTCGTACTATTGCTGAAAAGTTAGCATTAGTTCACATTCAGCGAGGAATTAAGAAGGTGAGCCTTATAAAACTTACGGTTTTACCACAACAAATATGCCTAAAATGTTTATTCCACAGTGTCAGTGTCAGGAATGTTGTTAATTGTTATTTACTCATCTTCATTTGTCTGAATCGTTAAACTCCCACAACAAAAATTCAGAAGCAGTGCTCTCCACTATTCATATTAATAATTACAATTTTTAATACAATGAACTTGGTTTTTAAATCAATATGGCATTATTAAGCACTAAGAAACGTATTTTTCCTTTTTTTATTTATTTTTTGCAAAGAAAAAAGTGTAATGGTGTATTGTAAAGATCAGGTTCTTATATGCCAGGAAGACGAAAGCAGATAACGATGCATTGAACGCACGAGACACTTGCTGGGTTCCACATCTCTCGATAAGATCCCTCTTGTTGCTAACTAACTTTTCTCCATTTATTATCGAAGACTATATTTTGCCAATGCGTACTTACATGCCCAGGAAGTAGGTAAAAATTAGTTGTCAAAAGCTGGAAACTAAGCTAACTGACACAGGCTGTTCGAATAAGACGAATTGAATTGTCATGAAATACGAGCAATCAAGCATCTCATTTATGAACCCCCTCTAGCTTTGATCATATCTATCTAAAGCTTGTGATTTGTGAGTGAGTTTGCGGCTTCCACATTTGAGGTAGGAGAAAATTTAATATGGTCAGGACCATTTAATCATTAGGTGCTCCCACTCACAATGATCAAAGATGGTATTATTCAATTGCTTTTCTTGATGAAACTCGAGGAAAACATATAAAGTAATATGCAAACCGAATAGAAAGAATACTTCTCTTTCATGCCCATGTCGATCGGATAATTCTTTAGGTGACATTTGATATTTGGTATTTTTCAGGATTTTCGAAAAATTAAATTTTTCTAAATTTTTAATTTTCGGACATTATCATAAACTGTTTTCATTATATTTTTAAAAATCGAGATTTTCGATAAAAGAAAATTAGTTTAGCATATTAAACTAATACTAGTCCATGCACCTGCCATAGATTGCTGTAAGCGAATTTTGTTTCCCCAATATAGAGACCCTCTTTTTTTCCACCATTACTATAGAGAAAGCTAGCAAAAGGTGGTGTGTCTGTAATAATTGCATTATATTTTTATCGTAAATGGTTAAGGTAAAGGGGTTGCAATACAACATTGTAAAGGTATCCAATTATTGTGCAATGTAATCATTTGTTTATCATTATTCGTCCAACCCACTCTATCTTATATCCTGTCCTCTGCCATATGATTTATCCAAAAGATCACTTTAAGAATTTTACCCTCGTTCTTAGTCGAAATCATAATCATTAACCCCACAAACCATTAGACAAGATGTTCATTCCACAAAAGCTAAAAACTAAAAAGGGGAGGGATAGAAAAAAGTGATTTTATCGCAGCATTTACAACTTTGTCATTCATACAGTAAAATCTCCATACCCAGCATCAAACATGCGTTACATGCCAGCAATTTTATCTGTGCTAATTTGAGTGTTTTAGTGTATCTTTGGTCTAAATTCTGATCCTCAACAGGGATTAATTAAAATTCAAAAGCACAGGACAAAAGGACAAGTCCCCCAGCAATCATCCAATCAATTTTTGCGTTTTTTAGGTTGGGGTATGCACATTCCCCATTATTGATTATACTGTATAACACATGACACTTTTTCTCCATAGTAATCTTCCTGCGCAGAAAGGACCGTCTGCCCCTGACTTGTCCCCATTCCATTCCCAAGCCCCATCACCTAATAATGATCCATTTCTCTAACTATGCTACAACATTTTTTATTTTATTTTTTTCATTTTGATATTTTCTCTTAAACCAACATTTTTCTTTCTTTTTTTTTAAGTGAAAAACAATTAAACATTATTAAAACCTAGCGTTTTCGAAGCCGTGCAAATCGCTGACTTTATTCATCGACTTCTTCATCATGGCTATCTTAGCCAGCTTCTCAGCTGCTCTCCAAGCCGACGTCGGCGTCAGCGCTTCACCATTCTCATCCACCAAACTCAACTCCCTCCCTCTCCTCCGTTGCATCAAAATCGTTTGTTGTTGCTGCTTCCGCCAATGTAGCTCCATAAGCTCAGCTTCTAAGCCGCGCAAATATTCCTGAGCCGAAGCCGAGCTAGACCGCACCAGAACATCTCTAGCCGAAGCAAGCAAATGATGAGCACTTGAAAACTCGCTGTGCACCGCGAGTCTCCGAGACTCAGCTATGGCTCGGCTCGTTATGAACACGTTTCTCAGCCTCTCGACTCTGCCAACAGAATGCGCCGCACTCTTCCGCGGCGGCGACACCGGAAGCGCATGTTTCCTACCGTACACTACCTCATTACTCGCAGGATCGTTATATAGGCACCGCACCGTCATCACGTGGTGGCTCCCCAATGCTGACGTGGGCACTTTGAACTCCACCAACAACTCCCTCTCTTCCTCAGCGTACAAATCGCCGAGCCCAGCCGTGCACGTGCTCAGCGCCGTGGGCCTTGGGCCGCACGTGTAGACAGCGCTGATTTCAGCCGGCGCCGAAAAGCCAAACTGAATTTTCAAGTCCTGCACAACCGCACTTAATATTCCAGACGAATGAACCGGGATCTCGAACCCAAACGAATGAACCGGAATATCAATAATTGCGAACCGGGTAGAAGACACGTGGCTGAGGCATTTCCGTTGAATGGTGTTGTTACCGGTTTGCACCTTCCCATCGTGACCGTCTGATAGGATCATGACGTTAGCGACCGGGTTTCTCTCCCTCCGGTCTTCGAGAACCTTCGTGGCTTTCCTCAGAGCTTCACTTTCACCCTCGCTGTTTCCATGGCCAGAGACGATGCGGTCGACAACGCGCCGAGCCACACGCTGGCCCTGAGCCGTCATTCGCCGCAAAGGTAGCAGCCGTTTGGATGTAGCCGAGAAAGCCACAATGGCGAGCCGATCAGCCGAGCCGAGAGAGGAGATAACCAAGCGCATCGCGCTCTTCAGCATGTGAAGCTTCGCACCGGTCATGTTGCCTCCAATGTCAAGCACCGTCACGAGATCCATCGGCGCCCGCTGCGACATCGGCGAAGGCGGCGGAGCCTTCACTCTTAAAACCAAAGCATAAGTCTCGTGGCTCCGAGAGACTGATATAACAGCACACTCTGGCATCAACTTCACCCGAACGCTCCTTGAATCACCGTCGTTTATTTGTAACGATGATGGAGGTTTTGGATTGACGAAAAAGCCCTGGAACTCGCCTGCGTCGTCGTTTTCGTCTTCTTCTTCGCCGTTTTCGTCTGCTTCCGGAATGGGAACGATTTGGCCAGAGACTGTGAAAGGAGAAAGGAGAGGCTCGTCGTCGTCGTAGGACCTGACCGAATCTGAATGGCTCGGCTGTTGTTGGTGGTTGATTTGAGTTTGGATGGTGTTAACGACGATGTCGTCGTTTTGTTGGAGGAGTGGTACGTCGTTCCAGGTAGCGTTGCAGATAGGGCAAACGAGGATACCGTGGGTGTGTACATGGGAAGCGATGCAGGGAAAATGAAAAGCGTGAGCGCATTCTGCAGTGTAAATGGCGGTGCCCTGTCCTGTCTTCACGCTATTCAAACATATTCCGCAACTACTCTGTTACACAAAAACCAAAAAAATATAAATAAATAAATAAATAAAGAAGAGGTTTCGAATTTTCTATTATACGAGGATGAGTGAGTGGAATATGAAAATCTTACTCTGAATTTGAAGCTATTCTTGAAGAGAGAGAGTTTGAGATTAGGGGAGCGAGGAGAGGTTGGATTTGAGTTTGGTGTGCTTTTGCTTTGAAATCTGGGGTTGTCATTTGCGGTTGCTGATTGTTGATGGTGCAGTGGTGGTGTCGAAGGGTTGCTAGTGCTGGAAAGAAAACCCAGACTGACACAGGTTGGAGGGGGACTTTGGCTTCTGTGTTGGTTATGTATTGTGGATTGTGGGTCGCGAGTGCAAAAGGCTCTTCTCCATCCGGTGCCCATAATTTTCAGAGATCCAATGCAAAACGTGAGAACAGTTTGGCTTGGCTATTTTTTACAAGTACCAAAACGTTTCTTCGCTTTTATCCCCTTCCTATAGCTTTAGATATTTATGTTATCCTCAGAGGAAGAAGATTGGGGAAAAAAAATAGATTTTATGTTTGTTTGGATCAGTATGAAGGGGCCACAAAGGACAAAAGAAAGCAAAGAAGATAGGAAAAGAGATATAACATAGGATGGAACGATAGTTAGTGTTGGGGTTCCTCCTTCAATGCTAAGCCCAAGTCCATTTGAGGGGTTTTCTAAAAACCTCAACCCTAATGTCCATCTCCTGTATATATACTCATTAGTTGAGGGTGGAGGTTAGGTCAGATTTGAGAGAACAAATTTGAGAGAATTATTTGATTGTTTGAGCAAAAGCTTTATGCTTTGCATTTGAGAGATCTCTAGAGAGAGTTTGAGTGAAACATCTCTAGGGTAGTTTGATTATCACCATTGTTGGAGAGGTTGAGTTAACCACCACATTTGTGTATTTGATTATTTGTAACCATTATTTTCATAGTGGATCTTTGATCTGGACTAGGTTCCGTGGGTTTTTACTTTTTCATTGGAGAAGGTTTTCCCACGTTAAATCTGGTTGTGTTCTTCTTCTCTCTCTCCTGTTTTCATTTTGATTTTCCGTTGCGCTACCCGACCTGGTGAAGTTCAGGCTGAGGTATTGCCGAGATCCGAGATCAGGATCTTGTTGATTGACTTCCGCACTAAGGCTGCTTAGCCGAGCTTGAGGGAACCGAGTTTTCCCAACAGTGGTATCAGAGCCCGAGTTCGACGGGTTCTGAGGGAGACGAGATGGAGACCAGTGGCATAACTCATGATGGAGATATGTTCAAGTTGACCGCAGACAATTTCACATATTGGAGACCGATGATGGAAGATCATCTCTACTGCAAAGATCTGCATGAGCCCATTATCCTTGATGAGAGACCGGCAGGCAAAACTGATAAGGAGTGGGAGATCCTGAGTCGGAAGGCGGTAGCCACGATCAGGAAATATATTGATAAAAGCCTCTTTAAGCACGTGTCCGAATTCACGAACGCGTATGAGTTGTGGACGAAATTAGAGTCCATGATTAAGAAGAAGACTCCCAGGAACAAAGCACACCTAGTTCGCCGACTTGTTAAGCTTGAATACAAGGACGACATGAGCATGATTGAACACCTGAACACCTACAAAGGTATTGTGAATCAGTTGTCAAAGGCTGATATGAAAATTGATGAAGAATTGCAGGCATTGCTGCTATTAAGCTCGCTGCCAGAAAGCTCGGATACTCTGGTGGTGACCCTGAATAACTCGACTCCAGATGGAAAATTGAAGATGGATGTCGTGACAGACAGCCTTCTGGGCGAAGAATCCAGGAGAAGAGAACGAGGTACTTCGAGTACGTCTGAGGCCAACGTTGCTGAGAACAAAGGGAAATCTGACTCCCGGGGTAGAAGTAAAAGCCGCGGTCGAGATCGAGATAGAAGAGGAAAGTCCAGAGGTCGGTCAAAGCCAAAATACGAGTTGAAGTGCTTTTACTGTGGAAAGACAGGCCACAAGAAGCCAGACTGCTGGACCCTGCAGAATGATGAGAAGAACGGCTCTGTGAAGCCGGATCAGATTGTTCCCAAGAAGAGGGAAGACAAGAGCACCACTGCGGTGGCTGCAAACCCTGATGCCGAGATATTTCTCCTTGGTGAGGATAACTATTTGAATGTAGCTTATGATGACTGCACCTGGATTGTTGACTCTGGTGCCTCCTTCCACTTTACTCCACACAAAGGTTTTTTCTCCTCTTATCGAGGTGGTGATTTTGGAGTCGTGAAGATAGGAAATCAAGTGACCAGCAAGATTGTTGGTGTCGGTGATGTAACTCTAACCACGGATGTCGGATGCCGACTTGTGTTGAAAGATGTAAGGCATGTTCCTGACATGCGTTTGAACCTAATCTCGGTAGGCAAACTTGATGATGCTGGGTTAGTGAACTACTTCGGTAGTGTCAGATGGAAGCTGGCCAAGGGAAACTTGGTCGTGGCTCGAGGAAAGAAAGAAGGCTCCTTGTACGTGATGCAAGGAAAAATCAATGGCGGAGAAGCCAACTCTGTCCGAGATGAACCTAGCTTGGAGCTATGGCACAAGCGCCTCGGCCACATGAGCGAGAAAGGGCTCCAGATCCTGAAAAAAAAGGGACTACTGACTGGGTTGAAAGGCCAAGCGTTGGAGAGTTGCACGCCCTGCCTAGCTGGAAAGCAGCACCGGGTTTCTTTTGTGAGACCGGATCAACCTAGACGACGCAGGTATATTCTTGACCTCGTCCATACTGATGTTTGCTCCATGTCGGAAAGATCTCTTGGAGGAGCTCAGTACTTTGTTTCATTTATTGATGATCATTCCCGCAAAGTGTGGGTATATTTGTTGAAGTCTAAAGACCAGGTACTCCAATCATTTAAAGAATTCTATGCTATGGTTGAAAGGGAGACTGGTAAGAAATTGAAGGTGGTCCGATCTGATAATGGTGGTGAGTATTGCGGCCCTTTTGATGCATACTGCAAAGCGGCCGGGATTCGACTTGAGAAGACGCCCCCCAAGACTCCACAGTTGAATGGACTGGCTGAGAGGATGAACAGAACAATTGAAGAAAAGGTACGAAGCATGATATCCAATGCCGGGTTACCGAAATCATTCTGGGGAGAAGCCGTCAAAACTGCTGTTGACTTGATCAACCTCTCACCATCACGGCCACTTGAAGGAGAAATTCCAGAAGAAGTCCGGACAGGTCGGAAAGCGGCCTACAATCAATTGAAAGTTTTTGGATGCCGAGCTTTCGTGCATATCCCTAAAGATGAAAAGGCCAAACTTGATGCAAAGACAAAAGAATGCATCTATCTCGGTTCACCGAAATCCGAGTTCGGGTTCCGACTTTGGGATCCCATCAATAAGAAGATCGTGAGAAGCCGAGATGTGATCTTTCATGAGCATGAGAACATTCATGACATCTCGAAGCCCAAAGTCCGGGTTACTCTCAGACATGAAGAACCCATCCCTCCTGTCCGAGCTGAAGCAGGGGGAGAAAATCAAGAGAATGAAGAAATTGATGACCAGCAACAAGCTGAAGATGACCAAGACATTGAGGTTCGAGTTGATGATGAGATCCGGGATGAAAATGATGAACTGGGTTCTCAAGCTGAAGAACAGCCGAGATATCCAACTCGAGAAAGAAGACCCTCTACAAGGTACCCATCTGATGAATACACCATTGTTGCTGAAGACGGTGAGCCTCAGAGTTATGATGAGGCTGTGAAGAGCTCAGAGAAAGAAGAATGGGAAAAGGCAATGCAAGACGAGATGAAGTCTCTGCACGAGAATCAGACTTATGAGCTGACTGAATTGCCAAAAGGAAGACGAGCTTTGAAAAATAAATGGGTCTACAAGATTAAGAATGAAGAGAACGGGCAAAAGCCGAGATACAAAGCCCGGATTGTGGTGAAAGGCTGCAATCAGAAGAAAGGAGTTGATTTTGAGGAGATTTTTTCTCCTGTGGTGAAAATGACCTCGGTCCGAACCGTGTTAGCCATGGCGGCTTCAATGGACCTCGAGGTAGAACAAATGGACGTGAAGACGGCATTTCTTCACGGTGACTTAGAAGGAGAAATATATATGGAGCAACCTGAAGGATTCCAAGCTCCAGACCAAGAAGACTTGGTATGTCGGTTGAAGAAGAGTCTTTATGGCTTGAAGCAAGCACCTCGGCAGTGGTACAAGAAGTTTGAATCATTTATGACTGATCATAAGTTTGAAAAGACAGATGCCGACCACTGCGTATTTGTGAAGAGGTATGAGGCCGAGATTTTCTAATTTTGTTGTTATATGTTGACGACATGCTTATTGTAGGGAAAGATAAATCGAGGATAGCCGCCCTGAAGAAGGCGTTGAGCTCGTCCTTTGCAATGAAGGACCTCGGCCCTGCAAAGCAGACTCTCAGAATAAAGATTATCCGAGATAGACAGAAGAAGCTACTGTGGCTGAGTCAAGAGAAATATATTGAGAAGATTTTGAAGAGATTCAGCATGGACAAAGCCAAAATAGTGAGCACCCCCCTAGCCAGACACATAAAGCTGAACCAAAAGCAATGTCCGAGATCTGATGAAGACAAAGATGAGATGATGAAGGTCCCGTACCAATCCGCCGTCGGAAGCTTGATGTATGCAATGGTTTGCACTAGACCCGACTTGGCGTATGTTGTAAGAATGATAAGCTGGTATTTGTCAAACCCTGGCAAAGAGCACTGGGAAGCAGTGAAGTGGATCTTCAAGTACCTCCGAGGTACGACAGACTTTTGTCTCCGATTTGGAGAAGGCAAAGCCGAGTTGCAAGGCTACTCGGATTCTGATTTAGGGGGAGATTTCGACTCAAGGAAGTCGACAACGGGATACATGATGAGATTTGCCGGAGGAGCTGTCTCTTGGCAATCAAGACTTCAGAAATGTGTTGCACTATCTACAACTGAGGCTGAGTACATTGCCGCTACTGAGGCAAGCAAAGAGATGCTGTGGATGAAGAAGTTCCTCATGGAACTTGGCCATGATCAAGACAAGTACGAGCTGGGTTGTGACAATCAAAGCGCAATCCATCTTGCGAAGAATTCGACCTATCACTCCCGCACTAAGCATATTGATGTGAGGTATCACTGGATCCGGATGTGGTGGAAGGTGGAGAGCTCGAACTCGTCAAGGTGCACACTGACCAAAATTGGTCCGACATGATGACAAAGCCGGTTCCAGCAAGAAAATTTGAAGACTGCTGTGAAGGAGCCGGGTTGATGCTGAAGCCGACGCATTGAAGTCAGAGGGGGAGATTTGTTGGGCTTCCTCCTTCAATGCTAAGCCCAAGCCCATTTGAGGGGTTTCCTAAAAACCCCAACCCTAATGTCCACCTCCTCTATATATACTCATTAGTTGAGGGTGGAAGCTAGGTCAGATTTGAGATAACAAATTTGAGAGAATTATTTGATTGTTTGAGCAAAAGCTTTATGCTTTGCATTTGAGAGATCTCTAGAGAGAGTTTGAGTGAAACATCTCTAGGGTAGTTTGATTATCACCATTGTTGGAGAGGTTGAGTTAATCACCACATTGGTGTATTTGATTATTTGTAACCATTATTTTCATAGTGGATCTTTGATCTGGACTAGGTCCCGTGGGTTTTTACTTCTTCATTGGAGAAGGTTTTCCCACGTTAAATCTGGTTGTGTTCTTCTTCTCTCTCCTGTTTTCGTTTTGATTTTCCGCTGTGCTACCCGACCTAGTGAAGTTCAGGCCGAGGTATTGCCGAGATCCGAGATCAGGATCTTGTTGATTGACTTCCGCACTAAGGCTGCTTAGCCGAGCTTGAGGGAACCGAGTTTTCCCAACAGTTAGTACAAAAAATTCTACAAAGTTAAAGCGATTAGAATTATAATATAACTATTGTTATTTTAAATGACATAAATTATGTCATTTTAAAAAAGTGATAGACACAAAGAATAAAATTATAAAGAGAAAGTAGGTGATTTTTTTAAATTTTAAATTTAAATTAAAAAATATTATTTTATATCTATCTTTCTCTTAAAATGACATAACTTCATATTATTTAAAATTACAAATATTTTTCCCTTATAATATACGGGAAAAACTACTCTTATGTTACATGTGATAAATTTCTCTCCTACACACCCTTCGATAATTGACTTGAATATCCACCGTTGGGAAATTCGTTCCCTCAAACTCCAATGTCAAGCGGGTCCAGGGGACGCCCGTGGCGGGGGGCCACCACCAATGAGCTAATGCTAGCAATTGGATCCGACACCATGTCTCAACCCAAAACGTTAAGGCTTTGGGTTGAGACATGGTGTCGGATCCACTTGCTACGGTTGGTGTAACCTTAGCTCATTGATGATGGTTTCCCGCCACGGGCTTCCCCTGGACCCGCTTGACATTGGAGTTTGAGGAAACGAATTTCCCAACAGTGGTATCAGAGTCAGATTGGGCTCGAGCTAGCCTAGTGATTGGCAAGGAGGCGGGTCGAGTACTTTGCGCTTTGGGTACTCGATTGAGGGGGAGTATACCAATGATGAGTTTCACACTTGAGGGGGAGATTGTTGAGATATTCAAGTGTGATGAGTCCCACATTGGTTGATAATGAGCTAAGTGAAGAGTATATAAGTGAAAGGACCTATGAACTCAATGCCTTAAGGTTTTGGTTTGAGACATGGTGTCGGATCCACTTGCTACGGTTGGTGTAGCCTTAGCTCATTGGTGGTGGTTCCTCGCCACGGGCTTCCCCTGGACCCGCTTGACATTGGAGTTTGAGGGAACGAATTTCCCAACAAATTGCGCCACCTTTTTCTTTTCTTTTCTTTTTAATTTTTAAGTGGTGGAGTCCACAAATTTATCTCTATGACATGAGATAACTTATCTCCTTTAACATGAGATTAATAAAATCCATAATATATAATGAGCTGAAAGATGCATTTGGTTTTTAATTTCTTATTATTTAAACTTATATGTACATTTTTTTTTATTTCTCATATGATCTTTTTATTATATTTCTGTTAAAATTATACTAAAAATATTTTAAGCGAATAGCATGGACGTTACCGTATAAGTTAGACTAAAAAGAAGAGACTAAAAAAAAAGTATATATTTAAAAGGACTAAAATTAAAATATTTACAAGCAATAAATGCAAATTTAATTTGATATTTGTTCATCGTTACTACGTAGTCAAAAATTTTACTCTATGCGTAATTTTCTTCCGTCTAAAAAGTCCACACCTCTAAAGTCTAAACACAATTTTCTATAAACCAAAATCCAACACCTTGACTCGTGGTGATCATGTTTTGAGCGATTATGATACTGTAGATTATGGGTTGAACAAAGGATGAAAAGCAGGGAATTTTTTGTGGACTGGGACCAGCTTGAGGTGCAATGAGGTGGAGTTTGATAATGAATATGTCACAGATTAAATATGTATTTATTTCCTTCAAAATAATTATATTTTGTTGTAGTCCCTTTTTTTTTTTAAATTTAATGCCCATGTTAACCTCTGTAAGATTCACATAGGATGTCTACTTTCCATGTAGGACTCTATGTAGGTAGATAATGTTAACTTTTGATGATTTAACAGAAAGACCTTATAAAAAACTATATATATTTTAGAGGACTCGTTTGTACAGTTTTAAAAACAGGGAATCAAAAATCAAAAATTGTTATATGAAATAGGATATTATAACAATCAATTAGTGTTATTATTACCAATTAATTTCATCGTTAGATCGATTATGTTGATCCAACGGTTATATTTATTTTTATCTTTGTATGGTTATGATTTCTCATATTTAATAAATATGAAAAATTCCCCATTACAAAAAAATAAATAATAAATATGGAAAATCGTAATCATACAAAGGTGAAAATAAATATAAAGTATTAAATATGGAGAATCATAACAATACAAAGATGAAAATAAATATAACTGTTGGATTAACATAATCGATCTAATTGATTGGTAGTAATATTAGTAGTAACTTGTTATATTTAGAAAGATAAAAATATATATTCAAATTTATATATAAATAATGTGTACACATCAAAAAAATTTCGCTATTCTTAAACTATTATTTTAGATAGTAAAATAAGAAAAACACACGTTCTCTAACTTTATTTTTTTAATCAAGAAAAGTATAAATATTGTAGCAAAATTGATGTGTAATTAACAAAGAAATTAGTTTGTACAAATGATGTTGTAAGAAAAAAAATTCATTGTCATCCAATCCATCACGAGAGAGAGACATGCACTGAAGAAAAATATAAATTATATATTGTTTTTGGTAGGCTTATAAAATGAAGACTACACATATTTTAATCTTAAAATTATATAATTTGAATTATAAAAAAAAATTATAATAATATTAAATATGATAACTACATTAATAATATAGTGATTATATTAAGGGAAAAATAAATCTTATGTTGTAGGAGAATTCTAATCTCACGTCATAGATACATCAAGTGTGGGACTTACCTATTTAATAAAAAACAAAAAATGAGTGACATGTCTTTTTATGGTGTGTGTAAAAAGGATTTGTTTTCTCATACAAAATGCCAAAAATAAAACCCTTATATTAAATATAATAACTTTACTAACTATTATAATGACTTTCATTGTTGGTGAAGTAACATTCATTAGTACACATTTAGGGATTTGATTTTTTTGTAAAATAAAGGTTGACTTTTGAAAGAAAAGCCCAACAATCTTAATTATTGGTCAAAAAACATTTAAAGAAATAAATTCCATGAAATGTATACTTTATTCTATATCTATGTATAATTTCAATTATTAATTTGTTTGTCTTTTCTTATAAATTTGAAAATTCATTTTAAAAAATAAATCCCATTTAGAAAGTGAAAAATGGGAAATAAGATTTGAAGAAATAATAATAATAAAAGAGAAGAAGAATATCCTTGGATATTAAGCGTTTGGGTATGTTAAGCATTTAATAAGTAAACTTCTTATAAAATGAAATGCTTTCTTCCAGGGCTGGTTGTTGCGATGTTGCCAATATTGGGTCACATGCCAAGAATTTATTGCACAGAATTCATAATAACCACATATATATATATATACATATATATATATATATATATATTAATTAAACATAATCAAATTAGATATTATAATTGATCTAGTGGTAAGAAATTTGAGTAATTTGTATGAGATTATAAGTTTAAATATCAATATATCCAAAAAAGAAAATGATTAGGTTAGGTGAGAAGATAGTAATAATTTATAGACAAATCAATAATAATAAAAGATGTGAGAGGTATATAAAAAAAAAAAAAAAAGATGTGAGAGGTTTATCCAAAATAAAATGTGAGAGGTTTATCCAAAAAAAAATGTGAGAGGAAAATGTTGGGATAGACAACGATAAAAAATAACCATTAATTTTTTCATATAAATATTTAAAATGTCATGATATTAATTTTTATAAAAATTTATTGATCAAAATATAAATTTATTTTTATAAAAATAAAACATTCAATATTCAATATTTTAAAAATTAATATATTGAAAGATTAATTTTTATTTTAATATAATATTAAAATAATATATTAATTTTTGAGAATTACATTGGTCAACGATGTTAATACATTAATATCTTATCAGGCCTTATCCCTCACCCTTAGGCCGGATTAAGTTATACATCATTTTGATGTATTAAGGGATTAAGCTGTATAAGCTTATACTATACGATGGTCACACCAAACAATTGAAAATGTCATAACGTATAGTATAAGCTTATACTATCAAGCCTTATACGTTACACCAAATAGGCCGGGTTTAGTGTTTGTCATTTAAAATGATGGTTTTTTTAGATGAATGTAGTGTATTTTTTTAAATTTTGAATTACAAATTTTTTCATCCACTCTCTTTCCATAATTTATTCATTTATCCCTCTTAAAAGGATGTAAGTGTGTGTCCTTTAAAAGAACACACACTTTTCCCCTAGTTTAAATAATCAATTAAGGGAAAAACTACTCTTAGACTATATGTGATAACTTTCTCTCCTACACACCCTTCGATAACTGTGCTATCTTTTTCTTTTCTTTTCTTTTTATTTTTTAGGTGGTGGAGCCCACAAATTTGTCTCTATGATATAAGATAGCTTATCTCCTTTAATATGATATTAATAAAACCCATCAATTAATAGCAGGTATATTATATGGCATGATCCATAAGCTTTTTTTTTTAAATTTTATTCAATAAAAATCAATATTATTGTACTGTACGGATTTTATGAATTTGTTGAGATCAACAGCAAAATAAGCCACTAAAAGTAGTTTTTTTTCTCGAATTATATTCTGTTAGAATTTGGTAATTTTATTTTTATAAAAAAATGAGTTACTATTAATGACCTATTTGTGTAGTGAATATTCACCAGTCCCGCACATGCAGGCAGGGAAGAAGGAGAGACAGAAATAGAGGGAGGGAGGGGATTATGGAATATTTTTTATTGTTTGTGATGGGCTCAGGGTACCTCATACTCAATATGATTTAATAAAATTAGTTTAGACCTTAACCTAACAAAACTTTTGATGAGAAGACTCATTAAATTATATATTTATATATAGGTAAAAAAGTTTGTCCTCTCTGTGGCTATAAGTTGTATTCTTTTTAGTTTTTAAAACTATAAATTATGGGTAGTAAATAATTATAATATGAAAAATTAATTTTTTTCTCTACTCAGTCACTTCTTGTAATACATAGTGTTTGTAAAGAATCTTGGGATACATCACCCAAAAGTTAGCTCGAAGGGTGGGAGTGCCCAAGACCTTATACACTCCACATTAATTGCACATACAACCAATGTGGGACTATATATCTCAACACGCCCCCTCACACGAGAGGGCGTGTTGAGATATATAGTCCCACATTGTTGTATGAGCAATTAATGTGTAGTTTATAAGGCCTTGTACACTCTCACCCTTCGAATTAGCTGCTTTTGAAGTGGTGTATCTCAAGGTTCTTTACACTTTTAAAAACTAAAAATATACAACTTGTATCTTTTAAAATACACACACTTAACCCTTATATATAACTAGGTCTTCTTTCCATTATTTTAACTTTGAATATATTACCACTCTACCGCTTGCTTCATTGATAATCAGTAGGAGTAGGACACTGCTACAAATTCAATAACAAAAATGTAATTAGTGGAGGTCGGTCATGTATGTGGATTGCTTTGGCAGCTGGCTAGATTTTAAGACATATTGCACAAATTAGCCATGATCCCTTACGGTTGTGTTTCCTCCATCACTATCTGAGTTGAAGTATCAAGTTCAAATAAAGTGCATCATCAGGTCTCTGTCTATCAAATTTGTCATCAAGAAATTTATTTATTTTTATTTTCTTTTGGTCCTTTCTTCTCCAAAAATAACTATATTTTTATGTTCCTTAGTGCAATTACCTATATTCATCATCCCATTTTTTCAAAAGCAATCCACTTTATAAGATTCAAATCCGCAACGGAAGTCAAGGTCGGTCAATTAATTAATTATAGTTTGATATGATCTCCATTAACTACCATTGCTAACCACTCCAACTTCCTTCAATCATGCAATGTACAAGGAAAGGAAACCAAGGCGAAGGGAGAAGTTGCCTACCATTTTAGGCCCCTTTTTGCACCTTCATTCTCATAATTCGTTCTCCAACTCATTTAATAAGCCCTTCAATTACATTTTCAAACAAAGGGATTGGGATGAAGTGGGGTACAAGGAGATTCAAGTGTTGAAATTTCCCGAGACTTCTATTCTCAAGTAATTTTCTAATACATGGGTCATAGTTATAGGTGATGGAAAAATAGGCTTTATGACTCTGCTTTGTGCACACCAACCACCTTTCAAGGATATATTCAGCAAACAAGCCAGAGTCAAGAATTGCCCATCGCATTTGATCCATCTAATCCAATTATGAGTGATTGAGAGTCTAACTTATTCATAGAATCACTACTCATTTTTGAAGCAAATTAAAAGCACATGTGTAAAGAACCAATTCAACCTAAAAGCTTAAGCTGTTGGGTGAGGCTATATCAATGATTTTATCTATCTCAACAATATGCTATTGTGCATCATCAATCAAGCTACCAAAGTTTATGCTAAGGTTTAATGAGATTAAGGGTGTGTTTGAATATGTTTTTGTTTTTTTGTTTTTAAAAACTGTTTTGAGAATGAAGTTTGAAAACTGATTTTGAGAGTAAAAAAACAATAAAACTTGTTTGAATATGGTTAGTTTTAAAGTTATAAAAAAGATGTAGTTATTTACAAAAATGTCATTAATGAATCCTCGTATTTACAAAATTGTCACCGCAAAATAATTTAAAACAAAATAAAAATCAATTTAATTACCAAAATGCCATTAATGAATCCCTTTAATTACAAAAAAGTCACCGCACGAAATAAGAAAGCAGAAAACAACCTTGAATTTTTTTGCTTTTTCTGTTTCTAAAACAACAAAACAGAAACGGTTTTAAAAACAAGATGCGTAAAAACAATCTTGTCAAACAAGTTTTTTAAAAAAAAAAAAACAAAAAACAAAAAACTGTTTTGCAAAACAGTTATCAAGCAGACCCTAACTTACAGAGATTTTAGGACTAGGTTCCATATAAACCCTCTAAAGAAATTAAATTTTAGTAGCAAATGGAAATTAAGAACTACATGATAATTTCTTTATCGCGTATAATTGATTAGCTTTTCATGGATTTTCTAAGGCGTTGACAGGTTTCTGCATGAGACAAATTTGATACATTATAATTATTTATTGATACGTGTTTTTTTTTTTTTTTTTAGTATTCTGCTTTTGTTAATTTTATGGGTTTTGTTAATCTCCTTTTACATAAGATAGGTATCTTATGTTGTAGAGAGAAACTAGGTGGGTCCCACTATTATAAGAAAAAAGAAAAAGAAAAAGAAAAGTGAGGTGCGAAAATCGAAGTGAGAGAAAATGAGACAAGCTACCTCATGTAAAAGGAGACTAATATTTCCCTAATTTTATTCATACAAAAAAACAATGATTGAATGTGTAATGATGGTGCATGCATTAGCAAGTTGACTTTTAGAGCCTCAAAATCAGACCCAATATTGCATTAGTCTTGAAATCACATGGGTTGATTGTCCAAAAACTAGTCTGATTGGTTCTTAGAAGATATACAAATAGAAAAGGCCTAAAAATAGGTACCAAGTGCTAATCTCATCTGTCATAAATCACATTTCATGTGATTGAATAAGCATCCTTTTGGTTTCATGATTTTTTAGAAAGTTGTATTTACTTTTATCTTTCTCTTAAACACTAAAAAGAAGCGATACATTGTCTTCCTTGTCAAAGGGATCAAGTATGCATTGTCACCGAATTATTTTGTTTCAAGAAGAATACAAATTAATAATCTAACGATGTTACTTTGAAAAATCTCAGTTGGTGATTTGATATTGCAAAAGCTTTTGAATGGAAAAAGTAAGATTTGAATATAAAACTTAGTATTATTTAAAGGGAAAAGTAACTCTCCTGTTGCATAAGAGACCTTATCTTTTGTCCCTGAGAGAAAAAGTTATGTGAGATCCACATATGATAAAAAAGAAAAAATATTTGGCGCAAAAATCGAACTGTCAGTCGAAGATCTTTCTTCTTTCCTAAGGCATAAGGCTAGTTTATCCCTTATTTAAATGATGAACATTTATTTTTTTAAATAAAAAAAAATTGTGTATATCAGGATTAAATTAAATAATTTAAAGGAAATAACATCTCTCCTATATGCTACAGAGAGAAAAACCGAGAGTAAAAATTAATGAAAGGAAAAAATATGAATGCTGACCCACTTGAGATTTCTCTATGTGGCGGATAAAAATTCTCTATCTTAAAAAACAAAGATGTTATTCCCTAATTTAAATGTCTATAATTAACCTATTATATATGTTGTTTGGAAAATTGTGCATTGAATTTGAGTAACAATATAAAATAAAGACTTGTTTTTGAATTTTTATTTAATAGAAATAAAATAATAACAATGAGAATTGATTTTAGAAATATGAGAAAAACATTGTAGCTAGAGCGCACTCACCTTATGATCCCCACTTCTTACTTTGGATTGATTTACAATATTCATTTATAAAACTACTCGGATAAATTATTATCTAAAATAATTAGTTAAATCTCAATCCCTTGGCAATTCAAACCTTTAATCTCCAATTGGAATCCTAATCCCTTAGCAACCCCTCATGAAAATTAAGCGATGAACTCTATAATTTAGGCATCCACAATTCAATATACATCTATTCCTAGCATAATATACGAACCGTTAACCTACCCCCTTTCAGGATGATCTTGACTATTATCAACTGTTGAGTGATAAATTCTAATAAAGAAAATATCAAATACGAACAAGGTAGAGATAAAGATAATTATATAAACAAGCAATTATAAATCAATCCGCGTAACAAGGGTTCACATAGGGTTTGTGACCCTAACTACAATAAAAGAAAACTAGCCAAGCATAAGCATGGCTAAAAATAATCCAATATTCAAAAGCATAAAATCAAGAAGAAAAGAGAAGAAGAAGAAGTGTAGAGAATCTTGAACTTATTCGTCGGTCTCCTTCTGAAGAAATAGGTCTGAATCCTTAATTCTGTCAAAAGGATCCTATTTATATGAATCTTTTCCTTCTTCCAAAAATACCCCCGAGATAACACAGTACTTATATCCGCAACCCGGCGCCAGTTGGCGCCGGTTTGGCGCACGTTTGCGCCAACTTCCTGCCCAATGTATGCTGCAATTCAGAACCAATTCCCGTGACTCGACGCCAGTTGGCGCCATCCTTCTCATTTTGGGTGCCAACTAGCGCCACTTCTCCTTGACTTGGGCGCCTAGTGGCGCCATCCTTCTCCTTGTTGGGCGCCTAGTGGCGCCATGATGCTGGGAGACTCCATTCTGCTTCACTTTGGCACCACTTAGCATGAGTTTGGCGCTAAGTGGCGCCATTTCTCTGGACCTTCGCCTATGCTGCACCCGGATGGAATTTTCCTCTGTGTGGAGTCGCGTCAACAGGCTTTTTATAATTTGTAATTTTCACTTCTCTTTTTCCTATAAAAACACAACCAAAAGGTGAATATTATTGACATAGAAAGAATCAATATAAATAGCAAATATGTATTTAAATTGCTCTCTTATGACCCAATTCTTATCAATTTTAACATGGAAAAATCACACTTGCCAGAGGCACATCAAATCATTCCCAGATTTAAACGTTGCTGTCCCCAGCAATGTGCAAGACTCAATCCAGGAAACAATCAATTATTCCAACACAACATTATACAGACAATCAAGAGATCATTATGCTAAGCATGACTGAATCAATGCAAAGAACTCCTAACAATGCCTTCTATTCTCATGAACATGTCAGAATCTAGCTTGAACACCCCTCACCAAGATAATCATATAACGCTCAACACTCAAGTGTTTAAGGGAGTAACAATCACTCAATCCATCACAGCAATAACATTACCATAAGCTTGATCATATTCTCAAGTTCCTAAAGATGAGGAACATTAACACATGCATAATTGATCAAAAGGACTTCACAAGTTGTAACTTGGCCAAGCTTAAGGGTAGGAATTTATGGTTAGTAGCTCAAACAACAATGAGATTGAAAAACTGGTATTATTTCATTTTTAACACATTCAGCTCAATGATTTTTGCTCCACTCAAATTCCCACAGAATTTCGGGAATTAATTCCTATCACCCACTTTTTCTTTACATTCATCCTTTTTCTTTTTCTTGCTTTTTCTTTTTTTTTCTTTTTCTCCCTTTTGTTTTAAGGGCTCAGATGAAATTTTACCTCCCCTAATTACTTGACCTTTGTGGAGCTCACCTTAATTTCTTTGTTTTATTTTCAACATATCAGTAATTCAATCTCAATTAAGGTAAGTCACATTGATATAGGCTAAACCATCAATCAGGAATTATGAACAAAAAGGCTCAGGCTCAAAGGGGTTAGCAATGGAAAAATTCATACAGGTGGGTTATTTTTGGCCAATAGCTAACAAGAACAAAATGCCTTTATCATATCAACCAATGCATGCATCTTTGAGAAACAGAGCAAGTTCTAGAATGCTATAACAATGAGGTCTCTCAGAATAAAATAAGTGTTTAAGCACAAAACCTCACCAGCTATGATGTCAAGCTAGACTTCCAAAAGAAACATCAGACATTATTAATCATTCAAACACAAAATTCAGACAAACGAGCAATCATGAAGTTACTCATGCCCATACAATATCATACCAGAAGTTCATACAAACATGTTTCCTAGGAACAAGATGCAACTGAACCAAGCAGACTAACATAA